>NC_143520.1:57842061-58467441 GCF_031878675.1 Megascapheus bottae | reverse complement strand
TCCTGTGTGACTTCACCAAGCCAGCTCTTGCTCACATGTCTATCTCCCAGTCTGCTTTCAGTAACTCATGCAGATTCCTATCTCCAAATATATGTATACTTCTCAGCTTACAATACTTTGCCAAATTTTCCAAAGGTTGACAGCTTGTGATTGACCAATCAGTTGAGACTTGACTGAGTCTCATCATCCCAGTGCATAATACACCACTGACCACTGTTACTGAAGACATCATTTTTGTGCTGCCTCCACCATTCTCATTCTCTTGCTAGTATTGGGCACTATCTGAAATAAATAAATGATACGAGATGACTTTACTTTATCTATGCTCAGCAGAATACAATCTCCTGGATGAAAGCAATAGGATCCTTTTGTTTTGTTGATGCTTAGGTAGATTTTTGTTGTTGTTGGCCAGTCCTGGGGCTTGAACTCAGGGCCTGGGCACTGAACCAGAGCCTCTCTGTGCTCAAGGCTAGCTCTACCACTTGAGCCACAGCATCACTTCTGGCTCTTTCTGTGTATGTGGTACTGAGGAATTGAACCCAGGGCTTTGAGAATGTTAGGCGCTTCGGGCCCCTGTTTAGAACTTTTGATGTTCTGAATCCGGAACATTTATAATTAATTCTGGCACTTAGTAACGTGAAGTAAATATTGAATGGATGAAGAAATATTGGCTGTTATTTACTATCCATGGACATGTCACTTAATTCTGTATTTGTTCTTTATCTGAAAACTGTGTTTTAATGAGCAGTAATAGGCATTCATCAATACTTGTTTAGTTTTTTTCTCATTGTCCTATCAGCCTATTCCAGAACTTTGGGGCTTCTCTCCCATTTGGTGCTCTACATGCCTTCCCTGGATCTCCTTACCAGAAACATGCTCTCAGTGCACTTGTCCTCTCACTCTCAAATTTAGCTATTCATATCCTTTGAGTGTTATAATAAGTTGGTATCAGGAGTGTATTTATGTCTGATTACTGCAGGTTGGCCATCACTAATTCAATGTGTTGTGTGTGTGTGTGTGTGTGTGAGAGAGAGAGAGAGAGAGAGAGAGAGAGAGAGAGAGAGAGAGAGAGAGAGAGAGAGAGAGAGAGAGAGAGAGGGAGAGAGAGAGAGAGAACCTCTAATTCGGGTGTCTGAAATCCAAAGCTTCCTCAGTCAATCCATCACTTGAATGTGATGGACTTTTGACCATTTTGGATTTCAAATTTTTGGATGAGGTATGCTCTGCTGATAAATAGTATTCAGATATTCCATAGTCCAACTAACTCCCAAATCAGAGACACTTCTAATCTAAAACATTTCAGCTAAGAGACACTCATAATAGTTTCATCCCTAACTGGAAACTTCTGGAGAGGAGATATCTGTCTATTCAGTGTTATACTTCACACAGCTTATTTCATTTCATACTTCACACAATCCAGCATTACTTTCTATATGTAGTTCTTTTATTATAACTGTGGAACTGAGGATTGGATGAAAGAAATAAGGAATGAATGGATAGGCAAACAAGGCTATCATCCTATCTGAAGGAAAGCTACTGGTTCACTAGACCCATCTCATCTTATCCAGAACTTCATTATCTAGACCCAGTGAGACGCTTGGACATCTTCACCTATGACACTGACAGGCGTCCACCATTCTCTGTGGTTTGGATTTATGATTTCCTAAAAATAGATTCCATGAGTCACATTGCACTCAAGCTATTGCTTCCCTCTCTTTGATGAAATTTGGTACTAGAAATCAGATTTTCAGATCCTCTGTGTGTGAAAACAAAATTAGATAATAGTTTTACAGAATGAGCCCTTTGTCATACCTACATAGACAACTACTGAAGGATATAGTTGGGATTACATTAAAATCCATCCCATTGGTTATTAGGTATTTTGGGAGCTCAGAATCAGTTCCTTGCCATGAAGTAAACTCATCTGCCTCTGAAGTGCACCCTTCTTTCCTGCTCATTCCTTATTACCTACATTCATGCATGTTCTTCACATATTTATTTTTATAACCTAAGTCATCTGCTTATTGCATTTAACCAATCTTGATAAAGCAATGACACTACCAAATCACCAGACAACATCAGATTTCTACATTGACTTAGATCCATTAGTCCTACTTTTTTTTTTGCTATTAAAATAATGGATTTTTAACTTTACCTTTGCTTTCTAATCCAGAGCAGTGGCAATTTTGTTAATTACCCTAAATGGTTTCTATATTAAAAATACTTAGCATTAATGGTATTCTTTGGATTTTTAAGAGTGAGTTATATTCATTAATTAGCCAATTAATATAGCATCTCTGGATAAAGAGCTTTATTAGCCTGGATTCTACTTTGGAGATGGCACAAAAATTTCCACTGATTCATACATCACTAGAGGAACTCTGTTTTTTACCATTATTCCTCTGCTCAACCTCCATTATAGTGCTGTGTGTACGTGTGTGTGTGTGTGTGAGATGAAGAATGGTGAGGAAAGATAGTGATAGTACAAAGACACAAGCAGGAATTAAGCTGTAGAAGATGATAATTGTTTGAGTCCAAGATTATATTTCCATAAGGAAGTCATATCACATTGCCAAGCATTTTTTTTGCTTGGTCATGGGACTTGAACTCAGGGACCTGGGTGTTGGCCCTAAGCTCTTCAGCTCAAGGCTACCACCCTACCTCTTGAGCCACAGTGCCATTTCCGGATTTCTGGTGGTTAATTGGAGATAAGAGTCTCATGGACTTTAGTGCCTGGGCTGGCTTTGAACTGTAATCCTCAGATCTCAGCCCCTTCAGTGGCTAGGATTACAGGTGTGAGCCACCACATCCAACCTGCCAAGCATTTTTCACACCTCTTTATATAGGCCTGCTTTATCAAAGACTCCAATTCCCACCTGGGAATGGGGCTAATCTTGCTATTGTCTTGAACAATGAGCCATCCTCATACCTCGTCTGCATTTAAATTTCATAAAATTTATAAATGATACATTCACACATCTAAGGTATTCCAAACTTACTGAAGTGTTTTCCAAAACTCAGATGTCAGTTTTTTTAAATGTAAGTGTAAACTATTCAAAGTTGAGTACAACTTAAAAAGCCATCACACTAGCCACAGTTCCTATGCTGAGGAACCATGTAGATACAGTGACTGCTGTATTACACAGCACACTGGTGGTGCAGTCAATTTGAGGAAGCAGATCCCAGGCAGAAACCATAGTAAGAGAACTCATTTGGCTCTCCCCTAGGCCACAGGAGAAAGAGAATCCAATGGCCTCTGGCTTGCTGCAAGTTCAGTCCAGTTTTCAGATCTAGGGAACTTGCCATTTTTGTCTTGCTGCCTTTGGGAGTCAAAAATAAAAGTAAAATTATGCCATTTTCAGAAAAGTGGATGGATCTGGAGATCATCATATTGAGTGAGAGATAAGCCAAACTTTAAAAAGCAAGTATGATATGTTTAGACTAATTTTTGCAGTATGGATATAAAATGATGATGATGATAATCATGATGATGGTGTTAATTGGGCATGTATATAAAAGGGGTAATGACTAGGAAGTTATGGAAGAAAGAGGCGAGAAGGAGATAATAAATGTTGGAGAGTATCCAAGGACATTACATCTATCTAGCCATCTATCACACATTATTATACATAATGTTATATGTAATTATACATAATGATTTATATAACAAAGCATTACATGGCATTCATAAATAGCATAGCATTAATATATTATCATCTATCGTGTGTATATATAATACATATATATAATAAAAATACCAAATGCTATTTGAAAAAGAGGGGAAGAGAGAAGAAAGCAATGAGAATATGAAGAGGAGAATTTATTCCATTTATATCACTGTGTGCATTCATGGAAACAATAAAGCTCCTGCTTTATTATAAATGAATGTTAATTCAATTAAACTAGCAAATAAATCATCAATGCACATATAAAAAGAGAACAAAGTCTGGACACTTTTTAGTTTTTTTGTGTGTGATTATGATACTACCTGCTTTCTAAAGTTCTCTGAAAGTAAGCCTGCTTATAACTCAAGGATCCATAGCACTTTTCTGACTAAATCAACTCCCTTTGGAAAGACAGCTGGTTGAATCTGTTTCATGAGGTTGGCATAAGCTTAAAGGAGGATTTTGAAAGTAGTCATTGTCTTCAGTGCTTCTTAGTTGTAAGCATCATCCTTGTAGCTGCCACCATACTTCCTTTTTCCTTCAGACACCCTCCCAACCCAGCAAACTTTCACTTTGCAGCCACAGCTTCTGGATGGGAATAGGGAAGTTCTTATACTGAAAGTTATTATGTATTCTACAGAAAAGGGGAAACGTACGTAATTGCTGTAGACATGTTTATAGCATCTTTACAGAGGGAAGGCTAGTCAGCTATCTCCCATCTCTTTTCTAACCTCAGTAAAACACAGAGGTTGAACAGACAGCCCTCGATCACACAGCATAGCTTGAATGTTCTTAATTATTACGTTCTGTGTTTCTTAACATTCCTTCCTCATTCCTTCCTCATATATTGTAGATGAAAAAATCTGACAGGAAAATTTAGTGTTTTTGTTTTTGTTTTTTGTTTTTGTTTTTGTTTTTGTGAAGTGATCTTTCAAGAGGGTTGAGTCCCCGATTAAGACTCCCTACTGTGAGTCCTAGAGTGTAGCAGAAAAAGAAAAATGAGGCAGACACTCTTGTGGAACATGGCTTGGCTCCCAATAGTGACTGAGGAGTACTGGTTGGCAGCAAGGAAAAGACACTGTGCGATAGATTCTAAGCAGGAGCACCTGCAAAAGAGCATCTCAGGAAACCAAGGGGCCCTGCACATGTTCTTACATAGTAACTCATGAGAGGTTACCATGGAAAAGGTTCCTAACTGAAAATGTAGGAGGGTAAACATGAAATATTTGTAGTATCCCCCAAGATTTAAAGCTCTTGGACTTGTCCCTCGGCTACAAATAAGAATGTGACTCTACATTCCAGGGGCATGTAGAAGGAATTCAAGAGGGAAGATTGGAAAAGACTGGATGTTTCAGTGATGCATTTGGTATCATATTAATTCTAATCCTGTGACCAATAGGAGCTCCAACTATGAGGGCAAAGGATAACCCATGTCTTTTCTAGTGAAAATTTTGGATTTATGGCAAGTGTTTGAGCATCTAGCCTAAAGTAGGTTGCTAATTTGAAACACAGGCCTCTTTGTACTGGGGAGACACGGAAGGTAGAGATTTTTATAATATTACCTTAAAGTCTTGGAAAATAAAGTCCTGAATTGACTGGAATTCCATTTGAAAAATACAAAGTGTCTCTTAGACTCTTTTTTACAACATCCCCAGAAAGTGGTGAGGGCAGGAAGCCAGGATAGGGACACCACAGGTTAACAAGAGATGCCTGGGTGATGAGATGAACAAGCAGTATCTGGGAATTGAAGCAGAGGTGTGTCCACATCTTCTGATCAACAGCACTCCTCAGCCATATAACAGAGAATAGTCATGCTTATGCCAGGCTCTTCTTGCTAATGAAATTTCGTTTTCCAGCACAGTACAGAGTTTTTCCTTCATAGTGACTGAGCAATTGCAGTTAGTGGGATCAAAAGTATGGGGCTAAGAAGAAAATACTCTGAGTTTTTCAGTTTGTGCTTTCACGGGTGATCTTGAGACATCTGTAGACGTAGCATGTCTTTGCACTAAGACTCCTGGCTTGGAGATAAGGGTAAATCATGATCTTCTGGCACTGACCCCAAGGACCAAAAAGCTTTCATTATACATGGATGTCAGTTAAATTCTGCTGCCAAATGATAAGCCAATAAAGTAGATCATGTTCTAGATTATGTTTTAAATATCAACAGCTATCTTCACAGTGGGGATTCTTAAATGTGTTAGCCTAATATCCAGAGTTATATCAGCAGACCTAGTCAAGGTTAATCTTTTTGAAAATATTTTTCTTCTTCTCACTCTCCATATATATATTAATCTGTGTGTTATATAAATATTTTATGAAACAGAAATACTCCTCATAAGATTGAGTCAAAGAAGAGACTTTAGTGATGTTAGAAAAGGCCAGAACCCCAGTAGAGCCCTATGAACTTGGTAGATGAGACCTAGGTAAAAAAAGACAAGAGAGTGGCTCCCCAGGGAGAGACTATATGGTAAACAATTCAGACAATGGTTGTCAAGTGCATGTCAATCATGATCTTAGAGATCCCCATAGTATAAATGGTAAAATGTGGTCCCATAGATGGGACAGATATGTGTGTGGTCTTTTGAACTCAAGCCACAGTTCATGTTCAGGCCAGCACTGCCTTGCAGCTCTAAGAGGAGATGCTCTTACCATATGTGATGAAGTCTTGTGTGAATACAGCTCAAGACCCAATCCTGCCTCTGAGGACCCCTAGAGGCAGAAGGTACTTCTCATAGGGACATTAAGGCAGAAAGGGTAGGCAGCAATGTCTTTTTTCTGTCTTCTCTTGTGTTTCTCTTTCCTTTCTCTCTTTTTTTTCCCTTTCTTTTTCTGTCATGAACTGCTCTCCATTTCCCTTCTAGGGCAAGTTGACATATGTCCATTTAAATGAATAAATCGCATCTCAACTGATATATTTGGAAGCTTCAAGAAATTCAAGTGGAGAGAGGGGGAGAAAATATCAGTTATTTTTAGAAACCTAACAAGTGAATATTTCAAGAAGAACTGCCAAGAGGGAAGAGACGTTTTACAAATTATCAATAAATCAGCCTGTAATGTTTTACTAAAATAAGCACTGGCTATTTATATAGTCCAGGTGGAGATTGTGAGAAAGGAATTATAAGATGGAAAGATACAGACTCTTGTGTTTTGTTTGAAAGCTGGAGGATCTTCAAGCAGATGTAAGCTAAGTGATATGCACATCTGTGAATGTGGGTGGTTATTCTCCAGAAAAATGAGTCTCTTAGTAGCCAAGCAGGTGATCTATATTTTTCTATATTAATATTGTGGCTTATTAAAATATTTGATATTATGTCTGTTGCTGATTTTGTAATTATTACAATGGGTTAGGCATGCTAGCTCAGTATAACTCCAAAAGGGGCTCTATAATCATATCTATTCTTAGAGATACCTTATTGGTATATTATTATAGATACTGTTATAGGCACTGTGAATCTAAGTTGTAAGTGCCTTGTAGACGATTGTTCAATGAAAGCAGGGCATCTTATGCTGATATCAGAAGATAGCCACAAACACTGTATCACTATACCAGAAACTAGAGGTGCAGTTGTTTCTACTTGTTCTTGCATTCCAATTCTTGGGCATAGGAAAATCTACAAAGAAGAGGCTGTCTCTACTCCGAAGTCCTCTGATAGGTGAGCTGATTCCTCTTTAGAGGAATTCTTTTACAATGAAAGATGCAGTTCCATTGTTTTTCTTGGAATAATCTGAACTATTGACAGTGTAGGTCACATGGCGAATATAGCCATGGCATTTCACATGCCTATGTTTTCAAACAAGAAGCAATAATCATTATAAAATATGATTACATATATAAACATCAAAACTTCACAATTTCTGGGTGCTGATAGCTCATGCCTATAACTATAGCTACTCAGATGCCTAAGTTCTGAAGATAGTTGTTTAAAGCCAGCTTAGAAAGGAAAGTCCAAGAGACTCTTAACTGGAATTATCCAGCAAAACTCTGGATGTGGAGCCGTGACTTGAGAGGTAGAACACTAGCCTTGATCAGAAAGCTAAGGGAAAGCACTCAAGTTATGAGTTTAATTCCCACTACTGGTACACACACACACACACACACACACACACACACACACACACACACACTTTTTCCGCTTACTGTAACTGTGAAAATCTTGTTACTCTGGAAGGAGCAGGAAAGGCCCTGCCAAGTGGATAAGTCTCATAAACACCAGAGAAAAAGAAAGGTCTAATCATTGTGAGTTTATCAGCTTGCTAAGTTATTTGTCATGTTTCATCACATCATCCTGAATTCTGCCCTTCCTCCTGGGACCTGACTGATCAGCCCAAAGCTCTTAGCAGCTGATGTGATAAGAAGACTACAGTCTCATGAGCAGAGCAAAGTACGGTGTATGCCTTAAGCCCCAGAAGCCAATTTCCTTAACACGTCCTGATTTAGAATATCCTTTGAGATGACCTTCATCATCCTCATAATCCTCCATAGAACAGGCTGGAGGGAAGAGGCTAGAGAAAGCCACACACCAGAGGTGTGAGCCTGGCATTTTGGAGGCCCAGGGGAAAAGGAGCTTCCACTGATGGAACTGGAGCCCACTCTATGACCCAGATGGTATTTAGGATGAAACCTGAGACAGGTCACATTGTCAGAGGAGTAAATACAGAAGGAAGGGAGTTCTATGCAAAAGAAATAAGAACAAACACCAAAGAATATGTGGAGGTGCACAGGGTGGTTAATTCATCTTGAGCACAAGTGAAAGGGAAGAGAGATCAAGGTTAGATTATGGTGTTCTGGAAAGACCAGGATACGGTAAGATTGTCAAGAATTAATGGTAATCTCTAAACAGGAATCTACAGTCCGAGATGAGGTGTAGCAAGATAGAAAGGCCAATGGACTGCCACATGAATAATATTGCTAATGGATTTTTCACGTAAAACCTCTTGTCTAGCAAGTCCACAAGTTCTACCAAGACAGCTGATACTTACCCATAAACTGCCTGCCCCTCTACTCAAATGATCCAACCACAAATCAATCTATAAAAAGATAAACAAACAAACAAAAAAACACAAAAACCCACATCAGACAGTCATCTTAGCTGAAAGACTGCATCCCACTTCATGAATCAGCTCATTTCTGCTTTCTTCTTGTCATCCATGCTGGTTGGCTCAAAGCAGCTCCATACCAGCCAATTCAGATCTTATTTTTGCTCTTTTTTTCCCACCCAGTCTAGCTTTTGTGTGGCTGCTGATTACTATTTGAAAATACCATTGAGCTCATGGAATTTGATGACACAAAAATAATCTTTGGCTCTCCATTACCAAAAGATAAAATCCTGTTTCTTTTACTAGAAATCTCATAAAAATCTGTGCTTTGCATATCCTCTAAACCCTGAATTTCCATACTCCATGTCTGAACTTGTACCTTCCTAATGTACGTGCAGCACCATATCTGTGCTACGTCTTACCTCTATTAACCCATTTTATAGAAAAATACAGTGTAGAGATACAGCTAAGTGGTAAAGTGCTTGCCTAGCTTGAATATGGCCCAGGATTCTCACAACAATAATAATAAAGAATAAAATATAGAGATTGAGAGTTTTCGGGAGAATGATAGAAGTTAGATTAACTTAGTTAAGATGCATCCTTTTCTTTTTTTGCCTTTTCAAGTTTTTATTTAAGATGCATTCTTGACTCACAAATTGAAACTCATTTGTATAACTTCTTAAATATAATAAAGATGAAAAGTAAACAAATGGAGACTTGAAAGCATAGTTAAGAATTGGCATGTTAAGTAGTTAAGAATTGGCTCACTCCTGTAATCCTAGCTGCTCAGGAGGCTGACATCTGAGCATCATAGTTCAAAGCCAGCCCAGACAGAAAAGTCTAAGAGATTCTTATCTCCAATTAACAACCAAAAAGCCATAAATGGGCTGTAACTCAACTAGTAGAGGCTTCCTTTGTTTTTCTTCATATATTTTTATTGTAATTAATAGAGGGGTTGCAGTTATATTCACCAGATAGAAGGAACATTACTTCACACACATTGATACCCCTTCTCATGTTTTTGTCCCCATTTCCCTCCTTCAACCCCCTCCACTCATCCTGTTTTCCCCCTTCCCTTCCCTATTTCAAATAACCAAATGTATAGAGGCTTCCTTTTTTATTTGCCACATTGAGTGAAAAAGCTAAGACACAGTGTCTAGGCTCTGAGTTCAAGCCCTAGTTCGGTTTAAGTGCCCCCCACCACACACAAAAGGGCATATTAATAATTAATCTTACACAAAGGTTCTAATCATAGTTCTCTGTCTTCCATTCAACCTATAGACACTGTGAGCTGCCTACTGATATAAGATATTAGAACTAAGATCAAATTGTCACTGCATTAAAGGAGGTCACAGCCTGGGGGATAGTTCCATTTGGTAAAATAGATTAGAAAATGCTGAAGTAGTTATACTATGCACTCTGAGCTGGTAGAGCATGAGAGGGATCCAGTCATTGTGAAAAGAGAACAAAGAACAGAAACCAATTGAGGTTCTGGAGGATAAGTTGGAATCTGCCAAGCAGGGAAAAATAACATTGCATTTTTATCTTCCCTTTCTCTTTAGCCTCTTCTAATTTTCAATCCTACTTAACCCCAGAAGTTTCATAAACAAAATACAACAGAAATGAAATTCCCACCAGCATGTACACTTTTATTTTTTATTTACTTTTATTGTTGAGGTTATGTACAGAGGTGTCACTGTTACATATGTAACTTACATATGTAAGCACATTTCTTGTCAAACATTGTTACCCTTCCCTCATTTTTCTCCCACTTTCCCTCCCTGAACCCCTTCCCCCCAATGGTAAAATTCATTTCTAATATATTGTCTTGCGAGTATCGCTGTTGCACTGGTTCACCTTTTGTCTTTTGTCTCACCATTTTGTTCTTCCCTTTCCTTCCCCAACTCAGATAAACATATATACAAGACACAGGGTATCAACATCAACAATGCGCACTTTTAAAAGGGATTATTTCTATTCCTTTAAAGAATAATAATAAGCTGTCACGGTTGCTCACGCATGTAATCTTGGCTACTCAGGAGGCTGAGATCTGAGGATCAAGGTTCAAAGCCAGCTCATGCACAAAAGGACCTGAGATTCTTATCTCCAGTTAACCCCTAGAAAATGGGAAATGGGGCTTGGCTCAAGGGTAGGGAGGTAGCTTGAGCTGAAGAGCTCAGGGACAGCACCCAGTCCCAGTTCAAGCCCCATGACCCACCAAAAAAAAAAGAAAGAAAGAAGAATTACCATTGTAACTTATGAAGGGAAACAGTGAATTTGATAATTACCATTGTAACTTATGAGAGGAAATAGTGAATTTGAAACATGCTACTTTTATTCCAGAACTTTAGATGGTAAATTAACACGAGTCTTCAGGAAAATTCCTTATACAGTATATTTATCTGTTAGGTGTCTCCCTTTTTGAGTGCTTTTTGGATTCTTTTAAAAACTACTGTTGATTTTTTTCTCCCTCAGCCCTTCTCCAGATCTCCATTCCTAAGAGGAATATTTTATTTATTTTGAATTTTGTTTGCAATATTAAATTTAGTGAGGAAGGATCTATTTTAATTTGGTCATATTTTGAGTCCGAAATGTCTGCCTAGAACTCTACAGTAAGAAGTCCCTGTGATCTCATTTGTCATCCATGACATCAAGGCACTGGTCTACACTCAAGGGCTACAAGAGCTTATTAGATAGTTTATACTAAAATCTTAATCCTTTTAATACTGTGAGACAGAAGTGGTTGAAAGAATCTCTGCTCATCAGTAAATGAAGACTTTCTAGAAAGCCTCTCAAATGTATGGTGGCATTAGGCTTGAATGCCATGTCCCTATGTTATCTGACCTCATATGGTCTCCGTTGTATACTAGCCAGAGATGAATGGTTGGCCAGATGCCTCTCACAACATGATGTTGTCACATGCAGAAAACTGAATCCAGCTTAAAAAAAATCATAGATTTTTGAACATGTAACAAGTACTAACCGTAGTCATATTTATCTGATCTGCTGACCGTAGGGCTTTACTTACAAATTAATTAAGAAAAAATTCTCAGAATGTGGAAGACCAGAGACCACAATAGATACAGTTCTCAAAAAGCTTCAGAGAATATTCTTCTAGGGTTTCTCCAGTTTTCCTGAGCTGAAAGTGGTCACTGAAGCCCTCATTAAGGAAATGGCCACAGATGAGTCAAACAGGAACCTTTTCTTCTCATGTCATGGTATCAGCTCCAAAGTCTGGAAGACAGCCAGTGCACATGCAAGTATTCTGTCTGACCTGTAGCAGTCCTACACCCTTCGATTCTTCCCCACCAGAATCATTCTGTTGCTATTTTTGTGTGGCCATAATGGTAAAGTGATAGCATAGTTCCTGTGGTAGAGATATCTCAGTGGCTATAATTTGGCTTTCCTTCTATTCTACTTCAAAACCACATGTACTCTGTATTTTTGCCCCTTTTGGTGCTTAGCTTTAAAAACTGTGTCTCATTTGATGTGAATTTTATGACTTTATTAACAGCTTGATGCTACAAAAAATGGTTTAAAATGATTGAATTAGAAAAGTAGTAATAGTAGTAAACTAGAAACCTCAAGCTTGAGAGGAGTTGGGGTAAGTGATCTCTGTTTGATGTCTTAATCAATGAAGACATTAATTTGGCAAAGGAACAAATAATACTTGAAAGGTTATTTTATCCAAATTTTAATTCTAGTCCATAGTTCAGGATCTATTTAAGGGGAAGGTCACTAGAGTTGTTTGTTCTGCCAAAATGAGAGCTAGCATCACAATACAGATCTGTGATGGGAAGGAAGAAGAAAAAAGAATGGGCTACACAACCTAGCCTTGTCATCAACCACAGCAATCCAGGGAAAGGCTGGGAGTGTTGAAGCAGGAGCACAGGGGCCAGCCTGAATGTAGCACACATCCTATCTCATATTCCATTGGCTGAGCCAAGCACATGGCCACACCCACCTGTAAGGGGAGTTGGGAAATCTAGTCCAGACATGTGGAAAGAAATCAGTTATGGTAAGCAGCTACCTGTCCCTTGCCAGAACAGAATCATTTGTGGCCTTCGGTTTACTCACCTGTACAGTGAAGCCACGTTCAAGGTTGCAGTGATAACTTTAATCTAATAGCTTGGTAATAGATCTGATTTTGATGCATGTGAAGTTAATTCCTAGGGGAATGTTCCAACATAACAAAAAAAACTATGAAACATTTGTGAGACAATGAACTATCTGACTTTTGTTAGACAAGAAAAGTAACCTCTCCTATTCCCATTACACATCACATGGGGTGAAGTAACTTTCGTTCCCTTTCTTCCCAGCCTCTGCTACCCTTTCCCTTTGCTGCTTAACCTCACAAGGCCCATAAACAAATCGCAACAGAAACAAAACACCAAATGAACACCACCCACCCTGCCCCTCCAAGGTAATTTTGAACATGAGCCAAGTCCCTTCAGAACTGAGGCTAGGCATTTTGGCAGTTCCCTTTGGAATCTGGAAGCTGGAGTGCTGACAGTTGAAGCTTTGGTGAATGGTCTGCAGAGGAGCCAGGCATGATTAACAGACAAACTAGCTGCCTAAAGAATGTTGGCTCTTCCTGGAGCGATGATGTCATCCCTAGCAACAGGTGGCAGGGCTCTTTCTCTGAGTCCCCCTCCCAAGATCCCAGTGTTCCTTCTCCTGAATGGGAACAATGAGGCCTCCCGGGGGTTAACTGCCACTTTCCCTTGCTCCTTTGTGGAGCTGTGGCCTTTCCCATAGAAATGTCATTGGCTTGAACTGTTTTCTTTTTTTCTGCTGCTCAAATGTCAGACTCTTGTATAAAAGTGGATCATGAGCAACTTTCGACACCAAGGCCTTTTCAATGACAGCACAATGATGTGTGTGCTTTCCTTGTGCAAATAGAGGTGAGCCAGTCTCAGGGAAGGATGGCAAGATATGAGCCTGTCCTGGAGCTTGTCATGACTAGAAATGGCATCATCAGAGCAGTGTTAAAATTGCATGGCCTACAGAGTTTGGAGCTTATTTTCAATCTGGTCTAGTTGCAGAACAGAATGCTTTTATGATTAGATAATCAGACAATGAAGGTATGAAGACACCTTTGCAGTTCTTTTTTTTCATATATTTTTTATTGTAATTAATAGAAGGGTTACATGATATTTGCCAGATAGATGGTGCATTAATTCCCATACATTGATACCCTTTCACATGTCTTGGTCCCCATTTCCCCCCCCCCAACCCCACCCCTCAAAAACAAAACAAACCTTTGCAGTTCTTACAGGAAGTTTTCCAATGGATGGCTCTGAGTAGTTGTTACCTTAGTAATTGAAATTCATCCATAATCAGCAAGTTTCAGCCTTATCTACAAGCAGTTTAGCATTCTGGCTAATGCAAATCTTTTATGCTATGCTCATAAAATAGAAAATATTGGGTACAAAATTGTCCTTGGTCATAGAAGGTTAAGGTTGCCAGGATGAGCCTGAAGTTTTCCAGTGGTTTATTTCATTTGGAATCACATAGTCCTAAGTCTATGTCATATCTTTCTAGTAGAAACATATTGCTAGCTGGGTACTGGTGGCTCATGCCTGTAATCTTCGCTACTCAAGAAACTGAGATCTAAGGATCATGATTCAAAACTAGCCTGAGTAGTAGTAAAGTCCATGCAACTCTTATGTCCAATTAACTACCAAAAAGCGGAAAGTGAAACTGTGAGACTCAAGCAAATAAAGTGCTAGCCTTGAGCAAAAGCAGTAGAGCACATAGCCTCGAGCAGAACTCAGACCCTGAGTTCAAGTACCAAGACCTCAAGACTGGCAAAAAAGAAAAAGGATAAAATGAAGGAGGGAAGCAAGGGAGGGAGGGAGGGAGAGAGGGAGAGAACATTGTATTGGGAAAAAAAGGAAATAATATGGCTTTGGACTCACACAATGTGGATTTGAATCAGGACTCTATCACCTACCAGCTATGGTCTTAATAAAATCATTTAACTTTACTAACCTCTGCTTACTATTAGCAGAAAAAGACAATAACTCCCTTCAGAGTCATAGTAAGATTTAGAATTAGTGTATGTCAGACATATAGCACAGGGCCTCCCACAGGGGTTTAAATTTCTTTGTAAATGGAGCTGTCATTACACTAGGCCTAGATTTCTTCACACTCTTTTTGTAAAATGAGAGGGTTGGACTGAAGAACTTCTAAGCACTTTGTAAACTTCAAACACTCTGTGGTGACACTCTGGCATGAGTATAAACTTCCAGGGCAGGTATGTGTCCAATCACCATGAAATGTTTCCCAACAAGCAAAGGAACCCCTTTCTGACAGACCAGGATGAAATGTAGACATGAGAGAGAGCCAAGCAGGGGACTGAGATAATGGCCCCAAAGGTGGCCCATGGGAAGATATAGCTGTCTGCAGTGATTTTAATTTGCAGGATTATTGGGGGCCCTGTAAAGCATCCCAGGCTTTCCAAGACACCTTTTACAGTGCCATCAACCATGATTTAGCTAGATGGCTTTCTAGCTTATTTATGGCTTCATCCTCTCCTCAGCGCTGTGAGAAAACATCTAAGTTAACTCTTCTCATCTCAAGTAACACTTCTCTTTTGCTTGTGGTATGGTCTCTTTTACCCTTCTGAGCTTGGCCTTTGTTTCAGAGAGATTCTAGCTCTCAAACTTCCTAGCTTTTATCATTCAACACACTCCATCCTTCAATGATCCTGAGCTGAGGAAGTAGGTTCTTGTGCCTGCACAGATGTGGTACGAATTGGATGAAATAACTCACATCATCCACAATCACATGGAAGAATCCTCAACACACAACAGCCTCCTTCTTATTTTATATGCAAGCTAGCGCTCCTTGTCTGTGACCATGTGAATATACAGATTTCGACCACATGTCTTTTTATTGCTCCTAGATCTGGTGCACCCAACACAAAATTTTCAGTATCAACCCATTTGTTTCAAGCTTCTCAATAACTGGTCATTGTTCTAAATAAATAACAAAATAACAGCCATTTTCTCCACCCTAGGGTAGCACAGGATGTAAGTTAACACCTTATTGTTCCAATACATTGTGTTGGAAGGCAGGAAGACAGTGCAGTGAAAGTTATGTAGGAGGGCTTTTGAAAAAGGCATCTTCAGCTTCTAATTTCAGCTGAATCATTTTCTAACCACAGGCCTTGGGCAAATCATTTACTGTCTGAATATTTTTTTTCTGGTCCACAGAAAAATGGGAATAATCATAGCAAGCTGGCAGTACGATCGTGATGATTGTATGACAGAATGTAAATGAATCTATCAGCTCTGCAGGTAATCAGTACTGCAGCCAGCACTGCTCTTTCAAGTCAGCTGCAAGATACTTAATGTATGTATGTGAAGATGGAATTGGGAAAATTGAAGGGGTAGATGGAGTTGGAAGTGATAGGAGAGAATGATAAAAGGGGTGACATAAATCAAGATGCACTGTACTTACAAACTGCCATTGAAACCCCTTGTGCAACTACTTAAGTGTACTACTACTAATAATAATAACAATAATGTCACCATCATGGACTGAATGAGTCATATGATTCCAGAGCAGTCATAATGCCCCCACCTGCTTTGTCTCACGGAGACAACACAGTACTGTTTTCTGGTAAAAAGGTGAGAATGTGAGAATGGTGCATTACTAATTAGACTTTTGGGTGCTGGTTGATATGATTCTCATTCCTGATGACTTGATCATTCATTTTTATGAACTTGCTTTTTGAGGGCCCCCCTTTGTGGCCAGGGAACATTTTATTTTCTTTCACTGTGAAAACTGCTTTCCATTCTGACAGATTCCTTCACACAGACTTGGCATTCAGAAATTTCAGATTTCTGATCTGCGCACAAAACAGAGCCCTTCCCTGCCCAACTAGGCGATATCATCAGCACAGAGCCTTTTCTAGCCATAGATCCACAGCAGCTGCCTTCTGTGTTTCTTGATTAGCGAAGCACAACAACTCATATCCTTTTTGAGGATCCTCACATTGCCTCTGGGAGGAAGTACCTTGTTAATGAGCTAAGCTGCCTTGTTTGGGGAGATGCCTATGTTGACAGATCAGGTGTCCTTTGGATCCATTTGCAGAGGGCCTGGGAATTGAGACCAGACAGTGTTTCATGACACAAGTTTCCTGAATTCCATTGCTTGAAAAGTTCTGTAGCAAAGTGGGAGCTCGATTATTTATACTGTGATAACATCTGCAGGAGAAATGGCTTGAATTTCAAAAGACAAAAAGCATTTTATAAATGGGTCACACCTGTGGCGGGGAACAGAGACAAGCTAGGATGGAGAAATTGTCTACACACCCAAAACACCCGGTGTCTAGCCAGAGCTTACTCACAGGACAATAGGAAAGCTCAGGAAGCCACTGAATTCCAAACTAATAATCTGTCATATCACTCCTTTCCTCAAAAACCCCTAAGTAGCTTTCCATGGCTATAAAACTGAAGTTAAAAAGTAAGCCTAGCACAGGCCTGTGAGCGCTTCCTTCTAGCCTCTCTCAAGCCTTGCTAACTCACCAAACTCGTTCCCACTTTAGGTTGTGTCCCCATGCTACTGACTGCCTAGAATGTTGTCCTTGTAGTCTGTCTCATTGTGGCCATTCCCCTGGGGACTTCTTTCAGATCTCTTGCTCAAATTGGCCTATTTTGTCCATCATCAAAGTTTGGCTTCTTCTCCCTTCTGATGTCACTGTGCTCTCTAGTTTTCCTTCAAAATAGTCACAATAATTTCCAATCCAGTGTTTGCATGCTTAGTTAACACATGTCTACCCTGCTAAATTGTGAAAGCCACAAAGGCCAAGGCTGGATCTTCCTTCTGCAGAATGTGCTAGCTAGCAGTGGAGGCTTATATGCAACTTATGGGATAAATTAATGAGTAGCAAGGTCCTTGTTCTGGCTTACAGATAAGCAAAGAAACAATTATAGATTGGTATCTATATATGTAAATGTGGGATCAGTGTGTTACTACTTTCTCTTCCTCCCCTCCCCATCCTAATGCTGCTTCTTGGTTCTTAATTATGACACTCTACTTTGCTTCTTCAAAGCATCAAGCTATCTTAGGGTCGGGAGTTTGGCCTAGTGATAGAGTGCTTGCCTAGCATGCACCAAGGCCCGGGTTTGATTCCTTGGTACCACACACATAGAAAAAGCCAGAAGTGGTGCTGTGGTTAAAGTGGAAAAGCCTAGGGACAGTACTCAGGCCCTGAGTTCAAGCCCCAGGACTGATTAAAAAAAAAAAAGCATCAAGCTATCTTGCCAAAAATATACATAGTTCAGAATAGGAATGAAGAAGACAAATGAGCTATGCTCATTAAAACATTTTCACAATTAGGAGCTCCTCTGAGAAATAGAACTGGTAGGATTGACTCCTTATTTCTCTTCCAAAACTTATCTTCTTTTGATTCACTTTTCTTACCATTTTAATGGGAGTAAAAATGCCTATTACTCTCATCATTTGAAAATGTGTCCTGCGGATTCCATTTCTACCTCCTCAATAACAGAAAAAATTCAATCCTCAGGCAAGAAGTATGAGTTTTACTCTCATTGTACCATTAAGAAACATTTACCATCCATTTGCTCTCCTGAGAGATCAGATGAATGGTGAGAAAACCTTGTCTCTTTAGGTTTCTGATAGCTCATCAGTTCCTCAATACACAGCCTCTTCTTCTGAAAATCTGTTCTTTTGTGTCTGTATCATGGTGAACTCCTCAGCAAAGGACCCATAGTCCATCTCATGAGCACTTACACTTACTTAGAACACGATGGGTAGCAATTATGGAGAAATTTAAAGCATACCCTGGAGGCTCCAAAAGTAAATATTTCTCTGGGCAGATGTGTTATAGCTGAATTAACAGGGTGTTTGTGCAACTGCAATGAATCCGAGAGATAACAGTCTTTATTGCCTGTAGATATAGCCTGTGATTTCAAAATACAAGTGGTGTTAAATGTTCCCAGTAGAGGTTCAGGCAGTTTGCTAAGCAAACCAAGGCTGCTGCCAGGTGAAGAGCATACTGCTTTGGGTTATTTGTTCAATGCTCAGTAATGAAGGTCCCATCACCTTCCACTTAAGGTATGTTTATCTTGCAAAATCTGGGGTCAGGTTGAACCTGAATTTCATTTGATCACATTCTCTGCTAAGAACCATTCTGAAAAGAGTGAAACTCAAAACTCATTTCTGTCCCATTACTCCTTGTTTAAAAGTTTTTCCAGAACAGGAACAACCCAGACTTGACTGTTTGGCTGCTTGGGTCATTTTACATGACTACTCCAGCCTTTCACTTTAATAAGAAGGCTATAACAAAGACGCATACCTGCATTTTCTGGTCTTGTCTGACTTCTTCCCAAGACATTGACCCATCAGCAAACTTTTGTGAGATCCCTTCCAGACCAGGGACAACACAGAACTGAGAAAATGAGATAGTGAAGCATTGGCGTATGATAAATATGTTACTTTTGTACAGACTACATGTATTTTAATAAAGATGAAATTTAGTCCAATAAGGAGCTGGTTTAATTTTGGTCCAACTGAGGCCAGGGTGGAGAAGGTACCACCAGATGTTCCTCACATAAAAAGCATCATCCTCCTTCTTAGGAGCTTTAAAAGAATCATTACAGTTTATATTCCTAGTAAGCACATATGGTTGTTGTTATTTCCCACCTGAGGAAAAAAAAAGACAGCTTGCTAATGCCACATGGAAATAAAACAGCAAATCTGAGACCACAATCCAATCTGTTCTAGTTCGTTCATCATTTGTATTTGTTACTGTTTTGGTAGTATTGGTTTGGGGTTGAAATTCAGTGCTTTGTACTAAGCAGATTGTCTAATGCTTGAAACATACCCTCAGACCTTTTAGGTCTAGAGACTTGAGATCATGTCATGCTTTTTACCTGGGCCAACTTGAACTTCATTCATCCTATTTTTGGTTCCTGCCATAACTTATATGGCAGGTTGTTCTAGTAAAAGGGATCTTTTAATGGTTTTCTATTAGTTTGTTTTTTCTTGCCAGTGATATTTGGAAAATGTAAACCTCTCAATCTCAGCCTCTCAAATGGCTGGAATAACAGATGTGCCACTGTGTCCAGCATTGGTTGAGATGAAGTCATGTGAACGTTTTGATCTGGCTGGTTTCACACCAGACTCTTTGCAAACTCTGTTTTATGTAGAATTAGGATTTGATTGTAGATATGAGCTATCCTATCCAGGTGTGTTATGCTTATCTTCAACATAACTGAGCTCTGTGTGGTAGTGGCACATGAACAGGCCTGAGGACCAATGGACTAGAACTGAAAACCCTAATCTTTGATAAGGGAGTCAAAAACATGGAATGAAAGAAAGACATACTCTTCAATAAATGGTGCTGGCAGAATTGGTTATACATATGTAGAAATTGAACTTAGATCCTTACTTATCATACTACACTTAGATCCTTACTTATCATACTACACCAGAATCAATTCCAAATGGATGAAAGACCTCAGTGTAAGTCCTGATACCCTGAAAATATTATAGGAAGGGATAGGGGAAACACTAGGGCTCCTTGACACAGATCAAAACTTCACAACAAATCAAAGAAAGGCTGGATAAATGAGATTGTATTAAATGCAAGAGGTGATACATGACAAAGGACATAGCTTGCACAAATTAGGAGATAATCTTTACTACCTATACTGCAGACAAGAGCCTCATATCTAAACTATGCATAGAGCTCAAAAAATACCACCTCCCCAAATACAAATCCTCAAAGAAACAGCAGCCCCAATGATAAATGGGCTAAAGACTTAAAGAGAGAATTCTGTGAAAAAGAAATAGTAAGGGCCCATAGGTACATGAAGAAACATTCAACATCTCTGGTCTTAAAAGAAATGCACCACAAAACAACATTGAGATTTCACCTCACTCTAGTTAGAATAGCCATTATCAAGAAATCTAATAACAACAGATGCTGTTGGGATGTGGCCAGAAGGAAATGTAATCTTGTTCAGTCACTCTGGAAAGCCTTATGGAGGTTTCTCAAAAGACTGACTATAGAGCTTCCTTCTGACCCAGAAATCCCACTCCTGGGCATTTACCCAAAAGACCATGAATAAGGCCACACTAAAGTTATCGGCACAGCCATGTTCATTGCAGCATTATTTCAACTCAGATGCTTCTCAGTAGATGAATGGATCAAGAAGATGTGTGTATCTAAACACAATGGAATTCTATGTTTCCATCAGAAAGAATGTCATTGCCCATTCATAAGGAAAGACTTGGTAAAAAAAATTGTATTAAATGAAGCAAACCAGACCTAAGAAAACATAGGCTGCATTGTTTTTCTCATCTGTAATAACTAGAATATGTCTAGGATATTCTTAGCAAAAGGTCCCAGTAGCTCAATAGCTATGTGCATCTGACCACATAAAATAATTCTTATTGAAATGAACTCTAAGAAGTGGAAATGATGTTTTTTAGTCTACTGCTTGCAGTTATTTCTTTCCACTTTTTCTTTAACTGAGGGAAGGGAAGAGGAATCATAGAAATGTTGGGATGAGGAGGTGAACCAGTATCTACTACTGGTAGTAGATACTATGTTGGAAATAAACTTTACAACTTGAAGAAGGAAGTAGTCTGGAGGATGAAGTAAGCAAAAACGAAGGAGGGATAACACTGTTCAAAAAGAAATGTACTCATTACCTTACTTATGTATCTTCCATATATCACCTTTCTAATAAAATTTTGAAAAAGAAAATTTCATTGCTGTTTTATTTTTATTTTTTTTTGCCAGTCCAAGCTTTAGCTCAGGGCCTGAGCATTGTCCTTGGACTTTCTCAAGGTTAGAGCTCTACCACTTGAGCCTCAGCACTAATTCCAGCTTTTTTCTATGCATGTGGTACCAAGGAATCGAACCCGGGTCTTTGTGCATACTAGGCAAGCACTCTACCACTCCTGGCCCCTGTTGTTTTATTTTTTTATAAAAATAAAAACATTTTACTTGAAACAGAAACTTTCTTTCATTCTCTCCACTTGTGTTCATTGAAGTAATAGGTATTAGCTCCTTATAAAGCCAAGTTAGGGCTAAAGAGAACAGCAAGAATTTGAGCATCAAAGACCTTGGATTGCAGATTGAACTGGGACTTTAGGAGGATAGTGGCTTGGTGAAATGGTGATCAAGAATGCATGAACATTATCATCATGGTAATTTTCCTGTTACAGATGCACACACTAAGTCAGAGGTACTTGACATACATAAGGTATAGTATCTAGGAGAAAAAATTTGGATGTTTACCTTGTTCTCTGGACTCTGAAGCCTTTCCCCCATCTCTCACTTCTTACCAAAGGCCACAAAAGGGACAGGACAAAAGAAAACAGATAATTAGAAACACATATAAAGGCCTGCCTCACGACTCTGTTTCAACAGGCAGGACACACCTGGGCAAAAGGGCCTCCCTCTCTTTCTCTCATATATGTGTGTGTGTGTGTAAATATGCACACATACAAAGCACTCTACCATTATTTCTCTCTTTCTTTCTCTCTCTCTCTTTCTCTCTCTCTCTCTCTCTCTCTCTCTCTGTCTGTCTCTCTGTCTCTCTGTCTCTCTGTCTCTCTGTCTCTCTCTCTCTCTCTCTCTCTCTATATATATATATATATATATCAGTCCAATACCTGCTGTTGAAAAGATAATGAGTAAATGAAAATATGTAAATAAGATAATTTCAGCCATATCAGATCAGACAGAAGAAAATGGAAAACGGGGCTAGGAGAATTCAGAGTCATCAGAGAAAGGAAAATTTCTCTTGAAGGTACCATGAATTCTATTTAATAGAGAACAAATATCCGGTTAGAGGAAAAACAGAAAATAGACAGACACTGAAGGGAAGGTAAAGTGCAGAGGCTTAAGACAAGAATAATGTTCCTGGGCTGGAAGATTGGCCTAGTGGTAGAGTGCTTGTCATGCATGCACAAAGACCAAGGTTCAATTCCTCGGCACCGCATACATAGAGAAAAAGCTAGAAGTGGTGCTGTGGCTCAAGTGGTAGAGCTCTAGCCTTGAGAAAGCCCAAGGACAGTGCTTATGCCATGAGTTCAAGGCCCAGGACTGGCCAAAAAAAAAAAAAAAAGAATGTTCCTGTGGTCAGGAAACAGGAAGAACTACCCAGTAGCCGGATCCTAGGGATAAATTGATCGGAAGGTATTTGGGTATAAATACTATGCTTTCCAAAAAGAAAAAGTTTAGTAAGAAGGAGAAGTAGAAGAAGACATAGCTCAAGAATAAAACTCACAGAAAGATGGAGCAGAAGTCCAAGAGGTGAAGGTCTTGAGAGAGCTCTTAGAAAAAGAATCACAAGGCAGGGCACAGTGGCTCACACCTGTAATCCTAGCAACTCAGGAGGCTAAGATCTGAGGACCCAGGTTCAATGCCAGCCCAGGCCCAAATGGACTTGAGTCTTTTATCTCCAGTTGACCTCTAGAAAATGGGAAGTAGGGCTTGGCTCCACTTCAAAAAGTGGAAACAAGGAATTTTTTTCATATATTTTTATTGTAATTAATAGAAGGGTTACATTATAATCAGCAGATAGAACATCCATTACTTCACATACATGTCTTGGTCCCCATTTCCCTCCCCCTACCCCCACCCCTCATCTTGTTTTCCCTCCCTTCCCTATCCTATTTCAAATAAACATATATACAGTATATCAGGTAACAAGGTAAAATACTATAACAATATGAGATAATCAAGGGCCGGCAAAAGAGATGAGAGATAATTTAGTACATTAAGAACAACAATCACTCATCATATGGCTTTTGTTTCTATATCCTGGAGGTCCTATCTAGGTTTTGCTCTATTGTAAATCTCTGCTAGGAGATTTACTGATTATGGCAAATGAGGGAAACCATTGAGCCTATGTTCCTTTGAGTCTGACTTACTTCACTTAAAATGATTTTTTCTAAGTCTTTCCATTTCCTTACAAATGGGGTAATGTCTTTCTATCTGATAGCAGCATAGAATTCCATTGTGTATAAATATCACATCTTGTTGATTTACTCATCAACTGAGGGGCATCTGGGTTGGTTCCATATCTTTGGTATGGTAAATAGTGCTGCAATGAACATTGTTGTGCTGGTGGGTTTAATATGCCAAGTAGTGGAATTGCTGGGTCATAGGGGAGCTCTATGTTTAGTCTTTTGAGGAACTGCCATACTGCTTTCCTTAGTGGTTGAATGAGTTTGCATTCCCACCAACAGTGTAGTAGTGATCTCAGGGGATTTTTTTTTAAATTGTAGTGTTTGCAGGTCTTTTTCTCCTTCTACTGCTTTATTCTCCTTTGTCAGTGGTTTTGTTTGTTTGTTTGTTTGTTCTGTTTCCTTTATCTGATTTGGGGAAGGAAAGGGGAAGCTCAGAAACAGTGGTACAGAGCATTATCTCATTCAGCAGTGATACTCCATACTGTGTGTTTGAAATGCACTATACAAATTAAGGGGAGAGTGTCAGGAGGAGGTGTGACACTGTTCAAAAAGAAATGTACTAGTTACCTGACTTATGTATCTCTAAGTCCTCTGTATATCACCTGTACAATAATTTTTAAAAGCAAACATATTTGAATCCCTTCTGGTCTCCTTCAATTAATGGTGAACTTAATTGGATTGATCTCACAGTGGCTTAAAATGTCCTGAAGTACTTTGCAGAAGCAATATTGGAGTAAGAAGGCAGATGCCAAACCCAATGCCAATCAAAGCACCAAGTGCAGACTTAACTGAAGATGCTTTTTTCCTAGTGAATGAATTGATTCAGAGATAGAACAGGAGTAAAACATGAGAATGGGAAAAGACTTCTCATGCATTTTCATATATCTTGATTAATTGATAAAGTCTATTTACAGAAATCACGGAAGACAAAAATCAAAGGCAAATAAATCATGGGTTTTCATGGTTACGAACCTAACTTGTAGAGTGAGCCAACTTGATATTTCAATTTTTCTTGAATTTCAGTTTATCTATTTGCAAAACCTCTGGCAAGTTACTTGGTGATTGTTAGGGCTCAATCCTTTCATCTATAAAATGGAGATTATGATAATTAAACAATAATACTTAGCCGTCTAGCAATCATAGTTTTAAGTTATTTTAAGTAGGTGAGATTTTACAAGTACCTAGGGAGTCATCAGAAAATGTCATTAGCTGTCAACTATATTAGGAAGAAGCGGTAGAGAGTTTTTAGAAATGTGTGGGTGTGTGAGAAAAGATGAAATACAGTCATAAAGCATCTCTGAGTGCTTTTGAGCAGGGGCATTACCTACTTGGAGCTAAGCATTGAACAAAGAACTCTGGCAAACTGCTCCTGCTCTGTGGGTCTGACTTTGTTCATCTGTAAACTGAAGTGGATGCAGGGACAGTATAAAGGCACGCACCTGAGTCCAGCCTTGAAGCATTATGGTGGGATAAATTAGCCCAGATGCATGCCATTCACTTGTGATCCCAAACTAAAAAGCCCAATCATCCAAGTTTGCCTGAACCAAATGATTTCTAAGGATGCAGGACTAACACTTTCAATACTAAGACGAGGACCATTTATAGCAAACGGAGAAGGTTGGTAACCCTGCAGATGCCTGCCTCTGTAGGAGGACAAGGGGTGGGGATGAGCTCTACTTAAATGGCACCCAATTGGCACTATTCTTCTTCCCCAACTGTGGCTTTCTTGGATCTTACTTCTAATTCTGAGTCCTTCCACTCTGAGTCTGACAGCAATGAGAGGCAACATTTCACATTAATAGTTCAGAGTCCCTAAGAGAGCCGAGTAACTAATCACATGTCCTCATAGACAGTGTTTCTTCTATGGAAAACGTATTATTTTTCTTCGATTCCCAACAAAACTTCAGTTTCCCATAAGATTTCCTAAAATAACTTCCAGTCATCCAAACCCAAGAAATAGCTTGGATTATTGATTTATTTTTCCCATTATGTTCAGCAATGTTGTTGTTCTAGTACTGAAGCTTGAACTCAGGGCCTGGGCATTGTCTCTTAACTTTTTTTGCCCAGGATGAACACCCTATTGTTTGAGCCACAACTCCACTTCTGGCTTTTTTGTTTGTTTGTTTTTGTGGTTGTTGCTTCATTGTCATTAAAAAACAGACTCCCCCCCCCACCCCCAGACTGGCTTCAAACTGCCACCTCCGATCTCAGCCTCCTGAATAGCTAGGATTACAAGACTAAACCATCCATACCTGATTTATCTCAGCATTTTGTTTTTGAAGGCCAAGCAATCTAGGATGCAGTCCCATTGGGACTGATATTACAGCTCATATATTAAAGATCTAGAGATAATTTCCCCATCCCTCATTTGCCTACCCTCTCCCCCAGAAAAGCAAAGTCCAGGATGAAACTGGGGAACATATCCTGTTCCCTGTCTATTGCTTTGGTTTATCCACAGCAAACTTTCCAACAACTTTCCCAAGGTACAAATGAAACCTGCTAATACAATTTCAAACCTCACTGAACAGCCTTGAGCCTCAGGTCTCTCTAGTGCTAGTGCATTAATATGACTTAAAATAATTAAAAATGAAGCAAAATTAAATAAACCTGTGGAATGGATGTTATGTGTAGCCCCGGTTGGGTGACATGTGGTTTCAGCATGCACTAGTAGTAATTATCAACTAATTACCAGTGCAGTAGTATCGAGCAAATTTTCATCCGGAATGAAGGACTTGACAGTGTTGTGAATGGTTTAAAAATCTATCTCAAGCTCTGGGCTCAGCCATTTGTTCAGAAGATATTGAATTACTCCCTGTGTGAACAAAGATGATAATGACTATTTTGTTTTAATTGGGTAGCTTGTTCATTGGGTTAATGGGTTCTCAAATTCTATAACAAACCATTGTACATACTTTTCCTAAAGAGACAATAAGAATCTGCGGGAAGGGCAAACAAAATTGTGTGATCAGATTTCTGGCCGCTTTGTTGGGCTTCATGGGAGGAGAAGGTGTCAGTCTTGAGGAAAGAGACACCTAGGAATGCAAACTTGATGCTAGCTGACCCACCATCAGCTGTTTCCCCATAACTCTGTATTTGCCAGAGAGTGGGATCCATTTCTGTTTTGCTAGCCCTGTTCCCATCTCTAAAACATGAATACAATTCCAGAAAACTGAAATTACTGGAAAGGCAGCAGGGTGACCTACCTTGGTCCTGTGTCCTTGGGAGAGATTCAGAATACAGGGGAAGTGATAAGAAAGGCCATGAGGAGAATGCATTAGGTCTGTCCACTCACCCCATACCCCAGTACAGCTCCTCTTAAACTGTATATGGAGTACAGACTTCAGAGGGAGAATTAGGTACCAGGAGCAAAGTTGTGTATGGTTCATGAATCCTAGTTGCAGATGTGACCTGACAGGTTCATTCTAGTTTCCCCAGGTTGAACAGTTGTTGTTATCCCTTAAAGGGAGCAATCTGGTCCCCATGAGATGGTTGGTCCACATCATGATAGCCTCTGGATACTGGGGTATCAGACAGGAATAATGAAGGTGGCAAGGCAAAGTTCATTTCTGCAGAAGGGCATGGTACCTACAGCAATCTATGTAAGGAGGTGCACTGGGAAGGCTGTTCATCCAGGTGTTAGTCCTGACACATTACGGCCTTCATTCATTCCAATTGGTCATAACTTACATTCACCGGTGTGTATGATTGGCTTTTCAAAAATGAGTTTAAGTTTTCCAGACCAAACCATCAATATCAGGGTACCCGACCAAAGCAGGAACTTGTTAGAGAAACAATTCTTTCTGGTTCTTTACCACTTGATCCATGCCTCCAGACCCTAGAAAAACAATTCTTACAACAGAATGAGGCTTAACTAAAATAGCTCCTTATAAGATAGCAGCTACCCTTACAATTGCAGTACTTGTGTCAAGGAGCCAGTTTGACCGAAAAGATTCTAGCCTCTACAATAATTGTTTGCATGTGGAGGGGATCTGTCCTATAAAACTATTGTTCTTAGGGATCATTTCAGTCTCTTATAATAAAGATGTTATCCATCAGTCATATCTTTCCTGGAACCAGGCTGCTCACAAAGTGACTATAAGAGAGTATCTTTATGAGCAAAGATAAATATATACTACAGATAATGAGATAATTGCTAAGCATTGCTTTTTGTTTTATTTTCATTTTTTTATTTTACTTGAATTTTTCAAATTAAAAAAATAAAAATTTTACCATTTCAATTCAACATGTCAGTTTGTGAACACAATGCATCTTGATCAATATCATACCTTTCATCCATCCTAACACCACTTCTGCATTTTAGTTAATATATAGGTCCAGGTAAGGTGTTAGTTGCTTCTAGCAAAATGAATAAACAAGCAAACAAACGAAAGCAGTTTAAACACCTGTTCACAAATATATTTTCAATAGACAGGATTTTTCTATAGAGTTAGAATAATAGCATTTGGTATTTGAATATTTATTGCAATTTTATGTGAGAAATTTCTATTCCTAAGGTTAGCCTACAGGAGTGAGGTACACTGTTTTCTCTTTCAGGCTTTGTGTACTCTTTTCATCTGCAGTCACTACTTACACTTCCCTGTAAGGACTACAAATCTTGAAATTTTTGGTTTTAGGTTTTCTTTGAATATCCACATTACTACTACTTATTACTACCAAGAAGCCCCAGTTAAGAAGCGCTAAGAGAACGTTTACCATATACTAGCTACAGACACAAGTTTAAGAGTCAGACAAATCTAGCTTCTCAGTAATATAACCCTGCCTGAGTCACAAGAATTCTTTATGATTTAAAAATATGGGATATGCAACCTCTAGAAACAAATGATACAGTAGTCATGAGTCTCTTCAGCCCTCTCTATCTCTGATTCCAATTCCAATTCCACTGAGCCAGTATTTGCTAGCCCTCTGGGTTCTCTCTGGCATTTCTAACACTGTCAATTATTTTCTAATATGATTTTCCTTTTATTTCTCTGAACAAGAAACTAAACTACAACCTAACTAACCCTCACATCCTCTTTGCTAGAAACTTAGTGGCATTTAAGGAGGGTTAATTTATCAACTTCAGTCCAAATGTGAACCTCGATTGTAATGTTCATTCTGAAATGTTTTGGGGATGTGGAGATTTGGAGAGTATTGTTGATAATCTCTCCCTTCCTGGATATTCTGCCTCCTCCCAGAATTTAATAACTTTTGCAACATAAAATATGGACTGAATTCAACTCTCCCCTCTCTCTGACAGACCACTAGTTCCTAGGGATATGTAGCAAATTCATGGGTAAATAATATAATTCAAGTTAAATAAGATATAAAAAGCAAAAGAAAAATAACATACATACTAGAGAGAGTTGAGAAAAACGCATTAGCATTGGCAGTCTGCCACTTCCTCCCATTAACCTCAATTAACCACACAGAATATAGACTCTGCATATGATACAAACACACACACTCACAAAATCCATGGCTTCTGGTGAACTTGTAACAGTTTATGTTAAAAAAAACCAAAACAATAATTATCACAGCACATTATTTCATTTTGAGTTTATTTGAAAGTTTTATCCAGAAGGTATGAAGTATTTTTATGAGCCATAATATAAATACTAAGTAGAATATTCTCACATACATGGAATTCTACCTCTTAACAACTGTAAACAGGTACTCGTATGTATTTGTGGTACACAAATATACATATATCTACATAGAAACATTATTATGCGAGGCCAGGAGTGTGGCCTAGTGGTAAAGTGCTTGTCTAGCATGCACAAAGCCTTTAGTTCCATTCCTTGGTACCACATATACAGAAAAAGCCAGAAATGCTGCTGTGCCTCAAGTGATAGAGTGCCAGTCTTGAGAAAGCCCAAAGACAGTGCCCAGGTCCTGAGTTCATAGTGTTTGTTTAGCAACTGTATTTATTATTTATTTTAACTCATTGAATTATACAGTGCTAGTGCTATTACAGTTCACTTTATTAAAAATACACAAATTTATGATTTTTTTTATGCTGGTACCAGACCTTGAGCTCATGGCTTAGGTGTTGTCCTTTTGCTTTTTGTTCAAGTGCGCCACATTACCACATTATCTATGTTTAATTGGAGATATAAGTCTCATAGACTTTCATGCCAGGCTGGCTTTGAATATGTATTTATAGATCTCAGCCTCTTGAGTAGGTAAGATTGCAGGAATAGCCACCAATTCATGTCATTATGGAAAAGGCCAGAAGCAGTAGCTAAGTACTCTGAAAGATATTCCTTTAATGACCATTAAGTGACTAAAAACATGACTACATTTGAAGGATCAATGCCTTTTGGGGTAACAAGAATACAAAGTTGATAGTGGAACTGTTTATAAACTTCTCTGTGAAAGCACCAAAAGAGGAGACACAAATTCTCTGAATTTATGTGACATTTCTTCTAAGAATTTTAAATAAAATCTGCCACCTCTTCTGTTTCCACTTATTATTTTATAGTGGAATTTTCATATGCTAACCAGCCCTAGTGAGGAGGAGGAGGAGGAGGTTATTTGTTCTCCATGAAACTATTATTTATAGAGGAAAACCTTGCATTCCACAGCATTTTAAACATGGTTTGCACTCATCCACCATGTTTACAGGAGAAGGAATTCATCCCTAAAAAGAGAAAAACAGTTAAGTATCATTAATTCAAATTCTCACTGAGGAAGATCTTATAATGGGGTCTGAGAACATTTCAGGGAACACACTTTGATGTGTTTTCAAACAACCACAGGTTAATGCTGCTATTAACATAGTATTTATTATCCAGCATTAATTAATTAATTAATTAATTAAACTGCTTGGACGGACTGTAACGAATAGTTATGAAAGGTATTTACAATTAGAATATCAAAATGATGGTGCTTAAAATCATAATGCTTTACAAATGGTTGGTCTTAAGCATATTAATATTCCCCTCAGAGTTAACTGTGGTATTGAATAACCTAGGTAGCAATATCCCAGCAATGACAACAAATTCTCAGCTATATGGGAGGAAAGACGAGGAAAGACAATGAGGTTTTAGTGTGTGTGTTTGTGTGTATGTGTGTGTGTGTGTGTGTGTATCTGTGTGTTTGTGCATTTAAATTTAAGAAAAAGTAAAGGTTTGAATTATGTGAAAATTAACTGGAGAATATGTGGTATATTTTTTTTTTCAAAAGAGTGTTAGCAGTCTTCCCATAACATCCAAAGCTTTCTTTTAACCATGATACTTTCCCCGCAGAGGGTGTTTTTTTTTTCTTAAAAAAAACTTGATTTCAAAATATTTTTCCTACTTTCAAAGGTCTTGTATAAATTACAGAGTAAAAGTGACTTTAAAGAACAATAGTCTTGCAGAGTACAATGCGAAGACTGCACATTCTCTGTGCAATTTTCACTTCATCCATCTTCTTGATTTATCTGTCATCTGGAAAAAGATGTAGAAACAAATTATTTACAATGAAATGATTTCTGGGGAGGATATAGTAGCTGTTTTCACACCTCTGGAGTTTGACAAAAATTAAAGAAGGCTAGGGTGTTCATTTGAACAAGCAGTCACGTTTAGATGTCTAGTGATTAGAGGGACCAGTCTAACACAGTATTTCCTTTTGAATGTAAATAGAAATAGTAACCCAGTGTACTTAGAGCTTTTAACACGCATTAAATGTAATGCATTGTTCTGTTCTTTTTCTCCAGTTGCTAATTCGTCTTCCTCTTCCTCCTTTCTGTTCCTCTAGTCTTCCTCATCTTCTTGTTTTGTTGTTGTTGTTGCTTTTATTTTGCTGTTTTGCCTTACATTCAGGAGACAGTCAGGAGACTTCTGCTCAATCACTTGAGTCATGCCTCCAGCCTCACTTTTTGCTGGTTAATTGGAGGTAAGAGCCTCATCAATTTTTCTTCCCAGGCTGGCTTTGAACTTTGATCCTCTCATCTCAGTCTCTTAAAGAATGAGGATGATAGTCTTAAGCCACTGGCCTGGGCTATTCTTTCTGATTTCTGTACATTTGCTAAACACAGAGCACAAGGCTGAACCTTTTTGATCTAGTCCATAAGGAACTTGGTACTCTCACCATTTGAGAGATAAGACTAAGGCCAGGGAGTTTCACAACTTTCCTTTGTTCATACAACAGCTGTAAAATAGTAGAGGCAGGATGTAAACAAAGGTTTCCCTTTTTTACTTGCTATTATTTAGCTTCTATACTATTAATTTCAGGTGAAGATTTGATAATTTAGTCTTTTTCAAGTTCTTTCAGGATTGTACTCCCTGTTAAAGTCTGGGTATAAATGCAGCTTGCTCTCTTGTCTTCTCCTGGATACAGAGAATGAATCTTTCCTTCTTACTAACACTCTGGACTGTCGAGGGTGTGTCTGGCCGGACTATCAGTTCCTTAAAGCAAAAACAGTCTGTCTACTCTGCTCCTTCCAATCGCCCTGGTGTAAACAGTGTTTGTGGAAAAGGGTGGACATTCCAGGGAGGTCCTGATACCTCTGCTAGGGGATCTGAGGCACTATCAGAAATGAGGTAGAGTGAATGCTGCATAGAGAAAGAAGTGAAGGGAGAGGAGAAGGAAGAGGAGAGAGAATGAAGGAAGGAAAGAAGGAAGGAAGGAAAAGAGGGAGGGAGGGAGGAAATGAAGGAAGGAAGAAAGGGGAGCTGTGATTCAAGTAGCAGAGTAGCACTGGCTTTGAGCACAAAAGCTAAGGGGCAGTACCGAGGCCCAAGTTCAAGCACTGTGACTAGCATGCACACACACACATACACACACACACACACATATATACAATCCCTCCCCAGGTGATTGTGATTCCAATGCACCGAGACACAGCTGTGTTTGAAAGCCAGAAATGGTGTAAACTTCTGAAAAGTTCATGGGCCTCTAAGTCTCCTAAAGCTGGGAAGAGCACACAGCTCTGTGTTCCTAACCAGCCCCCAGGCATAAGTCAAGAAGTGAATCCATCCCATGCTCAGAATGGCAAGATTATATGATCACATCAGTGAAATTTAACAATGCTCCGATGAAAGGTTCCCTATCAGTACATCTTCAAATTAGCTGCATGAACTGTGAGTTTCAGATCTCTTGCCTGTCAGATGATAGGATGAGGAGTAGACATTTTATATTTGCCCAAATATTTAGGAAGATGTTGAATGTGAAGATTGGAAAGAAACAGGCTAGGTTAGTTTTGAAACCCATATAACACTTGAGTCTAATAATGACAAATACTGTTTGGGCATTTAGTATATGCCAATAACCAAGCTAAGCAGTTTAAATTGATGGCCTGATTTAATAAGCTTTGTTCTATAGATGAGGAAGTGGTAGAGAAGCTAAGTAACTTGCCTGAGGACATGTGGCTGCCTGGAAAGGTTGGGCATTCAGGCTTTCTGATGCCAAAGCTTGGCACCTAGGCCTTCTGATGCCAGAGCTCATAGACGGAGGACTTGCACTCTCATTACCTCCCCATGCTTCCCAGGCTAGACATCTGTAGGGCCCATGTGGATTGTGGATTGGCAGCCATTCCTGCACCCTTAATTTGAACATCTGATATTTGGAACTAGGCAAAAAAAAAATTCTTGGCAGGAAGATAGAGAGGACGTGCCATTTGCACATCTGAGTACACACACCAATGGTACATTAATGGCACCTAAGGATAGCATCATTTTCTATACCATCCATATTGGTTCACCATCTGCAGCTTAATTTCACTGAAAAAAGCCAATATGGCATTCCAGGTTTAGCTTCATAGCCTTGAAATGTCTTCAGGTGTATAAATGCTTCCTTGCGTAGAATGAATCAGAAAGTAGCCTGAGGGCTCTGTGCCATTTAGTGATTGGTGCTAAGGAAAGGATGGGGGTGGAGAGACCAGATAGGAGTGGGAAGTATCACTGCATACTGGCAAAAGTGAGTTTAGCTCTGTAGGGGGAGAGGAGCAGAACTGCTAGATATAGGAGAGAATCATACAGAGAAGGCCTTTAGAAGCATTTTTGATATGTACCATCACTCTTCATTTCTCTCCCTCTTTCTTTATTCTCTCCCTCTCTTCTTTCCTCCCTCACTTTCCCTCCCTCTCTTCTTCATTCCCTTTCTCTTGTTTGCCATTACTGTAGCTTGACTCAGAGCCCTGTGCTCTTGCTTGGCTGTTTCTTTCCATGATGGACCTTTCCCACTTGAGCCACACTTCATTGCTGACTTCTTAGTTGGGTGAAAATTGCTCCTTTCTCTCTTGTTGGCATTACCTTACTTCAGTCTGATGCTGAATTATTTTGACTCAGATTCCCCATGTAGTCCAGAAAGAATGATATAGGGAAGGGAAAGTTCACCTAAAACCCTGGCATTCTTCTTTCATGTTGTATGGTAGGCCCAGGGGAAAGTACCAAAATGGAGTGTGTGCAGTGTTCAAAATGGAGTGTGTGCAGTGTTCACCTCCTCCCTCTTCCTTCTACTTCAGGGGCTGCAGAATCCTGAAGCTAAACTAGGAAGTATCTGTGACAGCAGAATGCTGCCTAAGAATTCTCGGCTGCTAAGGCATACTTGGGAATGCCATTCATTGTCTTGCAAAGAGCAAAACAAAACATCTCTTATAAATAACCAACAACTGTGCATGTTTTACCCACAAAAATCTTATGATCTGACTTAATAGACACTCTTTCTTATACAGAATTAAAAGTTCCTAGTAGCATTTTCATAATTACTATTTTAAAAATTCCAATTTGCAGACGTAAGCTCCATAGTGATTTCCCCTGTCAAATTTTCTTAATAGCAACTTAATGAACTTCAAATCTTCATTCTTGATTAATCAGCCCTTACTCAAAGAGTATATCTGAGTTAGGTACCAGGAGCTCCCATCTGTAATCCTAACTATGTTGGAGGCTGAGATCCAGAGGCCAGGTTTGTAGCCACCTTAGATCAAAAAGTCCACGGAGACTCGATGTCCAATTAACTAGCCCCAATGAAGGTGTCCTTCAAGTGGTAGATGGCCAGCTGTGAGTAAACCACACACACACACACACACACACACACACACACACACACACACACACACAGGCACGAGAACTCAAGGCTTTGAGCTCAAGTGCCAGTAAGGAGGAGCAAGGGGAAGAGGAGGAGGAGGAGAAGGAGGAAGAGGCCAGCTTCCAGAATTCTTTTCCAAAACCCTCATAACTGCAAAAATAGCAGTTATTTTTTGGCTTATTTATTTTAACTAAACATGCACAGCTGGACATAATGCCATGAAGAAGACAGTGGAGTCAGGTGAGAAAGTAGGAGAGCAAAGAGGCTTATTTCCTGTACAGTGATCAGCTGCAGTCTCACATCAATTAGTGACAGTGACACTGGTTCCCCTGGCTCCCGAGCAGAGGACTTGCAGGAACCCCAGGCCATCTTCTTTCAGGAAGACAGTGAAAAGAAAGTCGCATTATAGTGCCTAGGTTTGTAGTGCACAGCAGTTAAGTGACCTGTGAGAAGTAATTTAATGCAGTTTTCTCCTGGATATGTAGTAAAAATAATATTACTCATATGAGAATCTAAAGTTATAGGAAAAATTAAAGTAGAAATGAAGACAGGTGTCAGTCTGTTTGAACAAAGAAAGAAAGTATATGTGCAGTAGGCCATACAGTGTCTTCAATGTTGAAGGAGTCACATGAGCTCATGTGTAGTAGCTGTTTTAGCACTGCGCATACTCAATAAATGTTGATTTCTTGGTATTATTATTTTCTCATTTATATTGATAAGTTAGATACAAATCACGATATAGAAGAACCAGGGAATGGCAGCAAAGGCTGTGTGCTAAGATAGAAGATTTAAAAATTAAAAACTCGGCCTGAGAGTGTGGCTTAGTGGAAGAGCACTTGCCCAGCAAGCAGGAGACCCCAGGTCAAATTCTTGTATCAGACAGACAGACATAGAGGCAGGCAGGCAGACAGGCAGGCAGATTAGATAGGTTCTTCAAAAATAGATGATAGATTAGACAGATGCTTTTCAAGATTAAAATTCTGAGCCAAGAATTTTATATTTTTGAAGAACCTAGAGCTATCAGAAGCGGCTCGAAAATTGGCCCTAAAATTTGGCTGTAAAAATGGGCAAAAATTAGGGAAATAACAAAATGATTCAAAGACAATTCTTTGAGAGCATTCATATCACTTTAATTCCTGTGCTTTGGAACCATTATGGTCACTCTGAAACAACACTGAAAGCTGTGGAACTTCGTGTATGTATCACCTTCATTCTGACCACTTTTACTTGCTGTTGTAATGCACCAGACTCTGACTTAAACACAAGTAACATAAGCTGAGTAAGAGTTTTTCAGTAGTCTTCTACTTGTTTCCTATTAGGGAATACTGACTTCTCAGAAAATAGAGGCAAACATTGGGTGCCTTAGAAGTAGTACTTACCCTGTCAGCAAATGTGTGAGGCACTGATGGAGGTTCTTGGACTGAACGTGTCTAGAAGGAAGTCCAGACACTAGATTTTGTGTGGAGGGAAAGTCTGAGGAGGCTTCCAGAGAAGGTAACACTGAAATTATTTGGAAGTATCTAAAAGGCTTTATCAGTGGGCATAGCCACAGAGAAATGATGAACAGAGGAAATGAGACATGAAAGACAGAGCAAGCATTAAGTGGAGATCATAAAGTTTGATAATTTTGTTGTGATTTTTTAAAAACTACAAATACCAGGGTGGAAGTTGGGCCTAGTGGTAGAGTGCTTGCCTAGCATACATGAAGACCTGCGTTGGATTCCTCCGTCATCTTGTGGCTCAAGGCTAGAGCACCTAGCCTTGAGAAAACCCAAGGATAGTGCTCAGGCTCTGAGTCCAATCCCAGGACTGCCAAAAAGAAAAGAAAAACTACATATACCAAAAGCATGCTTCTTGTAGTCTTGGAGAACTAAGTTGAACAGCTAAGACCTGCACTGCTTCAATTAGCACTTCAAAAAAAAATGTGAATGTCATGGAAGTAGATTACACAGCTGTGACCCAGGACACCTACAGGGAGAAAATCAACAGAAAGATGTCATCCTTACAAGTGTTACTTTTCTGCCTATAACTACTTCAAACATTTTGAATTCTGTTTTTAGCAGGCAGCCATATTTTTCTGCTTTGGCTGTTTCACAGAGAGAGGTTATTATGATTCTTCTGTCTCTACAACAACACCAAAAAATCAAAAGCAGCTATTTTTAAAGTAATTATATACTTCTAGCCATCTAACCCCCCTTATTGAATATCATTCACTAAAGACTGGCATACTTTCCCTCCTAAATTGGAGGTTTGCATAAGTAATTACATCAAATGATGTGTTTGTTTATATCTCCAAACCACACTCAAAAAGCTTGCCTATGATTTATCTTTGAGATTGAATTTCATCACATCAGTCCCCAATTTACCGTGCCCGGTGGGTCTCCAGTTACAAGTGTGTTATCCACGCCTCTGTCTTGCATAAATTACAGAATGGGTTTGCCTTCTCAACGGTTGAAGAGGGAGGTGGCTCCATTTACCTTCTCCATTTTAAGGCCCACATATATTCAGCTACAAGAAAGTTAACTAAAATGAAGACAGAGCCTTGGTGAATTGAATTTCTCTGCTCTGTGAAGAATGACTTTCTGCCTACCTTTCTGAGCATGAAAGATGACAATGTGGCTGAGATTCGCTTGTTCATTCTAAAGCAATGACTTCTTAAAGGAAGATTTCCCCTTCTTAGTATTGCTGGAACTGGCCAATAATAACCTTTTATTTTCCTGGTTCCTAAATTCATTGTTTATTTACTTGAAGGTCAGTCTTTCCCAAATGAGAACTTGTTAAAAGAAAAAAAAGTGGGCTGGGAGTTTGGCCTAGTGGTAGAGTGCTTGCCAAGCATGCATGAAGACCTGGGTTCGATTCCTCAGTACCACATACATAGAAAAAAAGCTGGAAGTGGTGCTGTGGCTCAAGTGGTAGAGCTCTAGCCTTGATAAAGTCCAAGGACAGTACTCAGACACTGAGCTGAAGCCCAGGACTGGCAAAAAAAAAATTTAAAAAAAAGAAAGAAAAAAAGTGGGGGGAGTGGCATTGTTGGGTGCTAGTGACTCATTCCTGTAATCCTACCTACTAAGGAGACTGAAAAACGAGAATCATGGTAAGAATGCAGCCCAAGGCAGGAAAGTCTATGAGACTCTTATCTTCAATTAACCACCTAAAAACCAAAAGTGGAGCTTTGGCTCAAAGTTGTAGCATGCTAGCCTTGAGTATAAACACACAGGGACAGAACCCAGAGTTAAGGCCCCACCACTGAGGGCAGAAAAAAGAAGGTGACATGGTTCAAAATACATTATACTCATAAACAGACATTTTGAGTTGAAACCCTTTGTGCAACTACTCAAACATAATAAAATCTAGTGACAACTTTATGGTTTTCTAGTGCTTTTAAGAGCCTTCTTACACACATTATATCTTCACCCACGTAAAATACACAATAGTCAATGTTAGATAAATGATCCTCTTTTCCCCTAAAAGAAGTCTTGGCTTCATAAGCAGACACTTGCTAGTCCTTGCCTGACCTCATCTGTTTTTCCTAATGATTTCCACTCTTAACTTGCATGGGATTTTTTTTCTCTTGCCTTTCAGTTCTGTTTAGGAAAGGACAGAAGACAGATGCCCCAGGCAGACTTGGAGAGATTGTCTTGTATCTTTCCATCGCTGGTGAGAACTGCCTGTCTTCTCCCAGCTCCAAGTTCACTACGGAGTGTGTCACTTCAGGCTGTTCAGGAAGTCTGTCTTTCTATGTTAGCTAATAAAGATGCAGTTCACACATGCCAGTGAAGAGTGCAGATGGTAGAAAGTGGCAGTTCGCTCAGCTTTGTGTGGACACTGTGAAAGTTTATCAGTTTCCTAAAGAATTTAAGATTATTACAGGAGGAAGCCAGCCTTCAAGAGATAGTTGTATCTGCACGATGCTGGAATAGGAGCTGTGATGGCACTAGCATTCTCAGGGAAGCAGAGTACACAAAAGCACATTTTTTTTTTTGGCCCAGAAGATCCAGAGATAAACTTCCACATGCAGTTTTCCAGCATTTTCGCCTATTCACAGTCTTCCTATGACGAGTGGTTATTGTTTTCATTGTGACCTCAGGAGATCCCCTGAGGAGATGGTGAGACTGGATGGTGAGACTTCTCACCTTGTAAGAGCCCTAGTCCTCACCTGAAAAAGGCTTCCATGGCATATGACCTTGCATGAGAGCATGGGCTGAAAATTAAGTGTGTGTTAGACGCCTAATGCTCCACCACACATACCCCTGGATTCAATATGAACCTGGCCTTCCTTCATCTCGCCCCATGCTGCACCATGTCTATTTCCACATTTCCAGTTGCCTTACCAGACCACAGGCACGCACGATGAGCCCAAGGATCTGGTGCGAGTACCAGAACAGCCCCAGGTGTCTCATTCTTAGATGTGTCTGGGCAGGTGGAAAGAATCATGTCAATACAAAATGTGAGTGAGATTCAAGAATAGATAGCAAATAGACGGACAGTGCTTTTCTCTAGGAACCAAAGGACCCTCTCAGATCCCATCCTAAGAGATTGTGGTACAGAAAATGAAAAATGGAGGGGTGGGGGAATGACAAATCTGTGTTTTTAGACTTTCCAAGGGCATTGTAATAAGTAGCTAAGGAAGGGAAGAAACTTGAAGGTTGGACTGGCAGTCTCCTCTTCTCAACCTTAATAATGTCTCCTTTTTCCATCCCATGAGTGCATATGGCTTCTCCACTAGTGCAGAGGATGTTTGTAAACCATTTTGTTTTAGTTCCTGCTAGTATATATTCATTGTACATAGTGAGGGGCGTCACAGGGATAGTTACACAAAAGCAAAATGGGTACTGTTGCTCATGGTCTCCCTCCTTTTCCTTTATAGTGTATTTTATCTAATGATTTCTTTTATTATCTCTCAATATTGTACAAAGGGGTTTCCGTTCACCCTGTCAATTTATAAATGTAATGCATCATGATCAATTTTACTCCTTTTGTCGTTCTCCAATCCCCTCCATCTTTTCCAGTTTTCTAGTTTCGCTTTCACATCTGCACTTTATTATTACTATATTTGCCTACTGTTCTTCTGTTTGTCTGTTGGGTCCCTTCCCTCCTGCCCCATTAAATCTCACTCTTCACATTACTAATTCTGTTTCAATTTTCTGGTATTCATGCTGCTAAACTGTAAGTTAAATGTTCAAAGGAGTTACACCATGGTTCTCTCTGGTATATACCATAATTCAGTTAGTTTGATGATGCATATGCCTCGTGTATGTTTTCACATGTCTGCATTTTAGAGCTAACTTCAACATGAGAGAAAACGTGTCCTTTGTCCTTCTGAACCTGACTTACTCTACTTCACTTCACTTTTTTCAGTTTCACACATTTCCCTGAAATTGACATAATCTTTGTGGTAGATATAGCTCCAATATATAATATATTTATATAATATACATATTTATATTTATAATTTATATAATTCAAATTTTATATAATTATAATTTATTATATATTTTATCATATATTATTTATATAATTGTATATATGAATTTATATGTAATAATGTTATTCATATATATACGTTTTCTTGATACATTCATTCATTGTAATGTATGAATTGTGAACATGGTAAGGAAGTATCTTATCTTGACTTATAGTCTTTTTGATAAATACTTAGTAGTAGGTCCTAGAGTAATTTTAGAGGAATCTCCATATTGCCTTTCATAGTCATTGTACCATTTTATTTTCCCACCAAGAATGTGATAGGTCTCTCCTCCCCGCTTACATTCTCACTCATATTTGTTGTTAGTATTGTTGATTATGGCCATTCTTACTAGAATGAGTTGGAATCTCAATGTTGTTTTGATTAGCATTTTCTTTATGGCCAGATTTGATCATTTGTGTATGTGTTCACTGAGCAATTTTTCTTCATGTAAGAAGTCTCTATGTTGCTACAGCTCCCCTATGACCCAACAATTCCACTACTAGACATTTACCCAATTGTCCAGAAACAAGGACATACTAAATCCACTACCACAACAATGTTCATTGCAGCACTATTTACCATAGCAAAGATATGGAACCAAAACAGATGTCCCTCAGTTGATGAGTGGATCAACAAGATGTGGTATTTGTACACAATGAAATTCTATGCTGCTGTCAGAAAGAACAACATCTTCCCATTTGTAAGGAAATGGAAAGACTTAGAAAAGGTCATATTAAGTGAAGTAAGCCAGACTCAAAGGAACATAGGCTCAATGGTTTCCCTCATTTGTCATAATCAGTAGAAACCTTGGGCTCTCCTAGCAGAGATTTGCAATAGAGCAAAACCTAGATACATAAGGCCATATAGTATGATGCTAAATGAAAGGACCTCTAGGATATAAAAACAAAGGCCATATAATGAGTGAGTGTTGTCCTTAGTGTACTATGTTATCTCTCATCTCTTTTGCGGTCCCTTGGTTATCTCATATTGTTACAGTATCTCACTTTGTTATCTGATATATTGGATATATCTGTATTTGGTTATTTGAAATTGGATAGGGAAGGGGAAAACAAGATGAGGGGTGTGGGGGGAGGGAAATGGGGACTAAGACATGAGAAAGGGTATCAATGTGTGTGAATTAATGCACCTTCTATATGGAGAATATAATGTAACCCTTCTATTAATTACAATAAAAATATATGAAAAAAAGAAGTCTCTATGTTGCTCCTTTATTGAGTTAATTAATCTTCAGGGTTTAGGTTTTGGAGCTCCTGGTATATTTTGGATATTAGACTCTTGTGAGATATATAGCTGGCAAAGATCTCTCATTTTCTAGCCCGTGTTTTTACCTTAGGAACTATGTTAACTGTACACAATCTTAATGTTATCCCATTTGTCTAACTTCTTTCCTATTTTGCCAAACCCCTGGAACTCTACTCAGGAAATTCCTGCCCAGGGTAGTAATTTTCAAAACTTTCACCTACTTTTTTCTGTAGTAGTTTATCTCATCACACTCCTTCCCCTACCCTCTCCCTTTTTGCCAGTTCCAGACCTTGAACTCAGGGCCGGAGCACTGTCTTGGACTTTCTAAGGCTAGCACTCTACCACTTGAGCCACATCTGGCTTTTATCTATGTATGTGGTACTGAGGAATCGAACCCTGGTCTTTGTGCATGCTAGACCAGTACTCTACCAAAAGCCCAAACTCGGCTTCCTCTTTTTTTAAAAAGATTTTTCCAGTGGCTTTCATTACTGCACACCCATCACACTTGATGCCTTCCCTGTCCCAGGAAACACTCTAAACACACCAATCAATATCAGCCTAAAAAATTCATTCTCAGTATGGTGCAGAACTGAATATTAGCATATAGTTGGTCTCTTCCACAGCAACATTTGGTAATTGAGCATTACTTGCCCTCTCTCCTTTGCAGTAGGTAGGGAGCTGGGTTGACAGCAAAGCTATGTGGCTATAAGGAAAGTCATTTCTATGAAGCCACTGTCAATCTTTCTGGTGGATAATTATACCAGCAAAAAAAAAAAAACTAGGGTAGAGGGCTAAGAACAATGGTGGTGGCATGTACCAGTCATGTAATGGCCCATCAGCTGAATGGAGTAGAGCCAGCTTCTACAGAGCAGTGCTACTCTAGGTAGATATAATTTGAGAGACCATGTAGCCCATGCATCCTCTGTAGATGCTTGGCTTCACAGAAATCTGTTTCCTCCCACTCCCTACTCTGTCTGGGACAGACGCCTGGGGACAGGAATCCACCCCACCTCACCATATGTGCTTGACTTATGTGGTGAGAAAGTTTTTTTTTTGTGGAATTTGCTCTGTTATTTCCTATTTAATGAGACTATACCATGAAAAACTCCAGCTCATATTTTTCTTAAGGGACAATGTAGAATGGAGAAATGCAAATTAAATTTGACTTTCTACTTGCTATTTGACAATAAGAAGAATCTTAAAACCTTCAGAGGAAAATCAACAGAATAAGCTGGAAGGCCTTGAAGGTTTTGTCTCTTCCCTTTTCTTTGTCTGATTCTTCAAAGAGGTAATATCTTTATGAGACTGTTTGAAAGGGAAAAGAGCAAGAGCTACATTTAGAAAAAAATAAGCACTTAAAAAGTGATAAAACTGTAATATGAGATCGGTGGTATGTAAGAGTTATTAAATTTGAAAATTTATGTATATATGTAATTATTACAGAAATAACCTTCTTGTATAACAAAAATGATATAAGCACATAAAAGTAAATAAGAAAGTACCATTTCCTAGCCTGAATCTAATTAGTGCCAACAATCAATTAATAAGTTTTTCAAAATCTCTAATGAATTTTTTACAGCAGGATTTCAGTCATATGGAAATAAATCTTTGGTCTGCCTCTTTAATGACAACGCTATTAAAAACAACGGGTCTTTGGTGAAATCCCCAACTCCAAAGATGACAAGAATGGTGTCACAGAAATAAAACACATTTTTCAAGTTTTCTTTGTAAATGTTATTTCATTTAAGAATACTTTGGAAGACTGATTGTCAGAAGACGTGGAATGTCTGTCTGCTGTCCGTTTTGCAGTTCCTTGAACTGAACTTGTTTCTGACACTCAGTAATTTATGTGCTCCAGAGATTTATCAGTCCAATATTCTCATTTCTACACAGGTCTGATTACTACAACTGCAAGAAAATTGGATCGAGAACAGCAGGCGGAACATTTTCTGGAGGTAAGTACATAAGAGGGAACTGGTTTTCAATAAAACTGACTTCCACTAACTCTCAAAAGCTTCATCACAGACAAGGACTTTAATAGATTGGAACAGTAGGGTTTAGAAGGAGATACCCTCTTGATTTGTTCAGAATTATAGATTTCTAATGCCTTCTTTTTCATGGCAAGCAGAACAAGCTTTGTGGAGCAACTGAAGTGAGCAGGAGTGTGGATTTCAGTCCTCATTTTCCAAAATCCTAAAAGAACATTCCAAAGCAGAGTAGACTCTTGGCTTCTCAGAATCTGTTTCTCCATAGTGGGGCTACGGTCCTGATGAAGACAATAAAGAACAGGAGTGTGGCAGCTGACGTTGTCTTCATCTTGAAAGGAGTATGTGCTGCTACTCTTGCTTATTTCTTCCCCCACAATGGGGGTGAGGAAGAGAAGGTACAGGTCGATTCAACAGCCCCAGAAGATGGCTTCTGAAACCATAAAATTTACTTCTGGAATTCATTAAGACAGCAACAGTGGCAGTATAAACTCTCAGGGCTTTCTTTCTGGGGAAAGGGATGAAAGATTACAAGGCAAGGGGGATGAAAACAGGTAAGTCATAGCTCTGTGGCACATTCTTTCCATGTTTCTAGGATCTTCATTAGGAATCTTGAAGTCTGGGCAGTATGATGGCTCTGTGGCTGAAGTGTGACAAGGATGATAGGGAGTGGATAGCAGTCTTCAGAACAGCGGGTGCTGTGGAGGGCTCACAACACACTCCTGCTTTCATAATGATCATTTCATAGGTCTTGTCTGGAGTGTAGGCGTCAGTGGTGAAGGGAGGAGACAGATGGGTAAGGAGGGCAAATATAGTCAGAATTCTTTGTGTGTGTGTGAGAGAGAGAAAAGGTGGAAGATAGAGACTTCATGGGTCTGCTTTGGGAAGAAGGAAGAAAGAAGGTGAGGGAGTGATGGAGAAGATAGCATGGCTCAAGACACATATTGTATATAAATGGACATGTTTAAAAATGAAGCCCACTTTGTGATACCAAATTGCAGCAACCCCAGGATTCAGTCCTTTGTCTTCATTGAAGTAGTAAAGACTTATTGGAGGAAAAGATAAACAGAGGTCTCCTTAGGAGTCCCAAGGTAAAGGCACCACCTGCAGTGCATTGAGCAGGGATTACTAAGGTATACCTGAGAACCATTGGGTAGACTGTGAGACTTACCAGTCCTCAGACCCAAACAGAAAATCCATACAGCCTCCCTGAGCGCTCAGTGAATCCATTAGCTCCTCTAGTTGGCTAACCATGCTAGCACCTGGGGGTCAGTAAGTCCACTGTTCCACTGCAAGTCCATTCCAGGGGCAGTGGACAATGCCATGATACGCAGGGGCCTGCATGCCTGGCAGCTCAAAGCGATCTGATGTTCTGGGCCTGCACGTGGAAGTGCTCACAGCCCTGATCAGAGTTGAGGCTTCTGTGTGAAATACCTTTGCCCTGATTGCCAGCCAGGCTCTCACTCGTACAACTTGTTCATACGAATATATGAAATAAAGTGATATTTTTTTTTCATGCTGAAGAATCACGGGAGAAATGCATCTACCACACCTGACAAACACATACCTATCCTAAGATCTTCAGGCCCCATATGGTGCCCTCCATTAAATCCAATATTTTAAGGAAAATTGGAGCAGAAATCTGTGCACTTGGTCTTGAATTATGGGCCTGCCATGATTCACTTACAGCTGTGGGTGATGTGATTTGATTGTCCTGGACCTCATTTCTTTGGCCATGAAATCTGCCAAATAATTACTAGCCAATATGCTTCAAAGGCACACTGTTAGGATCAAGCCTTATGTTTTATATCAAAGTATATTTTGAAATTCTTAAAGTATTACACATAATAGAGAGTTATTATTATCCCTTTAAAGCACTGGTATCATCTCATAAATATAAATGACTCCAAGCTGCCAAAATGTAATTATAATAATTTGTTTCCTATTAATGGGCTACAATACTTACCTGGTCTAGAATTTGATTATACTTGCCAGAATAATAACACCTTACATTATAGCTCTGCTGACTTTTCTTTTCAAAAGAGAGTAGGGGACACTTGGAGAGGCTATGTACTTGAACAGTAGCTCCATCACTTGCCAGCAGGAAGCAGGCACGTGTCCTCTTAGCCTAGAGATCTGGCTGAGATCACTTCTTGCCAGCTAGTACACACAAATGAGTGTCTCTAGGGTTTGTGGTACAGACAGAGACTGTTACAGGAGGTAAAATTTTGCAATTGTGTTTTTTTTAATTGTAATTAATAGAAGGGTTACATGATATTTACCAGATAGATGGTGCATTAATTCCCATACACTGATACCCTTTCACATGTCTTGGTCCCCATTTCCCTCCCCCCCACCCCTCATCTTGTTTTCCCCCATTCCCTATCCAATTTCAAATAACCAAATACAAATATATATGATATATTAGGTAACAAAGTGAGATACTATAACAATATGAGATAACCAAGGGACAGCAAAAGAGATGAGAGATAACATAGTACCTTAAGAACAACAATCATTCATTATATGGCTTATGTTTTTATATCCTAGAGATCCTTTCATTTAGCGTCCTACTATATGGCCTTTTGTATCAAGGTTTTGCTCTATTGCAAATCTCTGCTAAGAGAGCCCAAGGTTTCCATAGAGAAAGAGGTCAATGGTGTTGGAAATATACTTCAGGGAATCATCTCAGAGAACTGCCCAAATATCCAGAAGGGCAGGCCCATCCAGATACAAAAAGCTTTTAGAACCACAAAGAGACCTGACCAGAAAAGGACATCCCACCGCCACATTATAATGTGAACTGGATCAATAGAGGCCGAAGATAGGATCCTAAAAGCAGTCAGGGAGAAGACAACAATCACCTACAAAAGCAAACCAATCAGAATAACCCCAGATTTCTCAGCAGAGACCATGCAAGCAAAGAGATTGGAACGATATATACCATGCCCTGAAGTCAAATAACTACCAGCCAAGAATACTGTACCCAGCTAAGCTCTCATTCATAACTGAGGGAACAATAAAAACATTCCATTCCAAGGAAAAGCTTCAACATTATGTAGCAACAAAACCAACATTACAGAAAATTATCAAAGATGTTCTACACATGGAAAACCAACACAAAATTAATACAGAGAAAGACATGGCACCTAAAACTCATAACATCTAAGTACCACAAAAACTGTCAAGACACAGGCCCTAACGAAAGCTTGTAAAAATGGCAGGAACTAATAAATATTTCTCAATCCTGACTCTCAATATCAATGGACTTAACTCTCCAATTAAATGGCATAGATTATCTACTTGGATCAAAAAACAGGATCCATCATTCTGCTGTCTTCAAGAGACACATCTTACCCAAAAAAACAAACACCTTTTGAAAATGAGAAGTTGGAATAAACTCTATCAAGCTAACAGCCCCCATAAACAGGCTGGAGTTGCCATCCTCATATCAGATAAAATAGATTTCAAACTAAAATTAGTGAGAAAAGACAAAGAAGGTTACTACATACTACTAAAGGGATCTTTCCTCCAGGAGGACATAACCATCCTAAATATCTACACACTGAATCCCAGAGCTCCGAACTTCATCGAGCAAACTTTACTTTCACTGAAACCATACATAGATCGAAACACAGTGATAATTGGTTACTTTAACACACCACTCTCACCTTTGGACAGATCAACAAGGCAAAAACTCAACAGAGAAACCTTAGAATTGAACAACTATATAGACCAACTAGATCTAACAGACATCTGCAGATTATTCCACTCAGCAACAACACAATGTACGTTTTTCTCAGCAGCACATGGAACATTTTCCAAAATAGACCACATTTTAGGCCATAAAACAAACCTGGACAGATTCAGAAACACTGAAATTATTCCCTGCACTCTCTCAGACCACAAGGCATCAAATTGGAACTGAACACACGACTCCACCAACGAAAACCCTGTAACTCATGGAGATTGAACAACACATTGTTGAATCACCAATGGGTCATCGAAGAGATCAGAACAGAAATCCAACAGTTTATGAAATTTAACAAAAAGGAGCACACAAAATACCAGCTCCTTTGGGACATGGCAAAGGCAGTACTCAGAGGAAAATTCATAGCTCTGAGTGCCTACAATAACAAATTGGAAAATCGCAAACCAACAATTTAATGCAATTGTGGTTTCTAGGTATCTTAATTTATTTCCCAAAAAATCTTTAATAGTTTCACTTGTTTTTATGTTTTTTGTTTTTCTGATCACGGGCTTGAACTCTGGGCCTAAGCATTATCCCTGGGCTCCTTTTGCTCAAAGATTAGTGCTCTACCACTTAAGCTACAGCACCACTGCCAGATTTTTCTACAATTAATTGGAGATAAGGGTCTCACAGACTTTCTTGTCTCTCCTGGCTTCCAACCATAATCCTCAGATTTCAGCCTCCTTAGTAGCTAGGATTACAGGTATGAGCCACAGGCACCTATTAGTTTTCCTATTCTTTACAGACATAAATACTAAGTCTCTATTTGGTACTTATTCTTATGTAGTTGGAGATCTAGAACATAGTTTTTCAATACATGGTATAATCTTCAAGCAGGGTAGCATACTATCCAACTTCACTATGTTATTGCAAGATTAAAACATACAGTCCAGGCTTGTACTAACTAGCTGCTCAAGAAATTGTAGCGTTAATTATCTAGGTCTCAATTATTATCATAAGGTGACTTAATACCTGAATTCTCATAAAAATGAATCTTCATTTCAACTCTCCAGAAAGGTGGGTAGCCCTAATCAACCATTACATTCCTAGAATCCCAATCTGTATAACAGTGGCAATCACTTTATTCATGCTGTGTATCAGAGACTTCCATCCTGTTGGGGAGCATGGAGTGAGCAGGATACTTGAACAACCACAGAATGAATGAATGAATGAATGAATGAATGAATATATGAAAGTTATAACTTCATACAAATACTCTTGGAGATTGCTAAAAGGAAGTGTTATGATGTTTCCTAAAAGTGGTAGGTTATGCCATATTTCATCGTCTGAGTAGGAAGGCTTGTTTGAGGAGGTGATACTTTATGACATGAGACCAACGTTCTGTTCAAGCCACAGAGCCAAGGTCACTGTGAAAATACATATAAATTTGAAGAAGGACAGAAGGCAGAGATAGGAAATCAGAATGGAAAAACAGACATAGGACTGTGGTAAAAAACAATGAATTTTCTCCTGAGTGCAAGTGAAAACTATGAAACAGAGGTGACAAGATTTGAACGCTATTGTCATGCAAAAAGCCAGGAGGACATGGAGGCAGGGGTGGGCATGGGGGCAGCCAGCACCCAGGATGGCCAGGAGATTTGTGGAAAGCTTTCCTGGTCATCCAGGAGAGAGAGGAAAATAGTCTCCAGAAGCTGATGGTAGTAAGAAGATAATTATCTAATGCAAATCCCATCATGAATCAGAAAAGCTGTCAGCTTACTTTTCTGGTTTTCACAGTTGAGATCTTACAGGCTGAAGGTCATCTGAATGGTGATGGTTGGCTCTCAAGTGTATCCCATTGCCTTCCAGCAACCAAGAGCTTCCAAAACGCTGTCTTCTCATTCACTATGTCCTTTGCTAAGGCTTCTGGAAAACACCTGATTGGTAGAGCTGTCACACTCTTTGTGTCTGTTTCTATTTCTGGTGTTCTCTCTCCTCTCTCTCTCTCTCTCTCTCTCTCTCTCTCTCTCTCTCTCTCTCTCTCTCTCTCTCTCTCTCTCTTTCTCTTTCTCTCTCTCTCTCTCTCTCTCTCGCTCCTCTTCTTTTTTTCTGCATGTGTTTCACTCTCACACATAGATATATGGTTGCTGTCACTCTACAGTGTTCATTTCTTGGCCGCGTTCATTTTGGTCTATATAATACTGCTGAGGTGGTCTAAGTAATCTCCTCTTCTTTGTTTCTGAAAGAACCATGGACAAGATATTGCTTTTAGCCTTTTAAAAAGGAGTAAAACACTGTTATTGACAGTGCAAGATAAGGTTGGCTATAGTTATACAAGTTTTTAGCTGCTTATTCACTTTGTGAGATGCGAGGCAAAAGTTGGATATTCAACCCTCTAGAAAGTAGAATCTTTCATTTCCAAGATAACTTTCTGCCACTTATACCCCTATTAACCTTCTGGTTCTCATATTTTTCCTTTCCAATAAAATGAAGTTAATTCTTAAAAGGACCCGTTGAAGAGCTGACTGGAAGGTATGATTCGGAAAGTCTGGGAAAGACAAGTGTGATGTGTTGTAGGTAGCTACTGCTGTGGTAAAAGACTCTGTACACTACTGTCATTCTGTACAATGGATTAAGATGATCTAGCCTTACCATTTCTGAGAGATATGAGTTTGTGAGTTTACAGAACATGTATCTTACACCTGTAAGTATCAGAGGAAGATTGTAGTTCAGAATCCAAAAATCTTGATAAAGCAATGAGAACAACAAGGAATTACAGGGAAATTTACAAGTACATTTGCTACTTCTCTGGTAACTTCTAAGTGCCAACTCTTGTCTGGTTTAGAAGTGTTATGTGAAATTAGTTCAGCCTGTGTCAGCCGTCCTATCAGTATCTTGTTTCAGAGCTTGGCCTTGAGTTACATAGAATTGGAGTCCTGAAAGACAGCTTTCTGCTTTCTTTTTTGTATAAGATCATGGCACCAAAAAGTTACTGTCCTGCTGGACACCTGTGGCTCATGCCTATAATCCTAGCTACTCAGGAGGTTGAAATCTGAGGATCGTGGTTTGAAGCTAGTCAGGGGAAGGCAAGTTTGAGACTCCTATCTCTTCAGCCCCGCTTACTTCATTATCAGAGAACACAGCTGTGAAATAAGGAATAAATGTGCTAACTCTTCATTATTATAATTGCTTGTACGGACTATTTTCTTACCTGTGAGAAAGTTAAGCTCCCCTGGCCCCCCACATACAGTGGGCATGAAACCTATTCCTCAATTTAGTAACACCAGGTAGTGTGGGGAAATTTGGGTGTTAAATTCAAGCATGCCTGAGTATGTGTTTTGGTTTGCTCAAAGAGATTTGCCTGGATGATGCTCTTTTGCTCAAGGCTTTTTCTGTGATTAATTGGAGATAAGAGTCTCATGAACTTTTCTGCCCAGCCTGGCTTCAAACAATGATCCTCAGATCCCAGATTCCTGAGCCACTAGGATTACAGACATAAGCCACTAGTGCCTAGTTCTCACAGAGGTTTTGAATGAGCTACTGAACCTAACTAGACCTACTTTCTCTCACCTGGTCATCAACGTAACGATTCTAACAATTCCTACCTCAGGCATAGTATACATTAGATTACATAGCCCAGTGTTCTAATTCTAATGACTGAGGAGGCCGAAATCTAAAGCTCATAGTTTGAAACTAGCCGAGCTAGAAAGGCATTGGAAACTCTTATCTCCAGTCAACCAGTGAAAGGCCAGAGGCGAGCTGTGGCTCAGGTGGTAGAACACCAGCTTTGACTGAGCTAAAAAATAAAATAAAGCAAGAGCTTGAGGCCTTGAGTTCAATCCTCAATGTCAGCACAAAAGAAAAATTAAAGAAGATTATAAACTGCAGGGTTGTGGATGGCACAGATTGACTCACTGGCTTCTGTGTTCGGAGAAGCTACTTGTACATCAGGAAAACAGGAAGTACGCAATAAATGTGTAGTGTGAGTGAAACCATTTTCCTCAGCTCTAAGTGACATGAAGAGAGGAAGTCTCAGTACATGGTTTGGAGACAGAAAGAACACATTGCCCCCTCCATCTCTATAAGGTTAGCAAGTTAAATTCCCTGTAGTCCTCTCTTGCCTCACCTATAATATTGGAGTACCAATATTACAGGTAAGCTACACAGAGAGCTCAAATACAAAACCCCAAACTGTTATTTGTTCCCACTTCTCTCATCCATCCTTTCTCCCTTGTCTTCAGAATCATAAGCCCACTTGCCTTTCATTTTCTGTATTGGTCCCAATAGTTCTTAAAAGAGGTATCCAGGGACCAGGAGTGTGGCCCAGTGGTACAGTGCTCCCTAACATGCCTGAAGCCCTGGGTTTGATTCTTTGGTACCACATACACAGAAAAAGCCAGAGATAGTGCTGTGGCTCAAGTGGCAAAGCACTAAACTTGAGGGAAAAAACCTAAGGACTGTGCACAGACCCTGAGTTCAAGACCCAGGGCAGAAAGAAAAAGAAAGGAAGGAAGGAAGGAAGGAAGGAAGGAAGGAAGGAAGGAAGGAAGGAAGGAAGAAAGAAAGAAAAAAAGAAAGAAATGCTTTAAAAACAATCCTATAGTCCTGGCTTAATTCTGCATAAATCTTTATTTTTCTCAACAAGAGAGTATCTTTTGCTCCTTTTTTGATCTTAAAATGGTTCTCTGTTCAGGGCCTGATGGTTCAAATAAAAGTCTCTCAAAGGGAAGAAAAGAGAGTATTTTCTTTACTAATCAGAAAAGATGACAAAGCCCTGTAAGTAGTGCGAAGGCAGTATATGAGAAACAATTCTATATGGATGAATGTGGTTTGAGAGTTCAGGAAAGGCAGAGATTTTATAGTGAAGTATAAGCATCAAAATACATTACAGAGGAATACAATAGATCTATATGAAGGTATATTATTTAGTGTTTGTCTTTTAATAATTCATACATCGGACCTATGTAAGACATAATCATGCCAGTATTTTTTGCTTCCTCTTTGAAGAATCCCTATGAATGTTTTCATTTTCTGAGGGAAAAAGTCTGCTCTTCAGTATGTTTTATACTACTTCCTCTTGCCTGAGGATGCAAATTCATTTCTACATTAGATGTCTATCTGGTGCTGACTAGGGGGTATGGATTTGAATTCATCTCTTCTGCCCATCAAGGAATTAAAAGGCAGGTATATGTTCAAATGAGACAGAGCAAGTGGCTCACGCCTGTAATCTCAGGAGGTTGTGATCTGAGGATAGGGGTTCAAAGCCAACCGGGCACTAAAAAGTCCCTGAGACCCTTATCTCCAATTAATCACCAGAAAACTGGAAGTGGTGCTGTTGCTCAAGGGGTAGGGCAGTAGCCTTGAGTTGAAGAGCTCAGGGATAAGACCTAGGCCCAGAGTTCAAGTCCCACAACCAACAACAACAACAAAAAAAGAAAAGCAGAAATTGGAAGGAGCAGGACTCTTTATCCCAAAATGATCATAAACAGGAGTCCAGTGGAATCCTCATGAATCTTGGGTTTCATACTTTGGACTCCTCCTGTACCTCTTACCCTCCCTAGAGTTCGCACTAATTACTTAATAACTTAAAATTTCTGTACTCTAGCTCTTTCTGTTCTATAAGCAAACATGAGGAGCCTATAGGGGAAATGGTTAAGCAGGAACTCAAAGCACTATGGGAACAAGAAATGCCATAATGGTCCGTGTGTGTGTGTGTGTGTGTGTGTGTGTGTGTGTGTGTGTGTGGTGTCCGTCGTGTGCTATATGTACTATTTCTTTTCCTTTTCCCTATCCATCTAACAAACCTTTCCTTCTTTCACCTCCCTGGTAGTTTCTTACTATAGTAACAACCTGCTTTAGAAATACTGGTAATTTCTACTGAAAAAAATGCAGGCCTACTCAATCAGTTAAGTGATCTGTATTTTAATAATTTATCCAAAGTAAAAATGGCTACCCTAAAATTCTCTTCGTGCATCATGGCCCTCCAAAAAACAAACAAACAGGAAAGGTTCATGTATGAAATTGTGAATTTGCAGCATGTTGCATGTCTTGGTAGCAGGAAGACAGCTGGTGACCTACCACTAGAACCCCCAAGAGAGTGCTAAGCACATACATGCCCTGTGGCATGGCTGCTGAGTTCCTTCACTCTCTCTCTTCATACCAGTCTTGTTTTGGGCCTCCACTGTTCATATTATTATCAAATCCATCAACTCCAACAAAGTGAATGGAAATTCATTGCGGTTTTATAGTGAAGTGTCAAGTACCTAGCTCGGGCCTTGCATTGGATCAGGCTCTAGGGTTCTTTTACTGGACTTACAATTCTCTTTCAGGTAGGTGATATTTACACCAAAGTTTATTAGAGCACTAAACTATGGATCATGTGGTGAGTTAGTTTAGTTCCTACATTGGCATCAAAGGGCTGAGATTTTTTATTGATAAAGAATGAAGTGTCAGGCACTGGTTGCCCACACATAGAATCCTAGCTACTCAGAAGTCTGATATCTGAGGATCCCAGTTCAAAATGAGCCAAGGGAGGAAAATTCATGAGACAATTGTCTCCAATTAATCAGCAAATGCTGTACGTGGACGTATGGCACAAATAGTAGAATGCCAGTAGAAAGAGTAAGGCTCTGAATTCAAGCCCCAGAACTGTCAACAAACAAAAAATAAAAGAATAAAGCTTTTTTCCTATTATACAAATGCAAACAGAAGGCTAGACCAAAGGAGAGGGAGTGAAAGTCACATAAGCCACTTTCTAGTGTCTGTTAAAGATCTTCCTCTTCATTTTTAAACAAGAAACACGTCCCTGAATGTTTATCAGCACATTAAAATGTGGCAATTGAATGAACCAGGTGTCAAGTCAATTCACTGTCATGTAACAATATCCACAAAACTAAAAAAGTTCTTTTTTCCTCATGTGTCCTTTGGGTGTCCACCTGTCATCCACTCTTCTGTTCCTTTACTCTTCATTAGCCATGTCTACATTCAAAGCTCCGGCTCAGACTCCAGCAGGAAGGGAAGGTGCTGTGACTGAGTTACAACTCCCTCCAAATTCATTAGTTAAAAACTTTTAACCCAGGCCGGGAGTTTGGCCTAGTGGTTAAAGTGCTTGCCTGGCATGCACGAAGACCCGGGTTCGATTCCTCGGTACCACATACATAGCAAAAAGCTGGAAGTGGTGCTGAGGCTCAAGTGGTAGAGGTCTAGCCTTGAGAAAATCCAAGGACAGTGCTCAGGCCCTGAGCTCAAGCCCAGGACTGGCCAAAAAAAAAAACTTTTAACCCTTACTATCTCCTACTACAATTTGCTTGGAGATGGGATATGCAGAAAGGTCATTAAATTAAAATGAGGTCATTAGGTTTAGCCCTAATCCAATAGGAATGGTATCACTAGAATAGGAAATTTGGACATAGACATGTATAGAAGGAAGACCCCAAGGAAGAAGATGGGAATGAGAATCCATATTCCTCTGTTCCTCAACCTCAGACTTGTAGCCTCCAAAAGTATAAGGAAACAAACTTCTCTAATTTAAGTCACTTGTTCTAGGGTACTTCGTTACAGTTGATGTCACAGCCCAGTCATTTGTTGACTTGTCTGTCAGTGCCCTTCCTTGCGTTATACCACCTCATACGACTAATTTAAACATACTAGACTCTACTAAGACTCAGATGTAGCTACCATTATAGGATAAGAGAATAAAACTTCCATATAATTATGATAATTCTCACAATCAACGCTATAGCTAACGAGGAAGCAAAATTACCCAAGTTAACATTCTCTATAGAAGAAAACAGCACATTTTGTCTCCTACCTGTTTGAGAGGATCCTTCTTCCTCTCTTCTCAATAAGTGTTTCTACTGCTATTTTCTAGAAAATCCAAGCAAGGGAAGAGTATTATTGTGAAGACTGTGCCGTGGTGTGATGACAACAGTAGTGGTTGTGGTTGTGGGGTCTGGGGAGTACCTATGAGCTGAGAGTGATGTTGCCATTTTGACTTCCACAACGCGGTCCAGGTTGAGCTCCGTTAGGAATAGCTCTTTTAGAGAACTTTATAACAGCGTGCATTGTGGAGATAGCATGTAAATTTTCAGTGAACCACAAAGGAAATACCAAATCAGAGCCATAAAACAAACTTTTTAAAGTAAATAGTAATGATCAGAGTAAGTCCATTCAGAACAGAGTGCAAGATGGCCGTGGAGCCCCGTAGTCAGAGCAGCATGGACGCATCCATGCCTGTAAAGAGCCTCAGGCAGTGGCATGGATTCTAGTGCCATTCGAATGTCTCATGGAAGAAATGAAAAACAAAATGAAATCAGATTTATATGCCAAATCTCCCCACATTAACTATTGACACTTGAATTATTTTAAAAATTTGTAAGTAAGGAATCTCTATTGTACAACAGTGGATGGAAGAAAATAAATTCTTATCTGCTTCAATCCTTTCCCAGTGAAGTAATTCACACACTTGTGGAATGTGTGGACCGTTTTCTGCCTTTTCTTTACCTCATCTCTTCTCAATATGTGAATGAAGATGGAAAGGAAAAAGGAAAGGTTGGTGGTGGGGAGAGGAAGGAAGGAAGCTCCTGGCAATGTATAAATAGTATGGTAAAATGAGTAATTTGTTAAACCTATCTTCACATGTCATCTCTACCCCATTCAGGGAAGAGAGGGGTCATAGGATGTGTGTGTGGAGGGGGAGGGGGGGTGTTACGGTTTGAGGCCTTGAACTCAGGGCCTGATGCTGTCCCTTAGTTTTTCACAAAAGGCTGGCACTCTACACCACCTGAGTGGCAGCTCTACTTCCAGCTTTTTGGTTGTTCATGGAAGAGAAGAAAAGAGTTTTACACTTTTTCCTTCCCTGGTCCGGCTGTGATTGAACCATGATTCTCAGCCTCCTGAGAAACTAGGAAGGAACCACTGTGGCCTATGGGAGGTTCTTTTGAGGGTCTTTGGATCAGAGCATGGGTGTCATGCCTGCTGCTTCCTGCTCACAATGCTTCCTCATTTTTAACTTTGATATCCATTAGCTAATAGTCTGTAGGCAAACACTTGTAAGCACAAGGCAAGCTGTCTGAAATCAACCTTTGCTGCCACATATAGCCAGCCCTTAATTTTTCTTATTGTGAGAGGTCACATTTGTTTAGTTTTGCTTTAAATCTAAACACTAATTAGTAGAATAACAGGAGATAAGATCCTGTTCAATTGGGTCTGGAAAGGTCCTTCCATTCCTTGGTGTAGCCTGGAAATGGAAATGAACTGGGTTTTGCCTGCCTTGCTCACAGAGCTGGCAGGCAGATAATTGCTCCAGGCAGGTCACAGCTTGCTGAGCTGTGCTGTGCACACAGGCTGTGGGGAGCTAAGGCTCTGCTTTGTTTTCACTTCTGAATGGCTTCCCAATGTAGTGCTATTTGGCTGCTTCCTTTCTGTCTTCCAGGCAAGCAGCTGTAATGTCTTCAGGCATTGGTTGAGAACTTAGGGTGAGCAGAAGGAGCCAGGACTTATTACCCTAGAGGTCTTGCATAAATGGCTTAGCCTTTTTAGACAAGAGATTTGAGCTTCACCCCTGGTTTTAAACAGTCCTAACAGCTCCCAACCCTCAAGCATACATCCCAGGAACTGAGTCTCAACCCTCAGCACCTCAGCACCTCTTCCCTCCTTCTTTTGGGAGGCTTTTCTAGTTTATTTTGGGCGGCTTATTCTCCAAGCCACAGAATGGTCTATCCAGACTGATTTCCCTTGAGCTCCTCAGTAGCCATCAAAGCACATGCCTGGCACAGATGTGTGGCCCAGCTGAGCACTTCAAATCTGTGAGAGTTTGGGAATGAAGTGGCAGTGGGTTTAGAACATGAAACTCAACCCAAGTGTTTCTATTATTAATAGGAAAGTCTACAGTAGCTTGCTTTCTTCCTGCCTTTGTTCAAATGGGCTTTTGGTTTAGGAACAGCTCATTTCAGGACCTCTGTAATGAAATGTGAGATGTCTGTTCATATACATAACATTATATATATACATAACACTAAAATAAAAACAAATCAGGGGGCCCCTCGATGTCTGAGGCCACATAAAATTGTCAAAATTCAGAAAATCTGTAACAGATATGGCCGTGGTATATTGTTGTTAGTGTCATATGCATTTTACACAATTAGTCAATCCAACTTTTTTAAAAGTAAAACATCTTTTATAATATGTCTTAATTATAGTACTCCTTTAAAATTTATAGCAACCTTTTTTTAACTATAAATGTGGATTGAGATAGCTAAAGTATAGATGAACAATCATTTATTAGGTGTGAACTTGAGCCAAATGAATTCATCTAAACCTCATTTTTGTTGCTGGTAAAATTGGGGCAGTGATCATTTCTTCTTTCCACTATTTCTTAAGGTGTGTTGCAGGTACAATTAGCTGTTGCGATTAGAAGCTTTCATATTTCCTTTGTGATTCCTGGAGCAGTGTTTTTAAGACTCAATTCAGAGCTCTTGGGCAATTATGTTGTATGTTAGTTTGATATTTTGACCTACTGTTGTTAAATATACTTATGAGTCTGTAAAAAAATATTTTTTTCTAAGCTTCAAAGAATTGTACAAGGGGAGTTACAATTAACATGTCCATGTAAGTGTTCAGTGTGCTTTGTCGTCATCACCACTTCCGTCATTCTCTCCCATTCCATCTGTTCCCTTTCCCTGGACTCCCCTCATATTTCTCACTTCCTCTACTACTTATGTACATTGAGTAGTTCCTTGCTCTCTTTCCTATGTATCCCCTCCAGCCCACGGCACTTTAATTTCGTGTTATTCATTTTGTTCAACTGCCTGTTGATTGTCTAAAGGTTTGTTCCATGGAGTATCCCTCCTGCCTGTGCTTTATTTTAGTCAACTACAGTGCATATGGCCATAAAGGAAATGCAAATAAATCCAGACAATACTGAGATTGCATGGCATTCCAATTAGATGGGCATCATCAAGAATCAACAAAGGCTGGCAAGGATATGGGGGAGAAAGGATACATGGGTAATGTGAGAAGAAAGTAATGCAACCACTAGGGAAGGCAATCAGGAGATTCCTCATAAATACTCATGGTACTTTAATATGATAATATCTGTAAACGTGTCTGCAAAGCAGTTCCTGGCACATAGTTGGTGCTCAAAAGAAGATTGTTTTCTTATCTGGAGAAAAAGCTTAAAATTTCAGAGATTGATGAGCTTTCTTTTGCCAGTGTAATCTAGAATATCTTAGCTAGGCTAATGAGTCAACCAGAGGCCCAGGGTAGCTCAGATCTTCCTTGGTCTTTGCTACCAAGATCATTACCTCTTATTTTATTTATTTGTTAGTGAAGTTGGTGTGTTTAATGCTTAAATGTCTCAGGAGAGATTTCTTTTGTATGGAAAAGCAATCTGGGATGAAAATAATCAGGTGTATTTGTCTTTTCTGGAGATTTTCAGTGGAGGCAATTGCAGAGGTAGTCCATATACCAGCTAGTGCCCAGTTCAAATACCATAATTCAAAGATCATTGCCTATAGTAAGTTTCAATGGCACCTCTTCTTTAGGCCAGTCTTTGGCCTGCCAGCCAGCTGCAAGATCTGATATATGGAAATGTCTTAGGGTTTTCTTACTTATCCCATTGTGGGTGACGATTGCCAGGTAAGAGGGAGAGGCCAGAGCTGAAAAGTAGACTTCTTTCTATTGATAGCACCTAGAGTAATACCTGGATATGACAAGCACTCAATGGATATTGATTGACAAACTATTTAGGGCTTTCAGTAATCTGCAACCAGGTAATCTCTTTTGCAAGATGCAGTGATCTATACCACCAATCTGTGCAAAGCAAGCCAAGTATGAAAGGAAGGGGCCTGGACCAAAGGTTGCCGGTGCCTGGAGATCCAGCTGACATGCACTATGACAAGGGCTTTATCTCATTGTATACCATTCTTCACAGGTACATTGACCAGCCCAGCTTGGGTTTGCAATTTAAAAGCAGTTCTTTAATCACATTTCCCTACCTGAAGCAATCTACTATCCTCAAGAGGTGATAAGTATATAGTTCAGAAGGAAGATCTTCCATTTTTCACAAGGTACCCACTGTATACTCATAATGGTGTGGATAAACCAGTTAGACATGGAGCTAAGCTCTATGCTAATGTTCACTTTTCTAAGAAGTTCTTGAGATTAAATCTACTTTAGGTGACTGCTTTCTAATAGGATAGAAAGAATGTCACTATTTTTTTTAAAAAGATAGTAGTCCTCTTAAGAAACCACATGATGACAAAGCCCTTGGACTAGGCTACCAGGTGTTACTGAGATTTCTGCCCACTGCCAGAGAACCCTGTGACTTGTTCAGTGTGATCAAGGATATTTATCTTTTCTTGCTGCTTTTCAATTGAATTCTGTGAATGTAATTTTGACTTTCTTGTGTATTAGAAGACAGTCCTTTTTTTTCCTTTTATGGTGCAGGGCAACCTCTTTGTCACTGAAAATTGATTTGCAAGGTTTCATGATTGCTCTGTGAAGGCTTAAGGACTCTTTCTGATTATGTAAAAAATCAGAAAGACTGCACTAAGTTAAAAAATACTCTTTAGACTGGAGTTATCAGGGCAATAGACAGGTTTTCTGGTATACACAGATATCTCTTATTTGGTTTTGACCAGGAAGAATGATAATTCTTGCTAATTCTGCATTTTTTTTACTAATAGCAGTAGATAATGAGTGCTTGCTCCATCTCTGGATGAAAAATTACAAATTTCCCTTTGCAAGGTCATGTAGATCCACAGTAGGTGTTTTGATACATGCACAAAGCCACTTACCCAAATGATGCTTCCAGAAGGAAAGTCATTTAAATGTTCCTGTCACACTCAAGGATATCAATATGTAAGAAAGATTGAATTCAATTTTTGATGACTTAAAGTGTATGTATGTGTGCATGTGTCATCAATTACTATTTTCACTTCCTAGTACTGAGTCTGAAAACTATTCTGCCCTCCTTCCTTATATTAAAGAGAGATGGGAAAAATAAATTGAAATTAAGCCTCAAAAATCACTTTTATCTGGGAGGAGCATTAATTATGTAAGCCTAGACATTTCCCAAGACTTAAATATAAAGTTGCAGACTCCAAAGAAATGGTAAGTCTGGTTCCAAAAACGTGGAAGGAAAACACTAACCATGAGCTGGCCAGATGGTAAAACAAACATATCTAAATTCAACTTCCTTGTATCCTAAGATTGCTTGTCTCCTCAGAAGGACAGAATCTGGGCTGTGAGATTGCTTGATAAATAGAGATGTCTGCATTTCTATTGTGTGAGGTTGAAATGGTCACCCAGAGTGATTCACACCACATCTTTCACTCTGCTGACCATTTCATACAGGTTTCCTGACACAAGGTCTGATGTCAAACTGGGGAAGCAAGCCAGTAGAAAGCATAGCTGGAAGAAATGATAAGGGAGCCTAGAGCTGGATTCACTGTCCTGGGGTGATAAGTGAGTTTGAGGGGAGCTGCCCTGCATTGCCACAACCAGAGATTTGGGAATAAGTTCAGCACCACAAAGCATGATAAGTAATGGGAAAATGATTGTCCCCATTTACTTTTCTGTTCTCCTTTTGATTGTCATATATTTCAATGGCATCCAGATGTTCCATTATTTTAGCGACTAACTTGGGAAATTACATTGTAGTTACTTTCAAAGTTGTCAGAACACTGAACTCAACAATGACAGTTTATAACCCATTTTCTCTAAAGTGCTTAATTTTTTTCTTAACCCTGATGGGGTGGCATTTACATAAAGAAAGGCAGGAATCTAAAGCTCAATTCGTTTCCACATATGCAAAGCAGTTCTTTGTGCTCATCTAGGGCAAAGTAGTTTTTACACATACATATTAGGTACACTGCACACTAACTTTTCTGCTGCTGTGTCTAGACTTGTTTAAAAAGCTGGAATTTGTTTCAGGTTCTTAAACAATTGCAGTGTAAAGAGCGATGACTTAAATTCCCTTGAAATTCTAATGTATATACATTTTTTCCAACATGGAAAGCTAGTTAAAAGTCATAACATTATTAATTTTTAAAATACATATTTTCCTTCTGAATCAAAACCATAATAGCAGGTATCTATTTTACAACTGACTTACTGAAGATTTCCCAGAACACTCTATCTATAATTTTCAGTTGCAAGGAGATGAAGTTCTTCAGTTTAATGCTTTTAGTATTCTTATGGTAATTTTGAAATTGGGAGACTTGGCCACATCCATAAATGGTAACTGTAGAAAATCAGCCACTTTCAAGCCAAACAAAGGCATAGAGAACCTTGTGGATAGTTCTGAATAGAGACTATTTCTAACGAGTCTAGTTGTAGTGTGTATCCCTAAAGCCTATGAATGTGAGAGAACTATAAGACTATTGCTGTTGCTTTTCTTGTATAGACTGCTTGTATTATCTGTCTGTACAGTACTTAGCACCCTGTTGAACTCAATAAATATGCAGTGGTGATAATATTATTGCTCAGAATTCATTGAACACTTTCACATCTTTTGAGTGTCACAATGTTCTGCCTACTAGGTGCTGGGAATTTTAATTTAATGCTCATTCTGAGGCTTAAAGCTTGGAAGTGTAATGACCCATGTAAGATAATCCTCTACTAGAACAGGACTTTCTTGGAGCAAAGCCATTGGGCTGCCCAAGAATTCATTAAAAACCAGGGAAACTTCATTTCCCACACTACAATTCAGAGGGTCAGTTTACTGGTTTGTTCAGTCTCTACCCCCTAACATGTTCATAGAGTAATTCCTTGACACAGACACATGCACCCACCCACCTACACCCACACACATACACAGAAGAATAGATTTTTGCTGATCTATCATTATTGAACACCACTGACCAACCTTAAACTGGGATCCATGGTAGATTTTACAATAGAAATCACAAATCCATTGAACGAGTTCTCTACCAAGCCAACCCTCTTTGTCCTTCAGCCTAATTTAGCTATCACTAGACTTTAGAATATCTGTCAGTTTACACATGTTTTCTCTTTTAAAGTTGCATTTTTCTTGGCTTAATAAAAACTATTGACAGATAATATTCATACCAATAATTAATTTTCTTGGCATCAGACACAATTACTGGTATCTAAGCACTATTATTAAAGTGAATGAATGGATGATACATGAAGGAAAATACTTAGTTGCTCTAGATACCCCTTCTTTGTAATTTTATTATTTTCTAAGAAGAGAAAATTATTTGGGTTACCTGACCAAAATAATCCTTAATTTTTATTGTAATTAATAGGAGGATTACATTATATTCACCAGATAGAAGGTACATTACTTAACAATCATTGCTACCCCTTCTCATGTTTTTGTCCTCATTTCCCTCCCCAACCCCTCCCCTCATCTTGTTTTCCCCGCTTCCCTAAAAAATCCTTCATTTTTTTCTTGTATCTCATTTGGAAATTACAAGGTAACTAACCTATTGTTGAAAACTCTAATTGAAATAATAAATCTATCTGGGAATATTTAAACTGATATTAAATAAATGTAAGTTATAATACATTAGAGTATACAAGGATTTTGGTGTGTTTTAGTTAATAGCCCACAGTTAATAAATGACAGAATGTATACACATAATATTCACACACTCTCATATATATGTTGAAGAGTTCCACTACAATGAACATGGTGCTTGAACCTAAAATTACCTTAAAATTGTTAGGAGTACCAGGGTAACATAAGCAAAAACACATTGCATCATATGATTACGTGGCCACCAGTAAGATCAACTTATATATACATTATAGTATATATAAGGGCTGGATTTATCAGAAGGAGCTTCGGGCCTTGGAAACAAAGAGGAGCAAGTCATAGAAGAGATCACGTGCCAACCTAATCACTGAAGGTGATCTATAATTCTAGCTAGTGATGAGACTGAGTTTCAAAGCTACCCTGAGCAGATAAGTCCAAAAGACTCTTATCTTCAGGTAACCTGAAAAGGTCTAGAAGTGGAGATGACTCCATCTTTGCAAAAGCTAAGGAAGAAAAGGAGGTCCTGAGTTCCACCCACTTACTGGTCAGGGGAACAGAAATATAAAACATGTATACATGCATAACAGGATGGTTAAAAGGCTGTAACTGCAAGGACTGTGAGAGGAAAGAACGAGGTAGACCTGTCTTTCAGAAATAGGCGTATGTATCCAGCAACAACATGTAGACATAATAATGTCAGCCAGTTTCTTTAAATGTACTGGTGTAGTCATATTTCCAGCTCTTCTCCATATAACTAACTAGCTGCTTACTCACCATACTGTACAGCCTCAGGACTGGTCTTCTCTTATTTTGGGCTTTGACACCAATGAGAGAGCCACTTTGTTCACTTTGTCTAATGAACACATCATCCCAACTGAACTGCTGTCATGAAGAAATTCATTTGAGGAAGATGGGAGGTTTGTCTTTAGGATTGTGGTAGAGATCTGATGCTCGCATAGAGAATATTAACTGATGAGACGTTGACATAGTAAGAAGAAATCAGTTGCTATAAGCAGCCTGATTTTTGAGCATTGTGACTGCACAGGTTCAGACAAACCAAAGTTTGAGGAACCATTCTTCCATATCTTCTCTGAATAATCTAGAACATTCTCATTTGAAAATAACTTCAGTATCCTCAGCTGGAATTGAGATAATAACAACTAGTCATTGGTCGTGTTAAGTGTTGTGTTGAAGCATATGTAGAGAGGAGAGCAGAATGTCTTGCAGATAGCAGTAGATCAATGACTTGGTTCTCTTAAGACAAAAATAAGCCTTGCATATTACATTGTCCTAAATATGGCTCACAGTCCTAGGCTATTTAATAGTTTGCTCACTGGATACAAAATGAAAAGGGCACTTTGATGATTAGGAAGGGTATCAATATCCACCGTTAATTAGATCTAGTTGCCTTCCTGTGGGTGAAATGAATCCACCTCTTCAGTGGAAGTGAAGACACATGGTCGTGGGTGGGTGCATTTCACTTCTAAAGGTGAGTGGTTTTATTCTATCTCCCAAATCTGTCAAAAGGCTCATCATGAATCACCCTCCCACAGATCAGGTGGTTAATTATGTTATTAGAATGTCAGAATTTTCTAGAATGTCTTTGTCATCCATCTGACAAGAGACCTCAGTTTGATACTGTGTTTAAAATCACTGAAAATGTTGGTTGCTGGATGAAGTGATGTGTGAACATATTACATATGGAGTGCTTTTTTCCATATGTTTTATGGCAGAATTCTTTTCCCTCTCTTTCTCCTATAACTTAGCTGTTATTGTTTGTAAAATATGTCTTAGATCACATCTATACCTCCACAATCATTTCTGTGTGTGTGTGTGTGTGTGTGTGTGTGTGTGTGTGTGTGTGTTTGTACACATGCACGTGCTTGCATGCATGCGAACTACCACTCAGGATCTGAGTGGTATACTCAGGTCGTAGCTTTTCTTTTTATTTTCTTTTCTTTCTCTCTTTCTTTCTTTCTTTTTTCATTCAATCATTCATTCATTTATTTATTTATTGCTTAATGCTGATTCTCTTAACAGTTGAGGCACAGCTCCACTTTAGGATTTTTAGTAGTTAATTAGAGGTAAGAATCTCACCAAGTTTCCTGGCTAGGCTGTCTTTGGACTGCAGTACTCAGATCTCAGACTTCTATTTATAGGCATGAGGTACCAGAACCTGACTGCAACCATATCCTGAAACCTAATATTCATAGTTTCTGTGTTCAGTGTGATGTGGATATAGCATAGCATGAATTAACCCATTTGGGCTCTATCTCTGAAAGAGATGCCCCTTCCTCGGGGCATAATAATTGGTCATGATCTTTGTAACAAGACTTGGCACTCAAAATAAAGTGGTACACTGAATGGTGACAAATTGAATTCGGCTAGATAATGATTGTACAATGTAAAAAAATGGTCAGACTTATTTTTAGGTCTTCCTATTAAGATGTGGAGAATATTTCTGTATCTTTTGTGTTTTGGTTGACTTGATGACAGTTGTGATGACAGTAGCAGAAGTGACATTCTTTATTGTTGAGACTTGACCACAAGGTATCTTGTCTCTGCTCTAACTTGTCACCCTGAGACACTGACCTTTTCACCTGATGTGGTTGTAAGAACCATATCGAAACAGTTCTTGATGCTACCCATGCCAAGAACACTGCATATGGATTACAAGGGAGAAGAGAGGTCTCCCAAGTTGGTTTTTGAATCACTTTAGAAAGTAGGGAAAGGAGAATATCTTGGTGTTATGTAATGTTTGGGCATAGGGCTGGGTAAAAGTTCTTGAACTCAGGCTTGGTTGACATGGAATTAGCTTTCTGCCTCCACTAAAGGACAGAGTGTCTGGCTTTCTCAAAATGGCCATGTGTGAGACAGACAGGAAAGGGAGTGTGGTAAAACCTGAAAGCTGTCAGTAAGCAAACTGGAATGCAAGTTAGACTCTTCATTACCCTGTATTACCAGTGTCATCTTCATTCTTAGTACTTGAATCCCTGTTTTCTTATTTGCTTTAAGTACTTAATTTTTATTAATTTTATTTGTTACTTATTCTTTTTTTTTTGCCAGCCCTGGGGCTTGAACTTAGAGCCAAAGCATTGTTCTTGGACTTTCTTAAGGCCTTGTGCTCTGCCACTTGAGCCACAGCACCTCTTCAGGCTTTTTTCTATATATGTGGGACCGAGGAAACGAACCTGGGTCTCCATGCATGCTAGGCAAGCACTCTACCACTATGCAAAACTCCCAGCCCCTTATTTATTCTTTATTCATTTATCCTTACTTATTCTTTTCTTGCTTCACTTGTCTTGCTCTCTATCCTTTCTAAACTATAGTCTCAGTAATAGCTAGGACCAAGTCTATATTGCTTCTCCAGCTTCTAGATTAGGGCTTGGTACTTCACAGATAGTAAATGTTTGTGTATGTATGAATATAACTTCTACAGGTGATCATTAAGCTCTGTTTCAAATCATGACACTTAGAGTCCCTTCAGGAAAATTACTGCGAAGGTAATTACAATGATCTTGAGATTAAGTACCCTTTATACATCTTCTCTATCAGCTGATACCTGGAGAAATGGCTGAGAAATGTGTCTTTAGTTCTTTGTTTTGTACTACAATCTTGTATCAAGTCTCATCTCTACCACACCATAGATATGAGTTGGTTTGCTTCAGCATAACATAAAAAATATTTGCACAGTATTAGATCTTTGCATGTTATTGAAGTTGTTGGACCATAAAATTGTCTATGACTCTCTCCGAGTATTTATTTAAGGAGCTGCTCAAAGCAATGCCTTCTTCTAACCCAGTCTCCAAATCAAGACCCAGGCAATGTGCAGATTGGAGTTCAGCGCTAGAAGACACGCCCCCCTCATTACACCAGGGGTTGACCAACTATTCTATAATACGCTCATGTTAAATTGTAGTAGGTTTCCTCACCCCATGTATTTTCATATTATTATTTTTGCAATGCTCCCAGTTCTTACAAGCTTTCCTTTGTTTTAATCACATATACAAATCTCATGTATATAAATATATACAGATGTCATACCAACATATAAGGGTTTTTTTTTCCTGTAAATCTCAAACTTTGGCAGGGAATCGGATTGGTATTGGTAATTTAGACACTGATGAGTATTCTGGAGACATCATGAAAAATATACAAATAAGACTGTGTGTTTGCTGGTCCTTCCCTGCTTCAGGGAAAGAGGAAACCCACAGTTATGCTTCATATGGGGTGTGTCCATCACAATATATCTGGTGGGAGCAACGCAGCAAATGCCACAGTTCTGACCCTGAGTGTGCCATGGTCATGGAAGACCCGAACCACACCGTCCTCAAAGTAACCACAACTTGTAGATGACAAGGAAAGAGCTTCAAACAAATCCACTTGCTAGAGATCACCTAGGTAAAATAAAGAGAGATCTACTAGGTAGAATAAAAAGCTGATTTTCATCTGTATTCTGCCAGTGCTTAATATAATGACTAACCCTTAGGCCTTAAAAAGTATTGTGGAATAATTGCGGATTGATCTTCAGAAGAACTTTAATATCGTTGAATCTCTGGGATTGATTAGCTTCTTTGACCTGGAGCTTGATACATTGAAAATGCAACAAGAAGTCACCATTGATAACGGTATTTTTAACCTCTAATTTAAAATTGCTTTAAAATTGTAAGCCAGTTAACCTTTTCTGTAGGAACTAGCTGGGTACAATAATTTGGGATGTATAGTTAGTTTCTCTAAAAATGAATCATCTCTCCTTCACAATACAATTGGAGATAGGTTTTTCTTAAGAAACATATCCAAAGGTAATGGACAGTGATGTATTTGGTGAAAGATTATTTCAAATAATACTTCTCAATGGATACAAAAACTAGGGTAAAATAATGGTTGCTAACATTATTAGAAGTCTACAACATTCCTCCACTCCCATCATTTCTCTCATGTTCTTTACCTCTACCTCCACATTCTATATACCCATATCTGAAAATTAATTCTTTGCTGCATTTTCAGTAGTCATACAAGCTGTATCAGCAGCCATCTAAAGTTACTTACTTTTTGCATTTTGAATAATTATTAATTGCATCAATGCTTCAAACTCAAAATTGGTTAAATACGCTCCTTTAATGCAAACAATCTTTGAACACCATTTTCCATCCATTGATAATTCTGTAAATCAACCCTGGAATCCAGCCTAGTTTTTCAAATTGGGGCACACAGCTTGCATTGTATATGGGCAAATCAGGCTAATGCAAGAAATATGTTTCAGCAAATGAACTCTGAGGTCAAAAACATCCTATAAACTCTAGTAATAAGAATGGGAAGCATAAGAGCTGTGTCCCTTTGAGAGTAAATATTGTTTTAAACTTGTATTATGATAACTTCACAGTCTATGTACTTATGAGGACAATTTGATTGCATAATTTGGGTAGGTGTTTATGGTATGTTTTATATTTCAATAAAACTTGATCAACAGGGAAAAATGAAGAAATGAAAATGGAGGAATGAAATAAGGATTTCATTTACTTATACTTGTGAAAGCAATAGTGATTCTAATAAACTCTCAATTGGAAGAAATAGCAGTTATAACACTGACCTGTAAACATCTACTACCTGTAGAATGTTCTTTAGTTATGCTTGCTGGTCTGTTACTGGGGCTGCAGCCAGTTGAGATACAAATGCCACATGCTTGATAATCACACCAATCAGAAGATAATGGTTAAGTTCTGTCATGATAGAAACTGTCATTGGAGAGTGAATGTGATCCAGTGTAAAACATAATTGCATCTGTTTCTTCTCTTTGAATAACCAGTGCTTGGTTGCTTAAAACAACCATTTGTTTTATATTTCTCCCAGTATTGTAGGTTGCTAAGTGGTTCTGACCTAAGCTTGTGCACTTGATCTCTACTACAGTATTTCAACAGATAGTGGGCAGTTAGATAAGAGAGAGAGTTGATGATTCAATATAGACTTCCTCATGTGTCTAGCTGCTGTCAGGATATCATGGGAGGCCTGTTGTTCTGTTCATGTCTCTCATTGGCAGTGTATGGTCTCAGTTGCCAAGTACAGCTAGAGCAGAAACTACAGAGCGCACGGAGGTTCAAGTTTAGGTGTTACTCATGACACTTAGACTGTATGTTATTGGGCAAAACAAGTGACCAAGCCAGGCCAAATTCAAAGTGTTGGGAGCTAGCATGCACCTGCTGAGAGGAATTGCTGAAAAATTTAGTGGTCATCTCTAACATCTCCTATAAAAATCTAGCTAACCCTGCCCAAGGTATACCTAGTCCCATGATAAAGATGATTCGGTTCTGGGTTTTGTTATGTATATACAGTCATAGAATTAACTGTGTATTAAACTATTAATTACTCCACTGGAAGTGGTAAGAGTAATAGAATATTCTTCTGTGTTTAAGTTTCACTTGGGACTTTACCATAGACTTATCTCGCATAAAGATTGATTTGTGTTCCTAAAACACACGACATTCAATAGGAGCCCCCAGCCAGAGAAATAGGGAAACACAAAAAGGAATTAACATTCTAGTGTGGTTAGTGCATGCTGAGGAATCAAGAATCAACTACAGTATGACTTACATTCTGATTCTGCTCACTTGCCAACAAGAACTTTTCTCCTAGAAATAGACAAAGCTCAGGAGGAAACCAAGGCATTTGTATGGATTCAAGATGGAAAATATTTCCTTCAGCTCAAATTGACTCATATTTAAAAGAAAGTCATATAATCCGTTATCTTGGTTAAGCAACCTGTCAGAAGGAAAATCAGCAGCAGGTAAAAACAAACAAACAACAAAATCACCAAACTTGATCTCACAACCTCAATTCCTTTCCAAATATCCCTGAGAAAGGAGCCTTTCACAGAGAAATAGCCAGACAGGTTCGGACCAACCCAAAACGCCATGCTTCACTGCACTGACTCTCGACACCAAGCTGTGTCCATACCAAAAGCTCTTGTCCACATCCAATAACATATTTAGGGGCTGAGAGTATGGCCGAGTGGTATAGTGCTTGCCTAGCATGCATGAAGATCGGGATTCAATAGAACAAAAAGCCAGAAGTGGTGCTGAGGCTCAAGTGGTAGAGCTCTAACCTTGAAAAGTCCAAGGACAGTGCTCAGGCCCTTAGCTCAAGCCCAGGACTGGGGGGAAAAAAAACTTGTTTACACATTAAGGCCATTTGATCATATTCAGGTTATATCTTTAGACTGTTCATTGATTATGCATCATGTGAAATCACTGTATCATAGGTTTCACGAGCATTTGTATATTTGTATGTATATTATAATATATTTGTATATAACTCACTTAATAAGTTATTAGAGTTCTTATAAGGATACCTCTGCTTCTTTTGGCATTTGTCACTGCCTCCTTCTGGCTAACATTCTCCTGAGTAGAGGGGTCTTCTCTGACTCAGCTTTACAATCACTAAGCTAAGTCTAGAGTGCAGGTGGTCATGTCATCCATCAGGGAAGAAGCTGACTGTTAGCAGCAGGAGAATGAGTCATGGTGACATCATTTAAGCCTCTCAGTACAACCAGTCCAAAAGCCAGTGGCGCTCCAAGATGGACAAGTGATGACACATGAAAAAGTCATTTTGTGTGTGTACGTGTGTATGTGTGTGTGTGTGCTCAGAAACACGTTTTTATGGATAAATATGGTGGTCCTGGGACTTGAAATCAGAGCCTGTGAACTGGCCCTGAGATATTTTTTTTTTTGCATATGACTAGCTTAATTGGCAAAAAGGATTGTGGTTTTCTACTACAATCCTCAAATCTCAGCCTCCTAAGTAGCTAGGATTACAAGCAGGAGCTACAGACATCCAATTACAGGCACTGTTAAATGGGCATGTATGCTCTATCTCAGTAAAGCTGTTTCCCCCACCCCACAAATGACAGAAACAATTACTTCACTTATCTGTATTGAGAAAAGCAGTGATGATCCTTATAAGCCCTAAGTTAAAACAAATATCCTTTGGAACCATAAACTACATACATCCACTGCCTAAGGAATTATCTCAACATTTTGTCTAAAACCTGGAAAATGTTTTTCAGGTTCAAGCTTGAGTTTCAAATAGAAAGACCTATCTTCCAATATGTTAGTGAGGTACGTGATTCAATTTGACCTTCCATCCCCATGATCCATTTTGTGTAAACCCATGTCCTAAGTTGATATTATCAAAATGAACCACAACTTCTGTGTTATCTGACAGAGAAGAAAGCAAGCGAGGGAGGGAAGGAGGGAGGAAAGGGAGATTGTAATATTCTAGAAATTTCCTTTAACTTGATTGCACAGATATAGAACTCTGGCATCTTAATATGTATCTACTGTGGCTTGTGCTTTTATCATCCAGTATCTCATATGTAGTTACATCTTCCATTAAAACTACTAGGCAAGTCTTTAAGTGGCATGCTAACTTAGGCCATTAAAGAACTATAATATTTTTCTTCAAAAACTACCTCAACTCCACCCTGGTCCTTGATCTGATATGTTGGTATAGAGACTCGGTCCTGGTTTCTGCTCATGAACATGAGAGTGAAAAGAATTGCAGGTGGCTTGTTAGGGAGTCATGGCATAGAGACTACACACCTTTCTATTGCTTCTCCTCTATTACACAGTGTATGTTTTCATTTGTAAGATATTTTTTCCAGTCCTGGAGCTTGAACTAAGGGCCTGGACACTGTCCTTGGACACATTTTGCTCAAGGCTAGCACCCTGCCACTTGAGCAACAGTACCACTTCCAGATTGTTCTGAGTACACGGTACTGAGGAATTGAACCCAGGGCTTCATGCTTGCTAGGCAAGCACAATACCACTAGGCTATGCTCCTGGCCTGTAATAATCTTTTTTTTTTGTATTTTTACAATTGCTAAATCTATTTTACTTTATAGATTCCTATACCACTTTATCAAACTTAACATACCAAGTGAGTTTACAGACTCTCACATTGGGTATAATTGCTGTTGTTGTTGTTTTGTGCTAGTAGATGGACTTGAACTCAAGGCCTAAGCACTGTCCCTTAGATTTTTTTCTTTCAAAGCTGATGCTCTACCACTTGAGACGCAGCTCCACTTCTGTCTTTTCAGTGGTTTAATTGGATGTAAGAGTCTCCTGGGTAAGACTTCCCTGTCTGAGCTGACTTTTGAATTGTGATCCTCAAGTGGTAGTTTCCTGAGTAGCTAAGATTATAGGCATGAACACAAGCACTCAGCTTGGTGAAACTGGTAACAGTTGAGTAAAATTCATACTATGACTAGATGTTCTAGTTCAGTATTTGCCTTTTCTGTATTTATAAAACAAGTTCAGGGCCCACAGGTAGCTTAATCTTTTACCAGGATGTTTGCTATTTATAAAGTCTATTTTATAGTCAATAACTATGTTCTCTGATGTCCTCTATATGATATTTGGGTGAGGAAAGAAATCAAGCAATCATATCCATTGCTATTTGGGAGATTTTGATTACTAATAGTTAGAAATATATATATATATATGTATATCTAAACTTATATACACATATATGCTTTTGTGTGCTAGTATTAGGACTTGAATGCAGGGTCTCCCAAGCCTCTCTTGGCTTTCTTGCTCACAGCTAGCACACTGTCACTTGAGCCATGTCTCTAGTACAGCATGTTGCTGGTTGTTTTTGGAAATGGAGTTTTGCAGTCTTTTCTACACAGTCTGGCTTAAAATTTGATACCTGAGGTCCCAGTGTCTTGGGTAAGTAGGATTTCAGGTATGAGTCATTGACACCTACCAGAAATATGAATCTTATGCTGATAGATGCATACCTATTGGGAAAAGAATGAACAAAATGTATAAAGTTAAAAATGCTGTGCATGACATTCAGAGTATGAAAAGGTTTCCAACTACCTAAAACAACCCCTCCACATATGACGTGATCAAATTTAACAAGTCACAGGATGCAGTAAAATAAGTTGAGAAGAGAAGCTGATGGAAAACATAAAGATGACTCTTCTAAAATAACCAAATGAACTCCACCTAAAATGATAAGCTTATGTGTTACTCTCTAGTAACCCACTTGTATGATAAATGGGATGTGTCAACTTGTAGCAGAGGGTGGGCCTAACTCAACATACAAAGTGACAGCTGCCCAATGTATAAGAGGAACTGAGGACAGGATTCCTCAAGACAGCTAGACTCTATTGAATTTATCTTACTATGAAGTTTATTATAAGGCTTAACTCTCAGCAAAATGGACGTTCTCTAAAATACTGCTCATAAGACAAAATGAATAAAATATCTTAAAGCTCTCTGTAAGTCTTTCAAAGTCTTTGAAACTACCCAGTGTAATATAATTTCCATTACCTACACAATTTCAGGAAAGAATGTCTGGGTAAATTTAGCACATTGATTTCTGGCAAATAGGCTTCTGGCAAACCAGTGGTTTGTATATATTGGTTTTTTTTTTCAGCATATTGATTTTTAGTAATTTGGCTTTCTTCTGACTATCTGGTGCCCTCAGAGAACAAACTGCATAAACACAGTTTCATTTGAAAAAAAAAAAACAAATACATATCATGGCCTACCCACTTACTAGCTAGGACACTGGACCCACAAGGACACCTGAGCCAGGCACTGGCCAAACTCCTGAAAGGTACTGTGTATAAGGGAAGACAGCCATTAAGTAAGAGTTCCACAAGTAATTATATTTTTTTTTGCCAGTGCTGGGCTTGAGCTCAGCGCCTGAGCACTGTCCTTGGACTTTTTCAAGGCTAGAGCTTTACCACTTGAGCCTCAGCACCACTTCCAGCTTTTGTTTCTATGTATGTGGTACTGAGGAATTGAACCCGGGTCTTAGTGCATGCTAGGCAAGCACTCTACCACTAGGACAAACTCCCAGCCCACCACAAGTAATTATATAAGTAGAATTGGTACGTGCTTAAAAAAACACAAAATCATGATATAATATAGCATGTGTTTATCAGAAAAGAGAAAACCTAGCAGAACATTGTATGTGCGTTCCCCTATTGGAACTTGAACTTAGGGCCTTCTGTACTTAGCTTTTTCACTAGGGAATGGTACTCTCCTATGTTAGCCACAGCTCCAGTGCTGGGTTTTTTGCTGATTTTTGGAGAAAAGAGTTTCACAGACTTTTCTTTCTGGCCTGGCTTTGATCTGAGATCCTCAGATTTCAGCCTTCTGAGTAGCTCATGTGAGCCACCAACACTTGGCTCTTTGTAGAATTTTTTATATTTATTTGATTCATAACTGAAATTGTGTAACATAGAGATCACAGTTTATGACTGTCCAAATAGAGTAGAGTATTATGGTCACTTTGTGTGTCTGAATGACAAGTTTGGACTATCCAAAAACATGGTTTGCTGGCAGGTGTGGTCGCCTAAAGTGACTGGTGTTCTTTAACTACTGTAGCACTCCTTCCCTGACTAGGTCTTTGTGTCTAAGAGAAATGAAATGAGTCTTACACTTCCCTCCTCTCTATTCCTGGGTTTTACTCTCCACCCCCCCCTTCTTTGTTAGTCCTTGCCCTGCCCACCCCTGGGGCTGATCTCCCTACTTCCTTTTTTCTTTTGTCTTCTTAGGTTTACTTTTGCAATTAACTGACTGTCACCTGCTGCCCTTGTTTGGATTCTCAGTCTTTGTGAGAACATGCCATACAGTCAGGGAATTGGTAGGCCTTGGTGGTGTAGACTGCCTGAGTGATTGTAATTCATTACTGTAGTGTCTGTGTAGGATGCATCTCAGGGAGTTCTACATTGTGATGTTCAGCTTAGTCTCCTAGACAGACTCTTTTGAAGAAATCTCGATCATAGGTATATTTATTTGAATTAGGGAACGGAAGAGAAACAAGATGATGAGACAAAAGACAAAGAGTGAACCAATGTAACAGCAATAATCACAAGACACTATGCTGGAAATGAACTTTACAAATTGGGGATGGGAAAGTAGGAAAACCATGGAAGGGGTAGCAATGTTGGAAAAGAAATGTACTCACTAACTTACACATGTAATTGTAAGCCCTCTATGTATCACCCTGACAATAAATTTTTTTAAAAAAGAAAGAAATCTCAGGATTTCTTAACCTTAACCTTGATAGATATTTTACTCTTACCTTAATTTTGTAGACAACCCTATAACTAAGAGAAGTTAAAATATTTATAATTTGATTAAAACTCTAAGTGAAACGCCAGAGATGATATGATTAAGACAATCACTAGATGCACATAATACAAACATATCAGTGGCAAGCATGGTAACACATGTGTATATTCTAAGCACTTGAGAGACCAAGATAGTGAACAACAGGGTTAAGGCTAGCCTGGGTGACATAGTGAGACTGTCTTAAAAATGTAAAATAAAAATAAAAAATCGGGGTCAAAGCATAAAGAGAAGAAAAATGTTCGGTTTTTCTAGTGCTAGGATTTGAACTTAGGACCTAGAGTTTCCTTGGTTTGCTTACTAAGGTGACAGTCTACTAATTGAGCCACGCCTCTAGCTCTGGTTTCTTGCAGATTATTTTGAAAGTGGAGCTTTCTACCAAAGATAATTTTGAAGCGGAATCCTGCAGATCCCAGCCTCCTGAAGAGCTAGATTATTAGCTAGTCACCACTAATGCTTGGCAAGAAAAATGCTTTTATTTGTAATATTTATAAGCAAGTTGTTCACACTTCAGAGTAAGTAGGCTGTAAATAATAAAGGACACCATCCAGGTTTTGTTTTGCTTTGCTTTGCTTTTAATCAGCTCATATTTCTTTCCCAAAGCTGCTACTGTACCAATTACCACATATTTCCTGGATTAAAACAACAAGAATTGATGCTTCCACAGTTTTAGAGACCACAAGTTCAATATAAATTTCACTGAGTCAACAATCAGGTGTCACAGGGTCAGGCTGCAGGGAAGATTGTATTCTGTAGGTAGCTGCTGGCATCCTTGGCTGGGCTTCTCCTCTTTGTCCCTCTTACAAGGACATTTGTGATGTCATCCAAAGCTTGGAGAATCATCCCCAGTGATCTCCTTATCTGAAAAAGCCCTAGCCGTATTTGGAAAGATTTTTTTCCCCTAAATAAGACAGCTGCCAGTGTTTCACATTTGAAATCCTGCCTGCTAAGGAAGCTGGGAATTGGAGGGTCTCCGTTCAAAGCCAACCTGGGCACAAAAGTCCATGAAATTCCTCCATTGAACTAACAAAATGGTAGGCTGGAGACATGACTCAAAAAGTAGAATGGCAACTCAGCAAACAAACAGAACAAGCGTAAAAGACCAGGAGTTCAAATCCTGAAAAGGCAGTATAATTTGAAGTTCTTATTTTCCCTAAACCCAGTGCACAGAGTTTACATTGTTTTTCTTTCTTTCTGTTTTTGTCAGTCCTGGGGGTTGAACCCTGTCTGGGTGAACCAGGAGCTCTTCAACTCAAGGCTAGGGCTCTACCACTTTGAGCCACAGCACCACTTGCGGTTTTTTGGTGGTTAACTGAAGATAAAGTCTCACAGACTTTCACACTGGGGCTGGCTCTAAACCACCATTCTCACATCTCAGCCTCCTGAGAAGCTAGGATTATAGGTGTCAGCGACCACCAGTGCCTAGCACATTGTTTTACTTAGGTACACAGAGGTTGCATGCATTTCAGTAAAGTTGTTTACATGAAATTAGAGTGTTCTATTTTATTTGTATGTTTTGGAATATGGAGTAGTTTTCTTTTCCTCTAAATATCCTACCTGGTGAGCTTAAAATATCATCAGGAAGGGCCAGGAGTTTGGCCTAGTGGTAGAACGTTTGACTATCATGCACAAAGACCCGGGTTCGATTCCTCAGTACCACATACATAGAAAAAAGCCGGAAATGGTGCTGAGGTTCCAAGTGGTAGAGCTCTGGCCTTGAGAAAGCCTAAGGAGAGTGCTCAGACCCTGAGCTCAAGCCCAGGACTGGCAAAAAAAAATATCAACAGGAAAGGGGCTCTAGTTTTGTATGGATACAGACAAATAGCAAGAGCACAGCTTTCAATAAACAGCAGTTGTTGATAGTGATACATGTTTCCTGCATGTATTTGGATCTACATACAGGAAAATGCACTGACACCTAAAAGAATTCAAAATAAATTAAGTTAAAATGTCCTTTAAAATGTAACCAAAAAAGCATTTTAAAATATCCATCTCATCTAAATACGCATGAGAATGCCAAAGAATTCACAATCAATTCATGACCCAGGATCTCAGATTTTAATGATTACCTGTGCATGACTAAAGGAGCTGTGAGTGATAGTTTCATATTCCTATTTTCATGGGTTTTCCTACACTCAAACTATATTGACTATGTAAATAGTGATATACAATTTGTACGTTTATAAAAATACATAAAAGTATTTGTTATAGTCTATACAGAGCTGGAAATATTTTCTGTGTGTTTTGGTGGCATGAGCCTGTAGGGACCACATAAGTGACTCTGAGGCAGGAAGATCTCTAGTTTAAGGTCAGCTCAAACTTCATAGAAAATTCTATGTCAAAAATGCAAAGTGGGGGGGCAGGAGTTTGGCCTAGTGGTAGAGTGCTTGCCTAGCATGCATGAAGACCTAGGTTCGATTCCTCAGTACTTCATACATAGAAAAAAAGCCGGAAGTGGTGCTGAGGTTCAAGTGGTAGACCTCTAGCCTTGAGAATGTTGAAGGACAGTGCTCAGACCCTGAGCTCAAGACCAGAACTGGCAAAAAAAAAAAAAAAAAAAAAACCCAAAAGGTTGGGCACCGTCTTTTAATTCTATCTTGTAGCTGCTTCCAGCTCTCTTCACAGAAAGCACAAATGAAGCATTCAACCTAGGAGGAACAGGTCCGTTCAAGAAATGGAGTCACCATCATACCTCTCCTGCATGACCAGGGCACACAAAGTATCTGTCTGGTGCTTAAGGGTTTCTGTAAATCCTTTAATATATTCTTTTCAAGAACAAGCCATCAGAGCTGGGTGTGGTGGCTAACACCTGTAATCCTAGCTACTCAGGAAGTTGAAATCTGAGAATCAAGGTTCAAAGCCAGCCTGCGCACAAAAGGACCTGAGACTCTTATCTGCAACTAACCTCTAAAAAATGGGAAGTGGGGCTTAGCTTAAAGGTAGGGTGGTAGCCTTAAGCTGAAGAGCTCAGGGACAGTGCCCAGGCCAAGTTCAAGCTCTATGACCCACAAAAAGAAAAGAAAGAAAGAAAAAAAAAGAACAAGCAATCAGGACAATGAGAAGACCCCAAAGATTGTATTAGTTGTGCCTTCATTTTTGCATCCTATCTTTATGTGTCTAAAAGACAATATGGGTTTTAATTCTTTAAATAATTTAAGGGTGGGTGTTTTGATGTCTTCAGTACCTAACATCTGACACCAAGGTAGTACCTAACATGAAAGAGTCAGCTAATGCAAAGCCAGCACTTACTATGGAATACTTGGCACCAAGTCAGTACTGACACAATCCCAGCACCTAAGATGGCAGCATACAAAAATCACTTGTAATTGTTTAGTGAGTTAATGACATTAATTGCATTGTTTGGAGTTTTATGTGCAGTCACAGATCTTAAGTCCTATTACGTATAGTTGCACAACTCAGTTTTAGAATTACTCTGACTTCTCATGTTTGCTTTACTTTATTCCATTGCTTATGCTTTCTGAAATCTGAGGATCTATCAATTTACATGTTATGTATAACATTTAATTCAGTAGCTTAGCCATCATGGCGGAATGTCTCTCTGGAATGAATATGGTATCAAAAGTTGAGTCAAGGCAACACAGAATTTAATTAAAGTACTGAGAATGTCTGGATGCAATAAGAATCTATTCATAGAATCATCAAAATAGGATTGGGGTCATAGAGAAGGAGCCGATGGAAGAAAAGGATTCAACCTAGGTTCCTGTGCATAGGATAGGATTTAATTTTTCAGTTTGCTCATTCAGTGAGCCCACCTGTTGAATGTCTGATGCATATCCATGGATACAAAAAAATGAATAAAATGTTTCTCATAGCCTGATACATGTCATTCCTTAGTGAAAAAAAGGGAATAGTCAGCAAAGCCCTAGTGCAATTTGATAAAAGAAGCACAGAACGGTGCTTGATCTGTCATCTAGAAGGCTAATGAGGGCCAAGTTCCCCAAGTGATAGCCAATAAACTTAATGTTAAAAATTATTCAGAGTTAGCTGGGCACTCAGTGGCCCTGAGTTCAAATCCCAGAACTGGCACTAAAACAAAGTCAATTACTTTTTAAAGCAGCATACTTTTTCACTTGTTAATTTGAAGCATTCCCAAAAGGATTGCACCTGCAATCTTCCCTACTCCAGAAGCTGAGATTTGAGGACAGTGGTTCAAAGCCAGCCTGGGCAAGGAAAGTCCTTGAGACTCTTATTTCCCATTAAGAGCACTGCACAACCATTTAATAAATGAATATAATAATTGTAACTCTCAAAGTTTGGTGTGAAAGCAAGTGAGCTTGAAGTGTTTGGTGTTAGTAGCTCAAGGCTTGTGTTTGGAATCTCAGAAAACTTGATTGGAATAGATAGAATGAGGCAAAGCTCTGAGGACTTCTTGATGTTTTCAAATGCCCAGCATTTCATTGCTGTTTTTGTGCCAGAAGTGGGGATTGAATTCAAGACCTTTGTCCTGTAGAGTTTTTTTCTTAAGGCTTGTGCACTGCCCCTTGAACTACATCTACATTTCTGGCTTTTTGATGGTTAATGAAAGTGATGAGTTTCAGCCTGACTTTGAACTATGATCCTAAAATCTCAGTCTCCTGAATAGCTAGGATTACAAACATGAGCCACTGCTGCACTGGCTTGTCAGTTTTTATGTAAGTTTCTCTATTATCGAGTATTTGCTTTAGTCTCTCATTCAATTACCAGATTAACAGAGCAGTGCTTTAAGTATACTTTGCTTAGCAGGGAATCATCTGTTTACTACATATTGCTACCTAACAAGTCGGGAAGAACTAGGTGATAAATTTGCACGATTGGAAGCTGTATCAATTTTCCCAGACTCCAAAATCAACTTTCCAGAATTCAAAGCATTCCCAAGTCCTGGGGCTTGAACTTAGGGCCTGGGGATTGTCCCTGAGCTTTTTCTGCTCAAGGCTAGCACTCTACAACTTGAGACACAGCACTTCTTCCAGCTTTTTCTGTGTATGTGGTACAGAGGAATTGAACCCAGGGCTTCATGCATCCTAGGCAAGCACTCTACCACTAAGCCAGATTCCCAGCCCAGTCTGATGTTTTAATATGTCCATTTTTGTTTTGTTTGGGGTACTGGAGTTCAGGAACTCACATATTCCAAACACACTAAGCTACGACTTGTAGTGTGTGTGTGTGTGTGTGTGTGTGTGTGTGTGTGCACATGTGCATGTGAGTGCTGGTCCTACAGCTTGAAGTCAGGTCCTGGGTACTGTCCCTGAGTTCTTGCTCAAGATTAGAGCCCTGAGCCACAGTTCTGCTTTCAGCTGTTAAGTGGTTAACTAGAAATGTCTTTCATAGACTTTCTTGCCCAGCTAGATTTGAATCAAGATACTCAGATATCAACATTTTTTTTGTTTGTTTTGGTTTGGTGTTTTTGTGGGTCATGGGGTTTGAACTCAACCTGGGCGCTGTCCCTGAGCTCTTCCGCTCAAGGCTACCACTCTACCCTTGAGTCAAACCCCACTTCCTGTTTTCTAGAGGTTAATTGGAGAAAACAGTTTCAGATCTGTGGAGCACATCACATCAGGGAAATGGAAACCTATGCTGTAGAAAAGTAGGCCTAACTTGTGGCCCAAGGCTCATTTCCTGGTTTTGGGATGGCACCTGGCTGAGATGGTGCCTGCTGCCCAGTTAGAAGGTGTGGCTATGGTTTGTGATGTAAAGTAAGGCCACCTCTGGGATAGGCCCGAAACCTTCAGCCCTCTAGGAAAGCACAAGATTCCCCTTCTTTACCTATAGTGAGAGTACCTTCCCGGCTCTGCCCACCTTTGTGCAGATAGGCTCCTGCATCCTATATTAGCTGAATGTATTACCTCAATAAACGAGTTCCTGTCTTGACAGGTCTCCCTGAGGCATCTGATTGTCCTCTGGTGAAGGAGGGCTGGGTGCGGGCTGTCAGTCAGCCTTGGGGCATGTTCTCCCTATCCCTCCTGCAGGTCGGGAGGGACTGAGGACTAAAAACCCCGACACAGGTCCTTATGTCCCTGGTCTTGGCTTTGAACCTTGATCATCAGATCTCAGCCTCCTGAGTAGCTAGGATTACAGGCGTGAACTACCATGCCGGCAGTTCTCAACAACTTGAGTAGCCAGGATTACAGACCTGAACTGCTGGCATCCAGACATTAGCGCCTATATTTCAATTCATAGGATAACAGGACTAATTAAATGAGAAGGGCTAGTTTCAGGACAAAGAAGAGAAAAGCAAGCTCAGTGTCATCATCTGTGTCAGGGAGATTCTCTCTCCATTTGAGTGCCTGAGTGCATATGAGGCTAGATTAGAAACCAAGGATACAAGAAGTTCTTGCTGGGCAAGTCAAGCAAGCAGTTGGTGAATATGGATAATTCAACAATAAGAAGACAGTAGAGTAAAACTGTTACAATTTAACAACATTTGAGCTCAGTGCTATAGACAAAGTCACCTTTGCCTTGACAGTTAAATGTGTTAGTGTCAGTGGTCATTATGAAAACAATGGCCTCAAAAAACAGCTGGTTGCTGGTGGCTCCTGCTACTCAGGAAGCTGAGATCTGAGGATTGCTGTTGAAAGTCAGCCCGGGCAGGAAAGCTCATGAGACTCTTAGTCCCAATTAACCACCAAAAATGTAGAAGTAGAGCAACGGCTCAAATGGTAGAATGCCAGTCCTGAATGAATAAGCTAAGAAAGCTCAAATCGTAGTACTGGCACAAAGCAAAACAAGAGAAAGAGAGAAGAAAGAAAAGAGAAAAAAAAAGGAAAAGGACTGGAGATGTAGTCAACCATACACAAGATGCTTATTTAATCCCCAGAAAGGTAAACAAGTGAGAAAATATAAAGGAAAACAAAGAAGAAGAAGGAAGAGGAGAAGTAAGCAGGAAAAAGAATGTAACAAGGTGCAAAGTGCATATATTTCAGAAAGAAAGGGAATGTGTGCATAAAAACCCTGAGAAAAGAATTGGTATGAAGATATGTTTGTAGGAAGATCACACTGAAAACACTTACTCCCCCCCGCCCAAACAAATCATCATTCCTTTTTAATAAAATGTTCTCTGAACATGTAAGGAGGTATATGAGTCCTAACCTAGCAAGACCTGATAAAAAGAAACCAGTTGTGGAGTGATTGTGGAGACCCAGAAGGGAGGTCTTGAACCAAGGAAGGAGATGGGGAAGAGAAGATGAATTTTGGATGGCTTTGGTGGTAGGATTTACAGAAAACGCTGGCTAATAACTGTATGATGAAATTGACAAGGATTTTACAAGGCCACAGATCCTCACAGGATCTGAGCACGATAGCCTAACAGAGCACGAGTGTCTGATCTCATCTTGTGCTGGATAACAATCCTCATTTTTCTAGCACTAGTCATCTGTTTTTTGATTGTTTGCTTCACACTTAGGGAAGTAGCATTAACACTTTCAGGTCACTGGGGAGCGAATCATAGCCATTTTCATGATTGGAAGATGAAACTGCACTCAGGAGAAAATAACATGGCAGCTTCGGCAGGCCTTTCCTGGAAGATGAGGTCACTGTCTTAGGACAGCGTCATCTACATCCAAAACGTTCTATGAGGACAGTGTCATGAAAATCGTTATTTATATAGCCTTTGTCCCCGCTTTCTCAACCACCTCAGAGCCTTGCTGAATACTAAGCCCTTTGTGCACTCTAGATGTGTACAAAGATGTGTTAAATATATAGGAAGGGAAATCATGAATGAATGCTTAGGACAAGAGATAATAGGTAGATAGATTGTAGATGACAGATAATCTAGTGAAGAAATACATAGATTTTGAAAAATGAACAGCATTCTACTCCCATAAACCTATTGGTAATTTTTAAAGGAAAATTAATGTTGCAATAATTGAGTAAACACACAAACGTATATTGATGGTACTTTGGCTACACCAAAGCATGCTCTCTCTTCTACACTAGCTCTGGAAAAAGGTGAGTGCAGCCTAACCTAGTACCTGTCAATCAACTGTGAGTGCTAAATACTTAACAAACATGTTATTTCACTCTGGTAAAACCTCTTGGAGGAATCACTCCAAAACTAATCTCCAAAGAAACAACCATCCCATTAAAAGATGGTCCAAAGGCTTAAAGAGAGTCTTCTCTGAAGAAGAAATAAGAATGGCCTAAATACACATGAAAAAATGCTCGACATCTCTGGCCATAAAAGAAATGCAAATCAAAACAACTGTACGATTCCACGTCAGTCCAGTTAGAATGGCCAGGATCAAGAAATCTAATAACAACAGATGCTGGAGGGGATGTGGCCAGGAAGGATCACTACTATGCTCTTGGTGGGAGTGCAAACTTGTTCAACCACTATGGAAAGCAGTATGGCAGTTACTCAAAAGACTAAACATAGAGCTCCCCATGACCCAGCAATTCCACTACTAGGCATATACCCAATTGTCCAGAAACAAGGACATACTAAATCCACTAGCACAACGATGTTCATTGCAGCACTATTTACCATAGCAAAGATATGGAACCAACCCAGATGTACCTCAGTATATGATTGGATCAACAAGATGTGGTATTTAAACACAATGGAATTCTATGCTGCTGTCAGATAGAAAGACATTGCTCCATTTATAAGGAAATGGAAAGACTTAGAAAAAATCATATTAAGTGAAATAAGCCAGACTCAAAGGAACCATAGGCTCAATGGTTTCCCTCATTTGTCATATTCAGTATAAACCTTGGCTCTCCTAGCAGAGATTTATAATAGAACAAAATCTAGATATATAAGGCCATATAGAAAGACACTCAATGAAAGGACCTCTAGGACATAGGAAAAAAAGCCATATAATGAGTGATTAATGTCCTTAATGTACTATGTTATCTCTCATCTCTTTTGCTGTGCCATGGTTACCTCATATTGTTTACAGTATTTCACCTTGTTATCTGTTATATTGTATATATGCTGATTTGGTTATTTGAAATCGGATAGGGTAGGGGGGAGGAAAACAAGATGAGGGGTGGAGTTGGGGGGAGGGAAATGGGGACCAAGACATGAGAAAGGGTATCAATGTTTGTGAAGTAATGCACCTTGTATTCGGTGAATATAATGTAATCCTTCTATTAAGTACAATAACAAGTATATGGAAAAAAAGAAGTAGGAGAAAAAAATAATAAGATAGTTGAGATCCAGATTCCCGTTTGAGCAGAACATCCCTATATATCTTTTGTTGGGAGCTAGTTCTTGGTTATAGATGAACAATAGATTGGGAGACCTTGAAGCAAATGATGGTTACTTAAAAAAAATCTCTTGGAAGCAGACATTGACACTCCCTAAATACAAATATGGACAGTAAGGGCTAGTTTAAATATGCCCAGAATTTTTCAGCTCTGAAATTATGGAAAAAATCAGAATCCTCCCATCAGCCTGTTGATCCAGAGTTTTGTGTTCTTTCTCTACACTGGTGGAGACGGTTCTTTGAGGGGACTGTGACATGCTGCTTAACCTTCAGTCCAATTGCCACCTTGGAGATTGAGTTACTATTTGACATGATGAAGGAATATTATCATTCCTGGAAGCCAACTTGTTTGTGCTAGTTACACATTTCATATCTGTTTCCTGATCTGCCCAAGAGAAGCCCCTTAAAGATTGTCCAAGCTGAAATGGACACTAGCCTACCAGTGTCAAAAGCTGAGCATGAGAGTGACCTGTGACTCCAGCCTTTCAAACTACACACCAAGCATGCACCTGCTTATAAAGCAAAACATAGTTCCTTACCATATATATATACCATGTTCAGAGAGTCACGAAGGTGATCATACTGAGTCAGCACCCAATTCTGCTGGCAAAAGAATAACGAGATTGAACAATGACACTTAGATAGAACTGCTAAGTAGTAGAAAATAAATAACAATTGCTCCTGGAGGCATTTAATGAATGATTGAAAAAGAATAGATAGATAGATAGATAGATAGATAGATAGATAGATAGATAGATAGATTGATAGATTCACGTCAATCAGGAATGAAGTAGTATTAAGGGCTCTGCAATTTCTCCTGGAATTTGCCCATTAGCACTGACCTTCTACTTCCTAGAAAGCTCTCAGCTACATTTAAGGAGTGGATATCATGTGCCATAGAAATTTTACCTGAGATAGAAAATCATCAATATAAAAACACTTCTTCTCTTTTGGAGATGAAACATTCCTAGAACCTGGGCTATGGAATGAGAATCTGGTCCATTTCTTTCAAAGATCTGCCACTAAGATGCAATTTCACTTTTAGGTGGCCTTTTATTTTCTCTTCTCTTCATATGTGTAAAAAGAGAGATCTGATCCTCACACCCAGCCCCTCTTTCTGATATCTTTCGAAAGCTGGAACCAGACTGATTACAGACCTTTGTTACCACCAAGAGACAACAGGGTGTAGTTAAGAAAGAATAAAGACACTTAACTATGAATTCTTTCCCTGTGATGGCTCATTTTTTCCCCTTATACTCTCCTAAAAGGTGGCGAGGTAACATCTACTTAGAATGTATTTAATTGCAACTTTCAGAAGCCTGAAACAGCAATATCTCAGAGAATCCTCAGTTGCAATTCAAAATGTTTGGAATAGTAGAAGATGAAGCAAGCTGTCAGTGGAGGGGGAGAATTGAAATTTCCAGTAGTCAGCGGGGTCTACTGATTACACTCTTAACAAAGAGGGAACCATGGCCTTGATTTTAGTCTCTGATTTCCATTCATCTGGGTTCCTTTCATTATGATCATGGTCTTTATGGTCTAAGTAAAGCAAAGAGAATTCTTTTCCACAGTAATGTGGTAGCGTGAGAGGCAAGTAATTAGATCCTAATCCCTGCATAAGGTATTCCAAAAGCAGGTAAGAAATTCACTCAATAGCATCTCCTTATCCCACAGTTCAAGTGTGTGTGTGTGTCTGTGTGTGCATGTGTGTGGGTGCATTACCAAACCTATGTGTGAATAAGTATATTCACAATGAAATACACAATAAAAACCCTTATAAAAATCACTTGATAACAATTGACCTTAATAGAAATATTAGATTTTTTGTAGTGTTTTTAATGCTATAAGTTCAAGAAATTTTTTTATTCAATTCATTGACATTCATGCCTTTACTTTGTGAAGAATAATCTTTTTGTAATTCAGGGTATAAATCCCTCTTGTAACTTGCAGGATAGGTGCATAAAAGCTCTGTGATGTCTGGATATGTTCAGCTGTGTTACAGTGCTATTCTGGAAGCTTCTTCCTCAGCCAACCCTGGTGTCACGCCATCTAGAATCTTGGTTTCTCTTTATTCTAAAAAAGCCACCCAAAACAACCAGAGCTACTGGTTTTCATGTTCACTTTGAACAAGGAATGGAAGAAAGAATTGGGGCAATTGAACTCACTGTCCTATTAACTCAAAATTATTATATATGAAAAGGATGTGCAAAATATATGAACTTTTATTCTATTGCATTTTGAGAGACAAGCAGGACATTAAGAAACTGTCTGGGCAATCATCCAACATAATATATCATACACAAATCTAAAAAGTCACATTTAATCAAGAAGATCTGTCTGATCACTTTGTAAAAAGACAAGTCAATAATATCGATTATGTTTGGGGTAGACATTTGATTTCCCAAAAGTAAAGGCCATCCTCTTGAAATATCACATTCCTCAGGACACCAGATGTTTAAATGGCATCATGATACCAATAGCTATTAGACATTTTTCAAATCTATCTTCATGCACAGCCCATATGTACATTCCCATTGTAGCTCCTCGAGGAATGACTAGTGAGTTTGTACCATGTACTACAGACCAAGAAGCGTCCAATTGTGTACTGTGATGCAAACACCACAATACCTCTTGGATGAAAACTGTTTTCCCCATTTGTGCAGTAGTGATTTCAGTTCATTTTTCCCCTAGGAGGGCAAGCGAATCTTTTTGGATCGTGTTCAGTCTCAAAGGATTTTAGAACATCAGCCTGTGTTTCACAAAGTGCTAAGTCTCTAGAGACGAACAACTTTAGGAAAAGCTTTTGACCTTGTGGTGTCTTCCCTCTGTTCTCAAATGGAATTAGTATTGCTTAATCAATGTCTAGGTTTCCTGTTTGGTGAATCAAACAAGATCATAGATCAGAAAGTACTCTGAGGAAGTGGTATTATTAGGAACTTATTATCATTGTTGAGACCCCTAAAGCATTCAGACAGCAGCCTATCAAACATAATAGATAATACTTAGCTGGTTCGAGGAACTAAAGTTTATCCAAGGAGAAACTGCTTCAGAGAATGGAGAGGCTCACAATTTATCCTGTCCTTGATTATAGGGATTTGGTACAAACTACTATGTTTAAATTTCAAAACCCAAAGGGACAGCCCTTAGAGAATAGCCATTCATCTTTACTAGGTGAACTTCAAACACAGCCCACACAGTTGATCTGATTCTCCATATAATATTTTGGGTTTTGTGAGGGTTAATTTTTTATTGTATTTTATTGTTGGGGTGTTCTATAGAGGGGTTGCAGTTACATTCATCAGGTAGTGGGTATATGATGTCTTGAACATTGATATCCTTTCCCATGCTTTTCACCCTTTTTCCCTATAATCTTTGTTTCTATATTTTCTAGAGATTTCTAGGGCAATTTGTGAACCTACCTGTAATGGTAATGGATCTATGGATCTATCCATCAGAGAATAGAAATAGGTAACACTTTATCCAATAAATACAGTAAGATAGATAGATAGATTGATAGATAGATAGATAGATAGATAGATTGATTTTATCTAATAGATATCTCAATTTCCTTAAAGTCTATTCAAGAACAATTTTACGCTGAGTATCCGTGGCTCCTACCTACTTCAGGAAGCTGAGATCTGTACCATCTTGGAGAGAAATGTTCACTAGATTTAGATAACCAGACAAAATAAGCAGCAAAAGTCAGGGCTAGAGGTGTAGCTCAAGTAGTAGAGCTCCAGCCTTGCAACCTCAAAGCCTTCAGCTCAAACCACATTACGCCCTTACCAAACCCCCAAGAAAATCATTTTAGTCATAAGTTTCCTGATGGATTTTTTATTCTAGTAAAAATTAAATCAGTTTCAGAGTTTGATGAACACATTTCTCTTACTTGTTAAGTTAGGAGACATCCAAGAACTTTCTCTACATATTTTGTGAATTCTTTTTATCTATTGTGGTAAAAAAAATTAAGATCTAGCTCTTGAACAACATCAGATGGAAAAGGAAAATACTTTTTCACTAAGTTACATGTGTAAGATTGGAATGGGAATTTTTTTTAGGACAATTGAAGCAAATAACTTGAACCCTTGTGAGTTTACTGTGGTGCTATAGTACACTAAGGTTTGGCAATCTCCAGTGCCTTGCACACATTCTGTAATGTGGTTTGGGAATATTTCTCTCCCATATGCTTTTGGCCATAAAGTAAAAATAGAATTGGCTGTGCCGTAAGTAAAGCTCTTAAGAAGAGACATTCATTATTCATTGCCCACTTTTCTCCTGAGCTACCCACGAGAGATCTCAGAAGCCTCACACATACGTGCTTGTGGGTTTGACCTTGTAAGAACATTGGGTAGAAAGTAGGGAAGTTAGGGTTGTATTGGCGATGCCATACCCTGCTTTGCAAGCTGACTGTAGTTGGTGCTATAGTAGAGCTGCTAGCAGAGAGTTAATCTTCATCAGCATTATAGCACTCTGAGAATAAGATGATAAAACATCACATGCAAATTCTACTTTTATTCTGATTTTATACAGCATAGAAATTGAATCTTTAACTGGTTTGCTTTCCAAATGCCTTTTCAATGATTTGGCTAAGCGAAAAAATCATTTTAGAATTGATATGTACACAACTAAATTATACATTTTAATTGACTCTTAGGGCAGTGTGACTCTCATTCATCTTTCATGATTTAGCACATTTACTAGTTTGCTTTTGAAATAGGCTACTGCTTTTACATTATTTAGGTCTGAAGATGGGACCTGTCTGGATTTAATGATGAGAATATTATTCTTTACCTGTTTGCCTCACCTGTTAAAGAAAAGCAAACATGACAATCATCTCAGGCTCTAGATGTAATTTAAGTAGATGACTTTTGATTGAGCATAAAGAAGTTCTAGGCCCTTACAAATCGTGTGTGTGTGTGTGTGTGTGTGTGTGTGTGTGTGTGTGTGTGTGTGTTTACCAGGTCTAAGGCTTGTTCTCCAGGCCTTAATGTCTCATTAGCTTTTTCACTCAAGGTTGGCACCTAACCACTTGAGCCACACTCTCACTTCTGTCTTTTGTCTGGTTAACTGGAGATAAGAGTTGTGTGGACTCTCTGTCTGGGCTGCCTTCATCTCAATCCTCAGATTTTAAGTAGCTAGAATTACTAGCATTAGTTGGTGGTGCATGCCACCAGTATCTGGCTAGAAGAATCAAAAACAAAAACAAAATAATGGTCATTATAAGGGGGTTATTCATCTCTTAAATTGTTGAATTTCTGAATCCGGGATGTTTCATGGGCAAAAGATAACCTCCTAACTTAGTATGAAAAGATCTTAGAAACACCATGTATGCTTGAAAGGAACAGTATTGCAGTCTTTCCAATAATCATTTGAAAATTTAAAGGATTTAAAACAAAGGAAGTACTAGAACATTTATTGAATTTTTTTGTTTTCATTATTTAGTTCAATATTATGTTCATTAGCTTTGTTTGTTTCACCCTGATAAAGTCCTGAGAGTAAAAGTTTAAAGAAGAAAGGGTTTCTATTAGCTCCTGGCTTCAGAGGTTTCAGTCCACATGGTCTACTGCAGCAATGAGGCAGCATATTGCATTGGAAAGGGGAGGGGGGAAGAGCTGCTCATCTCGTGATGGCCCAGAAGCAGAAAGATGAGAAGAGGAAAGATGCACAGGACAAGATAGGTCTTTCAAGGGCATACCCCAATCAGGCTCCACCTTTTAATATTTTTATCACCTCTGGTAGTGCCATTAGGTTATGACTCCATCTATGAATTGATCCATTCGGAAAGTCAGAGAGTCCTTAAAAGCTAATAATCTAATCACTCCCCCAAACCCTGCCTGAGAACACAGCTGCATCAGCAATCCAGCATTCAGCAACTGAGCCTTTTAGGGGGATATTACATAGCTGAACCATAACAGATATTAACAGATGTTCTGATCTTTTTAATTGATGGGTTAATTTTGATCTTTATGTTTATGATTGGTTTTACTTTCTGGGTACACAGAAGGATTTCGCTTCTGATCAGTTTTCATGCTTGAGTTTTCTTTGACAGATTTCCTATGATTCTGTCACTGAAATTAACCAACCAAAGATCTAGCAATGGAGAGGTTAAAAATATAGTTCCTACTTCCAAAGAATCCTCTGATCTATTTCTAGGACATATAGGAACGTGTGTTTAAACAATCTCATGTGCTATTTGATGGAAATGATCAGAAATCTGAAGGAACAGACAAATAGATTAGACGTGTTTCTGAAGAAACAACTTAGACCTTGGCTGGTAGTATTTTAGGTTCTTCTGGAAGGCAAGAATTGAAAAATATCATTGCAAGTGCAATGAAGTTGCTAGACAGAGAAATGATAGGATTTTTTTTGTTATTCCTTTTGGTTTTTTTTGTTTTTTGTTTTATTTTGGTCATGGGGCTTGAACTCTGTACCTGGGCACTGTCCCTGAGCTCTTCGGCTTAAGGCTACCCCCTAACCCTTGAGCCACAGCCCCACTTTCCATTTTCTAGACCATAATTGGTGATGAGAGTCACACAGACTTTAGTGCCTGGGGTGACTTTGAACTGCAATCCTCAGACTGAATAGCTAGGATTATAGGCATGAGCCACAGGCTCAGGCCCAGCTTAAAAATAATAGTTTTAAAATATTGCTATCACTATTATTATTTACCTTTGGACGATACATTCTGAGTCTATATTAGGTCTTCTGAATTTACCTTTACTTAAAACTTCTATATCCTCTCTGTCATCTTGTGAAGGTAATTAAGATACTTTAAGTATCTAAGATGAGCCATCTTTCTCTTTTAGTAGCTGTGTCCCGAGACATATTTCCCTAGGGATTTCAATTTTATTATGTGTAAAGCACAAACATTACCTGTGGGTGATAAACACAACAGTACACAGAGTTGTTAATAGCTCTGTTAATGGAATAATGAATAATCTTGGTTTCTAACCAACAGGATATCTACCTAATTTATTAGCAATCTAAGATGCTTGCTATGATTCAAAATTAAAATAGTATACAAGTAGAATAGGAGAAACAAAAGAGGATACATAATTTTCTTCATTTAAGCAGAGCTTTGTTCCTGATGCACTCAAGAAAACCATAAGGAAATGGCATTCGTATCTATTTCTTGTCACTGCATCATGTCAGTTAGGATGCTAACAAAACAGAGGTTGATGTGGTGGTGTTTTTATTTCCTCCTAGTAGCTTCCCTACTATCTAGTTGCAGGGAAGTTAAAGGAGACAGATAGATATCACTCAGATACATGATTAGGTTCCTGTCACTGAATGGACAAAGTGGAGCGAAATAAAATGAGTCACCCTGCCTGAACACACTCTCCACAAAGGCATCATAAAGAACAAAGAGGTGCAGCATACCTCAGAGGAGTTCATAAGAACTATAGGAATAAGGGAATGAAGAGAATCCCATTCAATAGAAACTCCAACAAATTTTTAAAAGCCTCAACACGCAACTTTCAGATAACAAATAAACTTGCCAACCCATTTGGCTAATCATTGCACTCTCAGTGTCTAAAACAGTACCAGTCATAGACACTGGCAAATATACGTTGAACTGAGTGATCTAATTCCAGATGAAACTTTATGTCGAAAGTGGATCAATACCAGAGGATAAGAATAGCCAATGAACAGGTTGTATCAATACAAGATGATTCATTCTGGTGTTAATGTTGAATGTGAATTTCATCATAGAAAATAAAATGTCAGATCTGAGGGATATCAGGAAGCATTACTCAGTGTTCTTTCTCAAATAACTTTGAGAACTATTAGCTTAAGCAAAATGCTTAGACTTTCCCTCAGCTTTTGATCTAATGACATGCATTGTGCATCTCTAAGGGGTCCACGTGCACTTCCAGCTTCTATGATTCTAGAGCTCTTTCACAACAAGTATTCTGTATACCTACTGTGTTCACACACATTTATTGAACTTTTCTCTAAGCAATATGATACCTTTCAGCAGGCAGAAAATTTATTTTAGAATATTTTCTGGTAATATTTTTGTAATAGAATGGGTAAGGCATGACTGAAATAGCAGGACCATGTTAAAGACAGGTGGGACAGATAATGTTATTTTGACATCTAAGGATTCAGATGGAAGGAGACAAGTGACAGGACATTTCAATGGTACAACTTGTCAGAGCCACAATTTGTTATACGGGTTGGGTATTGCACAGATGGAAAGAGACAAGTGACAGGACATTTCAATGGTACAACTCGTCAGAGCCACAATTTGTTATACAGGTTGGGCATTGCACAGAATTGTATCTGGCCCACATTCTTTGCTGCTGAGCTGTTCACCAAGGAATAGGATTCTGTAGCTATATAACGCTACCTATACCGAATTCATAGCTTGCTTTACCTCTAGCTAATGACTCCAAGAGGCAAGAGGAGCAAGAGAAGGGTCCCAAGATAACTCTAGTCTAACCTTATGGCTAAAGATGGCTTAATTCTTCAGATCTCTCAGTTCTAAAACTGTAGCCTCTGAAAATCTGATCCCTAGAGATCAGAATGACAATGAATGTGAAACCCTATTGCAAATCTCCACCAAGAGCTAAGGTTTTATCTTTACCACATACTAAAATATATGTAGTATTATACTGAAGAGATTGTTATCAAGATTTTGAACCAAGGCTCACAAGCTCAAATACTAAGAGAGCTCACTTAAGCATCATAAATAAACAATGTGTAGCGTATACACATGGTAAGGTAAGAAAGCTAATCATTTATCAAAAGACATATTCTTCCATTTGTTTTTGAATATGTAATCCACTCGATTTATATTTCATGATCATTTCTGATAGAGATAAAGGGAGTAAGGAGCATTTCTCTATTCCAGCACAAACTCCTTCCCAATAGCCCTCACCAATGAATGAATGATAGCAGGGCAGTGTTACAGTCACAGTATAGACAATAGAGATGGGAAGGTGGTGATGGGGCAGTTATTTTGATTTTGATGGAAAACTGGGAATTTACAGCTTTATGTTAAATTTACAGTTTTATGTAAAATCTCTCACACTTTAGACATTGGCAGGAAATCTTACACTACATCAAATGGGCAAATAGAAGTCTATCTCTGGGCCAGTAGTTCATAAGCTCTATGTTAGTCCATGTGTGCTATTGCACATACATATGTCTTTAATTTCTTTGAGTTAATCATTTAAAATTCATATTTTTAGGTAGACAAAGTACTAGATGATCTGCTAAGTTGCCCTACAAACTTGAGCTGAATTGCTGAGTAAGAAGAGAAAAATCCCTGCTTCTTGAGCAAGGAATTGAAGCATGGTCCTTATTTATTTATTTATTTATTTATTTATTGCATTGGGCAAAAAAAGGCTGAAACTTAATAGTGCCTTCTGGAAGAGTTAGTGCTTCAACTTAAGTAACACCATCCATAGATCCAAGGCATGAAAATCTGTCAGGATAAAAGTAACAGAACGTGTGAAGTCCGGTTCTGTGAAATAGAAAGCAAAAGCGCTAATATACATTTTCCATTGGCTTTCATGCCTGATGGATTGTGTTTCACAGAGAGAAGAATGTGAAATCGTATATCAGCCAAGACCCTGATGCCAGGGAAATTGAGAAATAGCACGAGGATATTGTCCTGAAGCTAATGTGATGTCACCTCTTGGTTCATGGCAGAGCTCTCTTAATGGCACACATGTGAGCACAGAGATCGGACCCATCTGTTGGAAAAAGGGAAGAAGCACACGGGTGGTAATCACCATCCTTCTAAAGAAATGTGGAGGAGGTGTTTAGTTCCTGCTGATAGGGAAAATTAGAATCAAGCAAGTTTTATGAATAGAAAATGATGAGCAGATGAGCCTAGAAGAAAATGGAAATATGCTGAGATTAGTAGCTGACCCATACCTCATACCTCTCTGCTGAGAGAGAGAGAGGTTGGCGGGGGGAAGAAAAGAAAAGGCTGAAAAGATCTCAGGCTGGGAGATATTTTATTTTATGAAGTGTGAAGCAGAGATTTGGAGAAAGATGTAATATTAGCAGCCATTGCCAATATAAATTGGTCAACTTTCGACAAAAACCACCATTTACTAATTACTAGGTCTAAAGATATCCTTATTGTCCTGAGATGCTAAGTTAAATGTGTGTGTGTGTGTGTGTGTGTGTGTGTGTGTGTGTGTGTGTATTTTTTGCTAGTCCTGGGTCTTGAACTCAGGGTCTGAGCACTGTCCTTGGACTCTCTCAAAGCTAGCATTCTACCACTTGAGCCACAGCACCACTTCTGGCTTTTTCTGTGCATATGGTACCAAGGAATTGAACCAGGGTTTTGTGCATGCTAGACAAGCACTCTACCACTAGGTCAAAATCTCACCCCCAAATGTATGTATTTAAACACGTACTTGATAAGAACCAGCTGTGCTAGCACTATAGTAACACACACTGAGAACCAACACCTTCCCAATGACATGATTATGACTTGATTTTCTCATTGGCTTCTTGATATCGTAGGCTTATTGAATTAACGAAAAAACTCACACACAAAAAGAGAATTATGTGCCTCGGTGGCTGCCCAGGCCTAAATAATCTGGCTTCAGGGATCATAAGATTTTTAGTTGGAACATCATTGGGCTGTGTTTCTCTCTCAAAGAACAACTTCTTTAAAGAAGCGGACCTAAAAGGCAATTCAGAACAAACTCACCAAATCAAATTTTGTCATCTGAGTTCATTTAAGGTAATAACAATCATAATACTGAGTAAATAAATGTTCTGTTTTCCATGTGTGAAAATGTTCCTGCGTTTTCCATCAGACACACGTGAAAACAAACCTCCTCTCTTAAACTCCCAATGGACTTTTTACTCAAGGGGTGTAAGAAGTTTGTTTAATATACTAAATATACATTTCATGAAATATCTGACTTAATGAATTTGGGTTATAGGTCTCAACTGTACCAGTTAACAGCAACACAGAACGGGGCAGGCAGAGTGTGGAAGTAAAATACCTCCCCATCTCCAGCTGATTTCTGAATGTTGAATTACAAATTGTCTAAGAGAAATGGCATGTAATGAAACCCAGCATCCATGGTATAATGTTGGCTTCCTATTGCTTTTCTGTCATGAAAAATAGAGGGAGAATGGAGGTTAATTTTAGCTCAGTGATTTCACCTTTTGGAAAGTTTATCTTCAAGAGTTGCTGCTCCTTTGAGACCTACCCTTGAGTGTAGTGTTTTCTCATAGTTTTCTTTAGAGAAATGGCAGGAAGCACTTGTCTTCTCAGAAATGCAAGGGGCTGAGCTCACAGGCAGAAAGGTCTGAGTTCCAGCCCAGCCTTTCCAGAGTGCTCTTTGGGAAGGTCATTTCTTTGGGCCTCTACCTGTGAAGAGGAGATAAATTTGCTTTCTACTTCTTGTTGTTTGGGAGGGATTAAGTATTTAGTATTTGTGTATAGATAAAAATTAGAAAGTAAATGAAACATCCACTCAAACCAGTTCTTCGTTGTTTTTTCTTAAGAACTCAGCAATCTGGAAAACAGCTAAATGAGCATACTTGAACTATTAAATTGTGTATATATGTGTATGCACATATGTGCTTGTGTGTATGCATATATGCATTCATAATTATCTGAGTTTATATAAGTGGAAGAATGTATGTATTGTTTGAAGTTCCAAAGCAAGCTACAATTTTTGGAACTAAGCTCTTACAAAGACTGAGGTTGATGTGAGGCTGTGTGGCTTATCTATCTACACTTTAGTTTTCTCATCCAAAGCTTCTGTATACTCTTACGTTCTCTTGGTAGGTATTCATTTTTCTAACATAGAATAGGCACTTCTCTTCACCTTGAATCTTTCTGGGTTTGTTTTTGTTTTTGTTTTGTTTTTGTTTGTGTATTGTCCTAAAGTTTTTTTGTATGTGCACGAAAGAACATAATTTAATAGTTCCCTTTAGCCATTTATCTTTTTATATGCTAACCAAAAATAACAAGAAACCTAAATACACATACATGCAACAGTGGCACCATACAGTGTTCTGTATGTGTTGATACTGGGGTTTGCTGGTACTCAGTCTTATATTTTTGCTTAAGTGGTACTCTACCACTTAAGCAGAATCACCACCCCATCTGCGGCTCTTTGCTGGTTAAGTGGTGATAAGAGTGTTGAATTTTTCCTCCTAGGCTGGATTAGAGCTGTAGTCTTCCGAGCACAGCCTCAGAAGTAGCTAGGATTATAGGCATAATCCACCACTGATCTTAAAAGTTTATTACAGGCCAGGAGTTTAGCCTAGTGGTAAAGAGCTTGCCTACCATATATGAAGCGTCTGGGTTCTATTCCCCAGTACCACATAAAGAGAAAAAGGCTGCAGTGGCACTATGGCTCAAGTGGAAGAGCATTAGCCTTGAGAAATCCCAAGGACAGTGCCTTGATCCTGAGTTGAAGCCCCAGGGCTGGCAAAAAACGTTCACTTTATCATTATTAACCATAATCAAGATATGGAATCAGCCCGGATGATCCACTAGTCCCAGAGAAACGCAGGTTGCATGGTTTTAGTGGTAGCTAGAATGTGCCTATAAATCGATAAGCAAATGCACCACATAGTTTTTTTTTAAATGTACTGGGACAAGGAAATGCAAATAAAAATAACCTTAAGATACCACCTTACCCCAATTAGAATGGCCAAGATTCTGAACTCAGACAATGACAGATGCCGGCAGGGTTGTGGAGAAAAAGGAATCCTACTGCACTGCTGGTGGGGTTCTAAGCAAGTGTGGAGGTTTCTTAAAGAACTGAAAATAGACCTTTCCTACAATCCCACCATACCACTCCTGGGCATCTATGCTGAACATCATAACCCAGGATATGATAAGCTATGTTTCAACTGTGCACTATTCACAGTAGCCAGGTGATAGAAACAATCCAGATGCCCTACTGCAAATGAATGGATACAAAAAAATGTGGTAAATATATACAATGGAATTAAATGTAGCCAACAGACAAGATAAAATAATGGCATTCGTGGGGATGTGAATGAATCTAGAGAGAATCATGTTGAGTAAGATAAGTAAAGACCAAAGGAACAAAAGGCACATGGTATCCTTAATATGTGGCTATTAGATCCAAACAGTACAAGAGCGAGGACTCAATATTTGTATAACCAATGCTATGGACATGGTATTGGAAATATAAACACAACTATATAGACATAAAAAGCTATGACTCTATAGACATAATGTTTTATTACATAGGTTAATATGTATCTATGACATACAAACCCTAGCCTACTTTTAATTATGTTCTAAAATCTAACAGCCAGTGATTGTATATAGAGATTCCCTTCCTGAATATTTGTTTGTTAAATACATCATTTGAAATATGATGTAAAACTCAATGTTAATAAATTCTTTAAATAAAAAAAGAAAGAAAATGCACTGGGACATGATAAATTATACAGGAATCTAGATGTTCACACATAGTAAGGTCAAAGGAGGATATTCTTAGGAGAGCATCCCAAAGGCACAATACTTATGTGCATCTGATTATATAAAATAATATTTATTGAAATGAACTTCAGGAAATAGAAATAAGGGGTTTATTTGTTCTTTGTTCATATTTTTTGTTTTCTTGTCCTTTTGACTTGTATTTTCATTTATTGGTCTTTGGGAGGGTAAGGAGGGGACACAGAAATGGAGGGACAAAGGTGAAAAAAATGCAGCAGTGGTCCTCACTAGACACTATGTGGAAAATGAACTCTACAAGTTTAGGGTGGGAACAGGAGGGAGAAACTGGGAGACCAGGGAAGGGGTGACATTGTTCAAAAAGAAATGTACTCTTTATCTGACTTGTAACCCCTCGGTTTATTACCTTTATACTAATAATTAAAATGCATGTACATACACATTGGAATTTTACTCATTCATTAGAAAGGAATGGTGTTTTACCATTGGTAAAGAATAGTAATACCTGGAAAAATTATGTTAAGTGAAGGTAAGTTAGGCCCAGAGAGACAAAGGATGATTGTTTTCCCTTATATATGAAGCTAGATTTCATCATAAACTTATAAGTAAATACGTGAGTGATATGCAAGTGTATATAAAGGTATTAACTGAAATATTATGTAAATTAACTGAAGTAGATTTAAGGGAGAATTCAAATAGTACAATCCTTAGAATGGCAACGTCAGTGTTCAACAAAATAAACACCAGGAAGCAAGTATTTGAAAAGTAGGGTGGGGTAGGTCAAGGTTAAAGGAGAAGAGAGGAGAATGCAATCAAGAATTCAGGGTATATCCTACCAAATTAAGAAGAATGAGGAAAGGGGTAGCTAGAAGAAAGATGGGTGAGAATAGTGACAATGGGTGACATTGCTGAAAATGGATTATATTCATAAACTGCTTTGTTAAATGATGACTCATTTGTATAACTACTTAAAGATAAAAATAACCAAGTAAAAGTAAATACTGAGAAGAGACAGTTATCCTCATCATAATTACCCAGTACCCCTGCATCAAAATTCCAGTTAAAGGAATGTTGCTATTAAAAGGAAATATGGCCAGTCACCAGTGGCTCATGCCTCTAATCCTAGCTGCTCAAGCAGCTAAGAACAGGCAGGGAAATCTGAGAGACTCTTACCTCTATTTTACTAGCATAAGAAGCCACACATGAAACTATCTCAAGTGGTAGAGTGTTCATCTTAAGCAAAAAAGGTCAGAGGAAGCACTCAGGCTCTGAGTTCAATCCCCAGGACTCCCAGAAAAAAAGGGGACTCTCTTCAAAGGAAGCAGAGATATCTGGGGTTCACACAAGCATTTTGATGATACGTGGCATATGCTAATGAATGAGCATGATGCCTGAACTATTTTCTTACTTGTCTGTGCTTGTTTCTGATCTGCAACATAGAGATAATATTCACATCTTCCCCTGAGATCAGTGTAAGAGTAAACATTTCATATTTGTTAAGCACTTAGTGCAGTGCCAGTACGTGCACAACATGGAATGCCTGACAAATACAAGATCATATAGAGACACCAAGACCATTCTCCCTGTGATCTCTGAGAATACATAGAGACATTTTGTCTCCAGAAGAGCACAGTAACTCTTATGAGAAGGTATTGAGAGATTAGCCACTCACTGGGTTTGGGTTTTAAGTCTTAGAATGGTGAGAAAAGTTTCATCTATTTTTCCAGACGCACTTTTAAGCAATGGAAGAACAGAGGCAAGGTAGCTGTGGACTGGAAACAGTCAGGAATGGTCCCAATTAATGATTCTAGAAGTAAAAGTGAGCATTTGAGATAGATCCAAAGCCACAGTTGCAGAAGAAAGTTTCAACAGATGGTTAACAGATGCTGAAGCATCCTTTGTGTAGGGGAAGCAGAAGAACATGAGCTGTGATGCCATAGTGAGTTTGGCATATACCTACATTCTGTTACTTACTGGCCAAGTGGCCTTATGCAAGTTCCTTAACTTCAGAACTTCATTGCCTGGCAGCTGTAAAACGGAAATGGCAAGGCAAGACTTACAGGTTCCTATGACAATGGCAGTCTTATGGAAATTACCAAGGTTTGTGCAAAGCTGGCATGCCATAAGTCTTGTCAGTGCAGATTGAGTAGCTGTTTTCCAAAATGCTCAGGACAATTCTAGAGTTAAGGTTTATTTTTAATTTGAGAATATTTATAAACGCATAATAAGATATCATGGAGGGGGGATCTGTGTCTAAACATGAGATTCCTTTATATTTCATGTGTTCGCTTATCCACATAGCCTGGAAATAATTTAACCTACTATCTGTAGCACACTTGTATTTTGACTGCCACCTACTAAAAGATCAGGTGGAATTTTCCATTCGTACTGTCATACAGAAGTCAGAAAGTTTCAGATATCATAGCATTTCAGACTTCCAATGGTTTTTGAGATCAGGGATAATACTCATATAATCAAAGATGCAAGCGAATCTAACAGTTGAGAGTAGAGGTCTATAAATGGGGTGCTTCATGAGGCTTGAGTTGTCCTCTTCACCAATACGAGGGTGGTTGATGGGGGGATGGGACGGGGGCATTCTGGCAGGAATCTACATTGGTTGTTTGTTTAGTTTCTTTCCCAATTTACTTCAAAATAAGATTTTTTTTCTGAAAGGACATTGGATAAATATTTCTTTTATTCACTCAGTAAAAATGTATTAAATGTTCAATAGGTACTGTTATGCATGCCAGAGATAAATCTATGTACAAAGCAGATAAAGACTCATGTTTTATGGATCCCTACTCTCGTAGAGGCCAGAAATGAGATAAATAAAATATGTAATACTGGATAATGGTGAAGTGTCAAGGACAAATATAAAACAGGAGAGGGGATATGCAATTCCTGAAGAAAGGTTTATAAATGTGCTAACGTGGAAATAGCTATGATGATTTAATGGGTGGAGAGAATGTCAGATCTGAATTCTTCATGAGAAATATTTAATATATCCTTAGATACTAGGAACAAGGCAGTGAAGTAAATTAAATGCCCTTCTCTCAGAAAGCTTATGTATTCTATGAGATAGAAACAGAGAGACAGACAGACAGACACAGACACAGATACAGATACAGAGATTAAAAACAGATACATAGGATAACTTTGGTGAATGAAAAGCTGATCTTCCCCAGCTACTGTAATTCCAGATTTCTCAACAACCATCTCTTTCATCTCCTAGGAATACACTTAAATCACGTTTCTCACTGTAAGTGTGTCATCACCATTCACTGGGCCTGTGGCAATCACAGACCAGAAGGTGCCAAGACAAAATACTGTTTGCATTCCCTCTTGTAAGATGTTAGTTGTTACTGCCTTAAGAAATTAATCTTTCAAGCTTTTGATTAATTGCTAGGACTACTGATTATTGATCAGCTTCCCAAGCAGAAAACCTATTTTTAAATGGTCACAATTCTCTTGTCAGGTTATGGCACAATAAGAGGCCACGTGGTTCACTGGTAGACTGTAGCTCATTCCTTGAACAATTAATGAAAAAATGATGTGAACAAGGAGATGACAGAGATTTATGTTGGTGTTCTTCAATTATCAGTGTCCTATTCCTTCCAGGTTGGGGTAATTTTAAGGAACAGGCTGTGACCAAGGGCATTTTAATATATAAAGTCTGAGAATCTGAAGAATTCGGAAAGAATCATTTGGGTAATCCCAAGTCTACAAAAAAGCAACAGAAAAAATGAGAGGATATAGAGAAAAAATAATGAAAATTAAAACTAGATCAGCAAATATTTAGGTAGAATACGGTAGGTTCTAGGAAAGAATGGAACAAAGTCTCTGAGTATTCACAGTGAAATGAGATACATCTTTTCACAAGGTTGTGAATAAATTTCCACAAAGAAGAGTGCAGTTTTAGAAGTGGCTGAAAATCATTTTGCCTAATCTCAGGCTTGGTGGTATTCTTTTTATTTTTTTATTTTGTGGGTCATGGGGCTTGAATTCTGAGCCTGGGCGTTTTCCCTGAGCTCTTCAGCTCAAGGCTACCACCCTACCCCTAGAGCCACAGCCCCACTTCTTGTTTTCTAGTGATTAATTGGAGATAAGATTTTCATAGTCTTTTGTGCCTGTCAGGGCTGGCTTTGAACCCTGATCCATAGATCTCAGCCTCCTGAGTAGCAAGGATTAGAGGCATGAGCCACCATGCCCAGCAGGCTTATCGATAGTCTTAGTGGTCTAACCTCAGAGTGCCTTGGGAAAACTTCTGTACCTGATACATATTTGTAGACTGACACAGTGTAGACCACTTGGAAGTTTATGTGTTCAATTCAGGCAAAATCACTCTTTTTTGTTGTTGTTGTTGTTTTGTTTTGTTTTAATTATAATATGTAGAGGGATTACAGTTACATTCACCAGATAATAGGTGCATTACTTTTCACACATTGATATCCCTTCTCATGATTTTGTCCCCAGTTTCCTCCCCCCAATCCCTCCCAATCATCTTATTTTCCCCCTTCCCTTTCCTATTTCAAATAATCAAATAAATATGTACACAATATACCAGATGTGGTATTTATACACAATGGAATTCTATGCTACCATCAGAAAGAATGACATCGCCCCATTTGTAAGGAAATGGAAAGACTTGGAAAAAAATCATATTAAGTGAAGTAAGCCAGACCCGAAGGAACATAGGCTCCATGGTTGCCCTCATTTGTAATAATTAGTACACACCTTGGACTCTCCTAGCAGAGGGTTACACTAGCTCAAAATCTAGATACATAAGGTCATATAGAATGATGCTAAATGAAAAGATCTCCAGAATATGGAAAGAAGAGCTTTATTGTGTGTGATTATTATTCTTAATATACCATGTTACTTCTCTTCTCTTTTGTTACTCTTTGGTTAATCTCATATTGTTACTAAAACTGCCTTTGTTACCTAGGCAAAGTAACTCTTGATTTTAGGAGGTAACATTTGCTTGCGCTAATTGCTGAATCAGGTGTCAGCATACCACAGTGACCAAGAGACAGCTCTTGACTTCAAGTTACTCGCAATCTATAAGAATTTACTAGAGAGGAGCAACCAAACAAGCATCTACAACATGCCCACCAGTGTCCTGGAACCATCCATACCATGTACTCTGGGAACATGTTAAGCACACCTACATCAGTCCGTGTGAGGAAGGAAATGGCTCTCCAGATGTGTTTGAACAAAAGTTTCTGAAATGAGTCAGGAATAATCCCAGCAGAAAGCATTTCCTAGAAACAAATGGCTGTGTAAGAGAAAGGAAACGTAAGGGCTGTGGTCTCCAAAGACCACCCAAGGTGAGTGTGTAACTGAACACAGATACAGGGAAGGGACAGATAATGCATGGTGATAATCAAGGCCAGCTACTTACTTGTCCTCAAGAAGCCTCTAAAAATGGAGGTCAGAACATAATCAGATCTCTGAGGAAGAAATAACACTTAAAAAGAAAAACAAAAACAAAACCTGGAGCCAAGGAGAGCATGAGTATGCTGTGTGAGTCAAGTGTGATGTGAATGAGGCAAGTCCTGTGACAACATGGCAGAACTTTGGTGTGTGTGGCCTGAGTGTTTGACTGGATGTGGATGGGAAGAGAAATAATGAATCTGAAATCTAAGTCAGGAGCGTAGGGCAACATTCTTTGTCCCCAGTGGTGACCATGACACAATGAACACTGAAAAGCATTGAAGGTAATAATTTCAATTTTTTACTTCTGTAGTGTTGAGATGTATGTGACAAACCCAAAATGAATTACTAGTAAAGCATTAAATCTCTTCTCTTACTTTGGAAAGCAAAGATATCATTGAGATTCATCAATTGAGAGACATCATTGGATTCTTACCAGCATGCAGATAGTAAATTTAGCTGAGACTGTGGGAAAGAAGATGGAGGAATCAAATGGCAAAAAAGACTGGAAAGACAGCTTATAGCTACACTGTAAAGAACCCTAAATGATCTTAAACATTTTTACAAGATAATACTTCTTTGTGTAAAGAGACTGTCCAACAGGACCTGAATCAGAGAATACTTAAAATAGGCATTTGTGGATGGAGTATATTCTTTCTAGATGCAGGAATTGGGCTATGAAGAAACAAAGCCAAGTCTGTCCTTGCCTTCATTAGTTTACCATTTCCTCAATGGTAAGTGCTACAAAAGAAAAAAAGTCTTTAACAATAGATCATACTTGTTCTGTGAAACCAGAGGAGTCAGTCCTGCAGAAACAACATGGTGGCTGGACCTAAAGATTAAGTAAGAGGGACAAGAATGAAAATCCAAGGGCTGATGTGCTTATGGACAGAAGGAATCAGAGAATTGGATATAGGCAGTTACATAGTGATATAGGCAACTCTATTCTCATTGGTAAACCTGGGATCATCTTCATTAACCTGTGTAATAGCCATGCTTCCACCTGTAGGCAGATAACTGGACTTGTGAATGTAGATCTACTCCATGCGCCAGAATTTTCATAAGCAGAGAGATCCTTCACTGAGCGGTATCTCTCATTCCTCAACAGCCACCCAGCTTGAAAGCCCACTCACTGCAGGGCCTTTAGTAACAGGCAACAAGGGTGATTTTATATGTAGTATTATGAATGAGATTCACCGTGATATGGAAAGGATCTGTTCAATGAGAAAAGAGAAGTGGAGTAATTGAGCAGCCAAAAGATCAATGTGTTTGGGTGAACACCGCTCACCTGGGAACATAATGTTTGCATGCAGCAGCAGCTGGAGCACCAGCTTCTTCAGAATTCTATGTCACGAAATAGTTCAGGAGGCAAAATCCCACCTTCACACCTATTTTCCCTCAGTAGTTCTTTGGTAAAACACAACAAACCAAATGGGAAAATAACCTTGGAGAGAAAGTTGATTGGTTTTTCAAAGTAAACACGAATTCCCATGAAAATTTGTCTTAAGTTCTACTAATGCTCTCATCTCAGATTGTAAGAGAGACTAAACTAGATTGTGATTACATTTTGAAAATTGCTTTTAATCTGTTTTTCTACAAAGTTTGGTCTTTTTTTTTTGCCAGTCCTGGGCTTCAGTTCAGGGCCTGAGCACTGTCCTTGGACTTTCTCAAGGCTAGAACTCTACCACTTGAGCCTCAGCACCATTTCTGGCTTTTTTCTATGTATGTGGTACCGAGGAATCGAACCCGGGTCTTCATGCATTCTAGGCAAGCACTCTACCACTAGGCCAAACTCCCAGCCCTAGTTTGGTCTTCTTTTCAGAGTGCTTTCTTAGGTAACTAGGTAATCTGATTCAGTGTCCGTTTTCTGTGGAGGCTAGGTTCACATAAAGTTCTTTCTATGGTCCAAACATTATTTTGAATTAATGAACTATCTTATTCAATGTAATGATTTCAAAGTTGAATATAATTCTTCTAGGTTTTGTGGCTAAACAGAGCATTAAGAGCTATCAAAAATTGATGCATAGCCTTAGCACTTAAGTGAGGGCTCTTTAAGCCTGTTTTCTCATTTGGAAAATGGGAATAAGTAAACCTGCTTTAGTTACTGAGGAGAAGATTTAAGCAAGTGAATGAGATAATAATGCATAAATGAGTGGTTTATAAACTACACCATGCACAAATTAAGTATTACTATTAAATGATGGTTATCACTCTGACCAAGAAAATTATCTACACTGAGATTTAAAGACTGTTTAATTCTTCCATGAAGATTCTTTATATGCTCTTCACTATTCTCCTTTCTTCAGTTTTTACAGACACACATAATAATAGCATTACAGACATGTGAAAAACAGAGTTTAGCCTCCTCCCATTTCACAGAGAAGAGAAAATTATTATGTGACTGGTAAAAAAAAATTTAACTATTACATGTACTTAAAGTCAACCACATAAATGTGAAGTTTGTATTTCAATTACACAAACTAAATATATCACACTTTCCTAGTTTCTATGAACAGATAAAAAACAAGTTTTTCATGAATATGTATTATATACATACATGTATATGTATGCTGCTATTACAGAATACCTTAGCCTAGGTAACTTACAAACAGTAAATTTGAACTGTTCACAATTTTAGAGGTTTGAAATTCAGGATCAAGCAGTAGATTCAATGTCTGCCAAAGGTCCATTCCACAGAGACGATACTTCTGTCTCTATTCACATATGACAGAAGGGGACAAATAAGCCTTCTTTGCTCTTTTCCAAGGGAATAAATTTATATATGGTGCCCTTATGACCTAACTAGCATGTTACTATTGTTGCAATGGGGATCAAGTATCAGCACCTGTAATTCAGGGGCTTCAACATATGAATATTCAGCCAGGAAATTAGGAAATCCAAGATGTATCCTGGTACAGTTTAACTTCGGAGGGTTTTCTTTCTAGCTTGCTGGTAGCCCTCTTCCTTCTGTGTGTTTACCTGAGAGAAAGAGATGAAGCTATTTGGAGTTTTGTTTTATTTACATGGACAAAAGTGCTGTCAAATCAAAGTGGCACACATAGGACGTCATTTCACCTTATTCCTCTCCCCAAAGAGGCAATCTCAAATGCAGTCAAATGAGAGGACACTTAGAGCTTCATATAACTTTAGAGGAAACACAATTTAGTAAGATGGTACAAAGACGAAAGTACATACTGAAAGAGCTTGGAGAGGGGTAACTAGAATACCAACTATGGATCAGCATATTATAATGGGTATAGTATATCTTACGTTATTAAGAGTGCCTATTTTATATCTATATGCCTGAGCATATTTCGTATAGTCAATACTGATTCTTCTCTTCCTCTACATGCTAAAGCACAACAAGTTCTTGAACGTTTATAATCCTCTTTCCCCAACTCATAGGTTAAAACCAAATCCCTTGACAGTGGTATTAGAAAATAAAGTTATGAGGAATTTGCCCTCATAAGTGAGATTAGTACCTTTATGAAGGTGATTAGAGAGCATGTGAGGACACAGGCAAAAGGTACTGTTTGCCAAGTACGAGACCTTTTCAGACAACTCCAGTGCTACATTTTAGCCTCCCTGGTCTTCAAAGCCACAAGAATTATTTTCTGTTTATAAAAGCAACCAATTTACGGGAAACAGATAAAGAATACCCTTTCAGCTATGATTTCCATCACTTGAGTTTGGGGAAACACTCTGTTTTCATAAGTAAGTAATGTAAAAGTTATATATCCCATATGAACTATAGCACTAGGAAAAATTCAGATGGCATTGCACATAAAAACTCATCATTGGGGGATGGGCATGGGATGGTGGTGTGACTGGCTTTTCTTTTTTTCTGATTGATTATATCATACTTTCTCATTGACAATCAGGTGACTGTGACAGATGGTGGTTCTTCTCCCAAACAATCAACTATTTGGGTGGTGGTTCAGGTTCTGGATGAAAATGACAACAAGCCACAATTCCCTGAGAAAGTCTACCAGATAAAGCTGCCAGAACGTGACAGGAAGAAGAGAGGAGAACCCATCTACAGAGCTTTTGCATTTGACAGAGATGAAGGCCCCAATGCAGATATCTCCTATAGCATCGTGGATGGGAATGATGATGGAAGGTTCTTCATTGACCCTAAAACTGGAATGGTTTCCTCCAGGAAACAATTTACTGCAGGGAGTTATGACATCCTAACGGTAAGACCCTCCAAATTCTACCAACAAAGACAGAAGGTAGGGATTCCTTAGATAGATAGATAGATAGATAGTTAGATAGATAGATACATACATACATACATACATACATACATACATACATACACACATACATACATACATACATACACACACACATACATACATACATACATACATACATACATACATATATACATAGATATTTCTGAGCAAATAAATTGTGAACTTAAAAGTATGCGACTCAGTCTAGCTATGAAACACTATTTTCTGGCAAACAAATTCAGGTAAGAATTCTTGTCATTCTTCCTCCTCATTCTCATGGCTTGCTGGAGCCTATATATTTACTTATCCTTCCTGTAACCCTAAATCATTCTCGAAGTACAGAATATAGATAAACTGAGGGTTTAGAATAAGCAGGGTGTTGTAGCCCACCTGTCACTCAAAACAGCAATGAGTAAGTCTCAAGACTTCCCAAGGAAAAACATTTTGCACTCATTCACAGTGTGATAGCACATGAATTTCCCTGCAGACTATCAGACATGGTGAAGTTTTTTCTGTGAAAAATGAAATACTTCAGGTAGGGGCCAGGAGCATGGCCTAGTGGTAGAATGTTTGCCTAGCAGGCACAAAGCCCCAGGTCAGATTTCTCCGTACCACATACACAGAAAAAAGGTGGAAGTGGTGCTGTGGCTCAAGTGGTAGAGCATTAGCCTTGAGAAAAAACCAACGACAGTGACCAGGCCCTGAGTTCAAGCCCCAGGATTGGTAAAACAAAAACAAACAAACAAACAAAAAACCAAGTAGACAATAAGCTAAGTTTTCAAAAAGCTGAATGATTAAAAATAAACACAAACATGAGCACCATCTCTAGAAATTTACACTTTAAAATCTGTCCTGCCTATATATACTTTCACCCCGACCACTTTAGACACAGAGTGAATATGCTCCTGGAATAGAGGACTCGATATACTTTACAAGAGGTGAGCACTTTTCAGATTTCTTCAACTAAACTCTCTTATCTATCCTCTTGCACTGAGGTCTCCTGCTCCAAGGTCTTATAGCTGCTCAGATAACTAGAGGATCATCCTTGGTTGATTAGCCTAAGAGACTCTACATTCCTACCCCAAGCTAGGAGCTCCAGTCAATGAATGCAACTGAACACAAAAGTCCAACCCCCTTGCCTTGGGTCAACCCAGCTGTGTGGTACAAATCACGAGACAGAATCCCTTATGGGATCCCTAAGGTCGGCTAGGACTATATCCTTGTCGACTGCTAACCTTTGTCCATCCTGGTTCTACTCCCTTTCTCCTGAGAGTACTTCCTCCAAAAAAAGACCCATCTACTCAAATCTCCTATAACAGTTAGGAATCTCTATCCCCCAGGAATTTTCTGGAACAAAGTGATCATCCATGAATGTATACCTTCAACTTCTATTTGTTGCTATTTTCCATGCTGTCACTATTTGTTCTGTGTCCAGAAATGTTTCTGAATACAGTATTTGAAAATCCCTCCCAAGTTTGATTTATTGAAGTTTAGTGCTCTGACAAGGTCTTCTGCTCCTTGAACTTTGCGTCCAGGACATCATAGCAATTTCTTCCAGCTGTGTGAAGACGCATATTTATTCTTTCTCTTATGTCAGTCTACTGAGGACCACAAAGAGGTCACAACACTCTGCTACCCACTGCACTGCCCAGTGAAGTCTCTGTTGCCATGCAGAGAGTTCTCCCTCACCCCTTCACAGGGGTCAAAACTGAAGGGCCACAACAGCTGCCCCGCCCATCCCTCCACAATCCTGTGCAAGAGGAACACATCTCCAGAAGAACACAGAAGTGATAAGACACATTCTTTCCCACCCCACTCAGATCACCATTAGCGGTTCACAGAGTATCTTCTTTCTTTTCCAGACTCACTGCCAAAAGGTAAGGTTCAAAGGCCTGTTATAAGGAAGGAAGTTAGCAGCTACTACAGATGGAAACTAACATTCACTCATGTCTAGAAAATCCTGGATGTGGTATATAACTTGCCACATTGCTTTCTCGGGAGTTTTAGTGGTCAATGGGGCTGAGCCTCTGGTAAATATTTGTTGAGCTCCAGTGCTGTAACCAGGTTCTTTCTCCTATTCCAGAATCCATTCTCAGCAGCCCTCTTGCCTACACTGCTGAGGATGGAGTCTTGGCCCAGCGCCATCTAAGTCTTTGTAGAATCAGAGCTCTGAGATGTCTTTGTGTTCTCTCCCTGCGTGAGTAGATTAAGGCTGTGGACAATGGCCGCCCACAGAAGTCCTCCACAGCCCGTCTCCACATTGAATGGATTAAGAAACCACCCCCCTCACCCATCCCACTGAGCTTTGAGGAGCCATTTTATAACTTCACGGTCATGGAAAGCGACAGAGTGACAGAAATTGTGGGGGTGGTGTCGGTCCAGCCAGCAAACACCCCTCTGTGGTTTGACATAGTGGGTAAGTGGAAGACTTCTAAAACAGTATTGAGCAGTGGAATATTTGAAGAAACTAGCCAAAAAGAAACTAAGTTAATTAAAGAAAGAAAAAGAAAAGGAAATGAAACAAATTGAACGAAAAAAAAAAACCCACCTTATTTGAGCTATATTTAAAACCGGTAGAGTGCTGAAATGCAAAAGAGCCAGTAAAATGAATAATCAACCTGTGCTTTCGTTCGACTCTGTAAGCTAAGCTGAACAGAAAGTGCTCTCTGGCTGAATTTTCCATAGTATGTTATTTACTGCAATCTTAATGTCTTTCTGTGTGTCATTTAAATTCTATTGTCACACTTGGCTAATCTCATTTCTAAATGTATTGATGGAAACTAGACTTGCTGTCTTTCATTTCTCTCTTTTCTTCACCTTTTTCTGCATTCTGTTCTTTTTTTCGTTTGTTTTTTTTTTTCTGCTCCCGACTGCCCTGCTTCAAGGTGGCAAGCATGCTCGAGAGATGTTCTGTATTCTACCGACAGCTTGTGGGCAGAACTGTTCAACAGAAGGTACCCTTAGTGTAAACACATTTGCTAAAATACGGCTATCCAATCTGCCTTAGATGGGATTTTTTGTGGGGTTTTTTTTGTTTTTTTGGTTTTTGTTTATTTGTTTGTTTTTAAGAGCAAATTGAATTGCATCTTCCATAGCTATCTGTGACAGGCTGAAGTCCAGCCCACAGATTTCATCCACGTCCCCCACGTCTCCCAGCCATTGCTCTTGTATCTAATAATTCCTTTGTTTCAGGTTTTTATAGGTTTGGGATTGGGGAGGGCATTATCTTGAGTTTGTTTTTTTTGTTGTTGTTTTTGTTTGCTTTGAGGTATATGGACATTTTATTATTTGTTTATTCTTTTTCTTGTTGGGAGGTTAATTCATTTAACAGGGATTTTCCTATTGAAAAAAAAAGTGTATTCCCTTCCCTTCTGTCCTACACCAAGAATGCCATTCATATACCAAAAAAGAAAAAGAAAAATCCCTTGGCAGCCTTCCACAAAAAGAAGAGCAGGGAACAGAACCTAGATACATCACTAGTAGTAAAACCCCTGCTCAGGGTGGATAAAGGAAAGCAGATGGAAATGAGCAGGAAAGACCTTTACATTCTCTGAAAGCAAGCAAGTATTCCAGGCTGAAAAAGGAAAGGGAAGAGCCAGCAGGGAGAGGCAGTCAGGAGGAAACAAGGCCTAGCACTGGGAACGAAAGGTTGTGGCTTAGAGGAGGGAAGGGAAGGGAAGCTGGCACCCTGTGTGAGCTTGGGCTGAGCAAAGTTGAGCTGATGCTGTCTTCCCTTGCTTCTCAGTGGAAAGGGAAGAATCCCGGAAAGAGTAAGAGCAAACCATTTCTTCCATGTGTCACAGCCCAACAGGGTGAGCTAGGGTCTGCCTTTTCTACAGAATGGCTGCGTCTGGGAAAATATTTAGGGTAGTCTGTATCTGCAAAGCATTTCTTTCTTATACAGTTCATCTTATAGAATGATCATATAATACCTTTGTTTTACTTAATAGTCTATCCTCCTTACAGGTGACTATTCTAATAAGCTTTCAATTCCTTATGCATCACCATTTTTAAAGTAGGACATGAGGCATGTCTCCAGTTTATCTTCTGCAGTTTTCAGCTCATTAAGATATGAATCTTAGGCAGTTTCTTTGTTCCTGCTGCACACGCCATTGCCTAGTTTTGTGTTGTCTTTGTAGATAGCTCTGGTGGTTCTTTCACTTCAGCCTTCGGTGAGACCCAGAATGTATATTTCCATTTCAGCACATATCCCTGGTGTCAGACCTCCAATAGCATGTGCAATGGCAATTTCTTAAAAGCAGCCCAAGGGAGAGTAATGTCAAGACCAAACAGGACATAGCACCTCTAATATGCTCTCCTGAGTCCTCAGCCACCAACTGTCTCGCTTCTTTGCATGCCAGTTTGCAGGCATCTCTGCCACCTGATATGAACCTGTCTCTCTCTGCTATGGTCCATGCATGTAGCTATCTGACTCAGGACACATCACATCCACTACCCCCAGACTCCAGGACATTCTTGCTTGTCCTATACTTGTAGAACTCTTACAATCACAGCTCTGCAAAGTTTACTATGACCAACCATGTGACCCATTATCCAGCCCAGGTCTGTAATTCTTCACATTCCAACATGCATACTTGTGTGTAGACAAGCATGTCTGCACTTACTGGCTATATGCAAATTTCTCATGCTAGCATACGTAGTTGTGCTGCAAGTTTTCTTTGTTGTTGTTTGTTTGTTTTGTTTTGTTTTTGTGCTGGTCTTGGAGCTTGAACTAGGACTGGGCTATCCTTGAGTTTTTTGGCTTAAAGTTAGTGGCTTTCCCACTTAAGTCACAGCTTCACTTCTAGCATTTTAGTGGTTAATTGGAGATAAGAATCTCATGGACTGTCTCACCCAGGCTGGCTTCAAACCGTTATCTACAGATCTCAGCCTTTTGAGTAGCCAGGGTGACAGGCATGAGCCATCAACACTGGGCAAGTTTTTATTTGTGTTTATCTCCTCTCCATGCATAACCTTCATTCTCTTCTTTTCTTTTCCTTGCAATGCTTCTACTAAACAATTGCCGATTGATGGTGATGCTTTAAGCAGCCATTTTGGTAATCCTGAGACTTTCTAGAGTTAGAATAACTCCGCAGTCATGGAACCTCAGCATCTCTAGAAAAGCCATTGATCAAGAGAGAGAAAATTACTGTATTAATGACAACCTTCCTGCATAGAATTCCTCATGGCTGTCCAGTTTCTATAATATGGCTCTAGGTTTCATATTTCTTTTGTCTCTGCATTTCTAAATGCTGCTCTTTTCCTATAGAGACCACTCAATTTCTGGGCACTGAGTAGCTCTTTGAATGGAGTTTTACAGGGCTGTCCTTCTAGTATACATGCACTCATTGCATAGATTGCACTCAGTAAATATAGCAACATCGAGCCAACCTTCTTCTACAAATTGAATTTACTAGGCCAGATGCCCAAACAGAGGGGAATTTTATTTCTTTTCTTACATCCAGCCAATGTCTTGAAACTCCAACTCCTGTTTTCACTTGTAGAAGTGAAATCCTTTCTCTAGGTGATGGTTGCTTTCTGACCAGAAATGGTTTCCCCTTCACTAAATCTCCCTTTTGCAAATCTTCCTCATCTGTCAGAGTCATTTTTTCTCCTATATCTGCTGACAGCATCTTTTCACTTCTCTAAACACCTATTATTTTCTTTATCACATACAGATGTTTTAGATGTTTTGTTCTTTCTTCTTTTACTTCCCTCTCTCCTTTGTGAAACACCTTCTCTCAGTGACAGGGTGGGGGAAGGAGAGAGAGAGGGGGAGAGAGAGAAAGAGAAAGATCACTATGCCTAGTGCTTCAGGCTCAGTAGATGAAGTGAGAACTATGAATAAACATATAGAAGCACAATCAACATGATAAGGTCTCAGGTTAAAATTCAAGTCCAGCCCCAAACTCTCAGGATTCATCCAAGACAAGATAAGATTCTATCCAAGCACATTAGTGCATCTACACAATTGGGCAGGCACTGACACAAGTACACAGCACACCTCACAGCTCTTAGAGCTCACAAGTGCTCCAACTGATGAACCCTCATTAGCTTCCCAATAATAATGAATGCTTCAACATTTTTCTTTCTGGGAATAAAATCTCATTCCCAAATTAACCAGATCCTAACAACTGCATTTCTTTTTCTTCTACCAAAGCATGAATTCGCAAAACAACTCAATGGTAAAGCAAGATTTTGCCCTCAGACGGGATCCTTACACTAAAGATCTGCCAGTCACTTCCTTTTGCCTCCAGTGACACCAGACACTCTTCAGCTCCCAGAAACAGAAGCTCTGCTTATAACAAAGTTAAGAACGCTGTAATTAAAAGGAAACATAATAAAGTTCAGCTGTTGTGTGTTTAAACAGCTCAACTCACAGCATGTTCCCGCTCTGTGGTAAAATGGGGGAAAAAAATGAAGGGAACAAAAATAACCCATAATCCTTTGTGGCTTTATCACATAGCTTCACACTTCTCAGGAGACTATGATTTCAACTCAGCAGTGCCTGTTTTGCATACCTTCCAACATGCATGCAATCTGGCTCACAGCTCAGCCTCTGAATCTTTATGCTGGTGGCAAACATTTGAATTGTAAAGGCTACCATTATTATACACTTCACATGATTCTAATTTACTTACAGTTTCATAGGGGATACTGCCACCCATTTTTCAGTTTTTCACCCGAATCCAAAAATACTTCCATTGTACACAGTAAACTCTTAAAGTATTTGCTTCACCCAATTTATAGAGAGGGAAAAAAAATCTGTTGTTAGGAAGTATTTCTCTGATGTTGATATCCAGCATACAGGCCCACTTGTCTGTATCTTCCTGTACTAGAGCTATGGAAAGATGATGTTGACATTATTTTATTAACAATGCAGGAAGGCATTGGGCTCCTGACTGCTGCTGTCTCATGAGCTTAGGCTTGTCCTCTCTTAATTGTGTCCACTATGGAGACCTGGCTTAATTAGAATTGATCAAACAGACGCATAAAACTTTTCTGATAGTGTTGCTATAACTATGTTTTCTGCTTAGACTATAAGTATCTCTGTATCTTCCTGAAAACTGTCACTCACATCTCCTTAGAGGAGCTATGTCCTTTCCAACAGAGACATCCCTCCATCAGAATGGCTTTTTTCTCAGTCATTCATTGATGTCAAATATTTCATTTATCTTATTGAGTCTCCTTCCCCTATCGTGATCCCCAAATAGGGCTCTTTCTCGATACCTCTTCTCTCATATATTGATGCTCAGCTGAAAAAACTTTGGGAAAACAGCAAAAGGAGTAAAAATACTTCACATACAAACATGTTTTAAAAGAGAAACTTAGAACTAGATTCTAGAAGGAATTTTTCTTCCTACTATAGTTCCTTGGCTTCTCTCTGGTGTTGCTGGCCTTCCATATAATTAATTTTCAGCCTAGTACTATGCTTGCTTCCTTTCAAAGCAGGTAGTTAGTTCTTCATGATCACAGCATAGCTGGTGTTTGGCCTTTCCCTAAAGCTCAGTGTATATGCTGAATGTGAATGCTTGCATTCTGGGATTCAGCCACTCAGTGTTGCCAAAGCTTCTCACATATCACTTGTCCCTAGTGATTGATTAGTAGATATGTGTTAGTGTTTTTGTAATAACACTGTGGTGGGAGGGAGTCATATATTAGGCAGAGAACCATATGCTTCTCTAAAAGAGACTTTTTTCACCACTGAATGGCTTTACAAAGAGATAGAAGATGTTTCCTACCTATCTTTAGAGAAAAACTTGACTCTACCATGGCCTACTGCCTTACTACCCAACACATTCTCACAGCAACTGCCAATTCAGAGTACTTTTATGCAGGACCAATTTGAAAGCCTTTAAAAGGACATCCTTACTTGCTATGTTTAACCATAGAATCCAGTAGAAACCCCATGTGCCTCTTCTGCTCTTTGCTTACTGTATTACTCCTGTCTTTACCAAAAATGGTCAGAAAAGAATGTCCCGAATGTGAGTTCTCTGTTTTGTGGGCTGTTCACAACCTTGCTTTAACCATCTCTGCCGCACACCCCCGCAGGATGCTCAGGCCATGACTTTTCTAATTTCCCACACTGTTGAAACTCAGAGCAATTGGCACTGTCCTGCCTGCCCACCTTTTCTTTAGCCTCACGCTGTTGCACTGGACACCGTCTGGCTTTGCATGTTCTGTTACTGGCTCTGAGGAAGCACACCTTGTTTAAAGGGAATGTTGCTAGTGAAAATGGACTCCTTGCATTTGATATTATCACCTTTTGAATGATTTGGACATGGTTTCCTACAAAAATGCAAATCACCTTTGGCACTGAAAAGGAGCCAGAAAAAATGAGGCCCAGGGGAGAGCTACGGAGTCATTTATAATATAGGATGTTTAGTATAGATTATCAAGATTGCTGGTGAACTGCTGGCCTGGATTCTGTACCTTTGTCAGAAATTCATTTGAGAACTCAATAAAGATAGTTGTTTAATGTGAAATCTTGACTTAACTGGGAGCCAATGTCTTGGTAATGTGTATAGAGACTTTAGGCCATATTGGTGGAACTGAGAATAGGCCCTCTGATTGCTCTATCCCTCTTTTCTAGCTTTTCAACTGTCCTACTCCTTTTTAATGATCTGTGTCTCCTATCCCCTTTATGATGACACACCTGCAGGTGTTTCTGATATGTAATATTTAATATAGTAAAGACTGATGAGCGAAACACATAGATGCATGCAAGCATGCACACACAAAAATAGAACTATAAAACTTGACAACCAGAAAAGTTGCCCAAAATACAATTAGGTACAAAAATAATTTTTAAAACTCATACAATTTCCATACACAATGGAAAATAGGTACATTTCACAGAACTAAGCACATAGGATGAATTTTTATTTTGTATAAGGCCCAGGGAAAATACAGATGTTCATGTAAGCATGTAAGTTTGCCTCATTTAGCCAATGACTGAAATTGGAAACCTTTGTGTGTATTTCACAAATTTTGTTCTCATGAATCTTGAAAGAAGAGCAAACTGAAGTTTAGTAATTTGTGTAATCTCAGTGTTATACTAGTGTTTGAACTCAGGGCCTTACTTCTAAGTATAGCTCTACCACTTGAGTGAAGACTCAAGCCCTTTTACCTCTGCTAATTTTTTTTGACATTGCCTTAATTTCTTCCTAGTGAGTCCAAACCATGATCCACCTAGTTACATTTCCTGCTATAAAGGAATATCCAGCTATTGGTTGAGATGAAGTCTCATTAACTCTTGGCCCAATCTGGCCTCTTAATTACAAACTTGGCTATTTTATCCTGATCTACACGTTATAATCTTCTAAAATATTTACAATTGGAGGATGACGTATTTTCCCCACCTTCCCCTATATCTTAGCCTTCAGACTTAAGAAAGTAAACACTAGAGGATAAAAAATCCAATTTAAATTAAATATGATTGTAAATGTGACTTAATGGCCTCAAAATCAACTCAAGAAGTTATTTGTGTCTTTTGCACAAGTCTAATGACGTTATGTTCTTTCTTTGTAAGTTACCAAAAAAAGATGTTGTTCCAGAATCTACATCTTGATAACAAGAAATTTTTCTTGATTTCTCATGAATATGGCTATGTCAGGAACTGGAAATTCACTTTCTTTTTTTTTTGAAGTTATTAAATGAAATATTCTTTTTAAGAAGCAGTTTCCTAAGGCTCACTTCTATTTTAGATTAGACTCCCTATCCTTCTCCTTAGTTTATTCTTCAAAAGTCTTTTTTGGGGAATAAACATTGACTGTTTTTCATAAGCCAAGTAAAGATTTTAGTTGGAAGATGAGTCTCTTTTAAGGAAATGTTTGGAAAAAATGTATCACCTCTAAGCAATTCTCTATAGCTTTAATTAAATGTCAAGGACAATTATGTTCTCTCTACAAATTAATTGCTAATAAGTACACATGATAGCTGTGAGTGATAGATATTGAAAATATATATCACTTATTTAGAAGAGGAAAGTACTGAGCTTGGGTACCAGTACTCAAACAAGCTTGCTAGGCATGCGCTGTATTATTTGAGCCATACCCCCAGCTTAACAACAATAACAAGGAAGTATATTAGTTAGAATGTTGTCATATTTCAAATTCTAGTGATGCAGGTAAAATTTCCCTTTCCCTAAACTCCTTTGCGCATTTGCATTTGTGAAACAGAAATATACTATTCATTGATGAACAAATGCAATGTAAACAGTGCAGAATTTTTAAAGCCAATGTGTATTTTCTAAAATATGAAATTTGTAAATGCATAATAAGGAATACTATTGGGAAATAAGATTGCTATCTAGGACGAATTTTATTGACACCATGAAATTTTAAATTAAAGTAAACCTTGTGATGTTTCATTAAAATTGCTCCAGCATTCAGGACACCCTCTTCTTACTGCATTAAAAAAAAATGCTTCAGAGCCATTTGCCAGGGGTTCATGAGTATAATTTGAGCTACTCTGAAGGCTGAGATCAGGAGGATCATGGTTTAAAGTCATCCTGGAAAGAATTTCCACAAAACTCTATCTCCAGGAAAATCCAGGCTAGAAGTCTGGTTCAAATGGTAGAGCACTAGCTGAGCAAGTGCCAGGCACCTACTCAAAACCTAGCATCAGGAAAAAAAATTGGAAAGCACACTTTGGGTCACAGAGATGAAAAACTACTCAACAATTCTAATACTGTTTCAGGCACATCCTTCCCAAACAGTAATTTATGTCTGACACAGAAGGGAAGAATAACTTTTTATATAAACTGATTTGCAAGTCGTTGTGCTGTAAGCTTCTATGCTGATAGCATACTCTCTCAGAAGAAATTTAATTTACACCATCAATATGGCCAAAAGTTCCTATAAATAACCCAACTTGTAGAAGTCTACTCTTCGCTGTTTTCTTATTTTATCACTTTATTTCTGACATTGAATTGAATCAGGACTCTACCAGCAAAACGTTTACCATCAATCCTACAGTAGGCTTAGACATGTCTACTGATTCTATTAATCGTAAGTCAACTATTTGTTTACTTAGAACTTTGCCTAGTTGGAAAAACAAAGTGATTTTCAGTGTCTTAGCACAGAAATCACAAAGGCTTGAAGAGCCATTAGCTTTCTGAATATTTTATGGAGTCGACTTATGCTTCACTATTCTTGTCATTACTGCTGAGGGATTTTGTTGAGATACATTTTTGTTTTTTTAACACATTATAGAGGCTATAAGTTGAAATACAAATTAAGTTAGAAATAAAGAGGTCCCACTAAGATGTACAAATTTGAGCTCTAGGGATGCCTGTTCAAAAATATTTCATTGTAAGACCCAATAAGGTTATATGCATCAAGACATGGCAAGATTTCTGGGATGTGCTGACTCTGTGTTGTTTCTGTGAATCCCCAGGAGGGAACTTTGACAGCTCTTTTGATGCAGAGAAGGGTGTTGGGACAATTGTCATCGCAAAACCTTTGGATGCAGAACAAAGGTCAATCTACAACATGACTGTGGAAGTTACAGACGGAACCAATGTTGCTGTCACTCAGGTGAGCTGCTGTGACTGAGCACAAGGAGAGAGGAAGGGTGTGCTAAAGTCAGAAGCACAAGAAAGGAAAACACAGATACCTAGGGAAGAATACGATATGTTCATGGATTCCAGTGTTCCAAGAAATTCTTTTAGACAAAGGAATTGATCTGTTGTATTGTACAAATTCACAAGTCAAGAAACTCCCAGTGTTTATGTGTGGAAGAGTGACACATGTCTTCATTATTGTATTATCTCTTTATTTGTAAATTCTACATTCCTTGAACTGACAGAGGTAGGTACTTAACTTGTTTTCATTAACTCACCTGAAAGTTGTCATCTGACTTCTTAAATAATCTTTAAGTAGTTGTACAAAAGGGTTTATATTCAGCATGTCAATTTGTCAGTTTCAATACATCTTGATCCATGACATGCCTCCTTCCATTATTCTGACTTTTTAGACACCAAAAATTAAAGATAGAGAATACTTCAAAGGCCATATCATCATATTCCAGTTCATACAGTCTTAATGAAGAACAAACTGTCCCCATGGTCTCGGCAACCGCAGACTTGGTAGGCAGATGTATCTCCAGCTCATTGTTGTCTTGGTTGTTATCAAGGTAGCACCTCGCTTTATGTTCAGGCCAGCTTGGAATGCAGCCCAGTGGCTCACTGTTGCTTCCAGCCCAGGGAAACTCTTTGCCCAAACTGCACTTGAATTGAAATCCTCCAATCTCTACCTTCCAATTAACTAGTTGTGCAGGTGTGAGCTCCCTTTCCTGGCTCTCAAGGGTTTGTAATGCTGATCCTCTGGATTTAGAGGGAGGTTCAAAACAATGATGTCTGGCCCTACTCCCTAAGTACTGACATCAGCACATTGCCCTGTTTTATATACAAAAGGGTATGAAGAACCATGTGGGGAAAAATCTTTGGCCTTCTCACGTACCACAAAACATTTTCCAAAGTGATACATACAACACTAGATAAGAGTAAAGCCGACTTGTCTTACATATAAGATTTATGTCTTATTTTCAGCAACAGACCTAGGCTTGTTACAGCAGCAATCTGGCACACAGATAGATGGGTACACATATCTATAACTCCTGCTTCTCTCTGCTATTCCCATGACTCAGAAGGCACCAAAAATGTTCCCTGTTGTGCCTCAGTGAGCCTCAAAATCATTCTAAATACAATGCTTCCAGTAGGAAGGGTGAAGATTTTTGTCTACCCTAAAGCAAACAAGTATTAATTCATTCCAGTTAGGATGTTAGCTTTTCTAATTGTGCAGTTTGAAAAGCACATTTTATATGTGTTTTGAACCACCTTCCTTTTAGTGCCAAAAAATATGATAAGTTTCTTTTTTGAGGGGTTGGTTGATAACAAGTCGTTGAAGACGGTAATAAGGTAAGGTTTGTTTTAGTACAACTTCCTTAGTTTCTATTTGCATGTACAGAGAAACATCAAGCAATAGTCACACAAGCTGCTAGTGCATGACAGTTTATATGTCTCCAACCCATGTTGTAGAACTAGGATGATTCTGAGAACTGGAACTAGGATGATTCTGAGACTGTCTGCCTTAAAGACTCCTGCTTATACTTGCTGTATAGCACCATTATTAATATTACCCCCATTCACTCTCAAAATAGTTCCAATTGGGACAATGAATTCTATGATCTTCCTACTGCAAACTTGACTGCTTCAGGGTGTTTTCAAACCTAACACCAAGGCCCATGGAAAAGCTCTACTGTCTGACGTCTATATAAGCATGCCCCAGACACTAGACATGAATACAGAACAACTGGCTCCCAGTATTGCAAGGTCATGCTGCTAATTCACTGTCAATGCATTTGATTTTCAAAGTAGCCATTTCTTAGCATATCCAACATCAACTTTTGAATGCTACTTGAGAAAGGGAAGATGTAGTTGATGAAATACAAATGAAGCACAGAATCATATTCATTTCCAGACTTTTCTTTAGGGTTTTGTACTAGTTGAACTAAGTGTCACTTGGTATTCCCCAAATGTTATGGGTACCCATTAAATATTTTTAGGATAAGTGAGTGAAAAATAGATACCAAATATTTATTCAAGAGTTTTGTGGAAGGTATGTGGAATCCGTAAAACACTCAACTAATTCCTGTCAATCAAATTGGTATCTTTATTTATCTATATCTAAAAAGACATATATCAATGAATTTTTTTTTCTATTTTCATTATGCTAGATAAGAAATAAAGTAAATCAAGATATGTTAACAATTAGTCTAGCAAGGGGGAATTGGGCCAGGGGTGAAGGTGAATGTAGGTGACTCACGTTGAAGTACTTTATCTATCTGCATTTATTAAAATAGAACAATGGAATCTATTGAACTTGTGTTATATGGGGGGGGGTAGAAGGATGACAGAGAGGTAGATGGATGGGGTAAGTTTGATCTTGGCACGTTGTATGCATATATGGAAATGCCAAAATGAAATTTACCTGTACAACTTGTATGCTAATAACAACATTTGAAAAGAAAGAAATAATTTAATGAAATTCCTTCTGCAGTTCAAACCATGTGCTGTATAAATTCCTGTAGTAATAGTGATTGAGTACACTTGCTTGCTAGTTTGTTTGTTTGTTTGTTTGTTTGGGGGTAGTTTTTGCCAGTCCTGGGGCTTGAACTCAAGGCTTCAGTACTGTCCTTGGGCTTTCTCAAGGCTAGAACTCTACCACTTGAGCCACAGCATCACTTCTGGCTTTTTCTATGTATGTGGTACCGAAGGATCAAACCCGGATCTTTGTGCATGCTAGGAAAGCATTCTACCACTAGGCTAAACTCCTGGCCCCTGCACGTTTGTTTTTGAAATGAGATCTCTCATCTATGACTGTCCAGGCTGATCTGGACATATGCTTCCCTCTGCTTCACCTATAAGGGGCTGTACAGAAACTATGCACCATCATGCAACCAATTATACAAAGTTTTAGACACATATAACTTAAATGGCCTCACTTCTAAAAAAAAGAAAAAAAACAATAAAATGTTAACATAGCAACATATATTGTAAGCCTGGGGGCATATATTGTCACAACTGACTTCTTTTTGGTTTTATTTCAGGCTAAAAATCAGACTTATTTCCAGAGCATTTCAGACAGAGTTAGAAAATTGAGGTGAACTTAAAGGACCTGCTTGGTAGGGCCAAGTGAAAGGGGCTAGTAAAGCATGTCAAGAGGCTTTCTTATCAGAAACATCCCATTCACACTGTGTTTCTAGAGCCATGCCTTCTTAAGAAGTGAAAACTAAAGACTCCCAAAGCATTAGCTTGTGGATCACCCTCACGATCAGAAAGTCATTCCTCTGTGGAGCTCTGTTAGACCTGACCGCCATCCAGGAATCCATTCACTAAGGTTACCCTGGCAAGAGTGACAAGACTGGCTCTCTGAATCAGTCAATATCTTCCATGCCATCACTATTTACAAAAAGATGACTGGGAAATAAAAGATATTCTAGATTTCTTTTAGAAACTACGAATGCAAGCTCCAATCTCTATTAGGCAATGATTCCATCAAACATACCCTTCTGTATACCTATAAGTATTTTGGAGCCCCCAAACACTTTTCAGTACTCAGGGACTGTTTTTTTCTTTTGTTCATTTGGGATCAGCATGCATGACACGGGATCACATCCAGTCTAAACAACATGTTGAATTTTATTTCACAAGTGAAAACAATTCAGAGCCTCGAGGTTCTGTGTGGACATGAAAAATCCTCCCTTCATCTTTACTTTGTCCTGTTTTCCTAATTCTCATGAGATTCTTGTGCCTCAGAATCATTACAATGCTGAGGACCCATGGCATTCTTTTCTTCACTGAGACTGACTAATGTAAGTACAGAATGTAATAGAGACTGTAGGTTTCAATTTTCAAAGATAACCATGAATTAAATGCAAGGAAAAAAAATCTCAATGTTTATAAAAACAAACAAACAAACAAAAAACCCTCCTGTGTAAAACAAGCAAGGTAGAACCAGGGAACACATAAAGAGCAGCAACAGAGAATGGTCAAAGAGGACGGAGTTACCACACATACACACATACAGGAGCATAACAACAGGACTTTAAGAGACCTTCTACTTCTAACTCTTGAACTGTTTCTGTACATATCATGTGGCATGCAATGGAACCAGGACTATTTGTAGAAATATCAAATTTCAAATGTACAGCAGAAACTTAGGGTATACCATCCTGTCAGTAAAAGACTAGTGGGCTCATGATTGTTTCTTCATTTTAAGAGACAAGTTGAATTGATTTAAAATAGGGAAGTCACTTAACACAGGTGCTATGTGTTATAATCAGGATGGACCCTACCCCCCCCACACCCTCCCCCACAAACCACTCAAGATGTCCACATTTTTGGGTACCAGTACTAGTGCTTGAGTTTTAGGGCCTGGATGCTGTACCTGAGCTTTTTCCACTCAAGGCTGGCACTCCACCACTTGAGATAGGCCAGCACTTCTCCCTTTCTATTGGTTAGAGATGCGTGTCATGGATTTTCCTAATTATATTGGCTTCAAACTGTGATCCTCAGGTATCAACCTCCTGAGTAGCTAGGATCACTGTGAGCCCTGGATATCCAAATTTTAATCTTTAGATATCACTTCAATTTCTCATAGCTAGCCATATATTTGGGGAGAGCCGGAATACAACCTCCTCATAACCTTTCCTTCCACCTTAGTTACGACACTCCTGACTAAGAGATAGATATGAAGAAATTGAACATCTTTCCCTACACATTTGCCAAAGCTATTGTGTCTCCATAGCAAGTCTAAATGAATCTAGAATATAACTCTTGTAAATGGTCAGTGGATAAAAATACAAGGTAGTATATAAGACCTAATATTTATATAATAAGATTTATTTAGACGCCTTTTAAAGATTCATTTCTCTTGGTCTGGGAGTTTGACCTAGTGGTAGTGTCCTTGCCTAGCATGCACGAAGACCCAGGTTCAATTCCTCGGTACCACATACATAGAAAAAGCCAGAAGTGGTGCTATGGCTCAAGTGGTAGAGCTCTAGCCTTGAGAAAGCCCAAGGACAGTGCTCAGGCCCTGAGTTCTAGCCCAGGATCTGGCAAAAAAAAAGATTCATTTTTCAATAGCTTTGGGAACTGTAGGGCGTGAGACTCAGAAGTAGACTTGTAGAGTGATGAGCCCAAATTTTCTTTCTCAAAATCATACCAACTCTGAACTTTCCTCTACACAAAAGGTTTAGTCTGATGCATCTAGGAAGATATCTGGAATCACTGACTGGGAATGACATGACCTAAGTTCACACCTGTGCTTGAGCAGTGCTAGTTGTGCCATTGGTCAGTCGTTCACTCTCTCAGATTCAGTTTTTATTCCTAGTAGGGGGAAAAACTACATGAGTTTCTTGAGTTGTAAGGGGGGGGGAAGATTATAAAGATGTTCTTGCAATCTCTGATGCACTGGACACATATAACCTTTATTAATGAAATGTGGTTCTCAGCTTAAAATTGAAATAACACACTGAATAGCTATAAATTGTGTGTGTGTGTGTGTGTGTGACTTTTATTGTTATTTGTGAAAGATAGTAGATATAGTGATGGCCAAAATGATCATCTAAAAGTTATATTAATTTGATTCAGGGACTCAGAATATGTGAGTTTGTGCTCTTAGTGTGTTTTCCTTATTCAACTCATGCTGTGGATTTATAAAGAGAAAAAAAAAAAACAGCCTTGATTTGTGTGCTCCACAATCAAACCTGGCACTAAAAGAATGCCTTTCCAAAATTCTCCTAGATTCTTACATCTCACAAATAGTCTATTGAGCTTGGCCTCGTCCTTCTGCTGCAAGGCCTATGCCCATTGACAAAGGAAGGGGTGGTGACCTCTGTTCCTGAGGTTAGACTTGACTTTCACCTTGGGCGTTTCCATTGCTCTCTATCTCTAAGTGCTAGTCCTTGGATTTCCTGACTGGCCCACTCCTTTAGAAAGGATATTTTACCTTAAGGAATTGGACTTTGTTTTATCCTTCCGCTCCAATCAATCTCATCCTGTTTAAAAGGGGAAGGGTTAACCAAATCAAGCTTGTTGACACCATTCAATGAGACCAAGATTAAGAGATTTCCTTGGCCCAGTCCTCTCTTCAAGGGTTTTCTTTCATACAGTCTTATCAGGTAGAAAAAAAGAAGGCAGCAGTCCTAAACCTTTTTTGTATATTGAGATGAAGGAAATCTGACAGCACAACACTGCAAGGAGATAAATAAGTCTTCAGACCAGCACTTACATTGGAGACTTCTGTTTTCAGAAGTAATGATAGAATCTCACTGTATGTAATAGATGTATGCCTGACATTGTATGAGAAAATCAATTTTAGAAGATGAGTTCCAATTTTAAAGACAGCAGGGAGCTTTTCTATTTAAAATAATCTCATGATTAATGTTCCTGAAATGTGAATGGCCACATCAGTTATCTCATTTGTAAAAGAACAAAACAAAAATCTCACAGCAAACAAACCTAGGACATTTGTAGAAATCTTTGCTGACATATTACATACATTTATTCCGAATATACTTGTGATATAAATGTACAAAGAAGTGGTGCAGTGGAATCAATACAGAACTGGCTGCAAAAGATTTGGATTTGAGTCTGGCATGACTCGCATGACTTTGTCCTTGTGATCCTTGAATATTTAATTGGAGATAAGAGTCTTGAAGGGACTTTTCTACCCAAGTGGGCTTTGAACTTCAATTGTCAAATCTCAGCTTTCTGATTAGCAAAGATCACAGGTGTGAGTCATCAATGTATGGCTTCCCCTACTGAAAAGTTAGGAATATAAATTGGACACATATTTATCCACTGTAATACAAGTGCAGGCTACTCATACATTCAAAGGTAAAATCCATGAGGAAAATATATGGCACATCACCTTTAAAAGCTCAAAAGTACTGGATGTCTAAAAAATGGTTGTGAAATGTAAGCAGAGGCAGAGAAGACTTAGAATAATTTAGGGCATAACTGATTCTAATAAAAGACAGAGCTCTTGCTCTAAAATTCATCTCTTTGGGCACTTCATGCCATAAGTCTTTGTAGAACAGGATTTGGCATCTGCCCAGATCTAGAAAAGCCTGAAAAACCCATAATGTTTGTGGTGGGTAGTACTGAAACCAGCTCTGAAGAGGCCTCCTATACAGGGGTTTTCTCCTGCTTTGATTCTATTGTACTTCTTCAGGCTTTTAATTACCATTTTGAACACAACATCTCTGAGAGTTACTTTGCTTTGTTTGTTAGTTCAGAAACTCACAAATAGCCCCAACTGTGGGAAATAAAAAGCAAGTGGGGAGAAGGAAGTCACTGACAGAGAAACACTTGTTCTGACTGTAGATTAGGCAAGCAGAAAGAGGCAGGCTTTTCAAAACCACATCCACTTTGAGACTTCATGAAGGCACAGTAGGCTTGCTAGCCCTGTTAATATAGCTAGTTCTGTACAATTACATATTTTAGCATCTTAACTAAGTTATCTTTGAACTTTTCCAAGGAAAGATTTGGTGTTAAAAAAAAATCAAGCATGTTTTTGCAAATACACTGACCTTACAAACAATACCCAAAATGACTGGCACACATCTAAATCTTTGTTTAAGGACTTGACTCCAGGACAAAGTTTGCATTGCTTCCTTTCTCTCATTCAGAAAAGCAGGTCTGCATTCTGCCCCCAGAGTGAAAGCACAGCCATGCTCTAGCTGTCATTATTTTTAACAGTGAATAACTTTCTGCAATGTAGTCAAATGTTAGCTAGCATACAATTTAATGGAAGAGCATCACAGACTTTTCTATTATTCAGGAATAAGATGATAATGTCACTGTATCTGTACCATGTAACCTTGTATTATGAGTACTACACGATGCAATAAGACAAATTAAAGTAGGTATACCATAAGAATTATAAAGAAAGAATTAATACTATCTTCAGGGCATGAGATATAATTATATGCCTGAAACACTCAAAAGAGTGAACAGAAAAAAAAGTACTGCAAGTGACAAGAAAACATAGTAAAATAGTAGGTTATAAAGTTAACATATAAAAATCAGTAACCTAGAGATGTCACCAAAACTATGAAAAATGAAAAGATTTCTTGCAAAAGAAAATTGCACTGATGATAACAAGCATTCTAAAAAGAATTCAAAGCTTGCCTCAAGCAAACTAAAGTACCTCAAGCAAACTAAAGTACCTCAGACAAACCAGTGATTTGAATAAATGAAAAATGATAAAGCATGGCTCTGGAGAGAAGGCTCCCTTAGTTAATCCAAAGTTTCTCCATAATTTTAATCAAAAACTACCAAGTTACAAATGGACTATTAGGTTTGAAAGGAAGTTTAATAAGCCAAAACAAGAGTCCATTCTTGTAAGTATCAACATGTGTACAATAAAAATGTTTTGTATGTTGTTGAATGAAAAGACAGATGAAGCTTTGGAACAGAATAGAAAAGTCTAGCTAGACACCCCAAGTGACTAATGCCTGTAATCCTAGCTACAGAGGAGGCAGAGACTGAGTATTAGGATCAAATCCAGCCCAGGCAGGAAAGTCAAAGAGACTCTTATCTCTAATTAACCAGCAAGAGGCTGGAAGGCCTGCAGCTCAGTGGTAGAGAGGAATGATGAGCAAAATAGATAAAGGACAGCACCTAGTCCCTGAGCTCAAGCCCCTATACCAGTACAAAAATAAAGAGAAAAAAATCAGAAATATACTAATTGTATATGCCACATTAGTACAGAATGAAAGTGGCCTCTTCAATCATTGGAAAGTGATAGTTTTCTAAAACAAGAGCTCTGAAACGGATGCTGAACCATGGGTCAAATAAATAAATAAAACTGGATCTATTTCTCATATACTACACCAGGAAAAATTCCAAATGAATAAGAGATATACAAAGAAAATGAAACGATCAGATGCTATTTTGAAAAACTGCATGTTCATCTATAATCTGCAGGTGCAGAAAATATCCTAAACTATGATTTCAAATCCAAAATCCATAAGGAAAAAGACTGATATATTCACATTTGCATGGCAAAAAATCTCACAGTGAACAAAATAAAATGCATAACAAAATTACACACAACTTTGCATTTTGTATCTCCAGATTTCCAAAACTAAAGAAGGAACTGGTATAAATAGTTTCACAGAAAAAGAAATGCAAATGTCTCTTAAACACATGCAAAGATGCTCAACCTCACCTATAATAAGAAAAATAAAAAATAAAACTACACTAAGATATTACTTCTCTTCTATCAGATTGACAAAACAACCACTTTTTATCACATAGTCCTTTGGCAAGTCTGTGAGAGGCATTTACTCTTACATATTATTATGACAATGCAAAAGGAAAAAGCCTCAGGGGAAAGGAAATATGGTAAACCTCACAAAAGTACAAAAGCACTTATCAATCCCAATGCTAGGATCCAAATCTATGTCAACAGAAATATTAAAGTGTACAGGTTCTTCTTTGCATACTCTTTCTATGAGCAAAACTTGGAAACATCTGAAATGAGCATAAGTGGTGAACTAGTTGGGTTGAGAATGATGCATTTACCTATTGGAAGAGATCCTATGCTCTGTAGAGCTATCTGTGAGATATACTATAGTTTCTTCAATAGCACTATGGCGTTAGGGGTCAGATATATTTTTGGTTGAGGATCTGTCCTCTGCTTTATAGTGTGTCTAGAAGCTCCCCTGGCTTATACCCACTAGATATCAGCAAATCTCCTTCTTCTAGTTGTAAAATGTCTCTAGACATTTTCAGAGTGATAGCTTCTCCAATTGTCACCAGGAAGATGAAACCTATCCCCAATTGAGAACCAATCTGGAGAAAGAGGAAATAATAATATGAAGGGGAAAGGGCAAAGAAACAAAACTTCTTTGAATGTTTTTGTGAACTTAAGTTTAGTACCTTTACATGTATTTAAAAATTAAATGCTACAATGCACCAGGATTAACTACAAATAGATCAAAGACCTCGAGGTAAAAGCAGATACACTGAAAACTTTACAAGAAGGAATAGGAGATACACTAGGTCTCCTTGGCACAGGTTGAAACTTTCTTAATAAGGACCAAGAAGCACAACAAATCAGAGAAAGTCTGGAAAAGTGGGACTGCATTAAACCACAAAGCTTCTGTACAGCAAAGGACATAGCTAGCAAATTAGCTAGAAAGCCTACAGAGTGGGAGAAGATCTTCTCTAACCATACAACAGACAAAGGCCTCATATCTAAAATATATCAACAGCTCAAAAAATTGATTCACTCCAAAACTAATCTCCAAAGAAACAACCATCCTATTAAAAGATGGGCCAAAGACTTAAAGAGAGATTTCTCTGCAGAAGAAATAAGAATGGCCTATAAATACATGAAGAAATGCTTGACATCTCTGGCCATGAAAGAAATGCAAATCAAAACAACTCTAAGGTTTTACCTCATTTCAGTTAGAATGGCCAGGATCAAGAAATCTAATAACAACAGATGCTGGAGGGGATGTGGCCAGGAGGGATCACTACTACGCTGTTGATGGGAGTGTAAACTCATTCAACCACTATGGAAAGCAGTATGGCAGCTCCCCAAAAGACTAAACATAGAACTCCCCTATGACCCAGCAATTCCGCTACTTGGCATTTACCCAACCATCCAGAAACAAGGACATACTGAATCCACTAGCACAACGATGTTCATTGCAGCACTATTTACCATAGTAAAGATATGGAACCAACCCAGATGTCCCTCAGTTGATGACTGGATCAACAAGATGTGGTATTTATATACAACAGAATTCTATGCTGCTGTCAGATAGAAAGACATTGCTCCATTTATAAGGAAATGGAAAGACTTAGGAAAAAATCATATTAAGTGAAGTAAGGCAGACTCAAAGGAACATAGGCTCAGTGGTTTTCCTCATTTGTCATAATCAGTAGAAACCTTGGGCTCTCCTAGAAGAGATTTATAATAGAACAAGACCTAGATGCATAAGGCCATATAGGATGATGCTAAATGAAAGGACCTCCAGGATATAGAAACAAAAGCCATATAGTGAGTGATTGTTGTCCTTAACATACTATGTTATCTCTCATCTCTTTTGCTGTACCTTGGTTATCTCATATTGTTACAGTATTTCACCTTGTTATCTGATATATTGTATATGTGTGTATTTGGTTATTTGAAATAGTATAGGGAAGGGAGGAAAACAAGATGAGGGGTGAGGGCGGGGGGAAGGAAATGGGGACCAAGACATGAGAAAGGGTATCAAAGTATGTGAAGTAATGCAACTTCTATCTGGTGAATAAAATGTAACCCTTATATTAATTACAATAAAAATATATGGAAAAAATTAAATGCTAAAACCAAGCCTGAAATGTGGAAGTAAATGAAAGGAAAATGATTTTAAATGTGTATTATGTCTTCACAGAGAATTATGCTAAGTGATTTTAGGTATACTAACACAATTTCTTTTTCCTACTTCTTATGCCTACTAATTGAACTTCTTATTCCTACTTATTATTAAGTATTAATACTAAGAATTAATATTAAGTTATTTTGAAGGCCTCAATTGCAACATAATTGCAATAGCCATGCTATATTGTTATTCTGAGGCTTAAGCATGTATTTTAGATAAAACAATGACTAATTATAACCATGTCATTGAATAAGGGAAGTATCTCTGTGAGGGAAATGAGAAACAAATAGGAAAACAATGATATTAGGTAAAGACCCTGATGTTCCAATTTGAATTGGATATGTCAGTATGAACTCATGAAATACTTATTTTTTTAAATTCTTTACTATCTCTGCCCAATAAAAAGGAGTTGAAACAAAAGCAATCCAGTATAAGTATTGCTAATAATTGCATGTGATCTCCAACTGTCATTTTTAACGAAAAAGAAGTTTTGGGGGAGGAAAGGGCTGTTTAGGATTTAAGGAGAAAATGAGGAAGAGGGAAGTGTGGCTGTGGTTCAAGTAGTAGAACACCAGGCTTAAGGGAAAAAAAGATATCCAAGAGCATGAGGTCTTGAGTTCAAGCCCCAGCTCAGTGGCTTGTGTGCATTAAAATCCTAGCTACTCAGGAGTTTGAAAATCATGGTTCAAGGGCAGCCTAGACACAAAAGTCCATGAGACACTTATCTTTAAGTAACAACCAAATCATCAGAAATAGAAATCTGGGTCAAGAGGTAGAGCATTGGCCTTTAACAAAAATCAGGGTCAGTGGTCAGACCCTGAGAACTGGCACACACAGAAAAAAAATAATTAGATATATTTGAACGTGAATTGAGTATTTAATATTAGGAATTATTGTGGTCCACATTTAGGTTCATTCATGCTTGTGTTTGCTACCATGTACATTTGTATTTATTCCTAGAGTCTCTGTCTCTTTGAGATATACACTGTAATTACATATAACTGAGACTTGCTTCAATGAAAATTTCGGTTAACAGGTGGGAATGAATGGGAAGACAGATGAAACCAGGTTAATATGATCTAATCAGTGTCAATGCTGAATGATGAATACATGAGCATTCATTTAACCATTACTTTTATACTTGCCTGGAGATTTTAATCATAAAGTGCTTCATGAAAGAAAACCACTTAGAAACTATATTTTTAACTACTATAAACTTTGCCAGACCCTTGTCATTTGAAGGACAACCACAACGCATGGATGCTGGGTTGAGAGGCTCTAATTACATGGAGTTTGCCTATGCTCATCCCTCGCTGTCCTCTGCCTCTTTTATGCCGCTTTCCACATCTTGTAACATCTCCTCCACTGGTAGGAGAAGCTTACATGATGAGAACATAAGAAAATAAGAACTTCCTAAATGAAGGTCACCTTGTGATCATTTACATTACACTGCCAATAATTCCATGAAATCACCACTTTCTAGTGGCTGTCACAGCTGTTGAATTAATAGTGACAAGATTGTCTAGCTCATCGTTGATCGTTTATGTACCTGCTAATGTGAACTGATGGTTTATTGCTAATTATGGAGAGTTTTTTTTAAAATAAGTGCTTCCTACATGTTTATAGAGCTGTAAGAATCTAGGATGTGAGTACACAGAATAGGATGAAGGGCTATGCTTCTCTTACTAGCAATGACTGAACTGGAGTTGAATGAGTCATCAATCTTCTCTTCTTGTAACTATAGGTATTTATCAAAGTTCTGGATAATAATGATAACGGCCCAGAATTCTCTCAGCCAAATTATGAAGTGACGATTTCTGAAGATGTGCTTCCAGACACAGAGATCGTGCAGGTAGAAGCCACAGACAGAGATGAGAAACACAAACTGAGCTACACAGTCCACAGTAGCATTGACTCTATCAGCATGAGGAAATTCCGCATTGACCCCAGCACTGGTGTTCTGTATACTGCCGAGAGACTGGACCACGAAACTCAGGACAAGCATATTCTCAACATAATGGTAAGACCCCTCTGCTGTTTTGTTCTCCTGACAAATCCCTTAACCTGTCAAGGCAAACGCTTTAGTCTGCAAAAATACAGAGCCCTTTATTACTTGTAAACAGTAATAAATTCGGTCTTTTTCACTGCCAGCTCACATTCAGTTCTGCCTTTTTTATTTCAATGAAGAATTGCTATAGTTAGCTAGCAACTCTCTCTATATATATATTACCAAACTGAAACGTGAGATAGGTTCTGCAGAAACTAGCTGTTCAGTAAATGCCGGTGACTGTCTAGCTACAGAAGGAGGAATCGTGCTGGTACACATCCGGAAGATTTATGTCAAAGTTTTTTTATAAAAATTCCCTTATAATTTAATCATAAGGTAATCTGTTACTCAACCTGTGCGATGCTCTAACCTAGGAAGCATTTTTTTTTAATTTTTTTATTGTAATTAGTAAAAGGGTTACATGATATTTGCCAGATAGAAGGTGCATTAATTCACATACATTGATACCCTTTCACATGTCTTGGTACCCGTCTTGGTTTTCCCCCCTTCCCTGGGAAGCATTTTGAGACCCAATTTGTCACTTATTACACTGGCAGTTGGACCTTGTGTTGAATGCAAACACTAACACACAAAAGATATCTTAACACAAGCTAAGGATACAGAATAAGGCCTGCAGAAAGTGAAAAGTCTCAAATTATATTCATTTATGTTCCTTTGATGTACAAAAGTTACCTTACTTTAAAAAAGCTTATTATCTTTAAATAATTGTACAAAGGGGTTACCATTTTACAGTTTTATAAATTCAATTCATCTTGATCAGTGTAACCCCTTTAACAGTCTTACACTTTCCAACTCCCCCTTTGCTTATTTTTCTTAAAAATTGCAGTACATACAATGAATTATTGACTGCATTCTCCTCCCTTTCCTCCTTATCCTTAAGCGTGGGCTAAGCACCAGTGGCTAGTTACCCAGGAGGCTGAGATCTGAAGATCATAGTTCAAAGCCAGCCTTAGCAGATAAATTCATGAGACTCTTTACCTCCAATAACCAGCAAAACACCAGATGTGGTGGTGTGGCTAAAGTTAGACCAGCCTTGAGTTAGAAAGGCAAGCAAGGTGTGAGCGTACATACATATATATGTAGGTATATATATATATATGTATATATATATATGCAGGTGAAGTTTGGCTAGTTCACATAATTGATGAGAGTCATCTTTGATTTACTTTGGTCTATAATCATCCCTCTATCAGCTCTGTGGCAATGGACAGCTTATTAGCTTATTGCATTCTTAAGACCAGGAAAGCTGACAGAGACTTAATCTTATTCACTAATTCCCTTTGACATACACTAAGACTGAAAGTAATATGCTGCTACGTGTTACTTTTCACTTTGTGAGGTTGGAAACTTTCCTGGGAAGGGAAAGTTGAGATCACTGCTCTTGCGTCTTGCCTCTTAGCTAAGACTCCAAGGACCAGAGGGGCAAATTGCAGAGCGCGCCAGATGCTTCTCTCTGTCCCTGTATTCATTTGAATCAACAGCTTTTCCCTGAGCACAGATTGCCTTCCATGCCCTGTTCTAGGCACTGAGTATACAAAGGATACAAAGTCCCTATACTCTTCAAGCTGACATTCTGTTGGAATTGATCTAGATTTCAAGAATACCAGAATTGAGATCAGTTTAATCTTTGGGTGTGGCAGTCCAGTGTATAAATGTTCAGCACACTCACGGGGTTGAGCTTGCATGATTTCTTCCAGGGCAGAAGCCTTGTCCCAGTGACTAACTCCATCCTCGTGGTTCTTCAAGTCATTCTGTTCATTTTTTCCTGGACAAATTCAGATTTAATTTGGTCATCCTCTACCATTTATCATCTATGATTGACTATTAAAAATGATTCCTTTGTGCTCCATTTCTCTAATCTAAGCCACTTTAGTTATTTTGCTCATTCCTTCTAGTTACTATACATTTTTTTTTAGAAAAAAAGAACTAAAATGCTTTCCTTGATGGCTGTTGTTAAGGTAGTTTTAATTCCTTTTGTAACTCTCTGAAGTTAAGCAGTTGACAACTAAGCAAGCTAAGATGACACATCTGAGTAGTGCTACATAGAATTACAAAAATTGGTTGAAGAACCAATCATTTATAAGCTTCTGCCTTGTTCAAACCTGGAAAAACTTTATAACTATCAAGCACATTTCTTTAGTCAAGTCGCACAGGGGCTCCTAAATTTAGAAAATAAAGATTGCCTGCCTCTTGTCAATCATAAGAGCTCTTCTTCAGCTCTGGGCTTCTGTAGATTCTGAATTGTCTTGTTTGAAACAACCACATGCTGACATTGCCACAGTATTTCTGTTTCTGTGTGTTCCTCTTGCTTCCTCCAGGAAGCACAGCACAATATTCAGTTCTTACTCCCTCAGAGGGCATTTTTCAGTGCACTGATGACAGCATGTACCTCTGGCATTACAGGCTATGTCTCTTTTTTATATTTCCCAGTGAATACTGGGCTTCTTGAGGATAGAAACGATACATGTTTTCTGAATGAATGGCAATTCGTAGCTAACACTGTATGTGTTAAACTTACTCAGCTTTCCCTCCAAAAGAGCCCACGGGACATACATAACAAAAGGGAGGTGTGAAGGGGCCTAGAAACAAGGGCTGGATCTGTGATATCCAGGCATCCAAATAAGCACAGACCATGAGCCAGACATCCAGTTAAGCGTGGTTCCTATCTTTGATTCACTCATGGACATTACTAGAGCCCTTGGCTCACAAACTGTATCTCTCTTGTTAATGTTCGCCTTATAGAGCACCAGCCAAGTACCTGGGAGTGATTGGATCAAACACCTTGCATGCATTATCTCATTATGTTTTCCCTACAGACATAGCCATATGAGTGAGTACTTGTAATGCAAGATTTTAGTCCTACTGCTTCTTGTATTTTGCCTAAAGGTCAGAGATCAGGAGTTTCCTTATCGAAGAAACTTGGTCCGAGTCATTGTGAATGTGGAAGATGCTAATGATCACAGTCCTTATTTTACCAACCCACTGTATGAAGCATCTGTGTTTGAATCGGCTGCTCTGGGATCAGCTGTTCTGCAAGTAACAGCTCTGGACAAAGACAAAGGGGAAAATGCAGAGCTCATATATACCATAGAAGCAGGTGAGAGCTGTAGACCTCTTGCACAGGTTTCAGCATGATGCATGATATTCGGCCTACAATAGTGTATTGCAACTGTGTGAAATTCAGATCATTACCACTGAATCATGTCCAAATGAGTATTTTGGCCAAGTATACTACTCATTGGTGTGATGATAATCTATCAAGTTTTCGTGTTTCAATATTGACAGTAATCTTAGATTTTTCTGGAATGGAGAAAAGATAAGAAATATATAATACATTTAGTAATCTTAACCTACAAGCCATAGTCTCTAACTAAAACTTCCAAAGCCCCCTATCACATAAGGGCTTCTTGGCTGACCTAGGAACTGAATCTTATATGTAGTAAGTGAACTATTGGCTTAAAAAACTCTCTCTATGCTTACTCATGATTAACATCATATATAGCTGATAGATATGAGGGCTCTTATTTAACCAGTTAACTAGCAAACTTCTTTCATTAAACGTGACATTTAAAAATTGCTGGGAGTGTGACCTAGTGGTGGAGTGCTTGCCTAGCATACATGAAGCCCTGGGTTCAATTCATTGGTACCACATACATACACAGAAAAAGCCAGAAAGTCCTGCTGTGGCTCAAGTGCTAGAGTGCTAGCCAACAGGACTGGCACAAAAAAGTTAATTTACCATTCAAAAGAAAACTATAGTTTACTGATGTTTGGAAGATAAATAACTAGGAAACATTTATGACAGAGAAATAAATGTCTAAGCAAGAGATAAGACTAAAAAAATGACAAATACCTTATCCACTCTGCTTTTCTCTGCTTTTCTGCCTTTTCTGAATATTCAAAGCACATATTTCCAAAACGTTCTGCAACATTTTTGTCTATTGTACATAATGCCAAAAGAAATCTCTTTCCATGCCGGCAATAGAAAAGCTTCCTTCTCTTCATTTAAATGAAGACCATTTTGTGAGTGGCTGAGTTAAAATAGAAATGCTACAATGGAGCTTTTAGACTAGAATTTTTGGAAGAAGAAAAGCCAATAACTTTCTTCTATATGTGTCTCTGCATTTAGTGATAATCTACAAATCTGTCCCATATTAGATGCTCACATTTTACATGCTTCTCTACTAACTCTAAAGGAAAAAGCGGAGAGGGGTTTAAGACAAAATGTTGGTCCATAATGATCCTGTAAAGGGAGAAATTTCCTCCATTTCTGTTGTCGGTGTCCTTGGGTTTTCCTTTCAATGCAAAGCCAGACAATTATTTACTAGTACAGTTTTACAGCTCTATGAATCACACACTTTTATCACATTATTATATAATCATAATGCTTCTGATTCCACAAATAATACCAGGTCACTTGAATAAAAAAATGAATGTTTAAATATCATAGAAAGTCATCTAATCCAACATTGTTTTTATTTTTTTCTCTGGATTGGTTTCTAATCTAGTGTTTTTTTCTTTGTTCATTCATTCATTCATTCATGTATATTCTCTCGTCACCAATAAAACTTCATGTCATTGTGTGTCCATCTGCTTTTTATTTTTATTATTGAGACCACTATTTTTACATGTCAGAGCCAGCAATTTGTATGCCAATGTGGAGGTTCTCAAGGAATAACTTAACTTAGCATGCTGGTGAAAATGACTGCTCCACATATATTTTAACCTCCAGGTCATTTATTTAACAATCAAGTGACTCAAAAGAAAAAAGCTAGTTTTTGAAAACATCCTTTATTGAGTAAATGTAAATTTCCAGAAAATAAAGTAAGAGTTGGTATCTTTAAAATGATGTTTGCCTGACTATACATGTAAGAAGCTAATGAGAATTACCACGAGCACAACCAGTTTCTCACAGCTGGTAGCTGGTGAGCCCTTTTGGAGATGTGGGCAAAGGGCCTACTTAGGGGCTGGACTATCCTTAGCCAAGCAAAGAGCCTTCCAGGGGATGGAGGTGGGGGCACATCAGATGCTTCAGCATTTTGAACCAAGTGACAAGTAGTTGTATAAAATGTTATGTTTTATTTAACTGTTCTCACAAACCTCAGATAAGCCAGATTTCATTTTGTTTACTGGTAGGCTATAAATTCTCTGTCTCTTTACTTAACCTCTAAAGTAACTGTGAAGCGTTTTAGTTGGTCTGTAGGACTGTGGCATAACTGGTGCACAAAGATTCAGGTCTTACATTTAGTTCCAGTTTGATATTTGAGGCCCAAGGACAGTTCTGAAGCAACACTGGAGAAGAGATACTGTACCAACAAATGACATAGGATGGAGACCCAAGAGACCCTAAGACAAATATAGATAATTAAAAATATTTCAGATATTCCTTTCTTCTCACTGACTTCACAGAGAGATTTTGAATACCTTTTTTGTGTCAGACAATGTGCTGCATACCAGATAGTGAGAAGTAAGAAGCACACCTTTGGTCTCTTTGCCAAAAATCTATAAATGATAGATTTCAAGAAAATAAACAGAGGTTGATTTCTAAAGGCCTGAGAATAGAAGAAGAGAATAAACTGGGTACTAGTGGTTTATATACCTTCAATACTGTCTACCCAGAAGGCTGAGATGTGAGAATAACAGTTCAAACCCAGCCAATGAAAAAGAAATCTGTAAGACTTTTATTTCCAATGAACCAGCAAAAGCCAGAAGTACAAGTGTGTTCAAGTGGTAGAGAGCCAGCCTTGAACAACCAAAAACAAAAGCCAAAGGAGAGCTGGAAGCCCTGAGATCAAGTCTGAAAACCAGTGCTAAAAAGAAGAGAATAAGCAAGCAGGCATTGGATTCTAAGAATAATGGTCAGTTAGGTATGTGGAGGAGGATCCTAGCCTCAGTGTAAAACAGGCCAACAGCAGCTCTCAGGCAACAATCCCTCAATCCCTCTTGTTAGGGATGAAGAAATGTTCCAGACCCCAGAGGTGGAGAGGACATACTTAGAAACTTTGAGGTACTACATGGTAGCCAGTGAGCAGTGAGATTTGATCAGTTTGCACCCATGGATGAGGGTTGCATGCCAACATTGGAAAATGACATGATTATTGGCACAAATGATACAATCATCAAATCTATGATGCTCCTTGTTGAAACAGCAAAAGTTTACTTATCCTAAGATCACCACACTAAAGGGCAATTAGAGAAATGGTTTAAAATGGCTTTAATGGTCTATTTATATTTTCTCCTTGGTTTCTGTATTTTAGGGAACACTGGGAACACATTTAAGATCGAGCCAGTCTTGGGCATCATCACTGTTTCCAAAGAACCAGACATGACAACAATGGGTCAGTTTGTCCTGTCCGTCAAAGTCACAGACCAAGGTTCCCCGCCAATGTCTGCCACTGCAATTGTGCGCATTTCTGTCACCATGTCTGATAATTCTCACCCCAAGTTCACTCACAGAGACTACCAGGCTGAAATAAATGAAAACGTTGAGATGGGAACATCCGTTATTTTAATCTCTGCCATCAGCCAGTCGACCCTCATTTATGAAGTCAAAGATGGCAACACCGATGGCACCTTCACCATCAATCCATATTCTGGCGTCATCACCACACGGAGGGGCCTCGATTATGAGCGAACTTCCTCCTATCAACTCATCATTCAGGCCACCAATATGGCGGGGATGGCTTCCAATGCTACGGTCAATGTCCAGATTATTGATGAAAATGATAATGCTCCAGTGTTCCTCTTTTCTCAATACTCAGGCAGCCTGAGTGAGGCCGCCCCCGTGAACAGCATTGTCAGGAGCTTGGATAACAGCCCTCTGGTTATCAGGGCCACTGATGCAGACAGCAACCAAAACGCCCTGCTCGTGTATCAGATTGTGGAGCCCACAGCTAAGAAGTTCTTCACAGTGGACTCCAGCACAGGGGCCGTCAGAACGATTGCCAGCCTCGACCACGAGACTATCTCCCACTTCCATTTCCATGTGCACGTGAGAGACAGCGGCAGCCCGCAGCTCACGGCAGAGAGTCCTGTGGAAGTCAGCATCGAGGTGACAGACGTCAATGATAACCCCCCTGTTTTCACCCAGGCTGTGTTTGAGACTGTCCTACTTCTCCCTACTTATGTTGGGGTGGAGGTTCTGAAAGTCAGTGCCACAGATCCTGATTCCGACGTGCCTCCCGAGCTGACATACAGTCTCATGGAAGGCAGCTTGGATCATTTTTTAATTGACTCAAATAGCGGTGTAATCACCATCCAAAACAATAACCTCTCCAAAGATCACTACGTGCTGCTAGTGAAAGTGTCTGATGGGAAATTCTACAGCACATCCATGGTCACCGTCGTGGTAAAGGAAGCCATGGACAGTGGCCTCCACTTTACACAAAGCTTTTACTCCACCTCAATCTCAGAGAATCACACAAACATAACCAAAGTTGCTATTGTCAATGCAGTTGGAAATCGCCTTAACGAGCCCTTGAAATATAGCATCCTAAACCCAGGAAATAAATTCAAGATAAAATCTACCTCAGGAGTCATTCAGACTACCGGAGTCCCATTTGACCGTGAAGAACAAGAATTATACGAACTGGTGGTGGAAGCCAGCCGTGAGCTAGACCACCTACGTGTAGCTAGGGTGGTGGTCAAGGTCAATGTGGAAGACCTAAATGACAACTCACCAGTCTTTGTGGGCCTCCCTTACTATGCTGCTGTTCAAGTTGATGCAGAACCTGGGACCATGATATACCGGGTGACAGCCATTGACAGAGATAAAGGTACAAACGGAGAAGTGACCTATGTCCTACAGGATGATTATGGCCACTTCGAAATTCACCCTAATTCAGGGAATGTTATTTTAAAAGAAGCATTCAACTCGGACTTATCCAACATCGAGTATGGTGTCACCATCTTTGCTAAAGATGGTGGACTACCCTCTTTGTCTACATCTGTAGAACTCCCCATCACTATTGTCAACAAAGCAATGCCCGTGTTTGATAAACCCTTTTATACTGCATCCATCAGTGAAGACATCAGAATGGATACCCCCGTTCTAAGCATCAATGCCACCAGTCCCGAGGGCCAGGGTATCATATATATCATTATCGATGGAGATCCTTTCGAGCAGTTTAACATTGACTTCGACACTGGAATCCTGAAAGTTGTTAGTCCTTTGGATTATGAAGTTAAATCTGTTTACAAGTTGACAATAAGGGCTAGTGACGCCCTTACTGGTGCCAGGGCTGAGGTCACTGTTGACCTACTAGTTACGGATGTCAATGACAACCCTCCTGTTTTTGATCAGCCCTCATACAATACAACATTATCAGAAGCCTCTCTCATCGGTACACCCGTTTTGCAAGTTATTTCTTCAGATGCAGATTCTGAAAACAACAAAATGGTACATTATCAGATTGTCCAGGATACCTATAACAGTACAGATTATTTCCACATAGACAGCTCAAGTGGCTTAATCCTGACAGCAAGAATGTTGGACCACGAGTTAGTACAACACTGTACTTTGAAAGTCAGGGCCATGGATAGCGGCTTCCCGGCTCTGAGCAGTGAGGTTCTGGTGCACATCCATATCTCCGATGTAAATGATAACCCTCCAGTTTTTAATCAGCTCATTTATGAGTCCTATGTGAGTGAACTGGCCCCACGGGGCCATTTTGTAACTTGTGTGCAGGCCTCAGATGCTGATAGTTCCGACTTGGATCGTCTGGAGTACAGCATTTTGTCTGGGAATGACCGGACGAGCTTCCTGATGGACAGCCGGACTGGGGTCATCACTCTGAACAACCACCGGAAGCAGCGGATGGAGCCTTTGCACAGTCTCAACGTGTCTGTCTCAGATGGTTTGTTTACCAGCACTGCCCAGGTGCACATCCGGGTACTCGGGGCTAACCTGTACAGCCCAGTCTTTTCACAAAGCACATACGTAGCTGAGGTGAGAGAAAACATGGCTGCCGGGACAAAGGTGATTCATGTTCGAGCCACAGATGGAGACCCGGGAATGTATGGACAGATCAGCTATGCCATCATCAATGACTTTGCCAAGGACCGATTCCTGATAGATAGTAATGGACAGGTCACCACCACAGAAAGGCTAGATCGTGAAAATCCTCTGGAAGGAGACATCAGCATCTTTCTGAGGGCCCTTGATGGTGGCGGGAGAACAACTTTCTGCACTGTGAGGGTGATTGTCGTTGACGAAAATGACAATGCCCCCCAGTTCATGGCAGTGGAGTACAGAGCCAGTGTAAGAGCAGATGTTGGAAGGGGCCACTTGGTCACTCAGGTTCAAGCGATGGATCCAGATGATGGAGCAAATTCAAGGATTACCTATTCCCTCTACAGTGAGGCCTCTGTCTCAGTGGCTGATCTCCTGGAAATTGATCCTGACAATGGCTGGATGGTTACCAAGGGCAACTTTAACCAGCTAAAGAACACAGTGCTGTCATTCTTTGTCAAAGCCGTCGATGGGGGCATTCCAGTAAGACATTCCCTCATTCCTGTCTACATCCACGTCCTGCCCCCTGAAGCATTCTTGCCTTCCTTCACTCAGCCTCAGTACTCCTTTACCATTGCAGAGGACACAGCCGTCGGCAGCACAGTGGACACCCTGAGGATTTTGCCCAGTCAGAATGTCCGCTTCAGCACTGTCAATGGAGAACGGCCAGAAAATAACAAAGGAGCGGTCTTCATCATAGAACAGGACACAGGTACCATCAAGCTCGACAAACGCCTTGACCATGAGGTTAGCCCAGCTTTCTACTTTAAAGTTGCAGCGACTGTACCTTTGGACAAGGTAGACATTGTGTTTACTGTGGATGTGGATATTAAGGTGTTAGATTTGAATGACAACAAGCCCATCTTTGAAACATCCAACTATGAGGCCGTCATCATGGAGGGTATGCCAGTGGGTACGAAACTCACACAGGTGAGAGCTATTGATCTGGACTGGGGAGCCAACGGGCAGGTCACTTACTCCCTCCACTCAGATTCCCATCCTGAAAAGATAATGGAAGCATTCAATATAGACAGCAACACAGGCTGGATCAGCACCTTGAAGGATCTGGATCATGAAGCCGATCCCATGTTCTCCTTCTCCGTGGTGGCTTCTGACCTTGGAGAGGCCTTCTCCCTTTCTTCCACAGCTCTGATTACTGTCAAGGTGACAGACATAAATGACAATGCACCAGCCTTCGCCCAGGAAGTGTACCGCGGGAATGTGAAGGAAAGCGACCCACCAGGTGAGGTGGTAGCTGTCCTCAGTACTTGGGACAAGGACACTTCCGACCTGAATCGTCAAGTGAGCTACCATATCACAGGTAAGTCTCATCCTCTGCTCTTTTCACCATGTGCGGTGCTTGCTAAAGAAAGATGGGAGATGGCAGGAAGCAAGAAAGAAGGACACAAACAACTAAAAGTAATAGAACCTTTCTGGAACTGAGATGAATGAATAGATTTGGCTTCATAGTGGGTGGTTTTACCAATTTTTTTTTTTACAAAAAATTTACAATTGCTCATTGTTATCTCAGATTTAGCCCAATGTTCATTGTGTGCCATGTTATCCAGATTGACTCCAACTGTCCCTTCTGATCATTTTCAAAAGAGGCCCAGCTGGCCACCAGTGGCTTATGCATATAATCCAAGCTGCTTAAGAGGCTGACAACAGCAGATTTGCAGTTCCAGGCCAGCACAGCCTAAAAAATACACAAAGCTTCATTTTCATGGAGGGAAGCTAGAAATTTGTCATCTAGCTAAGACAGAACAAAAACTGGTGGATAATGGCTCAGGTATATTCCCAGGAGGGAAGCAATATCCTATTCTTAAAAAAAAAAAACAAAAAAAAACAACAACAACCAGTGAGAAACTAGCTGGACATGTTACCTAAATGCCAGTCTAGTCAGTGAGAGTTCCTGAGTTCAAACCCTAGTTTCATTCTCTCCCCCACAAAGAAAAACAAAGTCAAATCAAATATTTGACTTGGTGAAATGAATAATGAATGAAGAGAGATGTTTTAAATTGCTTGCCTTTTCCCTACTTTCTGTATTTAATTCTGAAATGAACAATTTAGCTTTGATCTAAAGTAAGATTTGTAAATAAGTTTTGTTTCACCCTGTCATACAATACACACACACACACACACACACACACAAACATAATCAACAGTCATAATTTTTATTTAGACTTTTGCTATGAAGAATTCTAAAATGTAATTGTAAATAAAGGGGAAATATAATTCTGCAATGGAAAGCCAAGGTTAAAAATAAGTTCATGCAAAATTAAGAGCCAAGGAGTTTATACTAGATTGAACTAGGGCCGGGAGTTTGGCCTAGTGGTAGAGTACTTGCCTAGCATGCACGAAGACCCGGGTTCGATTCCTCTGTACCACATACATAGAAAAAAGCTGGAAGTGGTGCTGAGGCTCAAGTGGTAGAGCTCTAGCCTTGAGAAAGTCCAAGGACAGTGCTCAGGCCCTGAGCCCAATCCCAGGACTGGCAAAAAAAAAAAAAAAGTCAGAACTAGCTCTCTGGTCTTCAACAACAAAGAGGAAAGAAATAGGGTCGTGGGGATAAACATGCTAAGAGCTAAGAACTAGTTGGGGGCAGTTAAAGCTAATATTTCATGCCGGGACACTAAAAGCCAGAATGTAAGCAAACTGTCAAATGATTTTCAAGAATCCATCAATGCTAGTATAGTCAGGTGGCCTTCCCTTTTGGAAACCTACATTATTCAGAGTGAAAAATGAATTAATTAGAATACCCTCAGGACCTAGAACTGCTTAAGTGTTAGTGAAAAAGTTAATTAATCACTGCTGTATAAGACCCTCAGTGGAACGGGCTTGTCAGCGGTTTCACATCGCCCCACTTTTCAGGATTCTCTTCTTCTCCCTTTATAAAATGGAATTGTTTTCAAAATGATGTTTTTCTTTTAACAACACCTGATGCATTTTATGCTTTATGTGATATTTTAGTCTGATTTCCTTTAAAGTAGACTCTGTAGTGCCACTGAGACCATGATTCATGGAGCGACGCTTTGATCTGTGCCTTTAGTTTCAGGGGAGAGAAAATCTTCTTTAGAATTCTGAGGGGTAGTTTTCTAGTTGGAAGGATTGTTAAATCCTCAGCCTCAATTATTTTTCCATAGTCTCTGAATTCTCAACCGATGATTTAAAGGGACCGTCTCGTCGACTTTGGGAAGTAATGAGTGCAGAGTAGCTGAATGCGACTACTGCTATTAACAGTGCCAACCACCAGCTGATTTTAATTAGATTTAGCTTTTGCTCTTGACGTAGCAGAACTTGGCTGTGCTGCCTCCGATTAACAAAGCACCATTAATCATTTCATGTAACAAAAGAACCGTGTGGGCCTGCCTGTACTAAATGCCTTTAATAGAGAGGTTAAATTGGTGCATGCTGAAATAATATTCAACAATGGCATAATTGAATCCTAGCCAGTGGTGGCAAAAAGTGATTTCCTCGGAAGAGGCTAGGAGAAGTCTCCTTAGCCAACCACAAATGACACCAGGCTGGATGATTCTGTGTTGGGGAGGACACTCTTGTGTATGGAGGGATGTCTGACACAACCCTGTGTTTCTACCCATTAAGAGTCCAGTGGCACATAACTGCGCCACTACTTCCCAGTGTGACTATTAAAAATGTCTTCACACACTGGCAAATACTCCCGAGATAGGAAGGCACAGACATCACTTGAGAACCATTACCCCCAGAGAAATATACAGTGCTCAGTTTTTCTGGGCTTGGTATACGACTTGGTGCTGTCCGTTCCATAGTTGTTCTGATATACAAAGGACCTTTCAAGCCTTATAGTTGAGTCCAATCCAACATTTCAAATTCACTCCTTCCTGCTACTCAAATAATGTCTGTAGGATTCCACTAACCTTTTATTTACTTATTTTATTTTTTTTTGCCAGTCCACAAGCTTTAGTTCAGAGTACAGGTGCTGTTTGTTAGGTGTTCTGCTCTACCTTTGGAGCCATAGCTCCACTTCTGGCCATTGGCATGTTTATTGGGAATAACATTCTGCCCTGGCTGGTAGAATGCTCAGATTATCAACCTTGCCAAGTAGCCAAGATTGCACTCATGAGCCAATGACAGCCAGCCCATCTCTCCACAGTTTTGAAGATGTGGGTAAGGTGAGAAAGCTGTATTAGGAAACAGTGGACTGACATGTAGTATCTTCTTGTTTATTTTTTTTTCTTGAGACATTCTCATTATGTAGCCCAAGATGGCCTTAAATGTGACATCCTCTTTCCTGAGCCTCTTGCATGCTGGCATTACAGGTATATATCACTATGGCCAGCGTCACAGTAAAAATTTGAAGTCTTTATTTGAACCAACAGAACCAAGTGAACTGGAGAGTCCCAGCTCCAAACATGAAATGTCTAGGGCTCCGATGAAGGAAGTAGAAGGAAAACATTGTAGAACATGCCCATCTAGGCAAAACAATGGAAGTATTTGGTTTCTTAAAGTAGAAAGGTAATCTTTAAGTTCCTAAACGAGTTAGGTGATGTTTTCTTTGTGCTAATGATTATTTTATCTTTCCATTTACATTGAATTGTGCTTGGGATAATGTATAGGAACTCAAGGCATTGGGATGCTCTCTCCTTGTGACTTCCTCCCTAATTGTTTTAGCTAGTGTTAATCTTCTAGAATGTGAGCTTCACCATCACAGCAGGGATTGTTGCTGATTCTATGGCCCTGGTCATCTTTTTGCCTAGAACAGTGGCCTCAAGTCCCTGACCAACACTTGCTGAAGGCTGAAATGAAATGATAATCATCTGCCAGGACCCCTGGCATCCTGCCAGCTGTGTTCAATTCAGTCTTTCCCGGTTTGTGTAAACATGATTTCTCTTTTAAGAATGAGAAGGTCAAGTCGTTTCTTTCCTCTACCTTATGCTAAACTGTCTCCATGTAGTTGAATGAGTGGGAAAAAGAACACGGCAGGGTCCATAAAAAGCTCTTCTACTTCCTCTCAGCCACTTTTCCTCCACGTCCACCAACTTCACTCCAATAAATCCAATCTAATTGTAGTGCTTACTGGGAACTATGTCTTAAATGACCCCTCGTTAGGGCTATTTAATACTAATAGGTCTTCCTCTGCCATGTAAACTTTTCTCCCCAAACTCCAGCCCTTATGAGAAGAGCCCAGCTGTATGATAAAGCCTTCATTAAAGGATTCCTTAATAGAGATGACTGCCTTTTCTTGATTGCATAATCAAGAGCTAATGAAATTGTCTTGGTAACAAGAGCTCTAGTGTATTACATCCTCTCTTGAGACTAAGTGGAAAGACAATTGTATCATCCTGAGAAGACGATTGATTGCTCACAGTTTGAATTTGATTGTCCTTAAGGGGAACTAAATAAGAGATCATCTCCTACTTCGCTAAGTGGATTTTATTCTCTTGCAAAGTTACTATTTTACTTTCCACGCACCAACCAAGCATATAAATATCACGCTTTGTGCAGGAGGATGGAAGGAAGAAAGCACTAACGTGTTTCAGTTTCATCAGAGATGCCAGTTCAGGGGTGTCTCGTGATATGTATGGAACCAGGGCAGTTCCATTGCACATCTTCAGAATTCTCTTCTCCTTGCAGGAGGAAACCCCCGAGGAAGATTCGCCCTGGGCCTGGTGCAGAGTGAGTGGAAGGTCTATGTGAAGAGACCTCTAGATAGAGAAGAACAAGACATGTACTTCCTCAACATCACTGCCACTGACGGGCTCTTTGTCACACAGGCCATGGTGGAAGTGACTGTCAGTGACGTGAATGACAATAGCCCAGTGTGTGATCAGGTGAGTCTGAAGAATTCCAGCCATGCCTTCTACTCTGTTGCTCTAAAGTTTAGTCAAAACCAATCTCACTTTTCTCCTTAAGGCCTTACTAGCTTCTACTCATGCCTTCTATTGGACATTAGGGTGCCAGTTAAGTATCTGAGAGTAAAACAGTCTAGGATAAAATATAAAAATGAGAAGAGCAGAGATAACTGGATCCGATACCCAATACTCCTACTATCCCTAAAACAGTAGGTCTGAAAAAGAAACACTTTTAAATACAAAATCATGAATGGTCTTATAACTTCTGTCACTGATTTCCTAAACGACAAAGGATAATTTCACACTGTTGGCAATGTTGGTACAGAATATGAGTCTCGAGGGCTCCTCATAAAGTAGTCTTTCTGCAACTGTACAAAAATGCCACCAAAAAATGTAAGGTTCCATGAATTCTACTTTCTAGTTTCTTTTTTTACTGAAAAGTTACTATGTCTTAGGTGGACCAAGAGACGATACTGTAGTGTCATGTCAGTTATAGCAATGTTGAAATGTTTTGTGCTAATGTCAAATTTCAATAGTGGCCCTTTAAGCAATTGAGGAGTCTTAAGAACTCATTGAGTCTCGACAAAAAATAATACATGTTCAAGATGTGGTGTGTATGATGGATTCATGGGGTGGGAGTGTCTGTTTTCTTCACTGTTGTTTCCTTATTACCTGGATGGTAGCACTGATAGCATTTAGTATGCAGTAAATGGATGGGTATGGAAATGTAAAACAGATTGATCAGGTATTATGAGATGAGTCTTCAGTGAAGATACAAAATAGCAAAAGCTGAATGATGTCAATCAATTGTTAAGGAATCTTGTATAATACGGTGGAAGTTGTGCCATGTGTATGAATGATTAATTCCTTTCACAGGTTGCATACACAGTCTTATTTCCTGAAGATATTCCATCACATAAAATCATCCTCAAGGTTGGTGCCAAGGACGCTGATATTGGGCCCAATGGCAATGTACAATATACACTCTTCGGAGCTGGAAACAGTGAATTTTTCCTAGATCCTGAAAGTGGTAAGGTGAAATTTATTGTTTATTCATGAGAAGCATTAAAGCCTCCACTGGTCTCATTAGTAATGGATAGCTACAACTTGAAACTTCCACAGACAGGATGCTTAGGTATCTAAGATACAAAGAAATAAAGTGGTATACAATGTCCAAATACAGGTGTTCTGGGGCCCATTCATTTTATTGGGCTTCTTCTAGGTGCTTTCAAGCTACAGTTATTAGTACATTTTTGCCAATCCTGGGACTTGAACTCAGGACCTGGGTGCCATACTTGGGATTTCTCAAGGCTAGCGCTCTACCACTTGAGCCACAGCACCACTTATGGCTTTTTCTGTGTATGTGGTAATGGGGAATTGAGCCCAGGGCTTCGTGCAAGCATTCTACCACTAGGCCACTCATCCAGTCCCTGTTATTAGTACTAAGTAAGCACACATCTCTATTTGTTTCTCATATCAGCAAGTTAAGGTTTATAAAGGTTTAAGTGGTGTTATATTCAGTTGGCAGGTACCTTGCAAGCTGAAGTGTAATATAGGCTAAAAAGAGCTTTTTCATTTTGGAATTATTTTTCAGATCCCTAATTCTTTTTGACAGTTTTCAGGTTTTTATGAAACATTCCTGCCTTGTTTTTCCACAACAATGAGCCCTTAGACATGCTCAAATATTCAGTAAAATGTCCTGGGTAAAAGGCAAAGGTAGATAGCCACACTGAAGGCCAGAGAGAATAGAAAACAATACCTTAGAAACAATATTTGTTTTCTGCATTGTGTATTAAATAGATCATCCAGTGGCAATTTTTAAATTAAGTGTAAAGTTTGAACAGCTTATTTCTAATGTTCTGTTGATTTTAGTGACCTTCTATTGAGTCTTTCAAAAAAGAAAAAGAAAAAACAAACAAAAAACAGTGGCTCCTCCTCACAGGTTTGCCATGTCCTATTGAGAAGCTCCAGCTTAGCTACATGAGAAAACACTATTTATCTACCAGAGCCTGTGATTATTCACTCTGAAACATTTATGGAGGAGCTAATAAATATAAATGCACTTGATGGGATTTGTGTGGTAAACTCCAAGATAAAGAAACAAACAAATATCATTCCCAGCGGATACTGCAATCTAGGAGGGAAGGTAGACAAGTAAGTCAGTGACAATAAAAGAGAAATACAAAGGGAGTTTGTATATTTAATGCATAAAGCAGTAAATAGCTAATGGTCTCATAGTTGGGAAGAAGAAATTGTTTCCAGGAAGGGATAGCATTCTGAATTCAGTCATAATGATAGCAGCTAAAGCAGCATACTGCAAGTCACAGGAACGATATGAGCAGAGACCACATGCACACCCAATGGTGTTAGGCACAAAAGTGGGCAGAAGATCAACTTGAGACCAGATCATGGAGGGTCTTGAATGTCTCACTGAAAACCCACTGCCAGGTTATTGAATAAGGGAACCGATGCAATCTGTGTTGAGAACTGGCTGTCTCAGAGAAACCAGAGGAACAACTGCCTTAGAATTTTGGTGGCTTGGCTAACACGTCTACCAATTAGAGCTAAGAATAATAGCATTTCATGCTTCATACAGAAGACACTCTTGCAATGTCTTCACTTTGTTGTTTATTTTTTTTATTTTTATTTTTTGTCAGGTGTGGGGCTTGAACTGTGAGCTTGGGTGCTGTCCCTGAGTTCTTCAGTTCTAAGCTAGCACCGTACCGTTTTGAGCCAGAGTGCCACTTCCGTTTTTTTCTGGTGGTTCACAGGAGATGTGTCTCATGGACTTGTGCCCAGGTTGAATTAAAACTTCGATCCTCAGATTTCAGCCTCCTGAGTAGCTAGGATTAAAGGTGTGAGCCACTGGTGTCAACTTGCTGTATATTATTGAAACATAACAGCATAACATCTCTGAAAGCCTAACATCCACCACCTGCATGGCTGTATGGATGGTAGTATAAGATAAAATATACTTTCCTTATTAAGGTTGAGTTGCTGAGTTGCTTGCAAGTTTCTTGTTTTTCTCTCTCACTTTCCACAGCAAGCACAGGCCCTTCCAAAATCCAGCAGATGAAAAGTTAATCCTGGCATAGTTCAGATTCCTCAAGACAGGAAGCCAAATTGTTTTGATTGTCTTGTTTTCCTCAAAAAGCGGGGATAAAAGGTAGAAAATCCAGAGGCACAAAGATTGCCCCTCTGGGTCTATGGGTTGTTGACATTATTGAGCAGCAGACGAGCAGAGTCATCAGTCCATTCTTTGTGCTATTTCCATGTAGCCAGGATCTAACAGAATGCATTTGTAGATCATACAACTCATTCGTTTATAACATCTAGAATACTGTAACTTTTTCTTTCTGATGCCAAAACATTTTTCAAGGAATCTATGTCCTCCGTCGCTCTTGTATTCTTACTCTAATTGAGTTTCTGCATGTCAAAAAAAATACAATTTTTAAAAATGCTGATCAATCGTGCTATGATTTCTTTTCACAGGTGAGTTAAAAACCTTGACTCTCTTGGACCGAGAGAGGGTCCCAGTTTACAATCTGATTGCCAGGGCCACAGATGGCGGTGGCAGGTTCTGCCAGTCTGATGTTCGCCTAGTCTTGGAAGATGTGAATGATAACCCTCCTGTATTTTCTTCTGACCACTACAACACTTGTGTCTATGAGAACACAGCCACCAAAGCTCTATTGACCAGAGTGCAAGCAGTGGACCCTGACATTGGTAAGTTGCACTGGGTAGATTTTCCTCTTCATACATAGGACACACATTATTTCCAAGAACTATGTTTCTTTAAACTTATGAAAACACATGCATCAAACCCATTGGTAACCTAGCTTGTCGATGTCATCCAAAGGAGAGAATTCTGAAAATTGTCCTCTCTACCCTTATCTGTTAACAAATGCTTTGGAGTTGGTTTGGTTTTCTTTCTCCTTAACTTTGAATTAAAAAAAAAATAATAGCTTTCTTTGTCTTTTCCTCCAATACATAGTTTAAATGCTGTGTTGTGTGTCAGGGAGAATTCATTTTCGTTCCTACAAAGAATCTCATCACATGCTTCAGCTGAAATATGACAATCTCAATTTATGGTTGTGCCCCATAGTGCAAAGACCAATTACTAAATGTGCTGCTGGTCTAATGCGGATTTTTTAACTGCCATTTTCGAGAGTATGTTTGTCACACACAAACTGCCATTACTAGGCAGAGTGGGAGTGAGGAGAGGGAGGGAGACAGGAAGGAATTAGAACTGAAAGTTACAAATAAAGTTTGTGTTCAAAGCCACTTTACATAAGATGATGCATTTGAAAGACTAGAGTTAATTACCAGGCAGACCTTCTGAGAATGCATAAGTTATTGAGATGGCTACATGATGGAATATAAATACACAGGGCAAAGGAAATCTCTTGGCTGTACATTCTAAGAGCTGTAAATTGTAAGACTGAACAGTGATGGGGTGTGTCTGGTGTGCTAAATAGGCCTTTCTGCAATCCAGTGTCTTATTGCTTAATTTTGAATTGAAAGAAAAATTATTGGGCTAATGGGAGAGTAAATACAGAATAATTAGTTGAAAACAAATGTAGATCCCAGGGTCTATGCATATTTCCCCTTAGAGAAATTAGTGGCTACACTTTGAATTATTACTCCTATCACATTTGCATAATTTCTGAGTGTGCAAACCAATCCTGTGGAAAAAAATCGTAAATAAGGGAAGATTCCTTTATTGGTATATAATTATGTAATACCTGAAAATATTGGTATATAATTATGTAATACCTGAAAATAATCTGTTTTAAAGGAACATTGCAATACATTCTTTGGACTCATTAGTAGGCTTTTGGGGGAAAAGAGAATAGGATTAAGATTTGGCATCACTTTAAATTTGATTTTGACAAAATTTTAACTATGGAAGAATTTGAATTTTTTCCTTCTACCCAACTGAAGAAATTGGGTATGTGCAAATTACTGAAGATTCAACAGAGGACTGTTTAGTGCACATGAAGTTTCAGAGAGTGAAGAGTAAGGATTGAAAGGAGTGTCTACACTGATCATTTCAAGGTGGTAAAAACTTGAAAGGATCAAAACTCATTGGAGACCTTATTCCACTTCTGTTCATTCCTGTACTATTCTGAATGAGTAAAAGGCTTATTGCAGAGACAGATTTCCCTGGAAACAGAGATTGTGAGCCCTGCAGACACCTGGATGAAATCTGTCCAGCAGACCATTAAATCTGCCTCAGGAACACTTCTTTTTCCTTTCTAATCAATTCCAGGCTTTATTGTTCAGATCACTACAATGATTTAGCAAAGTATAATTTGTTTTCACTATCTACAGGAGGAAAGAAAACACAAGTTGAAGATTTTAGAATATCTTTACAATTAAATTTAAAATATGCCTGTAAAATATGTACAATAATTCTTCTTTATCAAGTAATATACCTAAAGTATAGTACTGTTCTGAACATCAAAATACTACATGGTGACCAAGACTTAATTCTTCAGATGATCTGAAATCCTTAAATATGCTAAAACCGTGGCACATTCATCAGTGTCTCATATTTCTTAGAGTTTCCATTGTCAAAGGTCATACATATATTTGCTTTTCTTTCCACGGGCCATGACTTCATTTCTTCCATTAAACGGCTGGGGACTAACAACCGGGCCCCTCAGGAAGCACAAACTGAATACCTGCAGTATCACAGCACCAAGCTCAAAAGTAACCATAAGCATTTTGTTCAGGGCTGCCATGGAGATTTTAGTAGCAGTAACAGTCCAGGATGCCATTCAGAATAATGCCAACATTACTCTCAAGCCTGGGGGTAATTGATGGGTGGGTGGCTCATCATATTGTTTCTAGCAGCCTAGGCAGAACACATGTTTGTCAAGAGCAACTCTCTCTGTGTGTCTTTCCTAAGGAGCATAGCCTGTGAATGCTGGGCTGTTTCACTGCCAGGTCTTGAGAGGGAAACATTGGGAGGCAATACTGATTGTCTAGTTCAGACCTGAGTTCACATACCAGTGGCTCTTCGATAGAACCTAAGAGAGAATATAAGAACTACTGATGTGTGGCTCCAGTGTGTTTAGTTTCAGTAAACATGGTGTTGAAACAACCCATATGCCTTGTCATTATTTCAAGTCAGGATTTGATGTGGAATTGGATTCAGCATTTTATAAAGACAGTAGCACACTGGAGGTTCTTGTAATTCCAGGTGCACAAGATCCACAGTGGTGTTGATTTGTTTGTTGATTTATATTTACGAATTCTGGGATTGAACTGGAGGCCTCACAGTTGTTAGGCAGGAGATCTACTCCTGGGGCCATGACTCTAGTCCCTTCTTGCCTTGGTCACTTCAGTGAGTTGGAGACTTCCTTTATCCCCAGGGAGTCTAGACTTCTATCATTCTACTTGTGCCACCTGTCGCTGCAGATGAGAGATGCTTCCCACGGTGCCAGGCTCCCATACTCCTCTGCAGCTAGGATAACACACTGATGCCAACTTGCCCAGTCACTGAGTGAAATGCATCTTAGGGAACATTTATGCCCTGGCTGCTTTCAAAACTTGATTCGCATGTTTCCAACTATCAAGTAGCTAGGATTTCAAGCTTGAGACTCGTATACTCGGTATGCCACCATCTCCTTAATAATCAACCTCTTTCTACTAGCCAGGCATGGTCCACTGACTGGTGCTACCACCTGACCTCATTCAAAATCAAGGGTGTAAAGGAATGAAGAAAGTTGGAAATTTCAAACTTTTATTTTGAAATAGTTATGGAGTCACAGGAAGTTGTAGAAGGTAAACTGGAAGTCAAGTGTCCTTTCCCAGTGGTGACATCGTCTCTAACTGTAGTACACTATTAAAGCAAAAAAGTTGACATAGCTGCAATCCATAGAGCTTATTTGACCTTTTGTGCATGTGCACATACTTTTATATGCAATGTTATCTTTATCTGCCAGAAGGCACCAACCGTGAGGTCTGAGCACACATCAGACAGCAAAAATGTTGGTGCTGTGGTCGTAGACTTCCCTGCCTCTAGAACTATGAGCTATCGACTAGTGCTGCTTATAAATTCCATGACAAATGCAGTTTGTTACAACCATCCAAATCGACAAAGACAGCCGGCATGTGGCTGCATTCTCTCTTGTGCTACTGAAACTTGCAGGGACAAAGATAAACTCATCTAGAATCCCATTCCATAAATTCATGAGTTCAAGTCATAATCACATGTGTAGCTTAAATCTTCTTACACTGGTTTACTAATTTTAAAACATGTTACTGGTTTTGCCAAATGTTCTTCACTATGAATCACTTATCATGAATCAACATAATTGTTAGAATAACTGCCTAGGTCAGAAATTAAATAAAACAGAGAAAGGATCATTTTAACACCTATTTTATGAGTTCTAAGAAATGAACTAAGAAATGTCTAGAATATAGTATTAAGGTCTTAAGTTTCCCGTAAAAGGGAAATATTCTCAATTCGCATATACTAGTGCCATGTCTTCATGACCTAAAATTTATGGAACTTTAATCTTTTCAATAAAGACAAGGTGACCTTTTGCTATATTATCTCTTTGCAGTTAACATCCTCTGGCTTAGTCTGTCTCTTACAAGAGTCTTAGTCTATCTTAGTCTTAGTCTATCTTTTGTAAGCTTTGGGATATGTGTGTGTATGTATGTGTGTGTGTCTGTGTGTGTCTGTGTCTGTGTGTATGTGTCTGTGTCTATGTGTCTGTGTCTGTATCTGTGAGCATGCATGTACACACTAAGGCTGCACCTCGAACTCAGGGCCTGAGTACCGTCATTGAGCTTTTGTATTCCAGGCTAGCACTCTACTCTTTGAGCCACAGATTTTTAGTCTTTAAACCAGTAGAAAAACGCACAGTGATGAGGATCAAAGCATTCATCATCTCACTCATGCATGAAGAAGACCTGACTGGCAGTAGGTCCCAACGAAGAAGGAGAGGGTAAAGATCCTCATAGAGCTAGAAAGGGCGAGCCTTGGGACTCTGGAAGGACCATTTACCTTAGATACTAAAGGGAAGTAAGCAGAAAGGACAAAACTGGAACTGCTAGAGAACACAAAGTGACTTGTTGAGGAAAAGCAAGTGAGGGGACCATCTGCACTCAGCTGTCTCTGTGTGGTCAAAAGTGCTACTATCAGAGGTCAGTCAGGGAGCTAAAACATTGGTTAGTGCACAAGGACTCAGTTCCAGAACAGTGTGTTCCCTTAGCATAGATAGAACAAGGAAAAAGCCAGGAAATCCCTGACAGAACGTTTCCATTCTGACCCCAATATATTCAGGTTTCTATTTTCATTGGCATTCTTCTGTCTGGGCTTGATATTCATTATAATGTTGTAAACTTGCTCTCTGTATAGGAATTTATGCAACAAATGCTTCTTGGGATAGATATTGTCATAGTCCCTCTTCCATTGTCTCTTGGAGCAGGGCCTGGGATTAGCTTTTCTTTTCTTGAGTTGTGTTTTGTATTCCTTTTTTATATATTTTTTATTGTAATTAATAGAAGGGTTACATAATATTTGCCAGATAGATGGTGCATTAATTCCCATACATTGATACCCTTTCACATGTCTTGGTCCCCATTTCCCTCCCCCGACCCCCGCCCCTCATCTTGTTTTCCCCTCTTCCCTATCCAGTTTCAAATAACCAAATACAAATATATCCCATATATCAGGTAACAAAGTGAGATACTGTAACAATATGAGATAACCAAGGGACAGCAAAAGAGATGAGAGATAACATAGTACCTTAAGAACAACAATCATTCATTATATGGCTTATGTTTATATATCCTAGAGATCCTTTCATTTAGCGTCCTACTATATGGCCTTTTTATTTTATTTTTTTAATTGTAATTAATAAAAGGGTTACATGATATTTGCCAGATAGAAGGTGCATTAATTCACTGAAAATAAAGTACCTAGGAATTAGCTTAACTAAGAATGAAAAGGAACTTTTTGATGAAAACTTTAAAACCCTGAAAAAAGAAATTAAAGCAGAACTAAGGAAATGGAAAAACCTCCCATGCTCCTGGATTGGAAGAATCAACATTGTGAAAATGACAATCTTGCCAAGGGCTATCTAGAAATTCAATGCAATACCCATCAGTATCCCAATGGCATTCTTTAAAGAAATAGAAGACACAATTTAAAATTTCATATGAAAAACAAAAGACCCCGTATAGCAAAAACACTTCTTAGCAGAAAGAACAGTGCTGGAGAAATTTCAATTCCAAACTTTAGACTCTATTACAGGGTTATAATTCTCAAAACAGCTTGGTACTGGCACAAGAACAGGCCTGAAGACCAATGGAATAGAACTGAGGACCCAGATATTAAACCACAGACCTATGGCCACCTAATCTTTGACAAGGGAGCCAAAAAAATAGAATGGAAGAAAGACAGCCTCTTCAACAAGTTGTGCTGGCAGACTGGTTAAGCACCTGCAGAAAACTAAAGTTGGATCCTTCTTTGTCACCCTGCACTAGAATTAACTCCAAATGGATCAAAGACCTGGAGGTAAAAGCTGACACACTGAAAACTTTACAAGAAGGAATAGGAGAAACACTAGGCCTCCTTGGCACAGGTCGAAACTTTCTTAATAAGGACCAAGAATCACAACAAATCAGAGAAAGGCTGGATAAGTGGGACTGCATTAAACTGCGGAGCTTTTGTATGGCAAAGGACATAGCTAGTAAATTAATTAGGAAGCCTACAGAGTGGGAGAAGATCTTCACCAACCAAACAACCGACAAAGGCCTCATATCTAAAATATATCAACAACCGAAAAAATTGAATCACTCCAAAACTAATCTCCAAAGTAACAACCATCCCATTAAAAAAATGGGCCAAAGACTTAAAGAGAGTCTTCTCTGAAGAAGAAACAAAAATGGCCTATAGACACATGAAGAAATGCTCAACATCTCTGGTCATAAAAGAAATGCAAATCAAAACAACTCTAAGATTCCACCTCACTCCAATTAGAATGGCCAGGATCAGGAAAAAGAATAATAACAGATGCTGGAGGGGATGTGGCCAGGAGGGATCACTACTACACTGTTGGTGGGAGTGCAAACTCATTCAACCACTATGGAAAGCAGTATGGCAGTGCCTCAAAAGGCTAAACATAGAACTCCCCTATGACCCAGCAATTCCACTACTTGGCATTTTACCCAACCATCCAGAATCTAGGGCATACTAAATCCACTAGCACAACAATGTTCATTGCAGCACTAATCACCATAGCAAAGATATGGAACCAACCCAGATGTCCCTCAGTCGATGAGTGGATCAACAAGTTGTGGTATTTGTACACAATGGAATTCTATGCTGCTGTCAGAAAAAACAACATCGACCCATTTGTTAGGAAATGGAAAGACTTAGAAAAGATCATATTAAGTGAAGTAAGCCAGACTCAAAGTAACTTAGGCTAAATGGTTTCCCTCATTTGTCATAATCAGTAGAAACCTTGGGCTCTACCAGCAGAGAGCTGCCATAGAGCAAAACTTTGATACATAAGGCCATATAGTATGAAGCTAATTGAAAGAACCTCCAGGATATTGAAACAAAAGCCATATAACGAATGATTGTTGTCCTTAATGTACTATGTTATCTCTCATCTCCTTTGCTGTCCCTTGGGTATCTCATATTGTTATAGTATCTCACTTTGTTATCTGATATATTGAATTTATTTGTATTTGGTTATTTGAAATTTGATAGGGAAGGGGGAAAAATAAAGTGGGGGGGTGGGGGGAGGGTAATGGGTACCAAGACATGTGAAAGTGTATCAATGTATGTGAATTAGTGTTTTGTATTCTTAATCTTTGATATTGTCAGAAGTACATGGCTTGTCCAGGATTTTGGAGAACCATTTTCCCTGACAGCCACAAGGCAAAGAAAGAAAGGACTAATCTGAGAGGAATGAAGAGTGAAAGTAACTACTAAAACTGTTCTCTCTCTCTTCCTCTCCTTCTTTCCTCTCTGTCTTCCTCTCTCTTGTCACTTCATCAAACTGCCTCTGCCTTTTCTAACTCATACCAAGCTTTTTAGTCTTCAACTTCTTGTGAGCCATAAAGGGAAAATACAGAGGAGAGATGAGTGTGAGGAAATGTAGTACTAAAGACAAGATTCTAAACTTCAATGGAAAAGCACATCCCATGCCCTGGGTTGTAGTTTCAGGCATCTTCCATAAGAATCAGAAACAGCCACTCATCTGTTTTTGACTCTTGACATTGCACTTCAAATCTGAAGGCCAAAGCAGAGTTCTAAATGCCTGTGATGGTATTTGATTTTAAATCTCCCATGTTCACCCTTCTAGTCTCTCCTGGAGAAAAGCAAATATGCATTTAGCCTTACTCTCTGAAACTCCCGATCTATTCAGGTTGTGACTGAATACGGTACCTTTGCATTGGACTTCAAAAACAAACAAAGAAGAACTGAACCCATCAGAAGAGGTAAATTCCAAACACTGCCTTCGGCAACAGGATATGGGGAACAAAGAGGATGGGTTCCCTATGGCATTTAAAATTCCCTCACTCTGTCCATGTATGCCACAAGGGATATATGCAAATACCCAGCCTCTTCTTACTGCCACTTAGGATTTCTTGAGTCCAAAAAGCCTGGTGCCCAGCTAAGGTAGTGCCAACCTTTTGCTGAACCCTGAACATCAGGTAACTGGAATGTTGCCACATACCCATAAGAGACACATTTCTCAAGAAACTGTTTAAGCAGAGAGAAAGTAAGTGTGCGGGGAAAGGCCTGAATGATTCGTGCCCTACAACCTTGGACAAGTCTTTGACCTCCTTCTTCTTCAAGCTCTCTTTTCATAGTGTCATAATGACAGTAGCTTCATTTCCCTGTTGTCAAAGGAGCAGTGGGAGACTTGCGTGAGATGGAGCGGGAAGGCTCTTTGAACTTACAAGGTCACTTGTAAGCACTGGACTTCCATCTCCCTATGCAGTTCCTATCGTGCCTTCTCATTATCCTCGCTTGGGTCTGCTTATGTGGCTCTTCTCTAATCTGGATCTTCCCAAGGCACATTAGTGCTTAATAAGAATTTTAAATGATGATAATCATAATGTGCCTATTAACATCCACTTTAGTAGTTTCTATTCTGTGCCAGGAGCTGTGCCAAGTGCTTTAGATACATTGGTTCCATTTCTCATAACAACTCTGTGAGGTAGCATATTTTTTGTTCTCTTAAAACATGAATAAGCTTTGAGGGCTTCAGTAACTTGCCCTGAACCATGAACTGGTTAGTATCAGGGCTGCAGACATAGTAAGAGGAGTCTTGGGAGAGTTGGTGTGCAGAAGACAGGGGTGTACTTAGCTCAAGGCAGTGGCTCTAAAAAAAGTGGTTCCAGAATCAACACAATCAACATCCCTTGAGGACTGCTTGCATATGTGAAGTCCAAATCAGATACTCTAGTCAGGATAGTGATGGACAAGTACTAGAGTTATCTGGAGGATGTAGCGATGCTCAGGTTCAGGGATCCCTATGGTTTCTGGTTTCTGAGTTTCTAAAATAGAATGAGTTCTTAAAGAATTCTTAATGTTTTGGGGGCCACAAACACCTTGATATCCACACGTATCCCATCAGGATAATGGTCTACAATTCATAACCAAAGACAAATTGTTACAGAATAAAATGTCTTAATCCAAGTGTTTTTCAAACTTGTTATACAGTAAAATGAATTTCTATCTCAGTACAATAAATCGCAAGATCTGGCACCATAAGTTCTAATGATGTTCATATCTGGAAGTAGCCAAAATCAAGTGTATGCATACCAACCAGTAAATAAGGTGAAAATATCCATTGCTTACAAAATGGTGGTGATACCTATTGATTACAAAATCACACGTGCAGCTTACACCATGATATTTTGTTGCCTACATTTTTGAGTGAGCCTTCAAATCCATTTAGATATTAATGAAAACATAAGCAACATTTTTTTCCTCTCCTTGTGGTAGCTGCCTTTAAAATGATCCCGTGACTGTTACCACCTGGAGCTTGAGAGTTATCTGGACTGCATTCCACTGCCCAGACTTTGGAAGAAATAATGATTTAATGTTTTACAATAGTTTACTTTTTTAAGGCTGTAGTTGCTGGGAGCAAAGAGTTCATGCCTGTAGTTATAGCTGCTTAGGAAATAGAAATCAGGAAGAATGAAGCTTGAAGTCAGCCTGGACAGAAAGTTAGTGAGATCACCTCTGAATCAATAAGCCAGATTCGTAGCATACATCTCTGATTCCAGTTATATCCGAGGCCTTATGTTGGAGGATCCATTTGTGTAAAAATTCCAAAACCTTTCCTTAAAAATAACTATAGCAAAAAGAGATGAGGTGTGGCTCAAGTAGTAGATTGCCTAATTAGCCCAAGTCACTGCCAAAAGAAAAATAGAGAAATAATTGATTGAATTTAAAAAACAAACAAAAAAAACCCCCACTGGCATCCATTATGAGCATGCCTTCTGTATTAGTCTCTTGATGGGGCCATAAAAAACTGTAATGGTTTAGGAGAATAAAATAACAGAAACGTCTTTTCACAGAGTGCCGAAAACTCCAAATAAGGGAGTCAGCATTGAGTAGATTTGGCTGAGGCAACTCTTCTGAGTTTATAAACAACTGTCTTCTCGCTGTGTGCATTCATAACCATTCAGATTCATGAGGTGCAATGACAAAGGATGCCTCTTTTTATCTTTAGTAAAGTTCCTACACTATCACATTTGGATCCTTAATCTTAAGGCTCTATCTCCAATTTTGTTCCATTGGAAATTAATGCTTTCATATATGCATGGAAGAACACAATTTTGTCCCGAAAATTCATTGTCAGTCTGTTTTAGGTTATTAGAGAGAGGAAGATCACCAGTATGGTATCTCCGCCCTGAGAGGGCCCTTCTAGCTCTAAGTGTATCAACAGTTTGCCAATGAGCTTGAAAATAGGACCTCACTTCCATCCACTTGGGTCACCAGGGGTAGCTAGTTAGTAACAGGGTTGCAGACAGTATGAAAGGAACTACTTGACAGCTCTGACAACTTGCCTGTAGCCTTATAAGAAATCTTGAGTCAGCGAAAGCCCCACAGACTCATGAACCATAGAAACAATCACCTCATATTTATGGTTATATGCTGTTGAGAATGTGGGGGCACTTTGGCATGGAGCTATAAAGAATTTCCTAATGCAAGTTTGAGGCAATCTCCTTAAAACTATCCCGCCATAACCATGTGCTCCATTCTTGAGGAAAAAGGGGGACTGCACAGCAGATCTGTGGCCATGGAAACAGGGCCCGCCCTCTGGGAGGCCCCAGCTTTGTCAAGTGGAGTACCACTTCTTTGGTGTGACCGGAGACAGTGGTGATGGCACAGTTGGTTCTTTGTTCCTCTTCTCTTGGATTCAGAGCCTCTCTCCAGGGTACTAGGCACATGGGTTGTGAAATCATAGTCAAGCTTACAATATCATCACTGAGAAAAAAAATCCAGTCAAGGACCAGGAGTTTGGCCTAGTGGTAGAGAGCATACACGAAGACCAGGGTTTGATTCCTCAGTAACACATACATAGAAAAAAGCCAAGGCTCAAGTGGTAGAGGCCTAGCTTTGAGAAAGTCCAAACTTAACCCAGGCCTGGCAAAAAAATATTCCAGTCAAAATTCTTTTGAGGCTTAGGCCACCAGTTAGTTACTCATGCCTGTCATTCCAGCTTCTCAGAAGGCTGAGATCTGAAGATCAGAGTTCGAAGCCAGCCCAGCACCCCACCTCAAAAAATGTCCACAATTCTTGTTTCAATTAGCCAACCAAAAGCCAGTGTGTCTCAAGTGGCAGAATGCCACCTTTGAGCAAAAACAGCCACATGACGGCCAGAAGTTTGGTCCAGTGACAGAATGCTTGCTTAGCATGCATGAAGACCAGGGTACCACATAGTTAGAAAAAGCCACAAGTGCTGCTGTGGCTCAAGTGGTACAGCTCTAGCTTTGGAAAAGCCCAAGGACAGGGTTCAGGTCCTGAGTTCATCTCCCAGGACTGGTAAACCAACCAACCAACAAAAACAACCAAGTGAGCAAGTGAGGAAGAGGCCATGAATTCAAGTCCTAGTACCAGAATACACAGACAGACAGACAGACAGACAGACAGACACACACACACACACACACACACACACACACACACACACACACACGCACAGACTTCTGAGGGGCAAATTGATTCTCTGAGGCAAAAATTAGCTCAAGTCTCAGAGGCATAGAAAGGGGACATAATATATTCTAATAGTTGTTTAAATCATTGTTTCCATTATCTTTAAGGAGTTGTACAAAGGAGCTGCTATTCAGCAAAGCAGTTGATGAGTACAAATCATCTCGATCAATGTCATGCCTTCCAGCGTTCTCCCTTATCTCTCCCAGCCCTACTCTGTCCCTCAGTTTTCTTAATTTTGCAGGATATGCATTGAATTTGATGACTTTATCCCCACCACTTCTTCTTATCCCAGTACATTTGTCTGAAAGATGTTTCACACAATATTCAATTCTGACTTCAGCCTGCCTCCTTTTAAGTATCATGTATTCTATGGTTTTACTTTATGCCTTAGAGAGTGTGACCTCTAAGCTGCACAGGTCATCTATATTGTGTGTGTGTGTGTGTGTGTGTGTGTGTGTGTGGTTTCTTCTTCCCCAAAGTTCTGTCATTTGCTGAAGTATTAAATCTTTGAAGGTGGCTGAGGGACTACTAAAATGTCAGTAAAAATTAAGTAATCTTCCCTGAAGACAGAGACATGAGTCATTCTCTGGAGGACACTGTGGTCAAAGCCCTTTGTCTGCTGTAGAAAAAAAAAAGAAAAAGAAAAGAAAAGAAAAAAGAAAACATGTATTCCCCTGAAATTTCTCCAGAGTTGAAAGAACTTACACATGTAAACTCATGGCAGAAAGTATACAAACAAACAAACAATTTTTACTAGATCTTGGTGCTGCCACCTGAAAATAGGAAAAGTGAGATTCAAAAACGTTGAGGCTTCATTCAAGGTGTTTAGTAAATGGATAGTGGCTAGCGTTCCAGGGCCTCATGAACTTTCCCCTGAAGGCTTCATCTTCTGCCAGCATTAGTAATCCTGCAGTCCTGACAGCTGGAGGGCAAGCTTGATGTCTGTCACTTCCGATTTCTTTGGAAAGTGATATTACGCAGTGGAATTGGAGTCAGACCTAATTAAACACCGCAGTTTCATCTTTTACTAGATCCCCAAACTCTCTATACCAACATTGCTTCTTAGGACACTTGATATCAGCCCTGTCATCAGATTCTGGTGTTTATTAAATATCAGAATCCCATAAAAACCTTTTCGAAGCAGTCTAAATAAACAACATAGCAAGGATTTCATTTCTAAAATCTAATTCAGATAAAGCTGATTTTTTTCTCTCTGGAAAAATTATCTTCCACAATTTAAAAGTCTACATTTGATATACCTTATTATTATTATTATTATTATTATTATTATTATCATTATTATTACCACCCTTTGAGAAAGATAATATATTTCTAACAGGAGTCAAAATACTATGTAGTAACTGAGAAAGGAGTTTGATAGGGGAACAGTAGGCAGCCATAGTGATGCATTCCCAGAAACTTTCTCAACCACACATCACCTCATTGTCAATACCATAGATCGCCCAACTGTAGGCCTCAGAACTGCTGTTGAATGAGTCCTTATCCAACAATGAGCAATGCGGGGCTGGCTTTAGGGAAGGGATAGTGTGCTTGGGGGAGTTTTGTGCAGAAATTCTAAAGCCCCCAGGATCCATTCCCTGCATCTCCAAGGCAAATCATGGCTCTGTAGAGTGTACACCTCCAGCTTCCCTGAGGACCTATGCTACTGTCGTCGCTTCACCTGTGGAAAGGCCTCCCGACAACTATGGTTAGATTGTCTGCCACCTGCTTTACTAACTTTGCACATATTTCAAAACACATTCTACCCACTCTCCTTTTTTGACTTGCTCCTTCTAAGCTTCCTTTTCTCTGTCTGAATGCATTGATTAACTAGGACCCAGTTTCCACTTTACTGTAGCTATACTTGGGTATCATTGTTCTGGTAACTTGCAGCTGGTTCTGAGAAGTGACAACTTCAGCTACTATCATTTGAAACTGAAGAGTTAGCCCTTCCAAAACCCTTTGCCCTCCTATGGGCGTATTTTACAAGTTTAGCATTCCTGTCCATCACTTTTCCACAGAGCTACTCCTAACAGCTTCTACCTTTCCTCCATGACTCAATCCAATGGGTTTCTCCTCTAGGAAATAGCCTTTTAACCACCCCTCTCCAACAATCAACTCAGTACCTGTTTTCCATGAGGAATTTGAGCTATGTGTGTATAGCAACCTCCTTCTTTACATACCAGTGCAGCATATACCTGAGTATTTATTGAATTGACCTCATGGTCATATTTAATGGCCTACTTAAACAGTCAAACCTTTTGAGAGCAATTGTTGGTAAACATAAACACAATAATTACATTATAGCCGGGCATCTGTTGCTCACGCCTGTAATCCTAGCCACTCAGGAAGCTGAGATCTGAGGACGAAGGTTCAAAGCCAGCCCGGGCATGAAAGTCTGTGAGACTCTTATCTCCAAGTAACTGCCAGAAAACCAGAAGTAACACTGTTGCTCAAGTGGTAGAGCACTAGCCTTGAACTGAAAAGCTCAGGGACAACACCCAGGTCCAGAGTTCAAGCCCCAGGATAAAGAAAAAAAAAAGTACAAAATGCAGAGAAATTATCAGTGAAGATGGTATTTAGGGTAATTCACTGAAGAAATAACTTACACTTAGCCATCCCAGGCCAGGCATCAAACCAAGACAATCGAAAGAATTTGTACCCAAATATGCTGTAGCTTTTTTGGTATCACAGAAGGGATTTCTTCTAACAAAGGGACTGACATTAGGGGGCTGTCGTGCCATCAAATAAAGCTCCTTGCTTAGAGGGGCCCAGGCTAGGCATAATGTTCTAATGTGGCACTGTTGAGTGGGCCTTGCAGTTTTACTTTTTTGTGGGGGCACATAGATCGTCAGCCTTGCAGGGAAGCAATGGCTAATTCACTTGGCTCATCCTCAGGAGATTTTTACTGCAGTCTCCAGCGTCTCCCTGACATTGTGACTACTGTTGCCTTCTGTCCTTTCTTCTTGTCGTTTTTAACTTTGTGAATAGCGAGGAGCTACCAATTCTAGGACTTGATATTCTGCTCAGAGAACTGTGGCAATTTCAGTTACTACTCAATAAAAGGCTCTTCAAGTGGTACTGAAAACGGAAGCAATTACACAGTCTATTTTAAAGTACAGTGATTGTAACTTTAAAAGAATTGCTAATTCTATGGATGTCCTCATAGCAACTTATTTTAGTTTTTATATCATCTAAAGGCATATTTCAAAGACAAAAAAAGGAGCAGTCATTTTGAGCTGTTTAAGTGTAATAACATTCTACTTGCCTTCCACTAAGAATGAGAAAAAAAATGTTTAAGCTAGCCATTTTCTTCGGTTGCTTCATTTAAGCACAGAATTTACATTAAAAGTATCCCTGGAAGCTGGGTATTGGTGGCATATGCTGTAACCATAGCTAATTAGAAAGCTGATATCTGGAGAATGGTTTTGGCCCAGTCAAGGCACAATCTCCAAAATAACCACTAAAAAGCAGGACTACAGTGGTTAGTACACCAGCCAATCAAGCAAGCTGCCAAGCAAGCTGAATAAGTAGCCTGGGAAAGAATGAGACCATAAAGTCAAACTCTAGTATCGACAATATACATTAGATATCACATTAATTTGTTAATGTTAGCATATGTAATGTGAATTTTGACAGAAGTGATTTTTAAGTAATATTTGTATCTTTCTGAAGATATAATAAAAGATGGAAATACCCAGAAGCAAAACCTACATAATATGCAAATGTATTTTTCTGCAGTTATTTCAGTGGCATATATGCTGAAAAGTAAATTGGCCTGGAAAATAACTTGAAAGCTCAACTTCTTTCCAGAGTAGATATTAAAGAATAATTTTCTGAGTACAATTTTTTACCATGTTTCTATGCCCAGTTTTTTTTAAGTTGTTACATAGAAATATAACAAACATGAACAATTTTTAGTATAGGTTCATCCATCCAGGTCAAAGAACACTAAATTGTATTTTGGTAGTTTAAAATTGTCCTTGAAAAAGTTTGTTGAATCACACTTATGTTCCCCATCTTGTTGACAGTTAATATTATCTATTTACTTTCTGCCAGTTGGATGGAGTAAAAAAAATTTTGTAATGGTTATTTAGCTTATTACGAACATGTTTGTGCCTACTATATAATCTAGAAGGATAAACAAAAGGAAGAATAACTTTTAACCATACTTAACATTTTTAATTGTATTTTATTGTTGGGATAATGTATAGAGGGGTTACAGTTATATTTGTCAGGTAATGGATTCATTACTTCTCAGATCTTGATACCTCTTCTCATGTTTTCGACATTTTGATTAGTGTCCCTTATACCTCCTTTTATAACAATATGTTCATAATTAGATATTTTATGTAAACTGCTTTTTGTTTTGTTTTGCCAGTTGTGGGGCTTAACCTGAGAATTTTGGCTCCAGCCCTGAGCCCTTTTTTTTTGCAAGTCCTGGGGCTTGAACTCAGGGCCTGAGCACAGTCCTTGGGCTTTCTCGTGGCTAGTGTTCTAACACTTGAACCACAGCTCCATTTGAGGGTGTGTGTGTGTGTGTGTGTGTGTGTGTGTGTGTGTGTGTGATACCAAAGAATCCAACAAAGGGCTTCATACATACTATGCAAGCCCTCTACCACTAGGCCATGCTCCCGGTCCTATAAACTGCTTTCTTACTCAACTGCAAACATAACCATGTGACTAAGTATCATTTTAGATTATGTGACATGACATCATTTTCTATATACATGATATGAACATAATTAATTTATTCAAAAGGCCTCAGTGAAGAAAAAATCAGGAGGTTGCCAGTTTTTTTTCTCAGACTCAAATACCTACTTTAAATAGTTGTTTTTTACGTAGCTGCAAATATTCTGCATATGGTTTTAAATGAGCTTTTTTCATGTCTCTAATGTTGCAATCTTGGACTTTCTGATATTTTCCTAACACCTGTATTGTCAGTAAGCACATGCATGAGCCTGTTCCTCCGTGGGGCCAAATTTTGTGATATGATTGCAGCCTGTTTCTTCCATACCTCAACATTCCTTGTTTCCCATGTGCAAGGCTCTTGCTCAGTAATGGAACATAAAGATGAGCAAGATAAAAATCTTCTGCCTAAAAGTGAAAGGGAGGGAGACAGATATCTACAAGGTACCCATCTCTACATGGAGTAAGAAAAGCTAGAGGCAGAAATATTATTTGGGGACTGGATAGAGCAGACCCTACAAAGAGGATGTGGGGTTTAGACCATAGGAGAAAAGAAGCAGGTGTTCTATGTAAAAGGCAAAGCACAAGCTCAGGCTGGAGAAGCGAATGTGTGTGTGAGAACAGAGGAAGACGGAACAGAATGGATGTGGAGCAGGTGATGTCACTGGAAGGATGGATTGGAACAAGATTATAAAGAAATAAATGTTACTTTCAAACATGAGAAGTCTCTCAACACCTTAGCCTATTGCTATAACTGTATGGTGGGGAATTTATAAGGAAGAAAGGTTTACTTGGATCATGGCTCTGGAGACTGGGAAGTCGAGGGCCCTCATTGGTAAAGGTCTTCTGGCTGGAGAGAACTCTAAAGAACCCCAAGACAAGCCATGATATCACACACAAAGGGAGCAGATCCAAAGTTAGGCAAAAAGAAATCCCCTCTGTGGTTGTTACAATTAGGGATCTTTTGCAACAATCTAATTGAGAAGATGAGCTCTGGCCACAAAGGTTCAAAAAAGTACCTCAGAGGCAAAGTTAAAAGAAGCCTTGTTTGGACTGCTGTGAGAGAGAGGTTGAGGGAATTATTCATCAAGGTTTTAAATGTCTAGAGTCAGGACTCTGCAGGCCTCAACTCAGAGCCGAGAATGGCTACACAAGCAGGTGTCCTTTGGCAAATACTCATTAACTAGAAGGATCCTCACGAGCACTTCCTGGGAGAAGTACAGAAGGCTTCCAGAAGAAGCAGCCCTGCATTCTAAGTATATGGAATGTAATGATATGTTCAAGAGCCAAAGCTTTGTTTATCCCTTTTCTTCTAATGATAATCATTACAGCTTTTGTACAGCACGGCGTACTCATCAAGCCTGGATCATAAAGACTGAAATATAAACATTCTTGTGGGATTTCAGGCACAGGTGTAGACGAAAAGCAGATTTAAAGACAAGTCATCAGATTGAGTGAGACTTGGGATTAGGGAGTAAACTGCAATGGTATGTGAAGAAACATAGAGGAGACCAAAATATTGTAGATCTAGATAGAAGCAGTAGTTTCTTAAGTATGCATAGTTGTCAGAAGTTATGAGTTAAAATCCTTAAAATGTACTCATATTAAATTATGATGCCTTGATGAAGCTGCCATAAAAACAAAAATTGATGAAGTTCTTTCTTCCTCAGTTATGTACACTATATAAATTCAAATCTAATTATAGAAGCTGATTTACAACAATTTAAACCCATCCACATTTGGGGAAGCTTCATATGGGCCAAGTCCTGTGCAAATGCAAAAGATACAGAGGCAAATGTCACCAATATGGTGGCATGGAGAAAACTCAACTATGGAGAGGAAGTCAAAGCAGCTGCCCACATAAGATGTTGGCTCTTAAGCATAGGAGGTTTTAGGAGAATAGGAAAACAGAGCCTAAAAAAAAATTCACTACACTGTCTGTGTCAGTGACTTTTGCTATATTGTTTTTATACTGATTTTTAACACTTCTAACAGTCTGTAACATAAAGCTGAGTTATTCTGCTACGACATGAAGCTGGCTTTGAAGTGCTTTCACAGTGACGCATGAAACTTTGTGTAAAGTTTATATGAAGTGTATGTATAAGTGAATTCCCAAGCAGTTCAATGAATGTTACAAATCTGTTGTATTGTAAACACTCTTCCCATCAGGAGGTTGCAATAGCTTTTCACAAACCATCTTAAAATAGATCTTTTTTTCAACTGCACTGCTGTGCCATTTTTTTGCTTCCTTTTTGTTAGAATATATTAATTTTTCAGTGGTTTCATCATGACATTTTATATATTCATATAAGTTAATCTACCTCACTTCCTCTACTCCCCTTTCTTGTCCCTTTATTGAGCAATTTTAATATATTGTATTTTTCTATTTCCATGCATGCACATGAAGTGAACGTGTTCCTTTTCTAGTGTTGCCCCAGATCTAGCAGCGTAATTAGCCTTTGTGAATGGATACTGGAATCCAGTGGAACAGAAATGAGACTAGATAAATTTTTGGACTTGAAGCATATGCGGGAAAATAATGTCAGTTCTCAATTCAACTAGGACTTGCCATTCTAACAGTGAAACCCCAGTAAACTGAAGTTACCTACCCATGTACAAGTACAAGTTGTTTAGATCATGGGCTTACAAGCTAGTGTTCTGAATTGTAGAGCTGGACCAACGGCTTGCATGTTAAAGCATTTAAGACTTGTATGGAGTTAGCTCCATGTCCAAAGGTCCAACTGATTTTTCATTCAACCAAATTGCAGGGAGCCATGGCTTTACCATTCAAAGGAGGACAAGGGAGATACTTTGGGCCACATATCACAGGATTTCACAACCTTCCTTATAGGGAATTTCAGTGTGCTGTTTCTCTTTCAACTCTACTCCACAAAATGCCACTATATATTACTTTCTTGGGGCAACTGGGGATTTTAATCATTCTCTTTTTACTTAATTTTCATCCTCGAAAGGGCTTCCTGCTCCATTTGCCACCGTTAATATGCAAACGCTTCACTTGCAATGAAAGTCAAATGTCTCTTGTTCTCTCCACATTTCAGCATTTTAAGAAGCTAAGCAGTTCTACCCTCATTAAATTAGGCTCACATTGGAGACAAGAATTACAGACTTACAAAACACAGACGCAACATGATAGATTAGTTATATCTTAATATAACATGTATGTCATACAGTCAGAACATTAGACCAATTAGCAAGTGAGTCTTCCATTCAGGTTCATCTTTTTTGCCCGGCAAAATAGCAAGAGGACAGCAATTTAGAGGGTGGCATTTATCAAAGCCTTTGGATAGAAATTTCCACTCTAATGACATGACCTGCATTCATTTAACAAAGACTCACCAAATATATAGCCACTGAGTTGGTATTTTTCTCTGGGTAAAAACTACTGAAAACCATTGTAGGTTTATCTATATTGGAGTTTTAATAAGTTCCCCCCCCAAAATACATCATGCTTTATACTTGAAAAGTAGCCATCACAGTGGATGAATTCTAGCAGGATGTTAGGCGTCCCTTACTGCCTTGCTGTTTCTGTCTTACTTCCATACCAGTCTGATTAGTAACAGAAAGGAGAAACAACCCTGACTTTCCTGATGAAGATGCCTGGGACACTGTCAGAAGGGAATGTGTGAGGAGGTAGAAGTTAGTGTGGGTCAGTAACCTGGCAGGGATGGTGTCCTGCTTGGGCTAAAACACCTGCCATGGTGTCTAAATTAAGAGAATTTGCCTGCAGGGGAGCCCCGGTCTTTGTGTGGTTGATTAATGTCAGCCATGTAAGCTCAGCACTCCAGCAACAGAGTTGGCCCTTAAGCAGGCAGCTGGGAGAGGAAAGCATCTCTTGCTTATGGGGCCTGAGCCAAGCCCAGTGCATTCGAAATAGAAATGGGGGCAAATGTAGGTTCAGAAATATAAATGATATTTTTAGACTTGACCTATCTGTCCTGATAAAGGAAACGTAGGTAGACATTCAATATACTTTCCTAGACCTTAAGGTAGCTGTGGCGTAAGTGGTAGGTCATCAGCTTTGAACAAAAAGCCAAATGACAGCAGGAGAAGGTCCTGAGTACAAGCCCCAGTATAGGTGGACACACACACACACACACACACACACACATGCACACACACACACACACACACATCAATGCATTTTTCTTTCTGTTCTTGCTACTAATGAATGGCAGGGTTTGCCTTTCCTAATCCAGCCATGCTTCAGCATAATAAGTGAGTCAGGCCTTCCTCATTAAGTGAACGGGTGACATGCCTAGGTTTAGACCTAAAATCCCTGAGGAGCTTGAGCAAGGAGAATAAAGAATGCCCATGGTCTCCCAGGCTTGCCTAAAAATGCTAATGGCACCTGGCAAGTTCCTCAACTCTTGGTTTACGTATCAGTAAAATGAGTTTGGGAGTTATTAGCAATTGCTCACCTGAGCACACATTTCCTCCTAGCATTTCTTGTTGGAAGGGGTGGTGTATACTATATGTTGGGAGAGTAGTTCAGATGCACAGGAAATGTAGGTGAGTGATTTGAAATCACACATGATGTAGGTGTATCAGTTGTGGTTGTATATCTAGAAATGTACCTTCAGACTTTGAAAGGGCTGAATCTTTCCAGGCTGCATCTAGGGCTCACAGCCTACTGTGACACCCAGGCAGAAAAAGGCAAAGACACAATCACCTTTGCTACCCATCTACATATTCAACCCAAGAATTTCTGTGCAAAATTTCCAAAATCCAATGAGAAAACCCCTGCTGATTGCTGGAGCTCAGGATCAGCAAGAGGACAGGAAAGCCAGTACAAACAAACTCAGATGGCGCTACTTATATATACCAGAGTAGTTGTTTTGAAAGAAAAATAAAAGTAAATGATGAAACTTGGTGGGGGTGGGGGGAGAAATGGACTCCCTGGAACGAAACCAAGGACAAGCTCTTCATGTTGACCTTTTGGTTTAGGGCACATAATGTATGTCATGCCCTCCAGATATATGATTTTATTGGTTTGCTGGGAATTTGGCCTTAAGGGAAATTATATATTGGGAAAGTAAAATGCTTCATTCTTATTGTTGCCAAATGCCTGCCCACTTGGTGAGATATTACAATAGAAACGAAAAAAACAATCATAACTAAGCCTGTCTGGAGTTCTGTGACTCACAAATGACATTTACAGAGCCAGGAGTGTCACTTAGTGGTAGAGTCCTTGCCTAGCATGCATGAAGCCCTGGGTATCACATACAAGAAAAAGCTGGAAGTGGTACTTTGGCTCAAGTGGTAGAGAGCTAGCTTTGAGAAAACCCAAGGACAGTACCCAAGCTCTGAGTTCAAGCCCCAGGACTGGCAAAAATAAAAGAGACATTTACAGGTATTATTAGAGCTAAATAACTCTAACTGATGACTGTCTTCATTAACAACTTTACAATCAGAATGCTGCTTTTCTGACTACAAACTTCATTTTTCCTTCTTATCAATCTTAATGACTGCAGGAAATTCGAGGTTTATCAGCCATTCTGTAGGGCTCAGATCCACTAATGAAAACAGTTAAATTAGTCTTCAGGCCAGATATCAATCCAATGATCATTCAGTAATTTATTGACTGTGAATGGCTATTTCCTGGTTGATATGTTTCCATTTTAATCCATGTTAAAAGATAAAACTGTATTTTGATAGCAAAATGGATTTCTTAAACTGCTAGAGCTAGAAAGCTCCTTCAACTACATCTGACTCCCTTGATCGATGGCTCTACGTTTATAGGTACTTAGATTTCTCCAACCCTTTCTGACCTCAGATATTCCCAGTTTTTTTGTATAGCTCTGGCTTGGGCCTTTTCCCTGAACTATGTAGTCACCTACTAACTTCCCACTTGACATGTATGAAATATCAGATGACCATTTCAATCATAATATAAGACATCAGATCTTTCTTACAAAGCAGTCCTGGGCTTGGAGTTTGGCTTAATGGTAGAGTGCTTGCCTAACATGCACGAAGACCCAGGTTCGATTCTTCAGTACTATACACATAGGAAAAAGCTGGAAGTGGTACTGAGGCTCAAGTGGCAGAGCACTAGCCTTGAGAAAATCCAAGAACAGTGGCCAGGCCCTGAGTTCAAGCCCCAAGACTAGCAAAAAATAAATAAATAAACTTAGTCCCCTGTAGCCCCCATCTCAACTAGTTAGAACTTTTGCAGTTGCTCAAGCCACACAGCTCGAGTCCTCTCTTGCTCTAACACTCCATACTCTTCCAGATACACAATCAGTAATGAATCTACCTCCAAGTTCAGAATACATTTTGGGTCTGTCACTGCTCACAACCTGTGTGCTGAGAGAGATGTTCACTCAGTTCCTTCTCACCACACTCCCAACACTGTCCATCTTGTTCAAGCTGCCATTATCCCATGCCTGTATTCCTGCAGGAAGCTGCCGATTGGTCTCTATGCCTACTTTCTGGCTGACTGTCTTCTTACAATCAGCGGTTGGAGGGATCTTGCCAATATATACTCCATATCCCTTTGTCGGAGTTTTTAGTCCTCAGTCCCTCCCAACTCACAGGAGGGATAGGGAGAACACAGCCCGACCAGGACGAGCTGACAAAGGAAAGGGCCAACTGATCACCCGCACCCAGCCCTCCCTCGCTGGAGGACAATCAGATGCATCAGGGAGACCCATCAAGGCAGGAACTCGTTTACTGAGGAAGTCCATTCAGCTAATATAGGATGCAGGAGCCTATCAGCACAAAGGTGGGCAGTGCAGGGGAGGTACTCTCATTGAGGACCATTCAGCTAACATAGGATGCAGGAGCCTATCAGCACAAAGGTGGGCAGGGCAGAGGAGGTACTCTCATTGAGGAAGTAGGATGCATGTACTGTCCCAGAGGGCAGAAGGGTCCAATCCCAGACTTGGCCTTACTTTCACAAACCATAGCCTTCCAACCGGGCAGCAGGCACCATCTCAGCCAGGTGCAGTCCCAAGACCAGGGAATGAGCACTAGGCCACGAGTTAGGCCTCATTACAGCATAGGTTTCCATTTCCCTGATGTGATGTGCACCACATCCCTTAGTTCCTTGCCTTACATCATCCACTGGTTTCTACTTCACAAATACCCAGCAACTAATACAGAAGAATGGGGACTTTTCCAAGCTGTATTGGACTGTCATACATGGCTAAAACTTCTAGCACCTAGAATGTTACCTAGTGAAATCTACACCAATATTTGTTGTGGCAGATAATCAATCCATTCAATTCTATTTCTCTTTTAGTGGTACACAGAAGTTACCTGTGTGTCAACTAGTATCAGAGAGTCTTTCTTAACACATTTCAGAGAGGTTGCAGAATAAGGATAACCCAGATGCAATGTATTCATATGCTGACATATTGAACTGAAACCTCTTTGTATAATCATTTACAGAAAAGCATTTTTTTTAAATAAGAACCAGTCAAAAGCTGTGTATGGTGGCTCAAGCCTAAAATCCTAGCTACTCAGGAGCCTGAGATCTGAGAATCATGGGCCAGCCCAGGCACTAAAGACTATGAGACTCTTATCTCCAATTAGCCACTATAAAATGGGAAGAGGGGCTGAGGCTTAGGGTTAGGGTATCAGCATTGAACTGAAAATCTCAGGGACAGCGTCCAGGCCTAGAGTTCAAGCCCCATGACCCACGTAGAGGAAGAGGAAGAAAAAGAAGGAAGAGGAGGAGGAGGAGGGGGAGGAGGAGGAGGAGGAGCAGGAGGAGGGGGAGGAGGAGGAGAAGGAGAAGAAGAAGAAGAAGAAGAAGAAGAAGAAGAAGAAGAAGAAGAAGAAGAAGAAGAAGAAGGAGGAGTCAGTTCTTTGTTTGATACCAATATATTTCCAGATCATTTAGCTTTTAATTAATTTGTATGTATTTTGCAAGCTGAAGTTACATGACTGTAAGATCACAACTCTTTCTGTAATGAGTTCTTTGGGTGATTGTTTGAGAGACAGCAGAGCTGTAACCAATGAGGGCAGAACGTCTAGCCACCTGTGTCCTTTCATATTGTTATGTTCTCTCCTGTAGGTATCAACAGGAAGGTTGCATACTCCCTGGCAGACTCGGCCAATGGGTTCTTTTCCATTGACAGCTCATCGGGCATTATCATCCTGGAGCAGCCGCTGGATCGGGAGCAGCAGTCTTCATACAACATCACCGTGCAGGCCACCGATCAGAGTCCAGGACAGTCCCTGTCCTCTCTGGCAATAGTCACCATCAATGTCCTGGACATTAATGACAACCCCCCTGTATTTGAAAGGAGGGATTACCTGGTAACTGTGCCTGAGGACACCTCCCCTGGCACCCAAGTTCTTAGCGTGTTTGCTACCAGTAAGGATATTGGCACAAATGCTGAGATTACATATCTCATCCGGTCTGGGAATGAGCAAGAAAAGTTTAGGATCAACCCCAAAACAGGTGAGTAGACAGCAAACTACTTAAGAGTTCAAGGTTTTGCCATATCCTGCTTTCCCTTCAATCTCTACTTCAACTTCTTCGTAGGCTGCCTGTCCTACTTCCACCTTTATCACAGGGAGAACAAGAGTCCTGGGGTGAGGATCTGCCCCGAGAGCCTAGAGTGGCTTCCCAACACTTTGTTTCTGGGCGTGATAACTCTTTCAAATCCAAGCTCCCAGTTTGGGCTTCCTTGAAAAATACTCCAATCTCAAAGCAGCTTCAAAATTCTAGTAGAAGAGCTTGGAGAAGCAATTGTAATAAAGAAAGCAGAGCCGTCTTTATATTCCAAACCCAGGAGTTTATTTGGTTCTTTCTTCTCTGTTTGTATCTCTATAAATATGTGTTAGAATAAGCTTCTAATCTCCATACTTGGACTACCAACAATTCAGTGGTCACTGGACAGACAGACATGTGTGGCCTGTTGGCCTTCCCACACTAGTGCCCACAGTAGATTCGGCCCACAGTTGGCCGAATCTCATGCCATATCTGAACTTTGTTCACTCCTGATCAAATCATCATCTTTTCTCACCACACACATTTTTTAAAAAACTCTGTAGTATCACCTAGGAAAGAAGGGCTCAAAACACCAAACAAATAAAATGGTAATCCTCCTGCTTGGTCTTCATCAGTGAGGGAATAGGTATCAAAGGCATTTGATTAAGTGAAATGGAAATTTAGAAAAGAAGATTGGATATCATATAATGAGTAAACACACTCACTCTTTTATTTGCATATGGTATATGGATTTCTACTTGAAAGCCTCTTTTCGATTATTAATTCCTCTTATGATCCACTGAGGTGGTTCCATTTTGCAGATAAGAAAAGGAAAGGTGTTTTTGGTTTGTTTGTTTTTTGTTTGGGGGGGGGGTCATGGGGCTTGAACTCGGCCTGGGTGATATCCCTGAGCTCTTCAGCTCAAGGCTACCACCCTACCTCTGGGCCTGGGCATTGTCCCTGAGCTCTTCAGCTCAAGGCTACCATTCTACCCTTGAGCCAAGGTTAATTGGAGATAAGAGTCTCAGATCCTTTTGTACCTTGGCTGGCTTTGAACCTTGATCCTCAGATCTCAGCCTCCTGAGTAGCTAGGATGACAGGCATAAGCCATTGTGCCCAGCTAAAAAAGGGAATTTTGGGAGTCAGGAGCATGGCCAAATGGTAGAATGCTTGCCTAGCATACGCAAAGATGTGTTTGATTCCTCGGTACCACATACACATAAAAAGCCAGAAGTGGTGCTATGGCTCAAGTGTTAGACTGCTAGCCTTGAGAAAGCCCAAGGGCAGTCCCCAGGCCCTGAGTTCAAGCCCCAGGACAAAAAAGGCACGTTTTTCCAATCTCCTGGCCTATTTCTCTCCTTCTCAAGAAGGATCACTTGTGATATATTGTGGCAAAGAAAGCCAGTCTTAAAGTCTGTGCAATAAAAAAAAGAATCCAACTTTATTAGCAAAATTTATTTAACATGAAAGTTATACTCGACTCCTACTAAATCATTAGATATCTGTTACATTTTCTGAATGAAGAAAATAGCTCTGGAGAAGTTAGATAATTTCCTATGTCCACCATTAGCAAGCAGATTATCTGTGAAGACGTATCTTCCTGACTCTGGAATGTATAATCTAACCTTGATATCACATTACAGAATAATGGACAAACACAGGCATGAAATCCAACTGATGTATGTAAAAATGGAATTAAGACATGTGAGGAGATGGTTAGGGTTGAGATAGATGGCATGGAAAATGATGCAAAGGTGACATTTCTCAAGATGCATTGTGAGTGCAACTACTCAAAATCTGACGTATTTAATTGAAACTCCTTTGTGCAACTACTTCAAGATAATTCTATAAGTAAACAATACTACTATGGATATGCAAAAAATAATTTAACTTTTCCCAGTAGTAACTCTGTTTATGAAGATCATCACTTCAAATTAAAATGTATAGGGAATTCTTTCATTTCAATATGTGTTAGCTTTACCCTGTCTAGTTATGGCCATTGTATATGACCACCACAGAGACATGATTCAATAGTATTTAAATCTGATGCTCTATAACAAGATTGGTATGCAAAGTAAAGCACTGAGAGTACTAAGCGCTAAGAAAACCTTAGGCGAAGAAAAGACCCTCTTCTTATATGTATGATTTCTATTGTTTCTCATTTTATGAAGACACCTACTGGCAGTCTTAGTAAGAGAACGTCTCTGTGCTCTGTGGAAGGATGTAACCCTCTTACCTGTCAGAACAAATATGGTTCAAGTAAGGCAAAAGTAGATTCCCTGTAAGACAGCTAGGCAGGCAGGGCAGTACGGATTTGAAAACTACACAACACTACACCACACAGTATTGGCCACTTCCCCGGGAAGGGCTGGGATTGGAAGGATGAAGCCACAAAGTGGCATCCAACTTTGCTGATTCACTCACTTGCTTGATTTAGAGGATTTGTTTTGCTTACTTGCATTTGTTTCTGAGATAAGTTGCCACATAGACAAGGCTAGTTTAGAACTCAGTATACAACTCAGTCTTGCCTCAAATTGGAAATCCTTCTGCCTTTACCCCTTGAAAGGTTGTTAGTTATTCCAGGAATGACATGCCACATCATCTTCTATGTGATAAATTTAGACAATTCTGTGACAGCATCTTCTCTGTTCTGTAGGTATTGATAGCAATGATCATTTTGACCACTAAACTTATTTGACTTTCAAACAATTCCTTTCCTCACAACCTGAAATCTCTGTCCTCTTGACATAGTAACAAATTAAATAAGGCCATCATTCAGCTCAGATAAATCTGCATGTGTTTACTTGCTGGCTAGCAACAGGGTCATCCGATCATATCCGCATATCACAATGCAGTCTTGGTCTTCTACTTGAGAAATGGAGATTCTTACCCCTGTTCCCAGCTTCCTTGAGAGTTCAAGCTGTGTGAGAAATAATCAAGAACTGTCACCCAAGCAGGCCCAGACTTGACATTGCTTCAGGCTCTTGTTTGAAAGATAGTTGTGCTTTTTTTTTTTTCCTTCTTTTTTTTATTGTAATTAGTTAAAGGGTTACATGATATTTGCCAGATAGAAGGTGCATTAATTCACATACATTGATACCCTTTCACATGTCTTGGTACCCGTTTCCCTCCCCCCCCCCACACCCCCCACCCGTCTTGGTTGTGCTTTAACAGACAGCTTTAATCATTCTCCTGGAATGCTTTCAGGGAGGAGTACCTGACACAAACAAACTCCTAAATGTCTAAACTTGGCTAAAGAGGATGGTATAAATATTACCATGATTATTGAAGCTCTGGCTTACCAATGATTTTTCCCTAATTGAATCTAATGGCCCCATTTTTCTTCAAAGGGGGTCTTTCTGTGTCTGAAGTTTTGGATTATGAATCATGCAAAAGATTTTACCTGGTGGTGGAGGCTAAAGATGGGGGCACCCCAGCTCTCAGTGCTGCGACCACCATCAACATCAACCTGACAGATGTGAATGACAACCCTCCCAGGTTCAGCCAAGATGTCTACAGCGCTGTCATCAGTGAAGACGCCATGGTGGGGGAGGCTGTCATTTTGGTAAGTGCCAAAGGCAGGGTCTAGATACTAATCATCCTCAGAATACAAAGTTAGTAAAGACTTTCTTAAACTTTCTTCCTACTCCTATTAGAATCTTGTGTCATCAGGTACTTTCACCAGCTTCTCTCTGGTTTGTATGTCAAAGGAGTCTGACACACCAACATATATCAAGGCATGAGTTACTGAAAAAATGCTTTACTTCTCAGAGTATATAGTTTTCAATAAAACTAAACTAATTATGGAATGAGTTTGGAAAGATAGATTCTGCTAGATTGTGAACTGAGATGAAAACTTATTGGGTAGCTGGAAGCTTATGTCATTTTTGAGATCTAATATACAGTACAGTAAGTACAATTATTAACAGCAGAATATATGTTTAAACATCACCGAGAGAACAGATTCCAAATGTTCTCACCACAAGATATAAATATTTGAGGTGACTTAATTAGCTTGATTTAATTGTTCTACATTGTATTCATAAATTATTGCATCTCTGTATACCACAAAGATATTTTGTGTCAGTTCCTTATAAAACTTATTAGGTGGTTAAGGTTATAATAAAATTCCTGTCCTTCTTGGCATCCTACAGACACACAGAGCAGGATAAATCAGAGTAGATTGAAGACTTACCAGTCCCCCCCCCCCGAAGCTCCTCTTTAGTAAGAAATTAGGTTTTGTAATAGCACTTAGAACAAAACATGATTTCTTGAGAGCTTAGATTCTCTCCTAGGATACAAATTCCATTTTGGAAAAAGATAGATATGGCAGAACGCTTTCATTCATCCATCTTTTCCCTGGTTTTGACAGGGTTAGATGTACAATGACTACAATCTGAGGTCCTTATACCACCTGGGTTGGCCTTGCGGGCTCTGACTCCTTCCAAAGTGAAGTAGGCCAGCGCGTTTACAGGGCGACACAGGAAACTTCCTTATATGGAAATGCCTATGCTTGGAAAATACCTGATTTGTATAGAAATTTACAAAGGAGAGGACTACCCTCTAGGAGAGGGACTACCCTCCTTCATCCAAGCCATCATCACCTCTACTGGGTACTCTTGTAGAACACTGGCAGACCCGGGACCCTCTGTTTCTCCTGTCATGTCTTTTCTGTTTTGCTCATTTTCTGTGCAGTTAATAGCTGAAGACATAGACAGCCCGCCCAATGGACAAATCCGCTTTTCCATTGTGAGTGGCGATCGAGACAATGAGTTTGCTGTGGATCCTACCTTGGGACTTGTGAAGGTTAAGAAGAAATTGGATCGGGAGCGGGTAAGCTAGATGGGGCTAGGCCCTTCCCACTGACACGCACCTCTCTCACTGAACATATCACACTCTCCATGATTTCATTCATAGCCAAGTTCTCCATTCAAAATAAGGAGAGTAAACAATGGGACAAGTTGTAACATCAAACTCTTGGGTGAAGGTTTGGAAAGAATTTTCTGCCAGTAATAGTTGTTGGCAATTGTCTCTGTATATTCTCATGATTGAGGCTTGAACTTAGAACCCCACAGTCTTGATGGTTTTTCTGCTCCAAGCTGGTACTCTGCTGGTACTGGCACTTTAACTCAGACCCTCACACTCTCTGCGGCCTTTTCTGCTATACCACCTGAGCCATACATCCACTTCCAGATTTTTGCTAGTTAACTGGAGATAATCTCATGGACTTTTCTGCCCAACGTTGGATTCAAACCACACTTCTCAGATTTCAGTCTCCTGAGGATTTATAGGCATGAGACATTAACACCTGGCAATTGGCAAATGCTGATTTATGGAGAGTTTAAAGAAGAAGGAATTCTGTGCTTCTCTGGATGGCCTGAATTTCCACCCTTTTCAGAGCAAAAGATGATTAAAGCCTTCAATATTCCTATCCTATAGTCCCAATTTCACAAGGAACTTTAATCCAGGCCAAGCAGAGACAGAAAGATCACTTGAAATCAATTAGACCAGAAGAGCATGATACAGAACATTCTTCTGCCAACATTAAGCTAAGTTTCTAAATATAGTCTTTCTTGACTAGAAAAACATGTCCTTGAAGAACAATTAAATCTGCAAACAGATGTTATAATGGTAAAAAAAAGTCGATATAACCCCAGAACTATAAAATCTATTGCCTTGTTGAGCAAAGGCTGAGAGCCAGCGTTCTCACGAGGAGTGGTTTCATTCCCTATGAGACATTCGGTGATGTTTAAAGATGTCTGGGGTTGGCACAGGCAGGCAAAGGGTGATAATAGCTTCTAGTGGGTGAGAGTCGGGTTTATTGAAAAACATCCCATATTGGCTGGGTCAGTCTCCAAGAACAGAAGGACTGCCTGGAACCAAATGAGGAGCCTGGGACTGTATTACAGAGGAGAGGATTGGTTTTTATAGAGCACAGCAGAAGCTATAGCTCCTCTGAAGGTGCACAGGAAGAGGAAATGCTTCCCTTCTTTACTGTCACCTGTTTGTGCCTTGGCAGGTGTCTGGATATTCTCTGCTTGTCCAGGCAGTTGATAGTGGTATTCCTGCAATGTCTTCAACTGCAACGGTTAACATTGATATCTCCGATGTCAATGACAACAGCCCACTATTTACACCTGCTAACTATACAGCTGTGATCCAGGTAAGTAAACCTTGCCCACCAGGAATGGGTTTGTACACATTCTGATGTCTTCCTTTGTCTAAGTGAAGTAGAACTACTAAAACAGAATGCCTTAGACTAACTTACAAGCAACATAAGTTTTGCTGACAGTTTAACTTCATAACACAGTCCACGGTCAAGTCTTCATCAGATTTTGTGTCTGGTGAGGACTAAGAGACAAAGCATGCATGTTTTCCCTTATAGGTAAAAGGAAGATTTAGTTTATAAACTTACAAGTAAATGTATTGTATGCAACTGTATCTGAATACATTAACTGAAATGGAAAGCTCAAGTGAGAACATCAGTAAAATAAACACAGGATGTGGGTATTAGGAACAGGAGGGATGGGACCAAGGGGAAAAGGATAGACAAATGAAGAGAAGAAGAGAGAGAATACAATCAAATATTCCACCTATATCCTAAAAATTAAGAAGAGTGAGGGAAGGGGATGGTAGGGGAGAGATGGTGAGAACGTTGAAAGGGTGATATTGATCAAGGTACATTGTACGAAGAAAACACTTTGTTAAATGAGACCTCTTAAAGATAATAAAAATAAATAAAATAAAAAGATCAGAGGAACCAGGTTTAAGAGATTAATTTGGAATTAGAGTAATGACTTTGAGTCTAACCATCTATAGCTAACTCCCTGAGCCCAGAGCCTTTGAGCTGAAAAGATGACATCAAACAAGCAGTTGCCTGCTGCTTCCCACCCCCCCCCCTTGACAGTGAAATCCTATGTGGAAATACTGGGAAACCCCCTCCTTATCTTAAGGCCTTCTTCTAGTGGCTGTTAATGGCAGTCAATCCATGCTGTCACAAAGCTTCATCCAGGTCTCCATCTTTTTCTCTTAAATTGCTCATCTCAACTGCATTCTGTGCTCAAAACAAAACAGGCTTTGCTTACTCAAAATTCAGAGGTTTATTTGTGTGTGTGTGTGTGTGTGTGTGTGTGTGTGTGTGTGTGTGTGTGTGTGTGTTGGTATTGTGGCTGGAACTCAAGGCCTTGAATTCATGCTTAGTGGACCTGTTCTCCAAATCACAGGTATAGCACTGTCGTCATCTCTCTGATCCCACCTGACTGAGCTCTAGGCTGTGATGATGCTAAAATCTAATGAAGTGAGGAAATGTTTGGAAATAGCCTCTTGGCTTCCAAAAATTCTAATAAATTTAAGGATTTGCTTCCTTTCTTCTTATTCTCAAGAGGACACATAGTTTGCCTCCATTGTCTCCCTTGGAAAATTACATGGCACAACTATGTTTTGGGGGTTGTGTTGTAAAGGCCCCCATTTTTCAACCTAATATATGCCTTTGCACACCAACTGAGACATTGCTAGCATGATCCTCCAAAATGTGTGATGCTGTAAATTATGTCACAGCATTGGACTTGCATAACATGGTGTAATAATGTGAATAAGCCTTGCCATGTCAACAAGGTGAAGCAAATTCTACCACAGAAAGGCTGAAAAGGACGTTTTCCCAGAGCTATTCAAGTAATCATATGGCAATGAGGGCTGTTGGAGGTCAAAGTGCTCTCCACCATCCTTGGAACTTCAGACCTCTTCAGTACAGAATTTTGTGTTCCCACCTGCAGAGTGCTTGCGTTCTGGGCCTGTTGGGAAGAAGCAGCCTAAATGGAAATCAAGATGTCTGCAGAAACCAGCAGACATGACAGACATCACAGGGAATCCCTTCCATGCAAAACCCTGGCTTTCTAACATCGCATTCTCAGCTGGCAATGATGGATTTTTTCATGTGGAAAGGTCTAATTTTTATCTTCCTTTTTACTATACTGTTTTATGCAGGAAAATAAGCCAGTGGGCACTAGCATCTTGCAGCTGGTCGTGACAGACAGAGACTCCTTTCACAATGGGCCTCCCTTCTCATTCTCTATTTTGTCGGGAAATGAAGAAGAGCAGTTCGTATTAGACACTCATGGAATCCTTCGGTCAGCAGTGGTCTTCCAGCACACAGAGTCTCCAGAGTATGTGCTGTGTGTCCAGGTATGGTTTGTCCTCCAGACATACCAGTGTGACTTTATCTCCCATGCTTCTTTCTTTACTTTTTGGTTGGTTTTCCTTTGTAGAGCACCTCCACATAATTCATTACTGTGAAGGAATGTTCCTCTTTGAATCTCAAATTCAGTTTCACAACAATAAAAGTGGCCTCTGTGTGTGTGTGTGTATGTGTGTGTGTGTATGTGTGTGTGTGAAATTGAACAGGAAGGAAGGAAAACATCATGGATCTGGAAGGACATTCCTGAACACTGTGCCTGACAGATAGTCATAGACCTCCATGTACATGTCTGAAAATCCTTGAGGCTTTAATTAGGCCCCAAAAAGACTTCTTTATACTTAATATAATTTGCCGCATTTCCCTTCTTGGAGAAACAGCTAGGTACTGCTGTAGTGAGACTAAGCTACACCATGATCTCTGCTTGTCAAATCTCCTCCAGTGAAGTTGAGAAAGACCAAGGACCTGATTTCCTGGTAGTCCTTGCATTGGCCTCCCAACAACTTAGCTCCTTACTGTTCTTGGCTTCTCTGACAAGAAATAGGACAGAGGGGCAAAAGTAGCAGGTAGGCAAAGTGCGCAAAAAGGAACCAAAAATGAGAAGGCACATAATATAACCACATGGAAACGTCCCATCACCAAGAGCTGGATCCCATCAGCATATCTGAATGACTTTCCCACCCACTGCGGTCCAAACAGGCAACCTCCAGCCACCAGGAACAATGGGAATGCTAACTGAAATTCTGTGTATTTGCTTGGCTGTGGACTGTCTGTGCTATCTGTCTGAAAAAAGTTGGAATTTATTCAACTTCTAAAACAATGCAACTTAGTAATTGCTGGTTCAGTGCATGTCTCTCATCTCTCCAATAATAATATGTAAATTATTTTATAACAATCACAGTATACAGACTTGAGAGCCAAGGCAAACTTTTGAGTGTCTCCTCACAGCCATGAATATAGTTCTTTACTTACCTTATCTAATTTGTCCACTTGTTAGAGAGCAGGTATCATGTCTCAGATGTTGGAATGGAATCCTCATAGGGAGCCTTCTCCTCATACACCCTACTATAAAAATGAAACAAGTCCCTGTATCCTCCTCCTCTATAAGGTTCCTAAATGCAGCACTGCCCTGCTTTATTCTCTAGCACTTTGTATACATACTGTTGCTATAAGAACCTTCCAAGTGATTTCTCTGGCTTTGATTATCCCTCTTGAGCTAATCATTTCACCTTGATTATGTCAGGATAAGCAACTACAACTCTTACCCTCAGTTTGTTTGTGTAAATGAAGCTTTACTGGAACACAGCCTCACTCATTCATTTACCCATATTCCATGGCTGTTGCTAGGCTGTAAGAATAGAACTGAGTAGATGCCAAGAGCTATATAATCCATAATGTCTCCATAGTTTTATCTAGACCTTTACCCAAAATGTTGATATTTATCCTGAAATTAAAAATAAAAGTCAGCGCCTCTTTAAAGTTTGAAAACTTAAGGTCTATATATTAAACTCTGGCTCTAGACTTTCATATTTTGAACATTGTGGTATTTCGACAGCTATCACATTCCAGTCTTTCTCTGACTGTAGGTCCACTGTCACTTTGTCCCTTATTATGGTGAGCAACCAGTGGCTAATCCATACAGTCCAAATTGTCATTTGAGGCTCTTCAGGACTGGTTTCAAGTTCCATCTCATATACCAAACTTAACTTCCCCAAGAGGTCTCAATTTCCATTTAAGTAAAGTATGTGGTGATGGTATTGATTTTAAAAAAAAAAAAGCAATGCATTAAGTATCTCTATGGTTTACACTTGATTGGAGCACATTACAATTATTCTTTTAATTCCTACAAGACCCCTGTGAGATAGAAACTGCTATTTTGTTCATAGTAAAGGTCAAAAAAAATAGAAGAGAAATTCAGTAACTTCTTCAGCGCTGGGTAGAGAGTGAATGGCAGAGCTAGGATCCCAACTCTGGCCTACCTGACACTAGACACTTGCTCTTACATGGCTTTCTCCACATGAGGACACACCTCCCCAATCCTACATGGCCTGTGTCACTGCATTCACTTCAGACCCATGGACCCATCTATAGCAATCTGCCCTTCCAAAGCTCCTCACCCCCCACTGCTGCCATGTTGTGAGTGGCAGGAACTCACTAAAGGCCCATTATTAGAGTGGTTCCATCAGAAGGGCAAAAGTAGAGGCTTTCCAGATTCCCTATTTTTTCCTTTGGGGTGCCATTTTTCATTCTCAATCTCACTGTGATCTAATCCCATTGAAATAATACCTCTTAAATGCTCAGAAAAGCACCATCTGGTCCAATCAACAGGAAAGAAACCAACAGAGAACAGATTCCTCCTCCAAGCCGGAATGCCATTTCATCAGGCTTGCCTGTGGTTTCTGTCCAAAATGAAAGCAGGCCAGCTTGTGGTGAGCATGTGGTGTCTAACAGCATCCCAACCTCCTTCCCTGTTCACTCTCCCTGGCTTCATTCTGTTGACACATTTTATTGACTGAAGATGATCAATCACTCCTCTTCCTTAAGTGTACAGCCTCGGCATTTTTTCAGCATAGTGATAGACAAAGAGGCAATCTACTAGAAAGTACAGGTATCTTCATTGGTTTCTTTTTCCTGATGGTGATTGTAATTCCTTCTATCTCTTCCTCTTGCTTGCCCTAGGCCAAAGACTCAGGCAAACCCCAGCAAGTGTCTCATTCCTACATTCGAGTGCGGGTCATTGAGGAAAGCATCCATAAGCCCACCGCCATCCCTCTGGAGATTTTCATTGTCACCATGGAGGATGACTTTCCTGGTGGAGTCATTGGGAAGATCCATGCCACGGATCAAGACATGTATGACGTGCTCACGTTTGCCCTGAAATCAGAACAGAAAAGCTTGTTCAAAGTGAACAGTCACGATGGGAAGATCATTGCCCTGGGCGGGTTGGACAGTGGTAAGTACGTGCTGAACGTGTCTGTGAGCGATGGCCGCTTCCAGGTCCCCATCGACGTGATTGTGCACGTGGAGCAGCTGGTGCATGAGATGCTGCAGAACACGGTCACCATCCGCTTTGAAAACGTGTCCCCTGAGGACTTTGTGGGGCTGCACATGCACGGGTTCCGACGCACCTTGCGGAATGCCGTCCTCACCCAGAAGCAGGACAGCCTGCATATCATCAGCATCCAGCCAGTGGCAGGCTCCAATCAGCTGGACATGCTGTTTGCCGTGGAGATGCACAACGGCGAGTTCTACAAACCAGCCTACCTGATCCAGAAGCTGTCCAATGCCAGGCGGCACCTGGAGAATGTTCTGCACATCTCTGCTATCCTGGAGAAGAACTGCTCAGGCCTGGACTGTCAGGAGCAACACTGTGAGCAAGGCCTGTCCCTGGATTCCCACGCACTCATGACCTACAGCACAGCTCGCATTAGCTTCGTGTGTCCACGGTTTTACAGGAATGTGCATTGTACCTGTAATGGTGAGTGTGATACAGTGGCGTCCCGCCACCTGAGATTTTTAGCAGTATACCATTTCTGGTGTACATGCATCCAAATCACTTAGGTAACAAAATACTAACTGTCCACCTACTGTATACCCAATAACTCTGATACATTCTGGGGTTAATGGAAAGCTTTGTGTGTAGAACAACTAGACAAGCAAGTCTATGTGACAAGCAATGTTGGAAACACATAATCCTATAAGAGTGTGTTAGGAGCTGAGCCTTCCTGTCTTCAGTGTCCTGTACCTTGAGTTAGAAGTCAAGTAGGACTTCAGGGAGGAGGAAGGACTAGGAGAGGAGGAGAGTGTTTCAGGGAAGAGAGAGCTTGCATAAAACATGAAAAAGAGAGAGAGAGAGAGAGAGAGAGAGAGAGAGAGAGAGAGAGAGAGAGAGAGAGAGAGAGAGAGAGAGAGAGAGAGATGGGGCGGGGGACATCCCATCAAGGACATTGAAAGAGCTTCCCATTTGCTAGAAGGAAATGGTGGGGATGCCAAATTAGACTGGTGAGCAGACCAGTGCTTATAGAAGGGCCATTAACCAAGATGAAGAATGGAGAAATTATCCCCAGATACGGGGAGATGTTGGCTGATTAGAAATGAAGAACTGATGGGGTAATCTCTGTCTTTTGCAATGGCCTTCATAGGGAAATGGATGAGAGGATCCAGGCCAGAGGCAGGGAAATGAGTCAGGGAGCTGCTATAGACAAGTAAGGGCAGCTCAGTTGGCTCCAGTGAAAAATGAGGGCCAGATGTTTGGAAGCAGTTAAGGAATGGATTCGGTCAGAACTGGAGGGATGAAATGGTTTGTTATTTGTTGATGTAGCTGTAATCATTGAATCGTGACCTTTGCTCGTCAAAGGCCATAGCTGTACAGAGTCACATGCCCAGGGTGTTCAGTGAGAAGAATTGCTTGTTCTTCCTCTTTCCTCTCTGATATATAGACCTATAAATTCATTGCCCTCTTCTGAGAAAATTGAACCCAGAGTGTTTCTATCTAGTGTGAACTTGGTCCCCAGGGAGTGTGGCCGAGGAAGAGTGTAGCATATATATAAGGTATCCTTGTAGGTAGCTGGAGACAGGGCAGCAGTCTGGAAGACATTTCTTGGTTGCAGTTCGAAGAAAAAGTTTAGCATGATCCCTACAAGGATGACCTAGGGAGCACAGATCCCTCCCAGAGATTTTTGAAAGAGCTTTCTGGCACCCCAGAAGACTATGGGGCACTTGCCTTGAGGTGGGTGTCCAATGACTTCAGTTTGTACTTTCATCACAGTCTGTGCTGGCTGGACTTGTGGACTATGTAAATGAGCTGTGAAGGAACTTGGAGCATGCATGCCAGGTGAAATTCAGTTCTGGCAGATGTCACCAGCATGCAGAATTTATGTATGCCAGCTTTCCAGACCTTGCCTAGATGCCCTTTGCAGGCAAACTGATTTATGTAGCAAAGCTCCACTAGGGCCTTTCTGCAGTGATTAACAGCAGGGTTCAAAGGGGGGTTCAGGACAGGAAAGACATCTGAGGAACTGTACTAGCTAATTAATCCTTGTACTCAGCGTCAGAGTGGAAGAAATAAAAAAAAAACAATAGAGAAAGCAGTATACTAGACACTAAAGATTCAGAGAGATAATCATGCACCTTATGCCCTATTTTCTGGCTATGGCAAAGCGAGCTTGCAAGCACCTGCTTGTTATAATGCTGGTACAGTAAGTGATGCAGAATAGAAAATATACTTTCTTCTGCAGCCTGAAAGTAACCTCTGAAATATGTACACAGAGTATGTGCTGTATCTCTGGGTGGATATGAGTTTATCATTTATTTCTAGTGCTAGTGCTCTACCACTTGAGCCACAAATCCACTTCTACTTTTTTAAATTTTTGGTAGTTAATTGAAGATAAGAGTCTCTCAGACCTTCCTGGCCAGGCTAGCTTTGAACTGTGATCCTCAGATCACAACCTCAGAGGATCACAGGGATGTATTTATTATAACAATGGACTTAAAAGAGCAAATTTTGTTGAATGTGAAAGGGCTTTCTGTTCAGTTTATAAAGGACACGAATGTTTCAAATATGTCTTATAGTGATAGCCCCGCCCACAATTTCTGTATTTTCCAGAAAGCTTTTTCTTCCTAGTAAATCTAAAATACTAGAAATCTTTTGTGGTTCAGCCCCTTGAGAGACCAGGGAAGTCTTCTGAGGTTGAAAAGGAAGTATTTCTTCAGTGATAGTGCTATGAATGTTTAGTACCAGCTCCTAGCTTCTTCTCACCTCTAAGACCCTCTTTTAATTAAACTATAACATCAAATCCTAGAATTTGGTAGTAAAAGGAGCTCAAAATGTCACCCAGCCCAAAGGCATGTTCAGCAGGTGATTCATGCTCATATCCAGTGTGGTAACTGGGCATCTTACACAGGGTTTTAGCACTGTTAGAGGGGCATGCTAACTCAGTACAGAGTAGTTAGGCTGATTTTTTTGGTCCCTGTTTTATTGTCGGATGGAGTGTTTTCCTGAACTCTCCTATGTTGAAGCTTGATTGTCAACCCATGGCCTCTGAGTGGTGATTGGATCACAAGAGCTCTAACTTCATCAGTGGATTTATTTTTTTGTTCTTAATGAATTCATAGCTGAATGGATTGTTAAAACTTGTGGTTTAGTTGGACAAACAAGAAACAGACCTTCCGGAGTAGATGTTGTTCCGGGACTCTCCTTCTCTTGGCCTCTCTGCTTCCTGGCTGCCATAAAATGGACAGCTCTGCTCTTCTACCAGGATATTCTGTCTTACCCAGAGTAATGGATGCAGCTGAACATAGTTTTAATTTTTTTTCCTGGAGTTTGAACTCAAAGGCCTGGGCACTGTCCTTGGACACTTTTTGCTCAAGGCTAGCACTCTGCCACTTAAGCCATAGTGCCACTTCCACCTTTTCTGTGTATATGGAACTGAGAAATTGAACCCAGGGCTTGGTGCATGCTAGACAAGCACTCTACCACTAGGCTATGCTCCTGGCTGGCTTGAAATCTTTGAAAGACAAAATAAAAATTTTCCATTTTTTTAATGCCAGTACTGGGGCCTGAACTCAGCACTGTTAGCTTTTTTCACTCTTGCCTGGTAATCTACTACTTGAACCACAGATCCTCTTCTAGCTTTTTGGTGATTAATTAGAGGCAGGAGTCTCATGGACTTTTCTTCCAAGCCTGCCTTCAAATCATGATTTTCAGATCTCAACGTCTTAAGTAGTTGGGAAAACAAGTATAAGCCACAGGCACCTCGTAAAATCTTTCCTTCTTGAAATAGATTTTCTCAGGTATTTTGCCGTAGTGACTAACATCTGCATCTAATTACCATGTCTCTTTCTTCTTTTAAATGTGTCAGCACCACAGAAATCTCGCTTCAAAGTAAAGAAGAAAAAAATGTCACTCAATTTCAGGCAGCAAGTTCTTAGTTGTAATAATAGTATTCCATCATCTTTTCCAAAGAATTGTCAAGAGTTAGCAGTAAGCATTTTCCTCATTTTTTACCACTCTTGCCAAGCTCATATAACTGGTATTGGTTGCTCACCTGTTTATCGTAGGAGGCCAGCAGATTTATTAAATGGGCTTCCCTACTCTTGATGGAAAAATTAGAATGGGAATTGAAGGTAGCTATCCATTCAGTATTGTGCAGTAATGTTTAGAACTGAACTCAACACTCATTTATTCCCTTCTCAACTTCCAGCTCATCTTCTCCTGACTTTTTTAGTCCAGTTATCATCATTAGCATCTTGAGCCAAAAGGCTGAATTATGTTAACAAAATGAAAGCAGACTTGGAATTTAGTGCTAAATAAGCTCATTAAATTCTACCTACCACCAGAACTACAGTTTCCAAATGAACCGAACTCACGAGAGGCAAACTTCTGATGTCATGTGATGGCATCAGAAGAACTTCAGATGTTCGGTGAACATTGTCACTTCAGTTTAAAAAAATAAAAAAAAGTCTAGTTGGGCCTGGTGGCTCATGCCTGGAATCCTAGCTACTCAGGAGGCTGAGATCTGAGAATCTCGGTTCAAAGCCAGCTAGGTCACTAAAGACCCTGAGACTTATTATCTCCAATTAACCATTAGAAAACCAGAAGTGGTGCTTGGCTCAAGGCATAGGGCAATAGCCTTGAGCTGAAGAGCTCAGGGACAGCACCCAGGCCCAGGGGTAGGGTGGGAGCCTTGGGCTGAAGAGCTCAGAGACTGCGTCCAGGCCAAGAGTTCAAGCCCCATGACTGACAAAAAGAAAGTCTGATACCAACTTGAATGGTGAGAATGATTAGTCTACTCATTCTCTTTTGGGATGGGATCAAAAGAAATGGCACAAAACAACTTTTAAGACTGCACAGGTTGTTCATATGTACAAACATTCACTGACTTTTCTACATTCATTGACTTTTCTAAACTCTAAAATAGAAATATATTGCTGGGCATGGAGGCTCACGCCAGTAATCCTAGCTATTCAGGAGGCTGAGATCTGAGGATCAAAGTTCAAAGCCAACCCTGACAGAAAAGGACCTGAGTCTCTTATTTCCAATTAACCTCCAGAAAATGGAAAGTGGGGCTTGGCCCAAGAGTAGGGAGGTAGCCTTGAGCTGAGGAGCTCAGGGACGGTGCCCAGGCCGACCCACAACAACAACAAAAAAAATATGTATCTAAACTTAAAGACAGGGGCCAGTAGTTTGGCCTAGTGGTAGAGTGCTTGCCTATCCTGTACACGGGCCCAGGTTCGATTCCGTGGTACCACATACTGCTTAGACTCTGAATCCAAGCCCCAGGACTGGCACAAAAATAATAAATAAAGGAAAGGAAGACATGGCTAGAAGAATGTATTCCCAATAAGATCATCCAGATTTAAAGAAAATGTTTATGGGGGTGGTGATAGAAGCAGAAGCCTAATTTGTATCTTTATTCAGACATGAATATGAATTAAACCCAGTGTGCCCAATAGAACACATTGGTGAAATGCTATTCCATGAGAAGAGTGAGACAGCACTCTCACCTTCAGCCAGGACAGGACGCTGGAGTGTGTGCCAGCTGTAGAGAAGAGCACTGGAGAACTGGAATTGATACTATTTGGCATGGGGTCTGAAAGCCTAAGTCTAGGTTAGGCAGGTAGCCAGGGCAAGAAACTTGAGAGCCCAGGTATGGAGGTGAGAAACAGGGTGCAATTTGTTCACAGATCAAGACAAGGATTGTCGTGATAACTAATATTTGCTAAGCTGTGACCTGTTTGTATTACACATCTATAATAAAATTGAATCCTCACCTTAATCCTATAAAGTAAATATCATTAACTTGCTACAGATATTGAGGAAATTAAGGCTTGGCATGGTTAGTTGACTTTCTCAAGGTCACAGAGCTACTCAGTAACTAAACAAGGATTATTCCTCCCTGAACTTTTCATTTGTTTTTTGTTCTTGGGCTTGAACTCAGGGCCTCAAACATGCTACGCTGGCACAATACCACTGAGTCATGTCAGCAGCCCTCATTTTTCATTTTTTTTGTTGCCAGTGCTGGGGCTTGAACCCAGGGCCTTAGTACTGTCCCTGATCTTCCCTTACTCTCTTACTGTACCACTGAGCCACAGCACCACTTCCATTTTTTTTTCTGTCTATGTGGTATGAGAAATAGAACCCAGGACTTCAATGCTTGGTAGGCAGGCACTCTACCACTAAGCCACATTCCCAGCCCTTGACAGGTAATGTTTAGGATAGATTTTCACATCCCATGAGGGCTTGCCCCTAAATTACAATTCACCTGCTCTAGGCTTCCTGTCACTGCTGGAATCGCAGGAGCACACTATGGCAGAACCCCAGTTTTCCAGTGTTGGGATGACATAAGCACCACTACACCCCAGCTATCAGAACAACCTTTTTCCCAAACCTATCCTCAAACAGTCTTGCTGTGTTCAGCCTTCCAAGCAGCTAAGATTACAGCAGTACTTGAATTGTACATGACTACTTTCCTCAAAGTGTGTCTCATGGTGCATTACTAACTCTGTACCTGGCGGGAAAATCACCCAACATAATTTCCAACCCACTAGTGACACCTGTTAATTGTATTTCTGGCACAGAAATTTGACTAAGGATCAAACACCAGACAACACTGAGAAGACCTTCTGCCTTAGACATCACTGCGCTAAAATTTATCTTCTTATCACATCACACAGAACCATCTTTCACAGTCACAAAGAACCTGATTTATCCAAGCTTTGCTTTACAGGAAGCTGAGGGCAGTTTGGCATAAGGCCTTGAAGCCTTTTCCTAGCCAAGTTCCAGAGTGCCTGTGCTCCCAACTTATAAACAAATGGGTATTATGAAGAGGTATAGGTGGCTTAATGAGAACACAGAGGGGAATAAAGTGATTGGTTCTACTTAAGAGTCGTCCAAGAAAGGAATGGGAAACAATAACACTTATAGCAATAGGTCTTTGTCTAGTGGAAATAAATTTTGAGAAAATTAAATAATTAGTTTGGATATCATTGTTTGTTCATTCACTCAGCCATTAATTGAGTTCTATGCTACACCAGGCTCTGGGCAAATGAGGAATCATCTCAGGAGAGGAGCCATCAAAGTGCATTTTTTTTGTCAGTAATTGGGGCTTGAACTCTGAGCCCGAGCACTGTGCCTGAGCTCTTCAGCTCAAGGCAAATGTTCTACCATTCTGAGCCACAGTGCCACTTCCAGTTTTCTGGTGTTTAATAGGAAATAGCAATCTCATGGACTTCCATGCCAAGGCTGATATTGAACCATGATCTTCAGATCCCAGCTTCCTGAGTAGCTAGGATTACAAGTGTAAGCCACCAACATCCAGCCATAGTGCACTTCTAATAAGCAGAATGAGTGAAATTGTGAATACTCCTGTGAGGCAGTATGAGACTTAAAACTGGACTTTGATGAGTTTGGGGTATTTTGTTTGTTTGTTTTGCTTTGGGGTTTTTTTTTTGCCAGTCCTGGGCTTGACCTCAGGGCCTGAGCACTGTCCTTGGACTTTCTCAAGGCCAGAGCTCTACCACTTGAGCCTCAGCACCACTTCTAGCTTTTTTCTATGTATGTGGTACCAAGGAATCCAACCCGGGTCTTTGTGCATGCTAGGCAAGCACTTTAACCACTAGGCCAAACTCCTGGCCCCTTTGATGAGATTTAAAATGTAGAGAAAATTCTGAAATTGGGCTTGCTCTTGGGCTGGGGTTTATTAGTGTTCATTATCTGAGAAGAATGTTAATATTTTCCATTACTGTGGGATTTGTTTTGTTTTTGGTTTGTTTTTGTGTACATGTATGTACCAGTATTGAGCTTAAATTCAGGGCCTCAGCTCTGGCTCAGGTATTCATTCAAGACTGGAATTCTACCATTTGAATCACATCTCCGTTACCACTTAATTGGAGATCAGAGTCTTTCATGCTGGCTTCAAGTCATGATTCTCAGATCTCAGCCTGCTGAATAGTTAGTATGACAGACGTAAGCCTCCAACGCTTGGCTTTGCTGTGGCTCTGAGCCCCGCCTCAGTGTTTTCCCTGAATCTTAAAAGAGTTCCATCTACAATCGAGAATGTTTCATTTTCCCTTCCCAAGACACACATCTCTGCAGATATTCATCTACAGCCTGTGGGAACCCCAAAGTGCCAGGCAGGAGTGGATTGGCGCTGCTTCTCGTGTGAATCTCCAGTGATCCTCAGGGAAGAGGTCAGCCTTTAGTGAAATCATATACAAAAATTAGCCAAGTCGAGGAAACAATGTTCTGGAAGAGTCTTTGCTTCTGGGAGAGGCACAGTAGAGCACTTCAGAGCTAAGAGTTGCAGTGAATGTATTTAAAACTTCTTACAGGCCATGAATTAAGAAGGCAGCTCGTTGACTTATGTGGCATTAACCAGTGCAGGGAATCCTGACAGAGCAGGCGTTCCCGGTGTGGGATGTATATTGTTAGTTAGTGGATTCTTCAATGTAATGAGGCAATAACATAAATCAAGAGGCTGAGTTGGCTCCAAGTGGCAGCATAATGATCATTGCTAAATGCTGATGCACTGGCCAATGGCACAGACATGATCTAGGGGGCTGTGGGGATGCTGTGGAGATGAAGAGAGTCATAAATATGTTAGTGAAATACTTCTAAAGCAGCAAAAGGACTACCCTTCTCTTTGCATGCCCCAAGTGCCAAAGCTTCTTCTCAAAGGGGTCATTTATTGTCAGTGTTATCAAAATGGCTTGTATTTCCACCCTAGACAAACCTTCAGGAGATAGAAAACCTTGTTTCAGAAAACTGCCAAATCTGTGCATATTCTTCCTGTGCAGGGGCTATGGATAAAAACACCCACACCCATGGAAGATATGGGTGTAGTTACCCAGCCATGCATGCCCTGCCATGTTGATAGGTAAAAATGCTCCAGGTCTGGGACCAGGAGTGTAGCCTAGTGGTAGAATGCTTGCCTAGCATGCATGAAGCTCTGGGTTTGATTCCTCGGTACCACATACACAGAAAAAGCCAGAAATGGCACTTTAGCTCAGACAGCAGAGCACCAGCCTTGAGCAAAAAGTGTCCAAGGACAGTGCCCAGGTCTTGAGTTCAAGCCCCAGGCCTGGCAAAAATAAAAAATAAAAAAGGTTCCAGGCCTGAGTTTATGCCTCCACTTCCCACAGTATCACCTATCATCAAAATCACCTTACACACTAACAAATCTGGCTCAGAAAGGACAGTGAAACAGTGATACACACAGCCGGCATTTTGCCATGTAGCTAAGCCAAGTTAGTGGTTACAACTTTAATATCTCATTCTAGTATATTCTTTACAAATGGTTTTCAGCAACACCTGCCCATTTGATATTCATGACCATTAATATTCATGATGAAGCATCATCAGTCTTATTTTCCTAAACAAACAAAAGCCAAGACTCAGAAGAGCCAAGAAACCTGTTCAAGGCTACAATGCATAAATCAAATAATGAGCCAGGGCCATATTCCAGGTCTTCAGTTTATCTACCCACCCCTCTCTTTCTCGCTCTCTCTCCTTTTTTGTCAGTCATGGGTTTGAACTTTGGGCTTGGGTGCTGTCCCTGAGCTCTTCAGCTCAAGACTGATATTCTACCCCTTGAGCCACAACACCACTTCCAGTTTTCTGGTGGTTACTTGGCGATAAGAGTCTCACGGACTTTCGTGCCCAGGCTGGCTTTGAACCACACTCCTCAAATCTCAGGCTTCTGAGTAGCTAGGATTACAGGCATGCTTCACTGGCACCTGGGCCGTTTATCTCTTAAGTCAGTACTCTTTCCTATACTCTCTACCACCTTCCTTTAGGGGCCTGGGAATGGGAAGCAGAGTTTAGTCTGCTTTTCTTTTGTTTTTATAGGCACTATAAATGGCTTGTTCTGCCCCACATTACAGTAAACAATGTTGTTTCAATTGATAAAATAGAAGCTGTACTTTGTGCATACTCTAGAGCCAAACTGATGCATGCCTAGAAGTGTGTGGAGCCTGCTGGGCTATGAGCTTCCTCTCCCCAACTGTCACTGAACACAGCACAGGTTCATTAAACCCAGATTACTTCACGATAGTTAATAAGATAAACTTCCTCCCAGAAGCCACCAGGAGTTGACAGTGTCATCTCTTAACTGGCACTCAGGAGCTGTCAGGGACTTTCTGCCACAGAGAAAGGGCCTTGAAGGCTCTTAGCAATAATATGTATGCAAGTATCTCTGACAAGCGATGATATAAATATGTGATTTCTGAACACAGATTAACTCATTAGCATCCACATAAACCATCCTAGAGAATTTAGAATTTGACTGGAAAAAGACTCACCTCCAAATTGTCCTCAGAATGCAAATCTGGGCTCATCTAAGAGTCTTGAGGATATGTGACAGTTTTCAGTGTTGCGATGTCCCTGTGACAACATGTATTTGTATTTCAAAGGTATCTAATTTCATATGATAGTTTACAGAGAGAAAAAGATTGAAATAGTGGGTATGGAGAATATTTGGCTTTTGTGAAAATCATTTTTCAAGCAATTTACAAGGCTTTACTTCCATTTGTAATCTTGATCACACCTGTCTTCAGCTCAGGGAATGTTGAAGGCACCCCACTTTTAAAACCTAAATTGCCTTTGTGCTTCCTGGAGCAGTAGGGAGAGCCTAGACTGGAGATGCCTATAATGAATGTGGCTGGGACTCAGGGGAGGCCCAAAGCAGTTTAAAGCACTGAAATACAAATTCCTGAAACAAACAACAACAACAACAAAAACCTGTCCCCTTACTCCTAGATAGCCTATTAAAAATAAAACCAAACATAAAAGAACCAGTCATTGGCTCCTAAGATAATGTATTAGCATACATTTTATATATCTAATACTTCTATTGATATTGTCATTTTTTAGATTGTACTGCTTACATTAGTTATATTAATGTTTTTTTGTTTCCAGTCCTGGGGCTTGAACTCAAGGCCTAAGCACTGTCCTTGGATTTTTTTCCCTCAAGGCTAGCACTCTGCTACTTGAGCCACAGCACCACTTTTTCCAGCTTTTCTGGTTCCAAGGAATCAAACTCCAGTCTTCGTACATGCTAAGCAAGCACTCTACCGCTAGGCCAAACTCCTGGCCCTATTAATGCTTTTAATACATCATAGAGCTGTATTATTGCAGGAGGGAAATTGGATCTGCATAATCTGCTAATTAATGACTGTGATCAATGACACAGGTTGATATGTATTAATGATACATGAATAAGAAAAGAAGGAGCTGAGATCTAGTTGCTGGCATGAGTGGTGTGTGCTTTAGTCCAAATGTCAGAGATCTGGGCTACTGAGAAGTGATTGGCTCAGTCTTCTTACTCAAACAATCTCATTCCACAAGCCTGAGTAAAAACACTGTCTTCCTTATAAAGAGGTGATCTTTTCTGGACTTCCCTTGTACTCATAGGCTCTATAAAATTGGCTGCTACTTGTGGTATTCATGTGTTTCTATGGTTTCTTGTCATATTTGCCGGCCTTTCTCCTTACTGAACAATTATTTTATTAAGTTAGTATTTTTCACTGTTTGTCGTATATTTTTCATTGTTTGTTGAATGCATGAGTTCAAGAAACTACTTTATTTGTTGCATGAATATGCTTTAGGTTGTTTTAAAACTGGCATGATGAAGATGTGGTAAGAATAAAGATCTGGAGGAAAGAAAATGGGAAAAATATATTTCAGGGAACTTGAGTCTTCTAGAACCATTTGTGGAGATCACTTTCAATTTTTAATTTACAAAAAAAATGCCTTCATCTTTTAACAGCTTTGAAAGCTGGATCAATGCCAAGAGTACTTTATACAACTAAATTTTAAGCCAGTAGAAAACAAGATTGATGAATTCTGAGTTTGCTGGTGTTCCTTCCATTGCTTCCTTTTGAGAATTAGAGTTCTGAAAATGTTTGTATGTAGTTAGTATTACAATTCTGTTACTCTTGGACAAAGAATTGTTGGATGATTTGCTTACTAATGAGAGGAGTCCTGATGTGCGAGAGTGAAATAATGAGCCAGCAGCCCTGTCCAGGGAAAGAAACAGGCACTCATGTCCAATGAGTTCTAGGTTCTGAGGAGAGGGGCAGCCTCTGAGGCATATGCAGTCCCATTTAGGAAATGACTGTATCAGTTGCGAGTTTACTTTTAATTGGCATCTTTCCTTGTAGAGTCCTTTTACCACTCTAATTATACCTAATTACACTCAAGATACCCAGGATCTTTGAAAAGCTCACTTCCTTCACAACTGTCTGCCTCCATCACAGCTCTGACCCAACTCACTTGGGTTCTGAATTCTGCCTTAATCACTTAATCAGCTTGCCAGGATTTCCCTTCTGAGAGATTAATCTTTCATCATACTGTGTTGCGATCATCAGATGGTTAAAGAGGAGACCTTCCTTTTTGAGTTGGTCAGGCACATTGATAGCCAATCAATAAAATGCAGCACACAGGATTAGGAAGCTATGTGAGTTGTGTTTCCACAATTTAGAATTAGCCATACTTTTCTTTAGGACTCTCTTCTCCCCCTACCCCCCACGCCACTCTGAATCACATATGCACTCCACCTTCAAGATTTTCAGGGCAGATATGATGGTCAAAATCTCAATTCAAGGGATACAGGAAAAGGATCACCAAGATGTGACGTGTAAGGTCTGTACCCCAGTAAACAGTAGCAGAGCCTTGGTATAGTAATCCTTCTTAAGCTACAATTGGTCCAAGAGAAGCATTTGCCTATTCCCACCATCAACAGAGAATTCTGTTTTCTTTTTGCACCTAACATGCCTCTGAAATTACAGCAAACAGAGCCATGTGTGATAAGTTTCCATGCTGGATGAAGCTCACTGGTGTGCCCCTGCCATTTTGTTTCAGCTCAAAACAAGTACAGCCCAGCCCAGGAAGTATTTCTGTATTCCCTGAAATGTGTGGGGGGGGTGGTGGACATTTTATATACTGATCATTTGTGTTCTCCCTTTGTCACAGGAGGAGTGTGCCCAGGGTCCAATGATCCTTGTATGGAGAAGCCATGTCCAGGAGATATGCAGTGTGTAGGATATGAAGCCAGCAGGAGACCCTTCCTCTGCCAGTGTCCACCAGGAAAGCTTGGAGAATGCTCAGGTGCAGAACGGATGGGATGACCAGGATCTCATTTTGTATCCTTTTTTTCATATATTTTTTATTATAATTAATAGAAGGGTTACATTATATTCGCCAGATAGAAGGTGCATTACTTCACATACATTGATACCCTTTCTCATGTCTTGGTCCCCATTTCCCTCCCCCCTCATCTTGTTTTCCCCCCTTCCCTATCCAATTTCAAATAACCAAGTATGCATATATCCAGTATATCAGATAACCAAGTGAAATACTGTAACAATATGAGATAACCACTATGGAAAACAGTATGGCAGTTCCTCATTTTGTATTCTTGAAACACTTACCCTCTAAGAATACACTGGTGTGTGTGTGTGTGTGTGTGTGTGTGTGTGCATAGCACTTTTCCTAAGGATGGAGCATAGCTAAGATTCACTCTCACAGCTGCAGTCTGTGCTAACGAAACATGGGAAAACTAGACTCCTTAGACGCTGGGAGACCATAGCATGGGCTCTTAGCTATGCCACACTTCTGTTAAGGCTGTGACACTGTGGAAAACAGAGACTGTTGGGGTGGAGAAAGGAGACAGAGTATGTATGACAAGGAAGGCTACACAAACCCATAGCCACAAAAAGAGGTCAATAGAGTTAAGACTGGGGCAATCACATTGAGTCCCTATGGAATAATCCGAGCCCAAAGCACATAAGTAAGCCAGAGCACCACCAGAAATGGACAGTGAGCCCTGTGTTCCAAGACAAAAAAGGTGCTTTTCATTGCATCATATAGAAAAAAATACTAATTTTAAAATATTTATTTTAATTCCAATTATCCCCTGATCTTCCCTCACATTCAAGATGTCTTTAAATTCATGCACAGTCTACCCATTTGCTTTAATAATTGTACTGTTCATTTTTTTGTACCAAATCCTCTTTTTGTGATAGTATCTGTTTCAAATATAATTATACTGTTACCAGCTTTGCAATACAAGAAATATTTCCTACTACTACTACTAATAGTAATAATTATAGTGGGAATAAAAAAATAAATTGTGTTTTATATGTGCAAAATTTACTTTGCTCAAGTAAGTTTTAGAAATTCAGCCATTGCAATGAGAAGCGTAGTTTCTAAAAATGCAAATCAAAGCTAAAGGGTATGTGCATATATATGAGTGTTATATAAATAGGTTTTAAAAGCTACCTTCGTATTACTTCTAAATCCTAAATAAATACATAAAATCATGGTGGGAATAAAAAATGGAAATCAAACCATGACGAAAAGGGAGAATCAATGTGTTGGCGTAAGTCATTTAAGATCTACATTTAGGAGAAAACTCATGCAGTCTCTGCTCCTAGTACATGATATGCACACAACAGATAAATACCTATATAATCACAAAACCAATCTTATAACCTCTGGTGTTACTTTCTGCCAATCTCCTTTCTCCTTTCTATATAGAAAACATTTTAAATTGTCCTGGATTGTCATCTATTTGGAATCCCATGCTTTCAATCTTTTACTCTAGTGAGACTATTACTTTTGTGTGCTGAAACATAAAGTAAGAGATAAAGATGGTAAACTCAGAATCGAACAATGGGGGCAGATCACACATTCCAGGAAGGGTCACTGTGTAGTTAATGATCAGAATCAGACTTGTGATTGGTCTCACATTTATGTCAGCTACCTTGTGAAAATGACTTAAGTTGGCTATTTTATCTTAGGACACTTGAAGAACATGGACATGATTTTAAAATAGCTTTGTTGTCATCCATTATTTTATAGAATTGAATGTCTAGAGTACCTTAGTGATTGTGACTAGAAGGAGATATGAAAGAGTGTCTCTCTCATTTTTTTTTCTGGTACTGGGGTTTGAACTTACTGGCTGGAACTCTTGCCTGGAGAGTAGAAAATGTCTCTCACTCTTATTTTATCTCTACTTTTACTCTGTCATACTAAAATAAATCTTTGCTAAAACTTTTGTATAAAATAAGATTTAAAAAAAAAAACTTGTACTTTTCAGAAAAGTACAAGTAATAGAATTTACATGGGAAGCTAGGCGTGGTGGCTCACGCCTGTAATCCTAGCAACACAGGATGCTGAGATCTGAGGATCTCTGTTTAAAGCCCTGTGGCTCAAGTGGTAGGGTGGTTGCCTTGAACTGAAGAGCTCAGAGACAACACCCAGGACCTGGGGTAGGGTAGTAGCCTTGAGCTGAAGAGCTCAGGGACAATGCCCAGGCCCAGATTTCAAGTCCCACTACTGCCAAAAATAATTAAAAAATCAAATAATTTACATGGGAAACTAAGGGGGTTTTGGTTATTAGTCAATACAAATGCACACACACACACACACACACACACACATACACATACTGTCCAATGTGTATGTGTGTGCATACATATACATATATACATATACATGAATATGTACATATACATGAATATGTACATACATGCATGTTACATTCTTGAAGACAAGAATGTAACATGAAACAGAAAACCACTAGGTAAACAGGACTGGTTTTTTCTCAGTGCATTCCAGTCCTTCCCATGGTCTTTCATCAATTTGCTTAGTGGTTGTTGGATGACTTCATGTGTCCCTGCTCATTTCTAGATGCTAAGAGAACCTCTGTCTTCTTGGAATGGTCTTTCCAGGGCACACGTCTCTCAGCTTTGCTGGAAACAGTTACATCAAGTACCGGCTTTCTGAAGACAGTAAAGAAGAGGACTTCAAGCTAGCTCTGCGCCTGAGAACCCTACAGAACAATGGGATTGTAATGTACACCCGAGCAAACCCCTGCATAATTCTGAAGGTATGCAAAACTCACTGTCTTTGCCCTGCAGTCAGATCTTTTTTTTTTTTTTTTGGTCGGTTGTGAGGCTTGAACTCTGGGCCTGGGCACTGTCGCTGAGCTCTTCAGCTCAAGGCTAACACTCTACCACTTGAGCCACAGGGCCATTTCTGGTTTTCTGGTAGTTAATTGGAGATAATAGTCTCACAGACTTTCATGCCCAGGCTGGCTTTGAACCACAATCCACAAATCTCAGCCTCTTGAGTAGATAGGATTGCAGTAGTGAACCACTGGCGCCCGATCTAGAGTCAGTTCTTATGTGAATTTTGTGGCTCTTGAGCAGGGACTACTGAAGTCATTTTCACTTTTGAATTTGGAAGAACAGAAGAGACAAGCGCAGAGAGCAGGGCAGCAGCACTAGTGCCCCCACTTCCTCTTAGAGTCTGAGCAGTCCCCTCTAAAGACTTCAAAGACTTGCCTCTTTTCAGCTATAATCATTCAACAGGTCCTTAGAAAGCATCTCCGAACTAATTCCCTGGAGTGGTCCTTTACCAGACTCAGCCTGATCCTCAGCTCACACAGCTCTAACCTCTTTTACCTCTGAGCTCACTTCTCTTGCTCAGGGAGTAAATTGTAGATGTGAGGTATAGAGCATGCAGTATATCCTATCTTGACACTTTTTAAATTGTTCTCCTGCTTCCAAACCTTTCTTAACACAGCCAGAATTCTCTTAGAACAAATCTCTTAGACCAAATCTGGCATCCATACATACATAACCTCCAGTGCTTCACAACACCCATCGAATTGTTGATTGTCAGTAGCTTTATTGGCACCTCTTTCTCTTAAATTCCTTGGAAGTTTGTTATATAGTAGCCTCTCCATTTAATCAAGAAGATAAGTGCAAACCAGGTACTAAAGAGGAGGAGGCAGACTTGTTTGTTAAAGGCTAGTCTTATCAAAGGTAGCTAAGACTCTCAATCAAAACACACACCAAAGGTCTGTGGTGTTGCTCAAGTGGTAGAACAAAGAAAAAAAAACTCACCACCCAAAATAAGTAAGTAAATAAATAAATAATAAATAAATGAGTTTAAGTTCTTTATCCAAGGTTGTAAAAGTAATAACTATCAAGGTCACAATCCACCCTCCAGTGACTCATTCCAAGCTTTGCTTCCCATGCATCCCTCACTCACCACCTTATCACAACTGATTTGATCAGAAGTTACATTTGGAGTATTCAGAGGGCAGATTCAGCCTCTGCATGTGCTGAAACTCAGTTGCGCATGGCAACTGAGACTCCCTACATTCAATGTGATTCCCACAGCATCCCAGTCCAGCCCACTGTGAGGACACTTTAGAAACCTTCTATTCTTTCTGGTAGAAAGTGCCTTCCAAATGAACTTGCCCCAAGTTAGAAATCTGTCTTTTGCCCAGGATTTAGCTTCACTAGGAGTTTTCTAGCTTCTTTCCTTTGTTTGCTATATCACCTCCATGAAGAGCAGATAGCCAAGCCTCTAATATGAAAAATAGATGAGGAAATATGGAGACTGTCCTATGCCAGTGATTTCTCTTAACTCTTTTTTTGCCAGTCCTGGACTTGAGCTCAGGGCCTGAGCACTGTCCTTGGACTTTTCAAGGCTAGAGCTCTACCACTTGAGCCTCAGCACCACTTCTGGCTTTTTTCTATGTATGTGGTACCGAGGAATCGAACCCGGGTCTTCATGCATGCTAGGCAAGCACTTTAACCACTAGGCCAAACTCCTGGCCCATCTCTTAACTCTTGTAGACTTTAACTCATTGACCTGGAAACCAGAAGTAAGCAGAAAGTCAGAGTTTAAAAAGTTGATGCATTTTCATGTGGACTCTCTCATTATCTTCTTTTTTGTTTGTTTGTTTTGCCAGTCCTAGGTCTTGACTTCCAGGCCTAGGCACTGTCCTTGAGCTTTCTCAAGGCTAGCCACAGCATCACAGCTGTCTTTTTCTGTGTACATGTGACCAAGGAATCGAACCCAATGCTTTGTGCATGGTAGGCAAGCACTCTACCACTAGGCCACACTCCTGGCCCCTCTCCCATTATCTTTATGCATTTCATTCTGAAAATCATTTCAACTGGAGAGTAAAAAAACAAGGTTTTAAAAGAAAAAAGAAGCTCTGTGGAGAATAGTGAGTTTGAAATAAATGCTACTTGCAATTAAAAAACAAAACTAAATCTTTTAAAAACTTCCCTTCTAGGAAGGGAAGGGAATAAAACAAGATGATTGGGAGGGGGTAAGGGGAGGGAAAATGTGAGAAAAACATGAGAAGGGGTATCAGTATTCAAGAAGTAATGCACCCACTACCTGACAAATGTAAATGTAACCCCTCTGTATATAACCTTGACAATAAAATACAACTAAAAATGGGAGGGAAAAGGCAAACTTTCTATTTCATAGACAGCTTGGTTGACTCAGGAGGTCATTGTCTCAGTACTCCAGAGAGGTCAGTTCTATGCAGATAGATGCTGCATGTGGAAAGGGCTCTGCTCATTGGAAACTGCAGATACACCTGCCTCTCCTTGGGTTTCGTCGATTCCAGATATCCTCCTTCAAGCATTTCTGGTGGCGGAAATGCTTCCTATTAGCAAACCTATACAGAATGCTAATATTTGAGAGAGGACAAAATATTAGACTTAAACAGCCTTGATTCTATAGTGGAACTGTCACTTGACACCTCACAAGCACTGTCTAAACTCTGCACATCCTTCCCTGGGGAAGGGGAAGAAGAATAATTAAACTTCTTAGGCTGCTCTTTTAAGATATATTACATTTCACGAAACAAGTGTTCCTGAAAATTGTGTAAATTGAATCTCTGTAAGTGGAATTCTAATAAACTAGAGACGTTTGCTATTTGAAAGAACACTTTCGATAATCCCTTCATGAGGTGAATCTCACACCCCTTCTCCATTCTGTATGTTCTGTTAGTTTGCTTTTCATATGTTGAGTTTGCCCAAAGCCGGACACAGCTGTGCTAAATTATCCTAGATATTCACCTACAGTCACCAGCAATACCACATAGGGGATTTTAAATTGTTTGCTTAACATTTACAACCTCATGCAAGATTTCATTTCATTGGCTATAGTTATAGTGTGTGCCTTGCACTTTTGTATTAACAACTAAGCTCAAATGCTTTACTTAAATTGCACCTCTCAATTGTTAATATTTTCCCAATCAGAGTATAGTCTTTGGAAAAAATACTTAAAACAATCACTGGGATAAAGGCCCCTCCTTGAAGAAATGACAGTATTTCATTAAAATCTTCATGGATAAAAGAAGTAACTCTCTCCCTGCAGCAATAAAAATAACAGTTGTTCCCCTACCTGTCTTCCAAAAGAAATTTAGGGGGCTCTCCATAAACACCCAAATGCAATAAAAAAATCCAAACACCATTTAGATAGAAATAAAAGGTTAAGAGTCAGCCAATAAAGTTCAGAAGGGTAAACTGTGATTATCTGAAGACCAACACAATAAAACTCTGAGTTTCCTGCAAGGCAAAGCAACAGTGTAAACAGTGGCTGTGGTTCCCTTTGCCTACAAAAGAAACAAATCAGGTCAACAGAAGAGAGATAGGAGAAGTTACTGAAGCAATAGGAGTTTTCTTTTTATGTCAGTGTTTGAGTTCCTATATAGCAAAAACAGAAGGAGACCTTGTTTGTTAATTTAGAATATGAAGTACTTTATTTAGGAAAGTGACAGATGGTACATTTTATTTGGATAGTTCTTAGATATGGCTAACTTGAGACTTCAAAACTGAAAGACAAGGCAGCCCATTTGGTATAGCCAAATCTTTCCAACATAGACTAAAATAATATCAAGAAAGCTTCTCCTGACACTTTAGAGTGTCAGGTATATGTATAAAAATGCCACTGAAAAGTGACTGAACTTAAAATGCTTCTCTTTTGAAGTAATAATAAAACACTTAACACTTTACAAGATACTCTCTCAGACACAGTTTGGAGTGTCCTTCTGCTCCATGTAGTTCTCTCTATTTGCCTGTGTGGAGAGTGAGGCTTACAGAGATTTGTTGACCTGCTCAAGTGATATCTAATCAATAGTGGATCTGTATATGTGACCTAGGCAAGCATATTGAAAGAGTTATAGAAGTGTATTAAAAGAAAAGATTCCGAATGTAATTGTAATCCCTCTATACATTACTCTGAAAATTAAAAAAAAAACATTAAAAAAACCTACAAAAAAAAAAGAAAAGATTCACAGGGCTGGATTGACCATCCATACATTCCTTGAAAGTACTCTTTTGAGCCATGCAGCCTGTGCTAGATGGCTCATAAGGCAGCTTTGAAATAGATTTCAAAAGTCTCCTTTCAAGGAATATTGACCATCTCTCATGGGCCTCATGATACTATGCAATTGGTGGATCTATACATCGAAGCTCTAAAGCAGCAAGACTTTGTGCCCGCCTTTCTTTAACTCAGACTTGTGCTTTCTTATCAAAGTGGCTTTTTACAGCTCAGATTCCTTGTCTCCCACGCCCCAAGCCATGGAAGATCTAGAGGAAAGCACAGCACTGATTCTAAACAATCTTAAAGACCTAAATATTTTTTTTAGCATTAGGGCAACCTTCTCTGAATTATACATGTCATTGAACAAACTATCCAGCCTGTCATTTCAATATCACTTTTATTGAATTTTCTTGCAGCCTCACACATACCTCAGTTTCTATTAAAATAGTTTGCCTTCTGAATTAAGAAGGCTTCATCCTTTAAAAGTAGAGAGAGTATTCTGAAAGCAGGAAAATAAACCTAAATATAAGCAGTGTACATTTTAACAGGGTGAGGAGACTTAAATATAAAAAAAACAAAGTGTTGTCTTCAGCTTCCTGCCATAATGTTCCTGTAAAAGTAAAAGATTATTAACTTTTTACAAGGTTACTAAAGGTGTCAGGATTCTAGTTTGTCATATAAACAAGACAGATAATTCCAAACTCCTTGTGAAGATCCAAAGAATTTCTGTTTATTAAAAAATAAAAGTGAGAATTGGAGCTGGGGGTGTAGTTTAGTGGTAGAGTACTTACCTAGAATCTAAAAGACCCAGGTTCACTCTCCGACATTACATAAAAACAAAAACACATAAGGATATACATGTGCAGCATTTGGCTTTGTTTGTGGTGAGATTTTTTTAAAAAAATTATCATAAATGTGATGAACAGAGGGATTACAGTTACATAAATAAGGTAATGAGTACATTCATTCTTAAATGTGGTTACCCCCTCCATTATTTTCTCTCACTTACAGAAATAAAAGGAAATCTAATTCTGCTCAATGTACATATGAAAATATTTTCTTTTCTTCAGTTACAGAACTCTGATGTATATAAACATAACAAGGCCATACCAGGTCCAGACTATTGAGAGGGAGGTTGAAGAGTTTGGGAAGGGAATGGAATGAAAAGCAGAGTAACTAAACATCCTTTTGTAAAAGCTTCCTTAAATATCTTTTTGTAAAAGCTTCCAGCAATTGGGCCCACTTCACCAGCTTTTCCAAGATAGACTGGGGACAGCATTTTATAGCAGATGGACTACGGTGAAGGTCTCTAGAATCACCTTCCACCATTTTATTACTTGTATTGAAATACAAATATGGGTATTTTCTAGGCCTTGTCACTAAGTATTCTGTCTGTTTTGTTGAATCAAAAAAATAAATAAAACTAGCATAAGATTATAAGTGAAAGTTCTCTGAAAAGAAATATGCTTCTAGTCCTTTCACATGTCTAGTGTGTGATGTGGCCTTCCAAGCTGCAATAGGCACAGTATCCTTATAAAAGAAGCCACAGTCATTCTCCCTGCTTCCAGTCCTACACCCAGAGGGGCAAGCATTCTTTCCAGTGATCTGGGTGGCACAGGACAGAATTAGATTAGGATTCCTCAATTTCTAGGGCTTCATCCTTTCATGTGTTTCTGTGCCATGAACTGTAGTGTGCAGACGAGGCAATTATGAACGCCCTTGTGAATTATTTGGCCTTGGAACTTGCTGCAGGATGGATACATGCTGTGTCTGTGAGAGTGACTGGTGCTGTGACTATTGGGAAATCTATCATGAGCATAACACATTTTGCTAAGACTGTTGCAACCCATGTCAAGGAATTCCTTTGTTATTTGTATCTTTAGCTCCTAGTGAAATGGAAAGTTGGAGTCCCGTGATTTTCTTTGCTTTCCTCTCTCCTTTCTTCTCCTGACTTATTTCTGTGCTCTACACAGAGCTATGAATGTCAGCAGACCTCAGCAACTGCTAGCCCTTCCCCCCTCCCTTTTATAAACTCTAGCACTGGCTTCCATTGCATCCTGTTGTTGGGCCATAGACATAAGCCAGGAAACAGGAAAGCTTCTTTTGCTATTCCATTTCTGGCTGTGAATTTCTTTCTTTTTTTTTTTTTTGCCAGTCCTGGGCTTGAGCTCAGGACCTGAGCACTGTCCTTGAACTTTCTCAAGGCTAGAACTCTACCACTTGAGCCTCAGCACCACTTCCGGCTTTTTCTATATATGTGGTACCAAGGAATCGAACCCGGGTCTTCATGCATGCTAGGCAAGCACTTTAACCACTAGACCAAACTCCCAGTCCGGCTGTGAATTTCTTGATGGTCAAATAGAAACTTGGCTAGACAATGGTCTATCCCCGGTTCTCACGATCACGAGGCTACTGAGCATCTGAGAAAAATACACAAGGGAGAATCACAAAGGAGTCAAAGGCCAGTTCATCTCCTCAGCAACAGTTGCACCTGGGTCTCTGCAGAGGATTAATCCCTACCCAACAAGATCTCTGTGCTTCAATGGCATATCTTTCCTTCCTGGCACCATGCCCCCTGGGGCTAGCCTCTTAGGACACACAGGCTATATATCCTCCCCAGTACAAGCAGGCCCTTCCTATCATATCCCTGAGACGAGGAGCTAAATGGAGTCCCCAGGGTGTGACAGCGCAGCAGAAGATGTTGGGGAAAATGCCAGATGTTGTTAAATATTCATATATTCTAAGCAGAGCCAATCCTAAGAACTTGGTGAGGTATCTTGTATCCAAATGTTAGGTACAACGTTAGTACTTAATACAGAGAGGTTTTGAAACCCAACATACTTATCACAGTGGGCCCTTGGAAATCTTGATTCTTCCTCAGACTCTTTCCCTTCCATGCAGCATATAGTCTCCTGAATTTACTTGGGGAGTACATGTGTATGTGTGGTTATTTAACATATGGCCAATTCTCTTATTAAAACATAAGCCAGGGAAGATGGAAGCATAACTCACTTTCTTCCCCAGTATCCAGCCTGGTGCTTACCACATGGCAGATGCCCAATAAATATTAATGAGTTCTCAGAACACATTCCTAGATTGGAAAGCATTCAGAGGGGTTCAGATAATAAACACCTCTAAACAAGATAGTCCTGGGGATTTTAACTGTGAAAAGACTAAAAATATCCTTCACTCTAATTGTGGTTTGTAGCTTGTGTAAACCTTGAGACAGGAAGATGTGTCAACTATCAGGGAAGGAGTTTTCACTGAAGATTCTGCAAGGGCTGGTTGGAAAATATCAAAGCATAAAGGCCGGGTGCTAGTGGCTCACACCTGTAATCCTAGCTACTCAGAGGATGGAGAGCCTGAAGATCAAGGTTCAAAACCAGCCTAGGCAGAAAACTCCAGGAGAGTCACAGGTGGCTCACATGGGGTGGCATCAATCAAATCACATTAGACTTCCATCGGGGACCCCCCGGGAGCCGGTGGGCCCTGGGGTTTGGGGGCTACCCTGGAAGACACGAATTTCACAGAGCTGTGGCGTCCTTCCTGCAGATCGTGGATGGCAAGCTGTGGTTCCAGCTGGACTGTGGCAGCGGCCCAGGCATCTTGGGCATCTCAGGCCGAGCGGTCAACGATGGGCGCTGGCACTCAGTCTTCCTGGAGCTCAACCGGAACGTCACCAGCCTGTCCCTGGACGACAGCTACGTGGAGCGGCGCAGAGCCCCCCTCTACTTCCAGACGCTTAGCACCGAGAGCATAATCTACTTTGGCGCGCTGGTGCAGGCGGACAATGTCCGCAGCCTGCTGGACACGCGTGTCACGCAGGTGCTGGGTGGCTTCCAGGGCTGCCTGGACTCGGTGGTGTTGAATGAGCACGAGCTGCCACTGCAGAACAAGCGCAGCAGCTTCGCCGAGGTGGTGGGCCTGACCGAGCTGAAGCTGGGCTGCGTGCTCTACCCCGACGCCTGCCAGCGCAGCCCGTGCCAGCACGGGGGCAGCTGCACGGGCCTGCCCTCCGGAGGTGAGTGCCACCGCGCCTGCGTGCCTGGAGGGCGGGCTTGCAGGACCATGGGGTGTGAGCACAGAGCTTGGGACCCAGTGCTCTACAGCGACAGGAGAGTCCACTTGAGTCAGTTTTTTACCACGGGCCCAATAACAGTGCGGAGGCTACCCTCACCCTTCCCACACCAAACTCCAACAAGACCTGTGTGTGCTGGCCTGGTACTGGGATTTGAACTCAGGGCCTTGCACTCTTGCAAGGCTTTTTTTTTTTTTTTATCCATGCTCTCACTCTCTCTACCACTTGAACCACACCTCTTATTCCAGCTTTTTGCTGGAGATAGAAATCTCAATGGTTTGCATGCCTGGATCCAATCCTTATATGGTAGTCCCCTAAGTAGCTAGAATTACAGACACCTCTCAGGACCTCATTTTAAGTTGTGCCTTTATAAGCCACCTGCCTGTCATTCATAGGTAGCAATCCACATTATGATGTGTCCACAATGCTGTTGTTGATTGGAAGTGCTGAACAGACTTAGACACAGCCTGACTAGAAGCTGAAGGAGAGTGGATGACCCTGCCTCTCCCCCATGACACGATTGCATAGGAGCCTTTCCCAGAATGCTTTGGAAATGTATATGTTACAAAAAAGAAAGAAAGAGAAAACTCTACAGACAGCTCTAGAAAGAAATAGGAAGTCAATATATACAGAGTGAAATTTACATGGAATGTCAAAAAGGATAGCAATAAGGACATAATGATTCATTCTAATATCTCCCTCCCCCAAAGATTCATCATGAAGCATAGAGAGAGAGAGACAGACAGACAGACAGACACAGACAGACTGACTGACTGAGTTGCAATGCTCCTATTGTTTGAGGGGAAAATCAAGATTATTTAAGACCTAGAAGTCTGAAGATAAAAGACAGTTTACCTAGATGCACTATCTCTGTCAAGGCAAACTGGGTCAGGCAGCTTTCTGGTAGAGACTTTCCCTCTCCCAACAGACTCTGTGCTGATTCCATGCCAGCCTCTCTGCAGAGTTACTCAGTAGTAGTGATTAACAAATTTAAACCTTCCTCACAAATCACTTAGAGATTCTGCTGTGTGCATTACCATCTAATGTTTGCGAAGCCCAACTCCAAATTTAGAGTCCATTTTATTATTAGAATGTTATAAACTGTCCTCGAAATGATGCACTGCTGAAATCCAGACACTAAAGTTGTTTAGACTTGCATATGTTACCGCCACAATGAGGATCAAGTACCCTGGGGGGAAATTTCTGCCGTCTCGATTTAAGAAATCTATTTGCTGTTTTTACTGTCTCAGCAGTATATGTAAATAAAGGGTTGTTATGGTGCCATAATTCCCCAATGATGAGCAGTAACTATACTTCAGTGGTTCTATAAACCAGCCCATTATGGCAAAGTCATGGCCAGTTTTTCACCAGGCAGAACAATTCTGTGAGTATGAGCCATCTATGATATATAAAAGGAACATATAATTAAATTGGGTTGAAATAGAATACCACACCATGTCAAATCCTGGGTACACAGCTACAAATTCTAACATACTTTTAACTATGGCAGGACATTGTTTTTGCTGGCAAAGCTATGGCTTTCCACAATGAGGTATCTTTAAGATAATGATAATAATTACTGAGAACACATGAGGGAAAAAAAGGACATGGAAATCTGCTCCTCAGCGTGTATTTCTTTTAAAATTGCAGTGAAATTCCTTACTAGGTACTCAGGACAGGTATATTAATCAACTGATGAGGACTCATGTGGAAAACTGATTTTTCTCCATTTTAAAATCTCTTAACCAACTGTTGCACAGAAGACCCACCTACTGTACACTTTTTACATGGTCTAATGAACATGTCTTCTTCCTGAGGGCTACCCTTAAGTGCATGGAGACACAACCTTCTATCTTCTTGTTTCCTACTTCATGTCATGACTGATCTAAGGAGTTACACTCCATAGCAGGTTCTTTCCCAGGTGCTGTATGTAGGCTTGTATCAGTTCAACTCTTGTTTTGGTACCTAAGGGCTCATGCTTTCCTGAAATGAAAGCAGCACTACTACTTCAATCTACTTAATCTCCTTTCCTATAAGTAAACTACTCTATCTAGTAGAGAGAGCCCAGCAGATCCAGTGGTTCTTATTTCAGTAGCCTCTGGAGTATGGTCCCATAAGGAGCAGGGTGAGGCTATTCTGTCCAGCAATACCAAACCCTAGGTGAATAAACTCCTTGTCATTCAACAAGAAATAGAAGTCCGATCTTCTTGCCTCCTGGGGAACCAAATTCATGGGAGGGGGCATCGGGGGTCTCTTCAGATGTGTGAAAAAGAAACTTCCCACTTCCTGGCTAAAGAGATAAGGCCTTGACCTCTAATCAAACAGGAAAGAGAATCTGTCTTCTTTCCCTTGTTTTCTGTTCATCTACGGAGAATTTTTGCAAAGTCCTTGTCTCCTATCTGCAGATTCCCTGGTGCCAAATAGGAGAGGGGAAAGAGCCAGATAAGAAAGAGCCAACAATTTGGCCTTTACTTCCTCTCTATGAAACTGTGAAGCTAATTATAGAGTTACTTAAAAGAAAAGTCTTCTTAGCTGTGAGTGATAGTTTGAAGGAATAGTTCTACCCTCAAGGATTCCCTCTGGCTGTCTGGGAAATCTAATCCCAAAGAGACACAAACTTGGACCCAGATCAAAGCTATAATGCCATATTCAAAGAGGAAATCCAGGTTACAGAAAGTAGAAAGAGGTTCTTAAGAGGTAACACCTTGCATATGACAGTGCTGATGGCAAAAATTAATCATTCGAACAACTTTCAGTTTCCTGGATGCTGGGATAAGTATTATTCTAAAATTCCAAAATAGGTTTTTGTTTTTTTTTTTAATTGTCATGCTCTTGACCACTGACAAATACTGAAACATTGGTTATTGGATGTCTTGATGACAGGCTCTAATCTCAAACTGAGGTTGTCCTAGAACATTGTTCCAGGACATTTATAACAACCCACAGCCAGAAGTATTTTCTTTCAAGATTCTACTGTAACCACCACATACCCGAACAAACCCTTAGCATGTAGGTCAAAGAGCCACATCTACCATCCTAGAATGGCCTGGTCAGCAGTTTTGACCAGTGTTATAACTGTGGGTTCCCCAGAACGAAGCCATAGGAACTCCAAAAGAATCAGAGCCCAGAATGTTGGCTTGTAATAAGACTGTAAACATGACTCTCTAAGTCAACCACAGAGGGAAGATTCTCTCTGGGTAATATCTTCAAATTATATGGATTTCATAAACATGAACTGCAAATAGCAACCTCCATGAAGAAGAAATGGCCTGGGCCCATTCTCACTCTGGCATTTGAAGAGCCAGTGGGTAAGACCAGCTCAACAGGCACCCAGAAACTGTGTGCTTAGCTGAAGCCTAATAAGGGAAAGCATTGTTTAGACCTAGCTGTAATTTGATGAGACAATGCTACTAATGAAGACAGTCAACCAGCCTGAAATATGATTGAAACATCTTTGTATAAGACTAGAAGCCCAACTTCTAATAAAACATTGGGTAGAATTTTAGTATACAGGCCACCTTCAAAGTGCACTTAGTACTGTAATAAATCCCGCCTTGCAAATGTTTGTGAACTAGGACACTTACTTGTCACTATAATCTAGGAATGGTAGTATTTATCCATTCCATCTACTACTCCCATTTTACAGATAAACAGGTTAGACTTGAATGCTGACAGCTCACACCTGTAAGCTTAGCTTCTCAGAAATTTGAGACCTGAGGACTATAATTCAAAGGTAGCTCAGGTAGAAAAATCCATTAACCAACCAAGTTCCAGAAGTAGAGCTGTAGCTCAAGTGGTAGAGCTCCAGTCTTGAGTAAAAAGCTAAACAAGAGTCCATGGGCTCTGAGTTTAATCAAAAACACCACACACACACACACACACACACACACACACACACACACACACACACTGAAAAAAGAAAGGAAAAGAAGATAAAGGCCAAAGGGATTGAGTAAGTAGCCTACTACAGAGCGAATAAAGCAGTAGAACACAGATTCGTGGACCACCCAGCACATGCTGTAACCTGTTGCTATTCAAGTGCATTCTAGGGGCCGGCAGCATCAGTAACCCTGGGAATGTCCATAAACCCAAGATTCCTAAGGGATGGACTCATTTCTCTTCTTATCTCATTTCTCTAAAACCTAGGGAACCTAATTCATTTCTTCTCACACTATAAACAGTTGCATCTGAGATTCTTTTTTTTTTTTTTGCCAGTCCTGGGCTTGAGCTCAGGGCCTGAGCACTGTCCTTGGACTTTCTCAAGGCTAGAGCTCTACCACTTGAGCCTCAGCACCACTTCCGGCTTTTTTCTATGTATGTGGTACCGAGGAATCGAACCCAAGTCTTCATGCATGCTAGGCAAGCACTTTAACCACTAGGCCAAACTCCAGGCTCCATCATCTGAGATTCTTTAGATCAACTTATTGAGAGCATGTTATAGAAGTTTGGGATTATTAAGTTTAAAAAGAAAAACCATTTAATGGTTCCTGTCCTCTGCATTTGTGTTTGCACACTCCTGAACTTACTACCCAGAAAAGTGCACTGGGTCAGTGAGATCCAAACCTGAAAGATCACAGACTCTGCAAGGGTCTGCAAGAGTTCAGCCACCTGTATCAGTCTCCATGGTGGGGTATATTCACACCCAAGGTTGTGAAGTACCAGCATTTAGGAATCCTAGTCACTTGAGTTCCAGGAGGGGAAAGGCACTGGACTTCCAGGGCCTGAAAGACAGATGAGCAGCTGGAGTGCCCTGAACTCTTCTTCAAGAACAAAACTAATGTCTACTCAATCCTTCTTAAAATCAAGTTCTGTGAGCTGAGCAGGGGAAGGGCAGACAGGAGCTGGACTACTAGAGAATACTTGAGAAAATTTGGGTAAATTATGTAAAACTTTTCCCAAATGGCTTTCTTCTAAATGCGTAATTATTCTACCTTTGTGGCTGTTGTTTGTCCCTAGGAAATCCTCTGAAAATCCTCAGCATTAATAATTACAGATACTAAAAGAAAGACCCAAAGCTCTAAAGTGGGTTATGTGCAGGCACAGAAGAACATACTAGAGGATCAGAATTTATTGTATACACAATGTTGCTTCACACTCGAGGTTTTCAGTGCCTCAGAGAAGATAGTAAAGGTCTGACTCATATACGATATGTGAACTGTGAGCCGGCTTTCTCAGGGAGTTTCACAGTTCTCATCTTCAAAGATTTTCATTTGGCAAAGTCAAAAGGTATTTATGCCACACTTGCTGTGAAAGAGAAAAGTCAAAATGATTAAATTAGAATGACCAAATAATAACTGAGTCCATGATTGATGGCTGAGCTGATTCTCACTTGTGATTAGCCTTTTACATGAGAAGGAACCCTAAGATCTTTCACATTCATTGAAATTTGTATGGACTAGAGGTAGAAGCATTTCCCAGTTCAGCCAAAAAGTCAGTTTAAAAAAACCTGCCGGGAGTTTGGCCTAGTGGTTAAAGTGCTTGCCTAGCATGCATGAAGACCCGGGTTCGATTCCTCGGTACCACATACATAGAAAAAAGCTGGAAGTGGTGCTGAGGCTCAAGTGGTAGAGCTCTAGCCTTGAGAAAGTCCAAGGACAGTGCTCAGGCCCTGAGCTCAAGCCCAGGACTGGCAAAAAAAAAAAAAACCTGCTGTTATTTCCAGTCATTGGTTGATGAATAACAAAGAAACCATAGTAATTTTAATCATTGCAGCATTGGAGTATCTAATGTTTTGGGCTACATGTGATGAGAATTAGTGAGGATCATTTTACAGAAAAACCATAGGGAAGTTTATAGAGGTTCTGCACCCAAGACGTGAGCTGATTGTGCATAACAGACAGAACTGATATAAGCTAGAACCCACAGTCCCCCACCCCCCCACACACTAGATACCCCTGTTCATCATGTCAGATCATGGTGCTTCTGATGAAATATGTAATTTAACAAGCCTGGTGGCTGATGCTGATTCTAGATCTCAAGTGCTCACTGGACATTTGTCATTACTTCTACCCCTGTGCAGCAGGCAGATTGTTGCCTTATCAAGGCCGCCAAGTCCGATTTGAATGAGTGAGGAGGTCCGGGGGTGTGGAGGGGAAGGAGGGAGGCCAATACCTGAGTGAATTGGATGAGAAAAGGACAACTAAGTCAAAGAATATGATAAGGGATTATCTTGATTATTCAACTCCACAGCCCAGCTTCACTGTCTAATAGTAGATTGCATTTCTAGTTCTGCATTTAGTAGGTCTTTGCAATGTTCTTTTCTTGAGCAAGGAAAGAAGAAAGCATTTTAAGTGTCTGGGTCCAGATTTTAAAGCCATCTGCATCTGCTATAACTAGAAGGGTTGTAAACAGGAATGCAGCATCAAGGCAAGACTTAAAAATACATATCTCATTTTGCCAAGACTTGAAAGAAAAGCAGCGATGGCTTTTTTTTGTACATGTATCTCAATTCAAGTAGGACCATTTCCTTTTTAAAATCGGAGATCTGATATTCTGAGCCTCTGCTGCTCCTTGCCCTAGGTCACCTTCAAACACCGTCTTATTTAAGCCCTAGCTTCATCATTTAGGGAGTAACTGTGATCATAGTCCCTATGGCACACAGAAGCTGCCAGAATTAAATGAGATACATAGAAGGTTCTGAAAACCTTTACCACACCATAAGCCATTGTTCTGGCTACTACCGTCTTCCTTTAATATTTGGCCATACCAAGGAGGTGGACGATTCACTCATCTTACTGTCTTTGGGATTACTTTAAAATTGCATTTTTTTCTTTCACATTTACCAAATTGTAACTATTATTTGTGGACTTCTGTCTGTCTAGCTCTTGGCATTCTGCTCCCTTGGTTTGTATGTGGTAGCAAATAGGACAATGCTTAGGAAGTGCAGAGACTTAAATTGTGCTATTTGCTGTATTATTTAATAATTAGTTTGGCTCCCCAAGGGGAGCTATCATCCATTGTTACAGAACTTGACTGCTTCCCAGAGAGCTATGGGAAATAACTGTAAACACATCCTTCTCCTTGCTGGCGGGTAGTGAGCTCTGGATCATTGACATGTTCTACTGCCAACACAGTATTGTAGTAAGATTTGAAAATCAGAAAGGCAGGATTTGAGTTCAAAGTCAATCACTCACTGGCTATACATTCTGGAATAAGCCGTTGAACCTCTCAAATAGTCATGGGGTAGGAGTGCCAGAAAGCTTTCTTTTTTTCTTTTATAAGATTTTTGTGAAAAGAATGTACTCTATCACTTAGCATATTATGACAGACTGACTGTGAATAAAAGAGACCACTTGAGGTAGTGTCTCGTTTTAAATTCGGAATTTTCCAATGCACAGAAACATCAAAACACCCCTCTCCTATCAGATAAGAAATCAGTCCTTTAGCCTAAATTAACATGTAGTTTATTCTCACAAGTTACTCTGGCTTTAAGTGACAAGTCATCCTGGCCAATGATTTTTTTTCTCAGTCCCAACTGCCTTCAACAATTCCAATAAAGTACCTTTCCAGAAGTGGCACCGTGCTTCAGTGGCAGAGCGCTAGCCTTGAGCTGAAGAGTTCGGGAACAGTGCCCAGGCCTAGAGTTCAAGCCCCAAGACCGACCAAAAAAAGAATTGAAAAAAAAATAACCCATCATAATTTGAAGCAGGCATACAGAGTTCACTAGCAATTCCATTTCTATCACATTCTTGGACAGCTACACTATTGTAGTCTATAGATGTTGGTTTACACATCTTCTATCTAAAGCAATCAGTCAGAAAAGGTCGAGCATCAGTAGCTCACCACTTGACTACCCCAGTATCCCCTGAGTTCTTCTGTGTAAGGAAATCTCACCACCACAAAAGGAAAGAGACTTCAGCAAATCACAGGCCACTGAATGGAGGACAACTGAAAGCAGACAATACCAAAAGAAGTATGGGGGTAGAAGTTAAATAGTAAGAAGACACAGATAGTAAGAAAGAGAGAAGTGCTCCCAAAAATCTGAATTGCAACTGGCAGAAGGAAAAAATTGGAATGAATTCTACAAAAAAAACTCTGAGGAATTGGAAGCATTAGTCACTTCTGAAGGGAAGATGATAAAAGGAAAGACTTTGTATTCATTTATTTTATGTTACTGTAAAAGAGGAACCTTATTTTAAAAAAATTTATTTAGCTCATAATTCTAAAGGCACAAGGACATAATACTGGCATCAGCTGAGCTCAGGTGATGACTCCAGGGCAAATGACATAACGTGAGTGTGTCCTGGAGAAAGACATGTAGACCCCACACTGGAGAGCAAGTTTTCTAACACCTTTGTGGACACAAATAATAACTAAACCATACCAGACTTAAAGTAAGAATTGTTCAAAAGACTATTTAAAAGGCAGGTAAAAGCAATCTAGATTCTCACTTTTCCTCTGCATAGCCAACTAAATGCTTTCCCCACACTTGAACCAGTCCTGCATTTGCTGCTGAACTGCAAGAACTTGAGACTGCTAGGGTGATAGAGCAATGCAAAGGGCTTACCTCGGTCTTGCCGCTGACCGGCCTTCTTGTGCACTCAGAAATCCCACCAGATTCCTGGGCTTCTTGTGCCTTACTCTTCAATATGCATTTTCAATGAAGGATTGGATTGCCAAAATAGAAAATTCTCTAACTCAAAAGGTAGATAATGTTAGGATTCTTCGGAGAAACAGCACCAATAGGAGATTATGTGTGCATGTGTGCATGTTTATGATATTTACATATTATATACAATTTCTCCCCATATGTATATCATATATATATACACATATGCATATATGTGCATGGAGCAAGGGTAGGATTTATTTTAAGAAATTCCTTCACATGACTTGAAAATTTTAAGTCTGAAATTTGGAGGGCAAGCTGGCAAGCTGGAATTTCATATGAGAGTTGATTTTACACTTTTCAATTAAGAATCCAAACAGCAGTCAGTATTTCTTCAATATTACAGTCTCAAGACAGAATTCTTTCTTCTTAGGGCTTTCAACTGAATGGATAAAGCATACCACATTATAGAGAATAATATATTTTACTTGAAGGAAAGTGATTGCAAATGTTAACACATCCACAAATACCTTTACAATAGTATCTACACTGCTGTTGGACAAAGAACAAGGCACCAGTAACCTAGTCTAGTTGACACAGGAAGGTCCTATCGCTAAGACCAGAACAAAGAAACTGAGGAAAAGTAATTCGCAAGAAACTATACAGACAGAAAGAAAACTTCATAAAAGTATTATTAGTATCCTCAGAGAGATAAGATATTATAACCACAACACAGGAGCAGATGTTATATGTTTAAAGAAAACACCTCAGCAATGAAAATAAAAGTGTTATTGAAAGATGACAACATAAATGAAAGTCTCAACAAGATAAGAAAGTCTCTCAGAAAGCAAAGCAAAACTCCAAAAAGATATTAAAGCAGGATGAATTTAGAGCAAGGTCTGGATCTGAGATACAAGTAATAAAAGTTCCATAAAGACTGAAGAGAAAAAACAAAGAAAAGTACAAATTAAAGAATAAAAGATATCTCTCCCATGTTAGAGGACAAAAATTTCTGTTTTAACTTATTTTAATTTTATTTTATTGTAAGGATGATGTACAGAGGGGTTACAGTTACTTATAAGAGGTATTGAGTATATTTCTTGTCAAACATTGTTATCCGCCCCCATTTTCTCCCATATTTCCTCTCTCCCTTTTCCCCTAACCCCCAAGTTATAAAGTTCATTTCCAACGTAATGTCCTGTTGTCACTGTCTCATTGGTTCACCCTCTATCCTTTGTCTCATCATTTTGTTTTTCCCCTTTCCTTCCTCAAATCAGATAAACATATATACAAGACATGGGGAACCAAAATCATAAACAGTGACATCAAGGGATAAAACAAAGAAGGAAAAATGAAGGAAAACAGAAATAACTTCACATAGTACATTTAAGAAAAAAACTCTTGTTTCTATATCTGGGAGCTCATTTCAATTAGCATTCATATATATATATTCATACGGACATAGTTATTGTGCTATTGTGATCCTCTTCTAGGACTATTCTAGACTTATACTGATTATTACAAATGAAGCTATGGAATTTATGTTTATTTGGCTCTGGCTTACTTCACTTAATATGATTTTCTCCGAGTCTTTCCATTCCTTTACAAATGAGGGAATATCATTCTTTCTGATGGAAGCATAGAATTCCATTGTTTATATATACCACGTTTTCTTTATCCATTCATCTATTGTGGAGCTTCTGGCTTGACTCCATATCTTCGCTATGATGAATAAGGTTGCAATGGACATAGCTGTGTTAGTAGCTTTAGTATGGTCTTCTTTGTAATCATTTGGGTAAATGCCCACAAGTAGGAGTGCTGGATCATAGGAGAGCTCTATGTTTAGTCTTTTGAGGAACCGCCATACTGCTTTCCAGAAAGGTTAAATAAGTTTACACTCCCACCAACAGTGTAGTAGCATTCCCTTTTGGCCACATCCCATCTAATACTATTTGTTTTCTTGATAATGGCCATTCTAAAGGACATCATTAGAAAGATAAATAGCCCACAGATTGCAAGATGATCTTCATTGGCTATACAACAAACAAGGGTTTCATGCCAAAAGTATACCTAGAGCTCAAAAAATCCCCCTATGACAAATCCTCAAAGAAGCAACCATCCCATTAATGAGTGGCCTAACAAATAAAAAGAGACTTCTCTGGGAAGGAAATAAGAAGGCCAACAGATACATGAAGAAAAGTTCAACACCTCTGACAAGATTTCTAAATGTAAGTACCTACTGACTACTCAGTATCCGTTCAAAACCAACTCATAGCAAAGTGTGTCACTGCAAAATAGTAGAACTTTAAAGAAAAAAAAAAGATTTCATGGGTTGAGCTAACAAGAAGTGTGAATGCTGTCAAAATAGATTATTTGAAATTATGAAACTACAGCAACAAAACCTGTTGAAATTATTTGTGGATAAGATTATGGAGAGGGATGGGGAGAAAAATTGGACCACATTGCATATATCAATAGAAATGTCACAATGAAACCCCACTCCCTTTTAACTAAGTAAGCTAAGTTGTTTAAAGATTTTTCAAGATATTAGAAAAACAAATCAGGTTACATGCATACTTCAGGAAGCAAAATGACTTTCGATTTTTCTCAAAAGCAACAGAAAGACTACTTAAAACATCTGTGCAACCTAACTCTCAAAAGAGATAGAAGAGTCAACTACACAAGAACTCAAAAAATGAGCCAGACATCTCTTGGCCAACTTCTGTAATCCAGACAAGTCCATGAGATTCTCATCTCCAATTAACCAGCAAAAAGCCAGAAGTGGAGGTGTGGCTCAAACGGTAGAACAGCAGCCATGAGCGATAAGCACAAGTAAGAACTCAAGGCCCCGATTTCAAGCCTCAATACTAGTGTGTAGATGTGTTCATGTGCCCCCCACACAGAAAATTTAATTAAATGAATTTCTAGTGAAATTAGGGGATAAATCAAGAAATAGGCAACAGGTGTTTCAGGAGAGTGAGCGTTCCACACAGGAAAACAAGATAGTCATGTGCAAGGAAAAGTAGCCAAGAAAAAGGTCTCGACAGCTCAGCAGAGCTTCAGTGAATGGAAGTGTAAGGCACAGATGTTACATGTAGCCACTGAAGAATCTGGGATTAAGCTCACAATAAATCTTTAGGATATGATCAGTCCCACACACAGGCCTATCTTTAACTCCAGGAAAAACAAAATGTTGTGCATGCAAACAAACAAAAAATGTTCACCAGGTAGCTTAGGTGAAAATAGCATTTCATAGTTTAATAAAAAGTACAGAAGAATACTCTTACTAATTTATTCATCCCTTCCATCTCTGTGGTAAGCCTGATGCTGCCTTCTTGTAGAATGTTAGTCTTGTCTGATATGCAGTATTTGCTAAACATCTATTTCTGATTAAGGAGTTCATGATATAAATAAAACTTGGGATTTGGATAGGGAGCCAGGCAAAGGTTCCTCCTATTAGCCTGTGCACACACATGGCAATCTCAGGTGCAACTCAGCTGACAACTATCCTTGTTCTTCCTGCTGTCCTCTCACCTCCTGTCTGAGTGACCATTTCTGTTCTTGACTAAGAAGAGGCTCACAGGCAGGAGAAGGAAGAGTTCGAGAGGGAAAAGGAAAAACAGTGATGGGCCCCTACTCTCATTTGGAATTCTCCCACCTTATACAGTAGCGAGGTGGTAGAGAAAGGATCTCCTCTTCATTCTAGTTTCTGCTCATGAAATCTGTCCCTTGTATCTCATAGTGCTCACTAGCATTGGTGTATGCGGTTAATTAGTTGAGTTTTTTTGTGGGTTCAGAAGGAATTCAAACTATAACTTAGCATTTTTGTGGCAAGATGAATGCCAAACAACCAATTTGCAACTGATCTTTGGAATTAAAACCCTTCTCAAGGTAGGTACATTTCAGCAGGGAACAGTATGACATGTGACTACAAAATCCAAGCACTCAGAATGGCCTTTGGCATTCATAGCTCACTGAGCTCTCTGTTTCCGCAGGCTATCAGTGTGCCTGTCTCTCACAGTTCACGGGGAGAAACTGTGAATCTGAGATCACGGCCTGCTTCCCAAACCCCTGCCGGAACGGAGGATCCTGTGACCCCATAGGGAACACTTTCATCTGTAGCTGCAAAGCTGGGCTCACTGGAGTCATGTAAGTGAGATGGCGAAATGGTTTCTCCAATACCACTTCCAATTGCTGAGAAAACAATCCAGTAGGATATTACAGTTCAGAGAGTCTTCGGAAAGTTCTTGTTTATGTTTAACAGTGCCTGAAATCTTAATAAGGCTCAACCCTCTATATTAAAGTTACGGATAATGCATAGCATCTTTTTTTTTGTTGTTTTATACACCTATATTTTCAAAGCTTTCTATAATTGCTACATATACTGTAATTAAGAAAACAATCCTTTTGAAGAATGAAATCAATGGCACCTAATATTTCCAGTTTAATTCTGAGGCAGACAAACTACCCATTTCCCCCGAATCCATTAACTGCACTCTATTGCATAGTGTTTGATGATTGTTCTGAGAAACTAAACGTGGCCTGTCCTTAGCACACCATTTTTCCCTCCAAGAACTAAGTGAAATTGATATGTGAGCCAAATGGAAAGAGAATGTTTAAAATTCTTAGTAAAATGCCACTTCCAACCATTCTCCATCCTTTTAGAAGTATATACATGCAGTCTCAAGCAAGTGATATTCTAATTACAGATCAGTCTCCTGTATTCATTAGAACAAATCTCCTGAGGACTTTACCAAGAAATTCTTAGCTGACTTTGAATCACTGAATGTAATTTAAAGTAATAAAGCTGCATTTACTTTTAAATACTCTGTGATTCAAACTAATTTCTGGCTGACCTGGCCTCAATCTGTTCAAATTAGTGACATTTGGCCAGGTTTTAAAAGGTAGATGAGTAAAAATATAGGTAGTTGTGCCTCTATCAGTCTCTAAGAACAATTGCTGAAGTAGAAAAGGAGGTTTAAAAAGGCCAGAGGGTCTATGTTTTCAGTGGGGAAGTAAGGAAGAATAAGAATTCACCCAAAATGAGTCATGGGTAGCTTTAAACAAAAGTAAAATGGATGTCATCATTTAAAGTACTCAATAGAATATTTTTTAGTCATTTTTTTCTCTCTAATCTACATTAGCATTAGCTTTAACATAAACATAAGACTCGGGAAAGGTTGTAGCCCTTCGCCCCCCACCACGGCTCAGGCCCCTCGCTTTCCAGGGGAAGTCAGAACCCCCACACCCAGTAGAGTCAAGTGTTAGAACCACAGCTTTTCCTCTCTAGAAACCCTGTCACCGGCATAAAGGGTCCCAGCTCCCCAGGTGACAAATCTACCATCTCGAGAGCTCCGCGAAGTCAGACTCGTTCAGGGTTCACTCGTGGGAAACTCATTCGATGGGGGAAATCTGTCCAAAGCAGTTCTGAGGCCTGTGCAGGCCTGCACTGCTGTCGGGACGCATGCACCTGCACACGCGCGCACACGCGCGCCCCAGGCTCTGACACACGCACGCACACCCCGCGCGCACACACACACACCCCGCACACACACACATCCTGAGCCCCATCTCGTCTCTCCCGGGGCGCAGGTGCGAGGAGGATGTGAACGAGTGTGAGCGGGAGGAGTGTGAGAACGGCGGCTCGTGCGTCAACGTGTTCGGTTCCTTCCTCTGCAACTGCACGCCGGGCTTCGTGGGCCAGTACTGCGGCCTGCGGCCCGTCGTGGTGCCCAACATCCAGGCGGGCCAGGCCTACGTGGGCAAGGAGGAGCTGATCGGCATCGCCGCCGTGCTCCTCGTCATCTTCGTGCTCATCGTGCTCCTCATCGCGCTCCGCAGGAAGGTCTTCCGCAAGAACTACTCCCGCAACGACATCACGCTGGTGCAGGACCCGGCCACCGCCGCCCTGCTGCGCAAGAGCAATGGCATCCCCTTCCGCAGCCTGCGCGGTGGCGTCGGTGGCCGCGGGGACGCGCGCAACCTCTACCAGGAGGTGGGGCCCCCCCAGGTCCCCGTGCGCCCCATGGCCTACACGCCCTGCTTCCAGAGCGACTCCAGGAACAACCTGGACAAGATGGTGGACGGGCTGGGGCCCGAGCACCAGGAGATGACCACGTTCCACCCCGAGTCCCCCCGCATCCTCACCGCCCGCCGCGGGGTGGTCGTGTGCAGCGTGGCCCCCAACCTTCCGGCCGTGTCCCCCTGCCGCTCCGACTGTGACTCCATCCGCAAGAACGGCAGCGGCTGGGATGCGGGGAACGAGAGTGAGTGGGCAGCCACGGGAGGAGGGCTGGCCCAGTATTCTATGGGTCTCTCTGTCTCCCTCTGTCTCTCTTGGTGTGTCTCTCTCTGTCTCTGCCCGCTCCTTCCTTCCTTCCTTCCTTCCTTCCTTCCTTCCTTCCTTCCTTCCTTCCTTCCTTCCTTCCCTCCCTCCTTCCTTCCTTCCCTCCCTCCTTCCTTCCTTCCCTCCTTCCCTCCCACCAGAATTGAGACTTGATCTCCTGGGCACTTGAACTCAGGACTTTTCTTACCACAGTACCACTTGAGCAGTAGCTCCACTTCCAACTTCTTGAAGGTAATGAGAGATAAGAGTTTCCTGGACATGTCTGCCAAGGCTGGCCTCCAACAAACATTCCTCAGATATCAGCCTCTTAAGGAGAGAAAATTATAGGCAGGCACCTGTGTGTGCCCTGCTGTGTGCTTGATCTCATTTTCGTTTACATAGGGGGCAAATGCAGCTCACACACAATACCAATACATACCCGAGCACATGAGCACATAGCTGTATGGAGGTTGCCACTGGGCAAGCGGGGTCTCAAAAACCTATGTTCTTCTCATAACCAGGCCCAAACCACCCCAGGAAAGAACATGGAAGGGATGAGTAGTGAGAAGAGGGGTCTGTTTAGACTTCAGGGAAGCAGAGAATGAGCTGGACAAAGGCATCTATAAACCAACAACAGCATGTTCAAAAGAAAAGCTAGTCATTTTGTTTGGGTGAAGTGTAGGTCCCATGAAACAGGCAGAGAAGGGGGTGAATTGCAGACAGCGGCATCACCCTCTCCTTTGGCCTCGTGCAGCTGGACTCTAAGCAGAGGAAAGTACAAGTTAGAAAGGGCCAGAGATAAGGACGCAGGTAGTGTGATAGGTACCACTGAGTCAATGCAGCTGGACTCTGGAGACAACCAGTGGACAGAACAGGCATTTAGTAGCAGAGGTAGTCTAGGATTTTAAGTAAGGGAATAGATGTCGCTTATTCTTGGGAAAACTGGCTCAGAAGGATCAGAATCAAAAATGCCTCAACAATATCAAAATGGGAAGGAGGTAGAGAGCCAGCTAAGTAGTGTCTGTGAGTATCTAGTTGAAGGATGGTGATCTCTTTTTCCCTGCTTTAGTATCAGGTAGAATGATACTAAGGCCCTGTTGTAACCTATGACTTTTCATGGGCCAAATAGTTTTATACTCTGGGCCCAGTGAGGTCAAGTCTAAAAATGAAAAACTCCTCATCCAGGCATGGAGCATGGGTGACAGTAAAGAAAGGTGAGCAGAGAGAAGGGCTTTCTCGGATCAGCCGAGGTCTCTGAAAGAACATTGGAGATGTATGAATGTGGGCTGCCAAGCAGAAAAGGGGGGAATCAGGAAGAGAGATGTTTTCGTACCAGCAGGGAGAAGAGAGAAAGAGCTGAAGCCTAGAGAATATCAGTAAAGCCAGTGGTAGAGGGCACTCTAAAATCATCCATGAGGACATATCTTTACTGAGTTCAACATCTGGAAGGTTCTTTCTGTCTCCAGAGCTTCTCAGTGGAGACATCATGGTAGAAGCCAGCATGAAAGTATTACAAAGGATTTGGTGAGAAAGCCTCGGTAAAAGCCACTACTGCTGTGGGTTATGTCATCACTTTAGAAGCCATTACACCACATGAGAACTGTGACCAATCCATCACTTCCTGGAGAATAGTACTGCTTCGAGGGCATGAAGTCACTTGCCTAGACATGTCTACCTGGAGAAAGGGGGAGACTGTACCTCCAGCTTCAAAGCCACTGCTCTTACCACACTTCTCTGGGAAGCTTGGAAAGGAAGGAGAGAAAGACAGATATGAGACATATCTAGATAAGAATAAAAAGCCAAAGATGTGATCTTTCTGTTCCATTGTTATCCCAGCATGCCATCTGTCTTTTGGTAGCACACATATATTTTAAGGAGTTGCCCTTGGATTTTGTTTTACATGATTTCAGGGCCTGAGCACTGTCTTTGGGCTTTTCTCAAGACTAGAGCTCTACCACTTGAGCCACCGCACTACTTCTGACTCTTTCTGTGTATGTGATACCAAGGAATTGAACCTGGGTCTTCGTGAATGCTAGGCAAGCACTCTACCACTAGGCCAAACTCCTGGCCCTGCCCTTGGATTTTTAACCATAAACACATGTCTCAGTTGGAATTTGCTTGAGCATTGCCAATCCACCAGCAAATAGGCTCTTTTATGTAGCAATGAGAAACAAAAAGAGGTTTTTGAGGGAGTAGAGAAGGAAGGTGGTTTATGCATGACCTGGCGTGCATTCACCAGAACTGATCATTTATCATTTCCTTCTTGGTGTGCAGGGCTAAGTTTGTGCACTCCTTCTGCTTTGCTGATTATCTCATCACAGTTTTTAGTGCAATTGTTGGGAGATGAATTTCTCCCTGGTGCACCTAAAAGCTGGCATATCCAACTCATCATTTCCCTGTGGCTTCCGCATGTGACACGCGACAGTAGAGGCAGACCTCCTGTGCTGCTCCTGATCTCAGTCCTTTATGGAGGAAACTGTGATTCTTGTGATCACAAAGAACTTTCCCCATAATCATAAGTCTGTCCATCATGTTGCAGGATGATTTGCAATTTTTCCTGGTAATCATTTTCTGCTTCACTTTATGACCTGACAGTTTTATTTCCCGAATTTACCTCAGGCCAAAACTCACAATTTCCCCCATTGTCTTGTTGGGTTATGTGGAATATATTTCCTTCTTTGTTAAGCAAGGCTGAGTTAGCTATTGAGACCATCTCTGAGCAACGAATTCATTTTGAACTTGACAACCTCCAGATAGGTTCTGTTTTTATTGCTTTTTTCAAAACTCTATCAAATGAGAAAATAGCCTCTGTGTGTGTGTGTGTGTGTGTGTGTGTGTGTGTGTGTGTGTGTGCACTCGTGGGGGCATATATTTGTCTGTCTGTCTGTTTCTGGGTGTCTTTGTACAGTAAAAGGAAGAGCCCATCCACAGGACTGTCTACCACACACAATGCAGACTATTGTCATTTTCAAAACTGATACACCACTGCCCTCTAGGAGGCTAAGCTGAAACTCCCATCTACTCCCCAGAGATACCAATGGACTAAGTTTAATGGCATTCTTACCTATAAAATATTTATGTCCCTATTTTCAAAGTAATCTCTTTTAACCCGATGTCAACACCACATCGGTTCATGTAAATGACATGAATGAAGTCTGAGTGGCGAAGGGACAGCCCAGCTACCTCATCTTCAGTGCACTCTTCAGGACACAAGTGCCTTCCCTTCCAGGAGAGAATAGCCTCCTTCGCCTGTCAGCTATTTGGAAGCTCATTTACTGTGGGTTAAGGGTTTCAGATCCATAATGTAAATCACTTGATTGACAGACCTTTGCCCCGCTGTGGCAAATCAATTTTTCCATTGTAGAGCTGGCTTATTTCTTCTATGCAAATGAAGCCTAGAGAAGTACGCTAGTTTGGGCAGTGGGGTGGGGGGATCAGGACTGAAAATTTGCACAAGGTAACCATTGTCACTTCTGCTTTCTTTCTGGCGGCCATGAAGACGAAGGGGTTGACGACTCAGGAGAAGTAACCTGCTTTGCAGGCAGCAATAAAGGCAGCAACTCTGAAGTGCAGTCCCTGAGCTCTTTCCACTCAGATTCTGGGGATGACAATGGTAAGAGAGATATTTGTACTGGGTGATTTGGGCTTCCTGGCAGAGGGGAAGATAATCAGAGTGGGCTCAGGGACTTTGGGGGCCTATTCACTAGCTTTATAACTGCCCCCCCGCCCCTCTACTGTGTGTCCTGGCTTGAGAGGACTCTATTGAGCTCTGGCTCTGAGCAGGCCCAAAGAATGGCTCCAAAGGTTGGCTGCATTTCTCTGGAACTCCAATAGTGACCATTCTTTGATTTGGATCATAATAGAAATGTTGTGAAATAAAATACCCAGAATGATACTTCCTAGCACAGATAATAACATTTTTCTTTCTTGTTTTCCTTATCATCTCCTCCCTTTTCATTTTATATTGATCCTCCAGGAATGAGTCTCTGAAATCAGTTCAGAGACAAAATTGCCTTCCTGTAGAACCAGTGACATCTTCATTTAGATGGATCTTCCTTATAAACATTCAGAGCCATAGGCTTTTAGAGAATTGATGCAGAACTAGGAAACAACTCTGTAGAAATATGCACATCCACCCACAGTGCTGCACACGAATCCTTATGGCTCACCGACTGCTATGATAACCCCAAATCTGCCATCTCCACTTCCTGTGAACTCGAGCTTGTGGAGAGAGTGCTGATGCTGGACTGTGATTTCTGAGCTGAGAAATCAGATTTGAAGGATGTGTTTTCTCTGCAGAGTAAGGAAAGGAAGTAGAAAGTCATAAAACCAAATGGTTACCATATGGCTGCTAAACCAAAAGTAATTTCAAATAATCACCATAGGCCCAAGTGGCTTTATCTTAGCCTATACTTTGGGTCATTCTTCCTATTTACCAGCTTTTGGCAGTTAATTTATTAATCAATTTATGTAATCATTCAATATATGAGTCCCTAATGCACACAGAAGGAAAATGGCTTAGTGCATGCCACCATTTTCCGACAAATAGAAATATAGGTGAGCTCTAAGGTCATACACGCAGCCAAGGAAAGAAAGTAATCTATTTTTACCTCCTCGCTCCCTGCATCATTCTCACCTCATTACCCCACAACTCACACTCCTGAAAAGTTCAGAAACCCCAGTGTATCAGCTCACTGGGATAATGAGCTATGCAACTGGATTTTCTTCTCACTGACTTTTCCAGAAGATCAAGAACCCAAACCTTGACCCAAGTCTGGTCACTATGGTCCATCCTCCTTTCCTCATTCACAGGCATTAAAAAAAAAGCTAGCATTAGTTCATACTGCATACAAAGCACCAGGAATGTAAAGTTTCCCAACTAAAGGCAGCAGCTCCAGTTAGGTGTCCAGTTTGCAGTTTTCACAGGGTCTTAAAAGTCCTGTGCCTGTCCTATCACAGTTAGCATTCTAGATGGCTCCCCACTCAGAAAGCTGGCCTTAATCACCTCTCCATAAACTGTGAATATCAGCCACTAAGGCAACCCAGGTAGACCATCTATGATCATCCTTATGATTCTATTTAGTAGTCAGTTGAAAACTTCTGACCAGCAGTAGCCTGGCTTGGCTTGGTCTGATCTACTGATGGTATTGCTTGCCTGTGAATTCATCTAACCTACAAAGTTATCACCCAGCAAAAGTGCTGGATGCAAAACAGCCATGACTGACCAGCAGTCATGAAATGACCCATGAACAGTAAGGTCTATCTCTGAGAGCCATTGAAATTTGCTAATGAAAAATTAGCATGAGCTTGATGAGCCATTGCCTGCTACACTGATTTTATAGGAACAAAAGATATGAATTTAAGACCCAGCAACACTTTCCAGTCCTACTTTTCAGGAGGAATGACCCCAGATTTGCTGCCTTTTCTCTCTATTTCAACAAATAGGATCCCATAGATAAGGTTCAGAGACACACTTACTAAAGGGACAGACCTTGGGAAAACTTTGGGTATTTATGTGTGCATGCTTATTGTTGTTGCTATTGTTTTTTGCTAAAAGAAGTTAACAGTGTGTTTGAAATATGTGACTAACCTGAAGCTGTCTTTCCCTTCCTTCCCATCTTCTTTTCCTGCACAAAGCATCCATAGTGACTGTCATTCAGCTTGTCAACAATGTAGTTGACACTATAGAAAATGAAGGTATTTACTTTTTTTCTTCCATCATTTCTTTGTGGAAAGAGTTATCCTTTTAGAAATTTGGTTTCCATATCACTTTGTATGGTTTTAACCAAGAGAGACTGCAAAAAAAAATGAATCATGACTTCAATTAAGGTGCTGGATGTTTTCTGGATGTTTGAATCAATTTAACAACTGGTAAAAATCTAGTTTGTATAATTTTTCAATATGTGAGATATTCTTTTAAAACCCTTCCAGGAGTATCCAATACATAGGGATTCAAGATAGTATCTAAATCATTCTTAAATTCCACTTGTATTCATTGACATCGCCTGTAAGCCAGAGACAGGAAATCTTTCAAAGTCATGATAGGAGGATTGAATTCTATCAGGTCACTTTAGTGATTTCATAAACGTCTAACGTGATATAAGTGGGATTTTCTATTTTTATTTCCTAAGTAAACATGGGAGAACATTTTGAAGAGCTCACTTTAGTTCTTCAGCCCATAGATCTTTAGTTTTTAAACATCTTCTGAAATGTTCTGCTATATCATTTGTCACATGACTTGGATTGTCAGATTTACTTGTTATTTTGTATTTAAACAGTGTCCGTCATGGACCAAGGACAGAACTACAACCGAGGTGATTCTGCAACGCCCCAGCATAACATTTTCTTTAAACACTTTGCATTGCTGAGTCCATTCTTACCCTGCTCCCCCTTTTCATTCTCTCAGCATCTCTGTGACCTCAGTTTTGCATGTTCCAGGTGTCTTGTGTACTCAGTATGGGAGGTGAAAGTTCCATAGCTTTCCCTTACCAGCCTCATCCCCTGTGATTGTACTTCACTCACTCACCTCCGTGTTTTCCATGGTCCCCAAGACTTTGGATACACCTCTCTGCCGGCCTGTGGATGGGAAAGGTGGTGAAGGTGGAGAATGGGGTCCCACACCTGCGGTCCCCAGCCTTCCCTTCCTGGCCACCTCTCGTGGCATGGCTGCTTTGAGGTTCTGCAACTGTCTCTCACCATCATCATTGCCTATTTTTCCTGGCCAGAGCATGACTGGCTGGGGCTGAGTGCTGTCAAGTGGCATGCAGATGAGCCTGGCTTCACGGGCTATTGTGGGTGCTGGGAACCGCATGTCTGCCCCATCCTCTCCACTACTTTCCCAGTCCTGCCCCAATCCCAGCCTGGAAAGACATTAACGACTGTGGCTTTTTTTTCTCCCAGCCTATCACTGGGACACCTCTGACTGGATGCCAGGGGCCCGCCTGTCGGACATAGAGGAAGTACCTAACTATGAGACCCAGGATGGAGGATCTGCACACCAGGGCAGCACACGGGAGCTGGAGAGCGATTACTACTTGGGCGGCTACGACATCGACAGTGAATATCCCCCTCCCCATGAAGAAGAGTTCTTGAGTCAAGACCAACTGCCCCCACCCCTGCCAGAAGACTTCCCAGACCAATATGAGGCTCTGGCTCCCTCCCAGCCTGTCTCCCTGGCCAGCACACTAAGCCCAGACTGCAGAAGAAGGCCACAGTTCCACCCCAGCCAGTACCTCCCTCCTCACCCCTTCCCCAATGAAACGGATTTGGTGGGCCCATCCCCTGGCTGCGATTTCAGTACTCTTGCCGTGAGCATGAACCAGGGCACAGAGGCCAAAGGCCCAACAGACCATATGTCCCTATCCTTGCACAATTCCAGAGGCACCTCGTCCTCAGATGTGTCAGCCAACTGTGGCTTTGGGGATTCTGAAGTAGCCATGAGTGACTATGAGAGTGTGGGAGAGCTCAGCCTCGCCGGCATTCACGTTCCCTTCGTGGAGACTCAACACCAGACTCAAGTGTAAAAGGCGTCAGCAAAGGTGCTGGGCTCCACGTGTGAGCGAAAGCTGGGAGGAGATTGGCTGCGCTCGTGTCTCACTAAGAAGAGTCGGTGGGAATGTGGGGGTTTTCCAGGAAGAACTCCCCTCACAAGTCACCTTGTCCCAAGCAAGCTTGATTCTACTTGGGTGAAAAGGAAAGGCTCAGAAATTGTTTCTGAGAGGAAAACTGCTAGCCTTGCAGTAGATTTCGGTGCTCATGGCTAAGAAGACGAATGAGGGAAAATGGTTTCATTTATGGTGAACTCATGAACCCCAAGTGGCTTTGTGTAGTATGGAACCCTGGTGTAGGAACAGCACCGGTCCTTACAGTATTATTAAATAATGCAACACTCAGAGGGATGTTGTTGCTTATCATTTTGAGCCAACGAAATGAAAAATGCTAGTAATGAATGATGGGAAAAGTTAGTATTTTTAGGTAGAAGAAAAGAAGGAAATGGGCTGAAGATTTTAAAATCAGTTCTATTTTTTTTTCTAATGAGCTGTTTTGATTTTCAGCTATAAAATTAGGTTTGAGTCACATGTTTAGTATGCTGAGTTATTTTTGTTCTTGTTAAGCATCCAATATAAGATAGTTACATCTTATGATTTTTGAGAATGTTATCGACAAAAAGCAATAGGAAGCTACGTGGGTCTTATCTTGTGGGTTGGGGAGGAGGTTAATGTTCAAGCATTAGAAAGAATGTGATTATCTTGTTTCATATTCCTGATCCTGGCTGCAATTCTAAGGTTGCTGCAGAAATAAGCTTCTGTTTGTATCTAGAATGGGAGATATCAAGAAGCTTAACTCGAATTCACAAACTTCAGGGATAAAAAGGGAAATAGGATGCTTTCAATATATTTCTCACAGATAATCACCATTCTTTACAATGCACAGAAATGGTGTGTGGTAGCATTGTCATTATACATACAATTATGCTTCAAAAGAAGAAGAAAGTAGATTATAGATTAGTTATTGTGTATAAATTAAGATAGTGTGTGTGTGTGTGTGTGTGTGTGCGTGTGTGTGTGTGTGTGTCTAGGCCTATGTACAAATATGTGCTTGCACTCCGTAAGGCTGCTCTTGAAGAAAGCTAACTTGAAGGATTTAGTAAATGGACCACATTGAAAATCCTGCCAGCAAGCACGGCTTACCTTCCAATTTCTCGGATCTCTACCATGTTAGAGAAACACCAAATGCCATATTTTACTCCAGTTCAGTTCATCTTATTTTGGTAGTACCATTTATATTAACTTAAAGCAAAGCTATGCTTTTGGAAAGCAGTGTTTTAGAGTTTTTCTGAAGTAACCTCTATCTGGAAAATGTGTAATGCTTGGTTACACATGGAGTTTTCCTCCCATCTGACATTGTGGGCTTTGGCCATGATTTACCCAAATTCACAGGAGACTCATCCCACCGGAAATACAATAACCCAGTATTCAAAAGTTACAGGTGACAAGTTGAGTGACTTTCCTCTTTTGGTTCAATCAGATCATGGCCAGCCATTTAGTGGTCATTGTAAGTAAATGCATATTTGCACTATCTGCTTACTGAGCAAATCTCTGTGTTCACAGATTCAGACAACATTGGCATTGGTGTGTCCTGTCTTGCATCTGTGTTTTCCACTCAGATGTACTTTTAGTTGTTTCAGTTGTGTTTAATCCACTTACTTCTTTATTGGAGACAGTGTTTCACAAGGTTGGTCATTAAAAACAATAATCTCTTTTCATTCCTGAACTTCTGAGTAAGTGCATCCACTTGACGGGTTCTTCAGTCTTTCCTCTCCTGTGTCTCGTTTGGGCCTGCCCGTGAAGGCGTTTATGCACACTGTGGTCTTGAAATAAATGAATTCCACTAAGGCTGCTGTCGAGAATCAAGTCTCTGGTATTTTTCTTATATAAGAAGCACATTTGCAAGAATCACAAAGAAAATGACAAACTAATGGTCTAGAATTGAATCACTGCTACACTTTTAATAATACAATGACATAAAACCATCAAAGTAAAACCAACAATTCATTTCTTGCCCCCAGGATATATTAGAATGAGATTAATGTCGATGAGTCACTCACTGGTGCTTACACAGCATGTCTTGGAGGGAGAGTGCCTGACTGACACAGTAATGAAGGCAAAAATAGATTCTAATGCAGTTGTGAAGCCACTGGAAAAAAAAATCCTGCTTACTCTTTTCCCTGACCTACATAAAATACCTCTCTATCTTCAGGATACTTCTGATTTTCTGCAGTGGAGCTGGGCAGCTAAATTATATACCAGGCAAACATTTTATGTTTGTATCTGTTACCTATAAACATATAGTATCTCTTCATCTTTTGAAAAGCTAGATTTCCCTATAGGCCTACTGTCAGGCTAAGATGGAACAAGTGGAATGGCTGCCAATTTAAGGAGTTACTTGGAAGAGTCTTTAAGATTTCCTAGTCTACAGCCAGATATCTGTGGTTCACACATTCAAGAAGCTGAGATCTGAGGTCTATAGTTCAAAACCAACCCAGGTAGGAAAATCTGTGATCTTCTTCTCTCCAATTAACCAGCAAAATATCAGAAGTGGAGGTATGGCTTAAGTGGTAGAGTACCAGCTTTGAGAGAAAAAGGGGGAATGCCTTGGCTCTGAATTCCAGCAACACATTCAGAGAGGAAAGAGACCTGTCCAGGTTTACACAACAAGTAAATAACAAATACTATCCACTATTAAACAATCCTGACAATGCAGATTCTTGTTTCTTATGGCCCCTCTGGCTTCCACAATTCCTTCTTTGGAATGTATAACAAAATAAAATTTCCACAGGATATTTCCCAGAGCCTCATGTCTTGTTTCTTTCTGATTCTACTTCCACCCCTCAGGAATGAAGCCCTCAAATAATCCATACATTTCTTCTGATGGCCACTCAAGTGTCTCTCTTGCCAAGTGAATGGTTCTTAAATGTAGATGCACTGGTAAGTACAGTCCTCACTGGCAGGGAACCTGATTAAGTGTAAGGAACTAGATGCAAGTTCTGGTTTTTCTATCTGCTTTTTCATTTGCTTTTTTGCTGGTATTCTGTATTCTCACTTGGCTGCTTTTGCTTAAGGCTGGAGCTCCCCTTCCTGCATTTTTCTGGTGAGTTGGAAATAAGAGTCTCATTAACTTTTCTGCCCCAGGTAGCTTTGAATTTCAGTCCTTAGATCTCAGCCTGCTGAGTAGCTGTGATTTTAGGTGTGAGTCACACCGGTGCCCAGAGCAGGTTTTGTTCTTTTTTTATTCTTCTCACTTCCTCCTGATGCGTATTCTTTCCTCCTTCCACCGCAATGATAAACACCAATTAGTGTCTTTCCCTACTTTTCTGACAAGTACTGCACACATTCTGGTTAGATTGAGAGTAGCAGGAATATTGGTGTGTATTAAGAATAATGGGGCAATAAAAGATGAATCAAGCCAGTGCTTCATCTATCCCATTTCCTCTTAAGAGTATTTTGCTGCTGAATTCCGTTCTATGCCTGACCTGTATGTTCCCGCATCCTACGACTCTTAAAATGTTTGTGGTAAAAGTCTTATTCTAGAAGTTGATCAAGTCCATGCTTCTCACATTTGGCCTAGAAGAGGATCCATAGGAAACCTGGAAAGGGAGTTGACTCTGGGGCTGCTTTCTGCTGCTTACTTTGGGCCTCTTCTTAATACTGTGTCAGTATCATCTAAGACAAGGGAAAAAGAGATCATCCAATTGCGTCATCAAAACCTCAGAAAACATTCCTATTGGGCATGGTTGGGAAAGATCTAAGGTTTGTGTTGTATGGATTGCCTGGATGTTTGTCTGTCCTCTTCACTCTACTACCCAGTCCACACACAGATACTTTTCAAGTGGTTGGGTTTGAGGGATTTATGCTTTTCATTTCAAACCATGGGAAGTGGAGGGACAAAGTGGCATTTCTTCAGTGTCCTCACCTCATTTTTGTAGTCTATGAGAAGGTGGTTTATGTGTGTTTGCTGGTTTGTGTCCTGCAATATTCAACTGCACATTACTCTGATGAAAAACCCACAATGTCTTTGAGCTTCTGGTTGTCTAATACTGGGGTTTAAAGTTGCCATGAGTGAGTTTGGCATCAGTTAACATTTAGCCAGCTGGCTAAGATAGGAAAAGAATAAGGTATTCCTTTCCTTATGTAATAATGAAAAGCAATAATTACAAGTATGTAATAATACACAAAGGCCATAATTAGTCTCTTCCAGTGTTTAGGATGCACTAGAGGATCGTGTAGTCTTTTGGAGTGTCTTTGGGCCCATTAGTATGTACTGTAGTACCCTTCCAGCAAACAAATACCTGAATTGCTACTATTTAACAATTTTATGAGCCCATACTACTGCATTTCGGGAGTGACAAATGTGTTTGGAAATGGAAGCAGTTCTTTAAAAGCACTGTATCAGAGATTGTCTTGTACACTTACCTGTTGTAAACAGGCTGGTTTGTAAAAGATGTATGTTTTGGTGTTTAAAAATGTTTATAAAATTGTATATAAATGGTTTCAAATTTTCCAGGCCTTTTTGTAGATACTATATTTGATGCCTATCAGGATGCTTTAATTTGGAGGGTCGATTATCATTCTAAGTCATCCATGCTGACGGTCTGCTAGCTTTTGAGGTAACTGCACACAAAAGGCAGGACTTTAGATTTGAAAATAATGTTTTATAATCCTCTCAAAATGTACTGTAACTTTTCTTTGGCTCTACTGTTTTCATTTAACTTTTCTCAGTGTTTGTATTGACATTTTTCAAGATGAATGTGTCCTACACAGTTATTAGGTACCTGATTATTATACCATTTAAGACACAATGAAATATATCATTTCTTCTCACAAACGCACACGCATCCAAACTTGCACACATCTCACACACAAAACTTATGCAAAGGGGAAAGCAAGCACTTGAAGTAGGTCTTGTCCCTTACAGAAATGGATTGTTCCTGAAGATATTGCTAAAGGCAATATTCAGTCTTGTGTTCTTTTTTCTTAAAAAAAAAAAAAGAGGGGATGATAGGAGGGAGACAAACAGACAGACAGAAGGAAGAAAGAAAGAGAGAGAGAGAGAAAGAGAGAGGGGAAATCAAATTAAAAAAAAACAGCAAAACAAAAAAGACAAAAGAAAAAAAAACAACAGTGTACAGGTTTGTAACTGCCAAAATTTGATGGTCAAAACAAGTTTTCAAGTAAAAAGAAAAAAATGAAACCTCTTTGTATTGACTCTTTTTAACTGGTCCCTTGTGTTTGCTTTGAGTTAAATGCTCATACACAACACTTAGCAGGGCACATTACACAAGACATGGTGAAAAAAGCCCACTCTCCAACCCTGTCTAACCCACAAAGACAGGGATCTCTGGTGTGAAGGGGATTTTTGTTTTGTTGTGTTGTCTAACTTCCCCTAAACTCCCCTTAGACTCCACTACAGTCATGTTGAAATCTTATGTATCTTATTGGGCACAATCTTCGAGGGCCCTTTTTGGATGACAGTAATGAAAAGCTAACCAGAGGCTAGAATAATAAACAAACAAATAAATAAATAAATGTCATGAAGTCACTTGTTCTGCAGAAGACTCCCCTAAGCTCTTACTGCCTCTAATATCTCTCTCTTACTGACTCTAATATCTCTCTCTCTCTCTCTCTCTCTCTCTCTCTCTCTCTCTCTCTCTCTCTCTCTCATACCATATTTTCTCTCACTCTCGTTCTCTCTTAAATAAACAATTAGTTTTTGGTTTGGTTTGGTTTTAAAATTGGGGGCATAGTTAGTCCTTGGGTTTCCTTCTAAGTCTCCAGAAATGTTTCTATTTGGAATGAAAGTTACTTAAAATGTATGGAAGAAAAGCCAGGTGCCAATGACACACACTTATAATCCTAGCTACTCATGACAATAAGATTCAAAGCCAGACCAGGAGTGAAGACTCTTACCTTTAAGAAACCTCAAAAGCCAAAAATGTGGCTCCAGTTGTAGAGCTCCAACCTTGAGAAAAAGCTAAGGGACAGAGCCCAGCCCTTGAGTTCAAGTTAAGTTCTAGTACCTGCAATATACATAGGACATATGTGTATTGATAGGTAGATTCCAGATAGGAAGACAGACAGACAGACAGACAGACAGACAGACAGAATTCTAGACAGACATTTAATGACAAGTCTTTAGGGCCATGAAGAGCTACTGGTAGATTCGGCCCTTCCCACATCAGCAGAACTCTACCAGCTTAAGCCTGGCTAGAATTGTGGTAACCAAAGAGCCACAACTCCATAGGAAATGCAGCAGCTCGCAATTGGTCTTCTTACTTGAAATACTATGAAGTTAAGGAGCTTGATTTGGACAGTATTGTACTGCAATCCTCTGAATACTTGTGTCTTTCCTCCTTCCACCCGACCCATATTCAGTTAGATGAATAACAACTGGCTACAAAATGGAGAGTACCAATTTGTTGCTTGTACCAGTTTCTGTAGTCTAAGTAGGTCATAGGAACCAAGATTCCTAAGTCTTACACGTTGACTGACACAAGCCAGTGGGAACTATACCATGGTCCCTCCCACTATACAGAGTCACCTGAGAGCAAAGTCATGCTATCACTTCACAGCAGTAGCTTTGTAACCACCTTTTCCATAGCTATGTGTCCCTCATTCAATGCCTTTCGATGGGAAAAAAATCAATGAATGGCATCTTCAGCTAAATACCCTCAACCCCACTTCACTTTGATGAAGTTAAGTCATTTATTTCAGTGAAAGAGCTCTAGAGAGGAGACTGTGGAAAATGTTGAAGCCTCCTGCCTTTCACCCTAAATGACAGTGAAGTGCCCAAGGACGCCTGTGACTGCCTTTTGCAGAAAGAGAACTAGATGAAATCTTCATTTAAAAGTACTAGTGACGTAGGAAGGTAAAACAGGGTCCCTGAATTCCAGGACCACACATAAGATGAGCTGGCTCATGGATCTGCTCCTGCCCAGGACATGACCCATGACCCCTCCTCATTCTCTACTTCATGCCCATCAGAAGCAAAGACAACACTGAGGCCAAGGCAAATGAGCTCATATAATGATAACGAGTATGTGTTCTCAGCAAAAGAAAATTTCCTTAAATGGCACAAGTACAATGCTATGCTTAGCTGTCCTTAAGTGAACTTTCATGGAAAAAAATCATCCAGACCTCATGTTTATGCACGACACACCATTAATGTTGTTATAGCCAAATGCATTGGGAGAACAGATACATGCCGTTGGAAAATTGCTGTCTAAGCACCATCTACCACTCAAACAGTCCATCAGGAAGACCTCTTCCCAAGAGACGGATTCTCCTTGACACAAACCAGCCTTAGATTGTCCTCAACCTGGTTCCTCAGGTCTTCACATTTTCATGCTTAATCCCTTCCCACACTGTGGAATCTATTTGTACTTACTCTCACTTCCACTTCAATGTCTGTGCTTCCATTTCTGTCTCTCTGCATCTGTCTGTCTTTTTGTCTCTGTCTCTTATCTCTGTCTCTCTCTGTCTCCATCTCTGTCTCTGTCTCTCTCTGTCTCTGTCTGTCTCGTAAACCTCGGTCAGTGTCTCCAAGACATCTCCCACACTTGATTCACTAGGAGAATCTACAGGACTTCGCATATACTCATACTCCCAGGTCTGAGTTGGCACAATAAAAGGATCTAAAGAAAAACTCAGGAAAAACAAACAAAAACAGTGCAGGGGCTGAAGTCAAGAGAGCCAGACACAAGTTTCCAAGTCAGTTCTATCAGGGAAGCTAACCACATGCCAAATCCATTCAGCAGATACCATGACAAAACCAAAGGATTACTCTAGACAGGTAAGCATGCTCAAGAGAGGTGCGGAAGAGCCTGGACACACACCAAAGCTGGTTTAGTCCTCGTTTTTATTTTTATTATTTTTTGTGGGTTGTGGAGCTTGAACTCTGGGCCTGGGCACTGTCCCTGAGCTCTTCAGCTCAAGGCTACCATCCTACTCACTGAGCCACTTCCCATTTTCTAGTGATTACTTGGAGATTAGAGTTTCACGTTCTTTAGTGTCCTGACTGGCTTTGGATTGAGATCCTCAGATCTCAGCCCCCTGAGTAGCTAGGATTAAAGGTGTGGGCCACCGTGCCCAGCCAGTCCTCTTTTTTTAATGGTTGAGAGAGCATAAGTTGGCTTGGCTGGGGCAGTTTCCATTCACAAAGGGTACACTGCAAGGGGTAACAGGATATAAGGATGTAGCAGAGACTCATCCTGTCTTTGCCCAGGATTATTGAGCAATGTCAAGCACTCAGAATCGTGTCTTTGCTCAAAGCCAGGATAAAGCAAACACACCAAGGCCATTTTTCTGCTGGCATCAGGCTTTCTCCACATACACCATCCAATCAAACTTCCTGTACCTGGTCATAATTCCCATGAGATTCCAGGGCCACCCCCAGCCCGCCTCAACCCCTCCCACACACATATGCTTAATTCTCCCCAGACCCAGTAACAGGTGTGACGACAGGTGTGAAACATTGCTAACCCAGGACACTGGTTCAAGGTTGGGAGGTTTACTGGCGGCTACTCATGCTGGCCCAGAATGTAGCAACCTTCCAGACCTCCAGAAGTGAAGCAAACATTCAGATAACGACACTGCTGGCCTACCTTAGGCTTTCATGAGTCATTCTCATCAGTTCTGAAAAGTGTGAGAACCCTGCTAAAGTCCATGTGCCCGCACATTAGTTCAAAAGAATTGTAGTTGGGCCGATGTGTTGGCTTTTTAATGCACTATTCACCAAACTCCTGTTTACCCAAACTTTTAGCAGTGAGCAATTTCTGTTCTTCCCAGTCTACATTGTAAGTAGGTAGGTGTCTTCTGCATGCTCCCTTCCCATCAGCTTTCCTCTTCCCATATTTAACTTCCTTCTCTATGGAAGCAAAGACATAGGGATTCCATCAGAAGTATCTTTTCATGCAGGCTGGTCCACAGAAGTCTATCAGATATGTTCTTTCCACGCAAATTATCCTGTCTGGCTGTTAATTTCTGATAACTGGTGGTTTGCATGCTTAAAAAAGGCTCTTTCCCCACCTAGATGTGGGGAAACAATTTGATCCATTTTCCATCACTCTTCCATTTTGTCTTCATTTGCTTTTTGTGAAATTCAAATTAATTTCTAAATAATGATTCCCACTTTATGAGACTTGTAATAAAGAAAATTTGGAAAAATGTAAATATCAAAGAATAAGCAATGACTTGGAACAAATCGGCACAAAAATTAAAACAGCATAACAAGCTTGAAAAGAAACAAATGGATTAAGAACACGGTTTTAAAATACTTTCTTTAGGAGCTGAGAGTTTGGCCTAAAGTGGTAGAGTGCTTGCCTAGTATGCATGAAGACCTGGGTTCGATTCCTCCATACTACATACATAGTAAAAAGCTAGAAGTGGTGCTGGGGCTCAAGTGGCAGACCACTAGCCTTGAGGGAAAAAAAAAGCCCAAGGACAGTGCTCAGGCCCTGAGTTTAAGCTGCAGGACTGGAAAAAATACTTTCTTTAGGAACCATATACAATACATCAGATAGTAAAGTCAAATACAAAGGCTTAGTAATGCTATAGGTTTGTACAATGGGTTGAGTAGCATGCCTCCAAAATCCTTAGAACCAAAACATGGATATGGATTTTGAAATATTTACATATATATAACATGAGATCTTTAGGATGGGACACAAGTCAAATCATGAAGTGAGTTTATGTTTCATATACACATACCTGATCAAGATAGCCCAAAGGGAATTTTAGACAATTGTTTTTGATGTGTCTAAATCTGTCACATGAGGCCAAGCATCGAATGTTTTACTATGGCTATCATATCAATACTGAAAATGGTTCAGATTGCCAGCTTTTGTGATTTCAAATTTTGAGGTTATGGATGCTCAAACTATCCTCACAATTTTTTTTGGACCTTCCAGTCTCACAAGTCAGGAGCTGGATAACTTTTACTATTTATAAATTACATAGTTTATAGTACTTAGACATAACAACAGAAAATAGACTAAGACACTTGTCTTCATAATTACATATTCTTCAGCACCAATACACGCTTCCATTATTTAGAAAACTTACAAATGCTTCAAATTAGGTAATTTTAGTAATAATTCACATTAATTCATAATACTCTTATTTTTACAAGGCTTTCATATACTACTTAAATAGAAAGAATAAATTTGCAATGAGGACAATTTATGCACACTGTTTTATCCATAGGGAACTAGAGAGTGTGGTGATTTGCATGACTCTGTCAAAAATAACATAAACTATTCACATGGAGTCAGACTTTACTTAGATCTTCTGTTTGTAAATTATATCATTCCATGTTAGCTGATGATCCTCACATTTTTTCTTTTTCTGTCTTTCTTTTTTTTTGTAATAGTGCTAAGGTTTGAACTCAGGGCTTCATGCTTGCTTGTCAGGTTTTCTTCCACTTGATCTATCTAGCTCAACCAGTCTTCATTCTTTCTCATATTTCCAAAGCAGAGCAAGGTAATTACAAAAACAAGATTATAAATACAAGAAAACAATATCATAAAGAAGCCCTATATTTGTCTTCAATTGTAACTAGAGTATTCTTTCAGACTATTTCTTTTATATTTCCTTGGGGTGCTAGAGTTAAAACCCTAGGTTTAGCTAGGGAAATATTCAATCACTGGGCTATATTTACGTCCAGCCCTTGGGCCATTTTCTTTATATGTAGATGTTGACATACATTTTTCTCATGAAGAAGAAGTTTTTATTAGCCTAATTAGTTAAACAGAGAGGGAGACTTTTATTGTGACTTTTCCACTTTCTTTTCCTTTCTCTTACAGTTTCAACAGATTTCATTGTCCATGCATGTTTTCACGCATTGAAACAATCTACTTCAACCATATTCACCCTCATTTACAAAGTAAGCTCTTTATAAAAAATATTTAAGACAGGCATCAGTGGCTCACAACTATAATCTTAGCTACTCTGGAGGCTGAGATCTGAGGATCACAGCTTAAAGCCAGCTCAGGCATGAAAAGTTCCTGAGATTCTTATCTCCAATTAACCATCAGAAAACTGGAAGTGGCATGTGGCTCAAAGTAGCAGAGCATTGGCATTGAGTTGAAGAGCTCAGGGACAGGGCCAAGGCCAAGAATTCAAGCCCCATGACAGATGATAGATAGACAGATAGATAGATAGATAGATAGATAGATAGATAGATAGATAGATGCCTGATGCCAATGATTCATACTTATAATCCTAGCTATTCAAGAGGCTGTGATCTGATGGTTGTGGTTCAAAGCCAGAAAGTACATGTAGCTCTTATATCTAATCAACTACTCAAAAAGCCAGAAGTGGCACTGTGGTGGTAGAGTGCTAGTCTTTAGCAAAAGATGCTCAGGGGCAGTGCCAAAGCCCTGAGCTCCAACCCCAAGATCAACAAGAAAGAAAGAAAGATGTGAATATCTCTTCATTTTGTAACTGTCTTTCCCAAACCACCTCTGCCTCAAAATAAAGAGAATTATATGAGCGCGCGCGCGCGTGTGTGTGTGTGGTATATATTATATATGGTCATTCTCTTATTGATTGCTTTTTTTGATCTTTGATTATTCCCTTTATATGTGAGATGTGATTTGTGATCTACCAACTTTTGTATTTACTTCCACAGCATTTTATAAGATTGAGCCAGTTCCTCCTTCTCTCTTTCTTGGGTTTTAAGAAGTCCAGAGTCTTTGCAAGATTTTTTACCTTTGATTTGGCAAGCAATTGCACTGAATTAGCACCAAGTTTAGAGAGCTTGTGACATGATACAGATGAAGCAGTAGAGACAGGCCACAGAACTGTAGAAGATGAATTAGGAGGGTGTTGCCCCCAGGAATAAGATTATTACCTTACTGAAGATAAAGGACATCACACTGGCAGGGTGACTTCAATACTAGGCTTAGAAGCCTAAGGACAGACCCCAAGTTCAAGTCCCTGTACCATTAACAAAATAAAAATAAGAAGGATCCCCTAGCTTTCCTTCTATTATGGGGGGAGAAGGGGATACAATGAGAAGTTGGTAATCTACAAGCAAGAAGAGGATCCAGAACCCTGATCTTAAACTTCCAGTCTCTAATACTGTGGAAAATAACATTCCCCTGATTATAAGCCTTCCAGTCTATGCTTCTTCTTCATAGCAGCACAGACTGACAAATACAATGGACAAATGCATAAATACACATGGGAAATCACATACTAGGAACCTGTTTTAAATATTGCCCTGCAACTTGCTGTGTTCACTAAGAGCATCGTGGAAAATGTCACTCCTCCAGGCTAAATAGACTGTATGAAATAGCTCTGGTGTTTCTCATGTTGACTAAATTACGCTCTTATTCATGGGCTTTTTAGTTAGCAATGACAATGGTCTTGTAAATAACTTTGTGAAAGCATACACACACATTTACGATTTCTGAAGGGAAGATTTCAGGAGGCAGAATCTTCAGGTCAAATGGGTATATCTGCTATGTCTTGAGAGTCTCTTTTAATTGCCCTGAAAATGATTTTCCAAATTAAAGAATCCCATCAAAAGAAACACACAGCCTAAAGTACTCTAGACAACTCACTCCGCCATATTCACAAAGCTTGTTCTTGTGTTTTAGATGCCGTGTTGGTCTTTCTGATTCTCAGGAGGTCCTGTGTTGAGAAGCACCAAAGCTACCATTGTCATCATGAGAACCTCTGCTTCTGTCACTTATACTGTGCCTCTCTGCCTGTCAGGGAAAATACACAGAGAGGGGCAAGGAGGCTGGCTGGCAGAGCAGTTGAGAATCCATCTCTGAATCACCAACTTCCTGCTTCACAGACTACACATTTGAACAAGCAGGTTCAAACAAAGCTAGATTTTTACCAACAAAATGCAAATGGATTCTACAGAGTCAGTGTTGAGGTGCCTACTACAGCAATTCATATCTGCATGATCATTATCAGTTAGTTGCACAAGTGAATTTCTTTTTAATGTGTCATGTGTATCTATCTATCTATCTATCTATCTATCTACCTATCTATCTATCTATCTATCTATCTATCTATCTATCTATCTACAATGTCTCTAAATCAGAGCCACCCCCTCCAATACTTTCCCTCCTCCCTTCTCCTTCTGCTTAGATCACTCTCAGTAAGATTTGTTTTGAATGATCAATATATTATACCGTTAACCTTGGCATTTTCCATTTCTGTCATGAAATACACAAGCATCCTTAAAATATGTATTTCTAAGTGAGTGTTCCCAAGCTTCAGAAAATAGAAAGTGAACATAAACAGAAACAATTGTATTCATGGGCTATGGGCTTTAAATTCTACCACCCTACATCTCAAATTATGATTCAGGAAGAACCAACAGCCATGACCTCACCCAAGATCATTGTCAATGGATCTCAGGACTACTCAAACAGAAAAAGCACATGAGCACAAATCACTAGATAATCTGTATATAATTTCCCATCTGGGAAACACTGGTCCAGATTTTTTTTTACTTGAATTTGGTACTTGCCAGTTGGATGAAATTAGAGAACTTAATTGCTCTAGACTTTCATTGCTTCTTCTGGAAGATAGATTGTTTACAAGAAGAAAATAACCATAAGTACTCACATGGTAGCCATGATGTTGTTTTTCCTAATTTTCATCCCTACTTTACTGTGCAAAGGGCTTTTAGAATGGCCACTAGAGAAAAATGTTCTATTGATACAATTTTAAAAAGTAATTTTGAAAAATATGAATGCTGACTTAAAGCTCAAATGGAGCCAATTTTCCTGAGGAACTCTTGGAAACATCATCCACCCTCTTGTTCAGATAAATAGGTTTTGCACAGATGGAAAGTCCGGGGTGGTGATGCCTTTGCATGCCCACACGAGGCTGCTCACTGCTCACCCAGTCGTGTTCTAATAAAGCCCAGGTGCTGATCAATTTCAGGAGTCACTTCTTGAGATAGAGATTTTTAAGGTTGTTTCATTTCTATGACCCAGAAAGAAGTGGCATTTAACTAGGTCACAAAGGAATGCAGTGACACGTAAGAGGGTCTCTGTGTTGGGAAGGCTAGAAGTCAGGATGCTTGTTCTAAGTAGTAGTAAATTGACTTGGAGGAATAAGATGAAAATGACCAACAGGATAGCAACTTGAGGAACAAAACTGAAATGCAGTAATAAGAATTACTGTGTAAATAATTCACCTAGTACAGGAAAAGGCAATGAGCACAAAGAGACTTGATGTCTCAGAACATAATTAATGTAGAATTCAGATACAAGGTAATTAGAGAAGCTGTAACCTTGGAGGCATACTGCTAAATTATTCTGATCATTTTTAACAATGAGAAAATTTAATTTTCTGGTCCTGTGGAAGATTGTAAATTTGGATGATGTGAAGAGCAATGTTTATGTAGTGTAGTCAGTGAATTAAATTATTTCTTTTGATTTTGATTTACCAGGGAAAATCAGGATCAAATGATTGAATCTAAATCAGGCAAGTGATTGTAGCAACTGAAATGTATTTGAATGAAAAATACACAAATTGCAATTGAATTTCAGGTGTTTCTTGTCATCAAGCTCCTAATACAACTTCATTTGTAATTCGTGTGTGTGTGTGTGTGTGTGTGTGTGTGTGTGTGTGTGTAAAGCTGTTTCATTATCTCATGTTATATACTGAGGCAAGAGAGAATGAATAAATTATTGCTACATAGGGGCTGGGAGCTTGGCCTAGTGGTTGAGTGCTTGCCTAGCATGCACGAAGACCCGCGTTCGATTCCTCGGTACCACATACATAGAAAAAAGCCAGAAGTGGTGCTGAGGCTCAAGTGGTAGAACTCTAGCCTTGAGAAAGTCCAAGGACAGTGCTCAGGCCCTGAGCTCAAGCCCAGGACTGGCAAAAAAAAAATTATTGCTACATGGAGTAGAGGTGAAAATGAATAAATTACTACCACACAGAGAAGTAATATCAAATTACAAATGAAATGCACTATCTTCCTAGTGAGGCTGGAAACACATTTTTGGCCTCCATTTAGTAATCACTGAGTTAGAAATAAAAAGCTAAGTTAACTTTCTGATGAAGCCAGCATTGTGCTACAATCTACTGAACCTCCAACATACTACCCATTCTTCCATTATTTCAAGCATTGTTTTTGTACTATTTCTAAGTATTCTCCTGATGCTCTTACTTAATTCATTAGTTATCCAGTGTGCATTTTTTCAAGAGGATTGGAATGATTCCCTCAGTTATCCATTGCTTTGCTTTGTACCTACAAAATCCCTACTTTAATTAAACTACAAGACTCCTAGGAGATTCACTGGAGGCTTCAAATCACCACAGGTTGGATTTCCTTTCTTTTGGATTATATTACACTCCTTAAAAAGATATGCTTGAGTTCTTCTGTGGAAAGAGTCATGGCAAATGTAATCTAACCAAAAACCAGGTCATACTGGCTTGTGACAACAAAAATGACTTTTCACTTTATGGCAGAGAAGAAAGACAAAGAGGGGAAGGCCACGTGAGGGTGGTGACAGATTGAAGTGTGCTGACAATACCAGGAGCACCAAATGCTGACACAGAATCTCAGGACATCTCCTCCCTCAGACTCCCAAGAGAAACCTCTGCTGATCTCTGCTCTCTAAAATTGTGAGGTTAAAGTGCGGTTGTTGAAAAGCTAGCCAGCTTTTGTCCTATTTTGTTAAGGCAGCTTTAAAAAACTGACACACATTCTTGCAACCTTTGGGATAAGGGGACATATGTTTTCTCTCCTCCGTGAAAGTCAGATTTATATTAGAACTGTGTATGTCACAGATACAGGATCATACATATATAGACACAAACACACCAACTAAAGTATGGTACATGCAGGATAGAATTCCAATGGTGTGACTCCTTTGAACATAGAATGTACAATTTAACCAAATGAATATGAGGAAGCTAGAATATGTATGTCTTGGGGGGGGTAAGGTCAAGAAATAAGGGGTATTCAGAGCTGAATTATAAAAGGCCTGCAAAGCAGAGTTCATACCAATACTCCTTAAGCACTTCAGTGAAACTGAAAGCGAAGGCCTCTTTGCCAAACTGATTCTATGAAGTAACCATAATCCTCATCCCAACACCAGACAAGGACTCATCAAGGAAAGAGAACTTATATAGACCCATTTTTTGATGAATCTTGATGCAAAACTGCACAACAAAATACTGGCCAACCGTCTTCAGCAACTCATCAAAAAATATATACTATGATCAAACAGGATTCATCACAGGGAGACAAAGCTGGTTCAACATAAACAAATCAATTAATATAATTCAACACATCAACAGGAGCAAAGACAAGAATCACATCATTGTCTCAATAGATGCAGAAAAGGCATTTGACAAGATCCAACACCACTTTATACTAAAAGCTCTGGAGAAACTAGGAATCATTGAAACATTCCTCAGTGTATGACAAACCCACACCTAGCATTATACTTAATGGCAAAAGCTAAAGCCATTTCCTCTAAAATCAGAAACGAGACAAGGATGCCCACTCTTTCCATTCCTCTTTAACATAGAATTCTTAATCAGAGCAATAAGGCAAGAAGCAAGCACAAAGGGGATCCAAATAGGGAAAGAGGAAGTGAAACTTTCCCTCTTTGCAGATGACATGATTCTGTATTTACAGAACCCTATAGACTCCACTCTCAAGTTGCTTGAGCTGATTCAAAATGTTGGCAATGTAGCAGGGTATAAAATTAACCCTCAAAAATCAACCACCTTCAGATATGCCAATAACAAGAGGAGCGAGACAGCAATCACGAAAGCAACTCCTTTTGCAATAGCCCCAAAGAAAATAAAGTACCTAGGAATTAACATAACTAAGAATGTATAGGACCTTTATGAGGAAAACTTTAAAATCCTGAAAAAGGAAATTAAAGCAGAACTGAAGAAATGGAAAAACCTCCCATGCTCCTGGATTGGAAGAATCAACATTGTTAAAATGGCAATTTTGCCAAGGGCTATCTAAAATTCAACACAATACCCATCAATATCCAAATGGCATTCTTTAAAGAAATAGAAGAGGCAATCCAAAATTTCATATGGAATAATAAAAGACCCCATATAGCAAAAACACTTCTTAGCAGAAAGAACAGCGCAGGAGGAATTTCAATACCAAACTTTAGACTCTATTACAGAGCTATAATTATCAAAACAGCTTGGTACTGGCACAAGAACAGGCCTGAATACCAATGGAATAGAACTGAAGACCCAGATATTAAACCACAGACCTATGGCCACCTAATCTTTGACAAGGGATCCATAAAAATAGAATGGAAGAAAGACAGCCTCTTCAATAAGTGGTGCTGGCAGAACTGGTTAAGCACCTGCAGAAAACTAAAGTTGGATCCTTCTTTGTCACCCTGCACTAGAATTAGCTCCAAATGGATCAAAGACCTCGAGGTAAAAGCCGATACACTGAAAACTTTACAAGAAGAAATAGGAGATACACTAGGCCTCCTTGGCACAGGTCAAAACTTTCTTAATAAGGACCAAGAATCACAACAAATCAGAGAAAGGCTGGATAAGTGGGACTGCATTAAACTGCAGAGCTTCTGTATGGCAAAGGACATAGCTAGCAAGCTAAATAGAAAGACCACAGAGTGGGAGAAGGTCTTCACTAACCATACAACAAAGGCCTCACATCTAAAATGTATCAACAGCTCAAAAAATTGAATCACTCCAAAACTAATCTCCACAGAAACAACCATCCCATTAAAATATGGGCCAAAGACTTCAAGAGACTCTTCTCTGAAGAAATAAGAATGGCCTATAACCCAATGAAGAAATGCTCAACAACTCTGGTCATAAAAGAAATGCAAATCAAAACAACTCTGAGATTCTACCTCACTCCAGTTAGAATGGCCATGATCAAGAAATCTAATTCTCTAATTTGTCCTAATCAGTAGAAACCTTGGGTTCTCCTAACAGAGATTTACAAAGAACAAAATGTAGATTCATAAGACCATATGTTATGACACTAAATGAAAGGACCTCCAGGATACAAAAACAAAAGCCATATAATGAGTGATTGTTGTCCTTAATGTACTATGTTATCTCTCATCTCTTTTGTTGTCCCTTGGTTATCTCATATTGTTACAGTATTTCTCTGGTTATCTGATATATTGTATATATGTGTATTTGGTTATTTAAAGTCAGATAGGGAAGGGAGGAAACAAGATGAGGGTCTGGGGTGGGGGGAGGGAAATGGGGACCAAGACACAAGAAAGGGTACCAATGTATGTGAAGTAATGCACCGTCTATCTAGCAAATATAATGTAACCCTTTTATTAATTATAATAAAAATATGAAAAAAGCAATCTAATAACAACAGATGCTCACGGGGATGTGGCCAGGAGGGATCACTCCTACCCTGTTGGTGGGAGTGTATACTCCTTCAAACAGTGTGGAAAGCATTATAGCGGCTCCTCAAAAGACTAAACATAGAGTCCCCTATAACCCAGCAAGTCCACTACTTGGCATTTACCCAGTGGTCCAGAAAGAAGGATACACTAAAGCTATTAGCACAACGATGTTCATTGCAGCATTATTTACCATAGCGAAGATATGGAACCAACCCAGATGCCCCTCAGTTTATGATAGGATCAACGAGATGTGTTATTTATGCACAATGGAATTCTATGCTGCCAGACATCACCCCATTTTTAAAGGAAAGACTTAGAAAAAATATTAAGTGAAGTAAGCCAGACTCAAAGGAACATAGGCTCAATGCTTTCCCTCATTGGTCAGAATTAGTACAAACCTTGGACTTGCCTCACAGAGGATTACAATAGCTCAAAACCTAGATACATAAGGCCATAAAGGATGAGACTGAATGAAAGGACCTCCAGAATATGGAAACAAGAGCCATATAATATATGATTGTTGTTCTTATTTCTCATCTCTTTCGTTGTCTCTTGGTTATTTTCATATTGTTACACAATCATACCTTGTTATCTGGTATATTGTGCATATGTTTATTTGTTTATTTGAAATAAGATAGGAAAGGGGCAAAACAAGATGAGGGGAAGGGGTGAGGGGAGGAAAAGGGGAACAAAAACATGAGAAGGAGTATCAATATTTGTGAAGTAATGTACCTTCTATCTGGTGAATATAATCTATCCCTTCTATTAATTACAATAAAAATATAAAAATAAAGAAAAGAAATGAGGGGTAGACAAATGTCAGGGGGACATTTCTAGGAGAAGGTAGGAAAAAGCACTCATATTCTTCAAAGAGTGTATGAGAAATGGGATTGGGTGGGGTTTGGAGATATGAGAGAAAATAACAGAAATGGCAACATGGATCAAAATGCATTGTATTCACAAACTGACATATTGACTTGAAACCCCTTTGTACCACTACTTAAGGGAAATATATATATAATTTCTTTTTGGAGTTTCTGGGTTCTCTTCTGAATATGAGGTTTTATTTATTTTTTAATTGTATTTTATTGTTGGAGTAACATATAGAGGGGTTACAGTTACATTTGTCAGGTAGCGGGTACATCACTTGAACACTTGAACATTGGTACTTCTTTTTCTCCAAATATGAAGTTTTACAAACCATTTTGGTTGAACACAATTGAGATGGAATATTAAATTTAAAACTGCCCATAGAGATTTAGTCCGATGGTGCAGCACATGCCAGGATTCTCAGTTCTTGAGTTCAGGAAGCCTAGAACTGAGAAACACAACCCAAACAGTGGTAGTCTGATGAGTTCTCAGGGCAGAGGTGTGTGTGTGTGTGTGTGTGTGTGTGTGTGTGTGTGTGTGTGTGTGTGTCCCTTTTGATTGACAGGCAGGAAAATCAATACTAAATAAGCTTTGTTTGGGAAATTATCCACTCCAAAACAGGAAGTGGAACTATGGCTCAAAGAGGTAGAGTGCTAGGCTTGTGCAAAAGAGCTCAGGGATGGTGCCACAGCCTTGAGTTCAAGCCCCAGGACAGACAAGAAAAAAGAGCAAGAAAACAAAAATCACTACCTCTTTCCTAGGTACATCCCTAGATCTTGATTTAATCCTGTCCATAAAGACTCCTGTGTTCAGGAAGGAGATATGGATATGGAGATATGGGTGCTGCCAACAAGCCACGAGAGATCATAACACCAACACTTAGCATCCTACTGCTCACAAGGAAGGACTGTTTTTCAAATCCTCATGTCTTCATGTCTTTCTCTCCAGATACAGCTCTCAAACTTTCTCCGTAGACTTGCTTGAAGGGCAAGCAACCCAGGGCTTCACTTGTTTGGGGGTGATTGAAGGTGGTTATGCCAGGCTAAAATGCCCCAATCCATCCCTTTAGTGTCTCCACTGATTACATGTAGCTATAGAGATGACCAAGAGAAACCATTCTTCCCCTAGAAGTATTGTTAGCATTTTAAAGCACATGCTTCTATTAGTCAAGAGAGGATGAGGGAGAGAATGGAGTCCTAAGATGTAATATATATTATACAAAACTCAGAAAATTGAGGGAAGGGATGGGGTTAGGAGGATGAGGTAGGAGAATGAAATAGATGACATTAATCAAAATGCATTGCATCCCTACACTGCTTTGCTGAATGGCAACTGCTTTGTACAACTACTTAGATAAGAAAAAAGAACTTGACTCAGGTGATTGAGGAGGCCTGACGAGCCCAGAGTCTAACAAGGCAAGCTGGAAACTTGAGGAGGAATGCCAGTGGCTATAGACTAGTAAATTCTTTCTTGAGAGGTCAGTCTTCTGTCTATTAAAGCCTTCATTGATTGGATGAGACTGTTGATTGATTAAAGCCTTGATTGACTGAGACCCATCCATATTACCCATAGTAACTTGCTTTACTCAAAGTCCACCAATTGAAATGTTAATCTCAAAGTCTACCAATTTAAATGTTAATCTCATCCCAAAGTATTCTCAGAATGAAATGTGACAAAGTTGTAGACAAGCTAACTCATAAAGTTAATCATCATATTCAGCAAATATAGGAAGCCATGCATTTTTGGTAGATATGTTCTTTCTGTGCTTTTATTTAACCTAAAGAAGTAATCTGTAAAAATTATAAATCACAAGACAAAGAAGAGAATTAAAGCTTTTTGTATTTTCAACTCCTTAAAAATCAAACCTGTCCCCCAGAAACAATTTGATTTGTATTCCTTAAGTTTTTTTTTCTATAGATGAATCAAAGTTGTTCAATAAATATGGGATCCATTTTTTGCTAGATTTTTACTTTATGAGAACCCTGGGACTGTTCCCATACCCACACATTTTTTGCAGCTGCTAATATTATCTACAGTGCTTCTCAAATGGTAGTAAAATTGTTTTGTTTTCTGAGATATATCTATTTTTATTGTTGTTGGATATTGCCAAATTGATAGGTGCTTTAAAAATGTTTACTGATCAAGATGCTTTGTAACCCATAAACTGACATGTTAAATTGAAACTCCTTTACACAACTATTTAATACTACTACTACTACTACTAATAATAATGTTTGTGGAACTTACCTGAACAAAAATAGAATTCTAAAGCCCAGACACAAAAAGAGGAAGGAAGAAAAGAAGTGAGATTAAGAAAGAAATGAGGTTATTTTCATCCTGGTTTGCATTTTGCTATATTAAGCAGTACATTCTACCTATGACGGTAGTATAAAATTAATCTCATAAAGTAAACATGACAAATGTGGTAAAAGTACGCAGAAGAGAACCTGGTCCAGAAATAGGTTTTTTTTATTAAAAATTGCATTGAGTAATGAACTCATGAAAACCAGGACTCTTGAGGTTAGGCCACATAAGATATGGAAGAATCTTTCGAGTCTACCATATACAGAGTACCTGGTAGCCGTGTGCTGCGCTAGCAGATAATGAACTAGGATGTCAAATGGGATCCGAACACTAAATAAAACTAGTTTGCTGCTTCCAAAGCCCATCTTCCCACTGACCATATATTTGTAGCTGAGGGCCCAATCTGAGATTCAGGTTCAGCATGGACCAAAATGCACACAAAGACAGATGCCACACATTTCTGGAGTAAGCTTGGGAAGGGATCTTTCAATATTTAAGTTTGGCCTCGAACTGCATTTTTCACTGAGCCTCTGGATGTTTGCTTTGTGTCTCCAGGATGGAACAGAAATGCTATCTTCGATGGAGTTTCCCCTGATACTGTGCATACCCATTCTCATGGTGGCACAGAAAAAGCAGGCTCACTTCATAGGTTCTGCCCCACACCCCATAGCTGTGGCAATTATACCATTTGGGATAATTGTCCTATAATTGCTGCAGTGATTTAAAATCTAATGTTATCCTCCAATTGTTCCAATGTCATGAATAATGCAATCCTCCCGTGAGCCCTCTGCTAGTTCCTCATTTAGATTGGCCCTGTGTTTGAGTTATGTCCCATTATCTTGCACCCCATTCTTTCACAAAACTATCGTGGAAAAGACAATGCAGGAAATAATTAGGACTTGGATAATTATGGGAAATGGAAATATAAATGAGTGAGGTAGGAAGGTTTTCTCTGGAAATATTTCCAATCCCAGTTGATCTATAGGTAAATAGAATACAATTGGAAAAGGGGGTGCAGGTTTCTCTTTAAGAATTTTGTTGATTGCTATCTGCATATGCTGTATCTGCTTTTAATGTGTGATGTGGAGGGATTTTTCTTTTTAGAACAGAAGGAAAACAGATTTTTCCCACAGGGTGACTTTCCTCAGTTGTATTCTGTTGTCATCATCAAATGCAAACCGCTCTATAAACATGAGCTCGAGTATCTCCCTACAAGGCCAAAACACCAATTGTTTATATGAATGGGCAATAGCCGTGTGGATTTCTGTTTCCACTATTTGGGACTTAGTTTAATAGGACAAGAAGAAATCAATTGTACTGAAACAAAGGAAGAGAACTGTCTCGGAATTTCAATTTGGTTTCTATCCAAAGGAAGGGACAACCTCATTCTGACCGAATCCTACTTGTATGCTTGAGCATTAAAAAACATACACCATTGTGCCTGGACCCTCTCAGGCTCAGTGAAAGAGATTGGAGTTGTGGTGTCAGGTCTTATCTTGGTGTTTGTCTTGCATGAGGGACCAAGTTCAGTTCTGAGAAAACTTAAAGGCTGTACTTCTTATTTAGAGGCAAAGCAACCTACTGGCCTGAGCCATCCATGGCTCCTCTCTGCCTTAACACAAGTGCAGACTTCCAAGTGTCCAAAGCCCACCAATGAGTTGAGCATCCAGTCTGGGCAGTCTGACATCAGTTAGAAGCTGGGAAGGAAGAAATAAAGGATTAACTAGAAGGCAATCCACTCTCCTCACCTTGGTTGAGTGGGCTAAACAGGGTAATCATGACAAATCTGAAGAATAAAAGTCCACAGGCATGCCAGGTGTGGTACCCCATGCCTGTAATCCTAGCTACCTAGCTGAGATCTAAGGATAGAGGTTCAAAGCCAGCCTGGGTACTAAAAAAAATCCATGAGACTCTTATCTCCAATTAACTGAAAACCAGAAGTGGTACTGTGGCTCAAGAGAGCAGTGGCCTTGAGCAGAAGAGCTCAGGGACAAGGCCCAGGCCCAGAATTCAAGTCCCACACTGACAAAAATCCACAGGCAAATTCAGTCTTGAGTGCTGAGTGCCTATGTTCCGCTGAGCTGCAGAAACACACTACTCTAGAGAGCAAAATTGGCTCAAAGGAATTGGCTTAGAGCTGACTAGAAGGCAAAATGTTTAGTCTCATGGAGTCTAACGGGGGCCTACAGAAATCTTAGAGCCAGATTGTTTCCTTCTGGATGGAGATGGAGCGAGGAGTACAACAGCAGGCAGGAGCTGATGAGCACGAAAAGCTATCCAGTAAAGCAGCCCTTCCTCTGTGGGGCCAGACAGAGATCACAAATTGCTTCCTGATCACTTGTCTGTGATGGAGGGGAAATGGCTCTTGACAAGCAGGCGGCTGTGGGAGAGATGTGTGAGAGATGTATGAGGCACCCTGGCCGCTCAGAAAAGGGGACCCGAGGACTTTCTGCGCATGTTCTCTCTTGACCTCGAATAGATTGATGTGAGGGCAAAAGATGAATTTTGAGGGAGTAGCCAGAGGGAAGAGGAAAGTGAAATGAGAAGATATTGGGAGATGAATGCAACTTGGGTACTTTATATGACTACATAAGAATAGAATGATGAACTCCTTTGAAAAATGACAGCACGGCAAAGAAAGAATAATACAGCAGATAAATTTGATATGTGCGCATTTTAGGAATAAATTGAAGTTTACAAATGAGACTTCTGTATCCAATTAACAGATGCTAATAAAAAGGAATGAACTGGCATTCAGTCGTCCACTTACTTTCACAAATAGATAGTGACATCCCCTCATTATTGTTTCAGTGTTTATTGAGTGCAAATTAGATCAGATACTGCGAGGTTAAATGGGTAGTTGATCAATTGTTTTAAGCAAAGGTTATGTTGTTATTTATAAAGTCTAAGTAAAGTGTTCTGGACAAGAGGAATTTGTTTCTTTGGAAACCTCATGAGGAGGAAGGGAACACATTAGGCAAACCTTCTGCATTCTGTCCCTGCCACAGCCCTCCATCTGCCCAATCCCCTGTCTGGGTTAGGCGACCCTTCATGACACTGACAGGCTTGAGATGTTCTGAAGCACACTGTAACTCCCAGTAGGCAGACTCCCGCTGACAACAGCTGGAATCTGACAGGCTTTCCTAACACGGGAGACAGGTGAAGTTCTTGATGTCTGGCCTGATGACAGCTCTGATATGTCACCCTACTGTTATTTCTAGGTGTATGCTGGGTCAGGTGTTGCCCAGGAGATTTGTGCTTGAAATGGAACCAATATGACAGGCAGGACAAGTGATATTATTGATCAGTGGGGGGAAAAAAACTAGGGTAGTCTATTCCTAGTATAACTAACAACATAGACATCAGAATCTCAGGAAAGGGCAGGAAGTGATGGTCTTCCCAACATAACTCAGAAGAGATCCCAATTCATCCTCCTGGGAATTGCATCATCTTAATAGCCAGCGTTCTCGATTTCAAAGAGGAAGCTGATTATGGTTGTGCAAGTGATCATAATTATGTGAATGTCACTCTTCCTGGATGACAGCATCTACTTGCATGTACTCACATCTCCCAGAAAAGGTTTAGGGGACAGGGATGCTAGTTCTCTGATTATGTTAACCTACATCTCTCCCCTAAACTCCAAGCAATTTCTAAAGAATTCAACATCCCTATTCCTAGGAAATCCATCCTCAGCTCTCATCAGAGGTTCCTGCCTTCAATTCCTCAGGTCAAAAACCAGGGTGCTCCTTGAGACTTCTATCTTCAATTAACCAGCATAAAATCTGAACCTAGAGGAATGGCTCAAGTGGTAAAACACCAGCATACAAACAAGTTGAGAGCAGGGGGTACTGAGTCTGATATATGCATCAGTACCAGCACAATCGTACAAAAGATAACAGGCTCTGCCTAGAGTTAGACAAAAGTGTAAGTGGCATTCACAGCACCATCAAGTCTGAAATAATCCAGGTTTCCAGAGTTGTCCTGAAAAGTAGTGAGATCAATGGAATCAACCGAAAGCATGAAGAAAGCTAATTATAATCAAGGTGAGGACAAATACATAATTTTAACTCATGGAGGTAATAAAAGTTGGTTTGCAAACTGTAAAAAAAAAAAAGGTTATATCCTTGTCTTCTTTTCATTCCATATATAATCTTGAGAAATGTCTCACATTTCTGCCTACAAACTATTTTCACCTTTCAGCACTGAACTCTTTGTCTACTACTCAAATCCCAGTTCCCGTCAATCCTGGATTATCACAGATTCCCCACTGTCTCCAAGTTAACTCTCTGTAATTTATTCCTATCTCTACTATTACATCTTATACTCACACTGCACCAGTCCCCACCCATTAGAACTACAGGATCAGAACAATGAGTGCCAATATTTAGTGAGTGAATGGTTAAGATGAAGAACATACTACAGGAAAACCTGGGGTCCTGACTCTAGATGGACACACTTTGAATAAACATATAATATAGCTTATTAGGCTTCATGAGGAGTCATTCCAATGCACACAGCAATGGAAAGAAAACAAAACTAGGAAACTCTCTAGGCTTATTTCTGAATCCTAGGCTCCAAATTAACTACTGTCTAAGCATCCCCATCGTATTCGATTAGCTATGTGATCTATGGAAATATACTGGTCTGACAAGGTTCTGCATGAAATAGCATTAAGAACCATCACAGTGTTATGTCATGGGGGCACAGGGACTGCATAGGATGTGGGAAGGAGCTATCCAATATGCCCAGCTAGGAAGGCCTCTCTCTAGAACTTTCAACAGTCTCAAACCCTAGTAAAGTCATAATTCTCAGGAAAGAGAGACCCTCCCCAGAAATTCAAAGGGTGCAGTTTACCTCAGTAACCTCTCAGCCAGTTTCACAAATTAGTATCTTCCAGAGCAAGTGTTAGACATAAACAGAACATAATCTCTGTCTGTGCTCAACTCAACAGTCTGGTTGGAGGGGAGGAATAAGTAACCGAAACAGGCTCAATCTATATGGCCTTGCTGAAGCTTGAGTCAAAGCCCTGAAAGAAACCAAAGACTTAATGTTTCCTCACTCTAAATTCATCTACTTTGGGGATTTTTCTGCTCAAAACCTATGATCCCAAGCATAGAATACAGACCAAGAAAAGAAGTCTTTCCTTACATTCCAGAGCAGGGTGGGAGGTTCTGACTAACCTTTAGTAACGTAAGTTTTTCCTTGGAGCTATCAGAACATCACTAGTTCTACAAAGCAGTTCTCAAGTGTTACAGAATCTCCACCCTAAAACTATAGACAGGCATTTTCATCTGATCTCCATTTTGAGAGAGGGGCCACAGAAGCAGAAGGTAGGCAGTAAAGATGTGTCCCTGCCCAAGACCAAGGTTCTTGCCCTGGCTATGACATGTTGCCTTTAACATGTACCCTATCTTCAGAGTAAAACAACTTCATCTTAGATTTGGAAACTGGGATGTAAGAAAGTTCAATTCAAATTTATTTGAGGGGCCGGGAGTGTAGTCTAGTGGTACAATGCTTGCCTAGCATGCATGGGAGCCCTAGGTTCGATACCTTGGTACCTCATACACACAGAAAGCTCAAGGACAGTGCCCAGGCCCTGGGTGCAAGCCCCAGGACTGGTTAAAAATTTTTTATTTGTTTATGTGCTAGGAACCATGCAAGAAAGATTCCTACATTTAGGAAATCCCAGGCCTGCTACACACACACACACACACACACACACACACACACACACACACACACACACACACATACAGCTTAACTGATTTAGAGCAGAAGTGCATACAAATGGAATGGCCGGGGTCAATTCTTCTGACCGATGTGGCCACAAATGCCTTCTACAGAATAGCTACCCAACAAAGAAAAGCCCTGCCGATGTCATACTGACATCCTCAATCTTTACTCACTTTGGATTAGAGGCCAAAGAGGAATACAAATGTAAAGAATAAGTTGAATTATGTCCACAAGAAGAGCAGAGCAAAAGATGACTTCCCAATGCTCTTCTCTGTCTTGGGGGAAAAATCAAGGCTCTCCTCCTCTGTGGTTCAACAATAAAGGGAAGGATGCTAATGGCTGACTGTTCCAGACTACTGGAGATGTCAGCAGGAGGTATCAGCAAAATGCTTCCTATTTATCCAGTTACCCATGCATGTACAAATGAGAAAGTTAATTTTTTTATTTCAATTATTCATTGTGAAATATATGATTTTGATGCATTTCATATCTGAGGGCAGCCTTCTCTCTTTCTCTCCCCTCCCCTCCTGCCTTTCTCTCTATCAGTTTTAGAAATCTGAGTTTAGGTTCTAGCATTCATTTAGCTCTGCATCACTTTGAACAAGCCATTGTTATTCTGAATTGCAAGATCTCCACCTATAGAAGAAGACTCAGGGAAAAGGTCAGGGAGGAATACAAGAGACAATTACAAAGAGTGACATTGAGCAAGATATGCTGTATTCATAAACTACTTTGTTAAATTTCACCACTGAAGCTGCAGAGATACAAGAATCTCACCTTTGTACAACTATTTAAAGATAATAATAAAGAAAACAAGGACTAAAAACCATCCTGCTCCTCTCAATTCTTAGAGAATCAGATAATGGATTAGGTATAAACCATAGGTTCCATAAGGAATCCACACAGTACCTGCACTAAAACTGGACAAAGATTGGGACTTGAACTTAATTCTGTAGAAAAAGCTGATATCTCTGGAGCACTGGAAGAGAGGAGGGATTACATAAGTGTTACCACAAGTTTCCTGGTAACTACACTCAGCTGACTCACTCATTACTGTTTCCAAGGTGCCATTTATAGTGGTTTTGCAAAGAAGTTCTATTAATGAAGGATGGAATGAAATGTTCAGATTTCAACAAAGGGACCATTTTTGTTATATAATGTTGAGTGCTTTATGTATCTGAACTCAAATGATCAGTCTGTGAACAGAAATATACTGGGTGATATATTGGTTTGCTTTAGAAATAATGCAATTTAATATAATGGAAAATAGAAAACAAAAGGAAAAAGTTCAAGGGTAAAACTAGAAAAACATAGGGTATAAAAGATAGCTGTGTACCAGATAAACAACTAAAATGTTATTCTGAGAAATGTCTGATTCTACCACATTGTGTTCATAATTTAACTATTATTTACCATTTATGGATAATAAAAATACTTGCAAATTGTTATACAATCACATTATAGCTGTTCTGTGAGAGGTAATTAAAGCAAAAGCACTTTAAATGAAACTATTCAAGGTACAAAGTTGTTGTGTCAATGATGTGCTATATAAATGCAAATGATCAGGATTCCTATTATAGTGAAAACTGCTTTATCATTTTTCATGGGCCAACATGTAAATATTATAATAGCTCTCTGATTTATAGAGCACTTTTGTCCTGAAAGATAAGCATATCTAGCCATGCATTATTTAACAGATCTTCCCAACTCTAAAAGACAGTAAATCCATTTATTCAATAATCAGTCCACTCAGATCCTACAATGCAAAATTCAAAATAGATACCTAATGTTTGACAACTGAACAAATGCGGGAGTGAGTCATTTCAACAAATCTTGTAGTCAAAGCCAGTGGCTCACATCTATAATCTTAGTTATTCAAGAGGCTAAGAGCCAAGGATGGCGGTTTGAAGCTAACCTAGTCAGGAAAGCCTGTGAAAATATTAGCTCCAAATAGCCACCAAAAAGCCGAATGTTGAACTATGGCTCAAGTGGTAGAGTACCAGCCTTGAGCAATAAAAACTCAGGCCTCCCGACAGAAGATGGAGGCGGTTCAGTGTGAGACGTACTGAGCTCCTGCCAAGACTCAAATTCTGGCAGCATAGGGGACGAGTTTTTTTGTTGTTGTTGTTGTTTTTGTTTTTTTACCAAAATTGATCCTAAGTAAGCTTTAGCACCACAGAGGAAAAAGGCAGAATACCAGTGCAAGAAGACAGTGTGGAGCCCTGCCAGCCGCGGAGCGGCCAGGGAGACAAAGGCTCTTCTGAATCAGAGCAGAGACAGCGCTCCACAGCAGCGCAGACCCGCCGGCTGCAGACAGAGCCACAATGCCCGAGCCCAGAGCCGACACCCGGCTGTGCAGGGACCTGCCAGCTTCATGGAACCGGAGAATCCAGCAATTTGTGAGTAGCTCCGAGGAGAAGTTTCCACTTCTGCTCCGGGAATGGCATTGGGAGGGAGCCCCTCCCCCACCAGCTGAGAGCAGTGCCATCTTGACTGCTGGCAATGACCCAGGCCAAAGCAATTGGAGCCTGAGAGGTGTTGCTGACAGCACCATCTTTCTAACTGGCAAAGGATTTCCCAGAGATCCCTTAGCCAGAAATCCGGTCCCAGCACTGCTGAAGTCCGTCCCCTGCGCCCACCACAGACTTGGTAAGCAAAGCCGCCCGCAGATCTTTCAGCTTTGTTTTACCAACCAAGCAATCTGATCCGAAAAACTGCAAAGCCAAATCACAAGAGAAAAAGAAGTTGTGAAGTGTTTAGATCCCGAATTTAGTGGAGACACAAGTTTCCTGTCCTCCCTCCCCCCAAAAAAACTGAAGAATACCTTTTCGTTGTTGTTGTTTTGTTTTGTTTTTGTTTGGGGTTTTTTTTGTTTAGTTTTGTTTTGTTTTTGTTTTTGTGTTCTGTTTTCTTTTATTTTGTTGTTTTGTTTCTTTTCTCTTTTTAAAATTTGTATCATTGAAATCTATATCTACCTCCCTCTTTTCTCTATATATTCTTCTACTTATTTTCATAAGTTTTATCTAACTTCATCTAAACTTTATACTCAAATATTCTACCTATCTATCCCCTTAGGTCAGTTATCCTTACACGATACCCTTTCTTCACTACTATAATAATCTTACACTTCTACATTATTCTTTTCCTACCTCCCTTGTCATCTTTCATATTATTTTTCTATCTCTGGTCCTCTGTTCATCCTTCAACTCTAATAATGCATGGATCTACATTTCATGCTGTGTAGCTAGGTGTGCAATTATACTCTAGGTCCAGAGGGACTTAAATACAATAGAGATTGAATTGAGGGGCTTATTGTCTTGGTCATAAATCAGTAATCTGTGGTTGTATTAGATTTGTATGTAAGTGCACAAAAAGAAAGAGAGAGTGATATTACCAATCTAAAAGAGTGAACATCTATTGTCAGCCAACTAAAAAGGTCTAGGTTGGTAATACCTGAAAAATTATAATCTTGTTTAGTATTAATCTTGCTCCCACTTTCAAATGGGCAGAACAAGAAGGTCAAGAAAAATGTCAAATCAAGGAATACCATCTCCCACCCAACATAAACAGGCAATGGAGCAGTCAGTGGCAAATCTAGAGGAGAGTCTTCCAAGTGATATACAAATGCAATTGATAAACATCATTAATGAAAAGGGTGAAAATATAAAGAAAGACATAAGGGAGAAAGCCATAGCTAAACAAGAGGAAACCATAAACAAGGTGATATATGAAAAAGGAGAAGCCATAAAGGAGGCCATAATAAAGGTTTTTCAAAGAAAAGTGGATGAATTCATAGAATCCACAAATAAAAAGATGACCGATCTCCAACAAATGTCCAAAGAGAATAAAGCTGCTGAGCTAACCACTCAAATGGAAATCAAGGAGCTAAAGAAATCCATACATGATCTAAAAGAAGAGATGCAAGGCATCAAAAATGAGCAATTAAAAGCAAGAGAGATGAAGAATAAAGTAGAAAACTTTGATAGCAGGTTAGACAATGCAGAAGAGAGAATTTCCGGGGTTGAAGATAATTTAGTTGTTATAGAGAAAGAACAGAAAATGAGTCAATTCAAATCTAGGAAATATGAGAAAAATGCTACAGGAGGTCCAAGATATAATTAGGAAGCCTAATTTAAGGCTAATTGGTATTGAGGAGGGTCTGGAGAAAGAGGTCAATGGTATTGGAAATATACTTCAGGGAATCATCTCAGAGAATTTCCCAAATATCCAGAAGGACAGGCCCATCCAGATACAAGAAGCTTTTAGAACCCCAAACAGACATGACTGGAAAAGGACATCCCACACCCACATTATACTCTGAACTGGATCAATAGAGACCAAAGATAGGATCCTAAAAGCAGTCAGGGAGAAGACAACAATCACCTATAAAGGCAAACCAATCAGAATAACCCCAGATTTCTCAGCAGAGATCATGCAAGCAAGAAGAGATTGGAAGAATGTATGTCAAATAACTGAAGTCAAATAACTACCTACCAAGAGTTTACCCTGCTAAGCTTTCATTCATAACTGAGGGAATAATAAAAACATTCCATTCCAGGGAAAAACTGCAATACTATGTAGCAACAAAACCAACATTACAGAAAATTCTCAAAGATGTTATACACATGGAAAACCAACACAAATGTAATACAGAGAAAGACAGGGCACCTAAAACTAATAACACCTAAGTACCACAAGAACTATCAAGACACAGGCCCTAATGAAAGCTTATAAAAATGGCAGGAACTAATAAATATTTCTCAATCCTGACTCTCAATATCAATGGACTTAAAACTCCAATTAAATGACATAGACTATCTAGTTGGATCAAAAAGCAAGATCCATCATTCTGCTGTCTTAAGAGACACATCTTACCCCAAAAAACAAACATTTTTTTAAAATGAGAGGTTGGAATAAACTCTATCAAGCTAACGGCCCCCATAAACAGGCTGGAGTTGCCATTCTCATATCAGATAAAATAGACTTCAAACTAAAATTAGTGAGAAAAAACAAAGAAGGTTACTACATACTACTAAAGGGATCTTTCCTCCAAGAGGACATAACCATCCTAAACATCTACACACCGAATCCCGGAGCTCCGAACGTCATCAAGCAAACTTTACTTTCACTGAAACCATACATAGATCGAAACACACTGATTGTTGGTGACTTTAACACACCACTCTCACCTATGGACAGATCAACCAGGCAAAAACTCAAAAGAGAAACCTTAGAATTGAACAACTGTATAGACCAACTAGATTTAACAGACATCTGCAGATTATTCCACCAAGCAACAACACAATATATGTTTTTTTTTTCAGCAGCACATGGAACATTTTCCAGAATAGACCACATTTTAGAGCATAAAACAAACATGGGCAGATTCAGAAACACTGAAATTATTCCCTGCACTCTCTCAGAGCACAAAGGCATCAAACTGGAACTGAACACACATCTCCACCAACGAGAACCCGGTAACTCATGGAGATTGAACAACACATTGTTGAATCACCAATGGGTCATCGAAGAGATCAGAAAAGAAATCCAACAGTTAATGAAATTTAACAAAAAGGAGCACACAAAATACCAGCTCCTTTGGGACACGGCAAAGGCAGTACTCAGAGGAAAATTTATAGCTCTGAGTGCCTACCATAACATATTGGAAAAATCGCAAACCACCAAGTTAATGTGTCACCTTAAGCTCCTGGAAAAAGAGCAACAAACCAACCCTAATCCCACTAAAAGGAAGCAAATTATTAAAATCAAAGCAGAATTAAATGGAGTCTAAAAAAAACTATAGAAAGAATCAACAAACCAAGGAGTTGGTTCTTTGAAAAAATTAACAAAATTGACAGACCCTTAGCAAATCTTACCAAAAAAAGAAGAGAGCATACCGAAATAAACAAAATCGCAGACGAAAATGGTAATATCACGACGGAAATTACCAAGATCCAGATTATCATGAGGGAATACTTGTCAAACCTTTATGCCAACAAATTTGAGAATCTAGAAGAAATGGGTGAATTCCTAGCCACACTGAACCAAGAAGAACTAACCCAAGTACTGAAATAGAATGGCAATAAGAGACCTTCCACCTAAGAAAATCCCAGAGCCAGATGGATTCACAGCTGAATTCTATAAGGTCTTCAAAGCAGAGCTCACACCAATATTCCTCAAGCTCTTCAACGAAATTGAAAATGAAGGCTCTTTAGCAAACTCATTCTATGAAGCCAGTATAATCCTCATCCCCAAACCAGACAGAGATTCATCAAAGAAAGAGAACTATAGACCTATTTCTTTGATGAACACTGATGCAAATTTTCTCAACAAAATACTGGCCAACCGTCTACAACAACTCACCAAAAAAATTATACACTATGATCAATCAGGATTCATCACTGGGAGGCAAAGCTGGTTCAACATACACAAATCAATTAATATAATTCAACACAACAACAGGAGCAGGGACAAAAATCACATGATTGTCTCAATAGATTCAGAAAAGGCATTTGACAAGATCCAACACCACTTTATGTTATGGATAAACTAGGAATCCATGGAACATTCCTCAGTACAATAAAGGCTGTGTATGACAAACCCACAACTAGTATTATACTTAATGCCAAAAAAACTAAAGTCATTACCTCTAAAATCAGGAACGAGACAAAGATGCCCACTCTCTCCACTACTTTTTAACATAGTATTAGAATTCCTAGCAAGTGCAATAAGGAAAGAAGCAAGCATAAAGGGGATCCAAGTAGGGAGAGAGGAAGTAAAACTTTCCCTCTTTGCAGAGGACATGATTCTGTATTTAAAGAATCCTATAGACTCTACTCCCAAGCTCCTTGAGCTGATTCAAAACTTTGGAAAGGTAGCAGGGTATAAAATTAACCCTCAAAAATCAACTTCCTTCCTCTACGCCAACAGTGAGAGGAACGAGGCAACAATCAGGAAAGCAACTCCTTTCATAATAGCCTCAAAGAAAATAAAGTATCTAGGAATTAGCTTAACTAAGAATGTAAAGGACCTTTTTGATGAAAACTTTAAAACCCTGAAAAAGGAAATTAAAGCAGAACTGAGGAAATGGAATAGAAGAATTAACATTGTGAAAATGACAATCTTGCCAAGGGCTATCTACAAATTCAATGCAATGCCCATCAATATCCAAATGGCATTCTTTAAAGAAATAGAAGAGGCACTCCATATGGAATAATAAAAGACCCCATATAGCAAAAACACTTATTAGCAGAAAGAACAGCGCTGGAGGAATTTCAATACCAAACTTTAGACTCTATTACAGAGCTATAATCATCAAAACAGCTTGGTACTGGCACAAGAACAGGCCTGAAGACCAATGGAATAAAACTGAAGACCCAGATATTAAACCACAGACCTATGGCCACCTAATCTTTGACAAAGGAGCTAAAAAATTAGAATGGAAGAAAGGCAGCCTCTTCAACAAGTGGTGCTGGCAGAACTGGTTAAGCACCTGCAGAAAACTAAAGTTGGATCCTTCTTTGTCACCCTGCACTAGAATTAGCTCCAAATGGATCAAAGACCTTGAGGTAAAAGCCGATACACTGAAAACTTTACAGGAAGAAATAGGAGATACACTAGGCCTCCTTGGCACAGGTCAAAACTTTCTTAATAAGGACCAAGAATCACAACAAATCAGAGAAAGGCTGGATAAGTGGGACTGCATTAAACTGTAGAGCTTCTGTATGGCAAAGGACATAGCTAGCAAGCTAAATAGAAAGACCACAGAGTGGGAGAAGATCTTCACTAACCATACAACAGACAAAGGCCTCACATCTAAAATGTATCACTCCAAAACTAATCTCCACAGAAACAACCATCCTATTAAAAGATGGGCCAAAGACTTAAAGAGAGTCTTCTCTGAAGAAGAAATAAGAATGGCCTATAGACACATGAAGAAATGCTGACATCTCTGGTCATAAAAGAAATGCAAATCAAAACAACTCTGAGATTCTACCTCACTCCAGTTAGAATGGCCAGGATCAAGAAAACTAATAACAACAGATGCTGGAGGGGATGTGGCCAGGAGGGATCACTACTACACTGTTGGTGGGAGTGCAAACTTGGTCAACCACTATGGAAAGCAGTATGGCAGTTCCTCAAAAGACTAAACATAGAGCTCCCCTATGACCCAGCAATTCCACTACTAGGCATTTACCCAATTGTCTAGAAACAAGGACAGACTGAATCCACTAGCACAATGATGTTCATTGCAGCACTATTCACCATAGCAAAGATATGGAACCAACCCAGATGTCCCTCAGTTGATGAGTGGATCAACAAGATGTGGTATTTGTACACAATGGAATTCTATGCTGCAGTTAGAAAGAATGACATCACCCCATTTGTAAGGAAATGGAAAGACTTAGAAAAAATCATATCAAGTGAAGTAAGCCAAACTCAAAGGAAGATAGGCTCAATGGTTTCCCTCATTTGTCATAATCAGTAGAAACCTTGGTCTCTCCAGCAGAGATTTGCAATAGAGCAAAACCTAGATACATAAGGCCATATAGTATGAAGCTAAATGAAAGGACCTCTAGAATATAGAATCAAAAGCCATATAATGAGTGATTGTTGTCCTTATCGTACTCTGTTATCTCTCATCTCTTTTCCTATCCCTTGGTTATCTCATATTGTTACAGTATCTTACTTCATTATCTGATATATTGGATATATCTGTATTTGGTTATTTGAAATTGGATAGGGAAGGGGGGAAAGCAAGATGAGGAGTGTGGGTGGGGAGGAGGGAAATTGGGACCAAGACATGAGAAAGGGTATCAATGTATGTGAATTAATGTACCTTCTATCTGATGAATATAATGTAACCCTTCTATTAATTACAATAAAAAATATATGAAAAAATAATAATAAAAAATAAAAACTCAGGCATAGGCCTTGAGTAGAGTGCATTTCTAGCCTGCACAAATCCCTTGGTTTGATTCTTTGGTACCACATACACAGAAAAAGTCAGAAGTGGTATGGTGAATAAAGTTGTAAAGTACTAACCTTGAGAAAGCTCAAAGTTAGTGCCCAGGGTCTGAGTTCCAGTTGCAGGACTGGACCTACACACAAAAAAAACAAGCAGCAAGCTTTACTCTTTAGTAGCCTTCATGCAGAGAGGATTGGAGGCGGGGCGGGGTGGGGGGAGTGATGATCTTGAAGCAGAATAGCATCAGCATTTGAAGAACTATTGAGAAATTGGTCTGGGAAAAATAGATGGAAAAGAACAGAAGCAACCAGGGATGAGTCTGTGCAGGTGAGTCAAGGGTATTCACATCATATGAAGAACTTTCTATTTCTAAGCCTTGGAAGATATAGCTGCGAAAAAAAAGGAGAAATGATGGGAAAATTCACTTACAACTAGTGAAGCTAATGGGATGGAGAAATGACCCCAACTGAGCTATATAATCTGTGCATTTTAAATGCCAGAGAAACCAATAAAAATGCAATCCCAAGAGAACTGTTTCTTCAATTTCCTGGGCAAATCTGCAGCTTTTTCAGAGGTGTGAACAGAGAGATCCTTACTGTAGATTCTACAGGAAGCTGGCTTATAAAAGAACAGTCGGTTTTAGAGTTCAACATGGATTTAATTCATTGTTCATTTTTGTAGAGACATAATAGTAACCAATGGAAGAACTAATGTACTGAAGAATGAGCTAGAACATGCTAGAAAAAAAACCAAATCAGAAAAGCAGGTCCTTGCACTTATTTCCTGTAAAAAATAAACCATTCTCCTATTGATCTTCAGTCCTTAGCTATCACAATAGGTGTCCAACTCTTTCCTAAATCCTTAGTTCTATGACTACCACTGATGATAAATGTCTTGTGAATGTATCAAGGATATTTAATTATTACTGACTGCTAAGACAGGAAAAGGGTCTCCTTATTAAAGCTATTGCTGTCATTTTTCCACATCATCAAAACACAAAAAGTGCCTTGTCTGTCACCATTCGGTCCTTGTAGGTTATACCAATGCAGATCTATATGGCTATCCTAAGTCTGAACCTGCCAGGAAAAATAATGCTTCATATCTCTGACTAATCCCAACATTGGATAAAGAAAACAATAGCCTCACTTCATAAAACAGCATAAATCATCATTGTCATTGTCACCTCGAAAGTTTGGCTGCCCATGTAAAATAATGACTATCATTTAAAGTACTTTTGACCTTTTCATGTCTGCCATGATTTGCTTGGCTTGGCTTTAGCCTGTGAGCCTGGTATGATGAAAACCTTGATTTCACTGGTACTCAAAAGGCCTGTATTGTGCCAGGTGCTGGTGGATCATACCTGTAATTCTAGCTAGTCAGGAAGCTGAGATGGTGGTTTGAAGCAAGCCCCACATAAGTGTCTGTGAGACTTTTACCTCCATTAACCAACAAAAAGCCATTAGTGGAGCTGGGGCTAAAGTGGTATGATAACCGGTGTTAGCATAAAACCTAAAGCCTAAGTAAGAGTGTGAGGTCAGTCCTGACTTCAAGTCCCAGTACTGACACCAAAACAAAACCACTGAGGCTTCAGAGATACAAAAATCTCATAAGAATATTCCTTTCCTGGTGTAATGTGAACCTAGTTCATTATTCCCTGTTCTTCATGGTAGAAGTGGCATTTCACATAGGCTTATGAGAGATCATGGAATATTCTGAATTGTAATAAATATGTTGAGCCACTAAGCAGAAGATCACCAAGTCAATTATGAGAATCTTTTCTTATAGGTCTTTTCCCTCCATTACCTTGGCAAGAGAGGAAATTGTGTCGGGGAACGGGCAGTCAGCTGAGAAGAAGGGCTGGATGAATTTCTCAAGGCACAGATCAGACTCAGTCGTGGGGACAAGCTTGATGAATGGGGAGCCTAAGTTCTCACTGGTGAATGCTTACAGGTGTGACTTCTGCAGGACCTTCTGAGAATATAATCAATAGCTTCATGCCTGGGGGTCCCTATTCTAAGAACTCCATGGCAATTTGCACTGAAGAACTAATGCTAAAGCCTGGCCATTGTTAACCTTTTTTGAAATTACTGGAGGAATCTCAAGTTGAGGATTTGGTTTATGTTCATCCCTCTGGTTTGGGACTCATGGGATTCATGGAAGCCTGGAAGTAGAGAGGGTCATTCTTTTAAGTTTAACCAACCATTTGTATTTGCTTTGTTTCATTTCATCTTAGCAAGTGCATTAAATGTCAACCAGGTGTTAGGAGTTTTCACATCACATCATTTCACTATGCCATGGTGGTTAATAAATGGAAATTTTGCTGAGCATATAAATGCTATAGTTCATTTTCATCTTATAACTGAGGAAAATACTGCTCGGTATACTTTTAAGTTGACAATTTAGAAGAGGAAAGAGGAAAAGAGAACCAACATTAGCTGAGGTACAAATACAAAGGGATTTTCAACGTTTTTCTTATGAACAATACTGCAGAGAATAATGCTAAAGTAAGCCTTTTAATACTAGAAGTATTTATCCAAATTTTAGTTAACATGACCATTGTCTTGAAACTTTGCCACATCCCTTCTCCAGCTTCTGAATTTTCTGGGGGATAGGTATATATTAACCTACTATTGAAATAACCTTGGAAATACTTCCATTCCCCTCCATATTCACTGAGAACTTGAATATCCATAGGCAGTTATCAAAACTATGTAGTTGGAAGTGTAAGTAATGACTCTAGGGGCTCCATAGCCCTGTACCTTATGTCTCGTTCTTTCCTATGCTCTTCAATCATAATTCTCAAAATCTACAATCCTGAACTGTTTGGGTCATCTCTAAGGATCCACCATAGGTCTGTCTTAATGTCACAGTGGCCTGAGCATATTACTTTCCCTCTGGGTCTTGCACTCCCGTGAAAATCCACTTCTAACCATGAAAATCACTTGGTTGGAACTAGAACATTTTCAGAGAATAAATATTCTAATTCCCTGAAGTACACAGCATGTGAAAAATTGACCTTTAAGGAGTTAAAATTTATTTTCCTATTCAGTACCCTCCGTGTCATGATAAGTAAATGAAAATCCAATAACTTCTTTACCGTGAGCTACTTTGTCTTCTCTCCACATCCCTACAAACTTAGAAGAGGAAATTGAATGTAAAAAATGGACAAAATGCTTCCCTGCAGGGTTATTAGTCATTCTGCTGAATAAACTCCAAAGTTAATCCTTATTACTCCTCACCCACTGCAAAAGCAACTTGGCATTGGAGTATGTGGCTTTCATTCCTGCAGATCTGGGCTCTGACTTCAGGGGAGGGAGAAGACAGAGCCCAGGTTACCTAGACGCATCACTAGCTTTGTAAACTACTGGCCTAGCAACCTAGGAAAAAAAGTCACTTAACTTTCTTGAATCTCCATTTCTTCATCCATTTTATGGAGCTAAGAACAATATGGCCTTCTTGGGATCATCCAGATCAGGCTTAAAACAAGTCCCCAGTAAAGGTTAGCTACTATTATTACTTGCACGGATACTTGCCACTGAATAACATGAAGCATGGTTCCATGGCAGAATGCCATAAGAGGAAATATTTCAACCTTTGTAGACAGGTTATTCAGTCCATGGCTAGGGCCCCACTTCCAATAAAAATGAGTTTTCTGTTATGGGACTGATTTGCATAAAAATTCCATCAATCTTTTTTAGCATGTGAAAAAAGCTGAGATCACATAATTATTCTTGCAATAAATACTTAATATCAAGTTCTAGTCTCCAGTACAATGGAGGCCTATATTCCACATGTCTAAACATATTAAGTTATAGATCAAGATACCAACTCATTAAGTAAAATAGCTGATTGGTTGGAAACCATTAGCTCAAGTCTGTAAAACCTAGCTACCCAGGAAGCTGAGATTAGAGGGTCATAGTTCTAAGTCAACTAAACCTGAAAAGTCTTTAAGACTCTTACCTACAATTAACCACTGAAAAGCTGGAAATGTGACAAGAGGTAAAGCATTAGACTTGAGTAAAAAAGCTTGATACATAAGGCCATATAGGATGACACCAAATGAAAGGACCTCCAGGATATAGAAACAAAAGTGATTGTTGTCCTTTATGTACTATGTTATCTCTCATCTCTTTTGCTGTCCCTTGGTTATCTCATACTGTATCTCATACAGTATCTCATTTTGTTATCTGAAATATTAGATATATGTTTATTTGGGTTTTTTTGAAATAGAATAGGGAAGAGGGGAAAACAAGATGAGGGGTAGGGGTGGGGGGAGGGAAATGGGGACCAAAACATGAGAAAAGGTATCAATGTTTGTGAAGTAATGCACCTTCTATCTGGTGGATATAATGTAACCCTTCTATTAATTACAATAAAAACATATGAAAAAAAAAAGCTTGAGTATAAAGGACAGTGCCCAGGCCCTGAGTTCCAGTCCTAGTGTTAGCTGGGTTGAAGTCATTTCATGAGGGCTGACATTCCAGCAGCAAATGTTCTGTCTGACTATATCTCAAGGTCACACTGGCCTGGCTGGCACCTGGCCTGGCCGCTAATGTTAACCGTGCCTCCCACTCATAACATAGTCCATTTTCTGCCAGGCTCCCAATCTGTAAATTCTACCCCCTCCCCACCCCAGCTTAACAGCAGCTTCAGCTCTCTGTTTTAATGGAGTCAAACAATCGGTATCCCTGGCATTAAACTTTGCTTCCCCTCTTGGATGTGTGTGTGTGTGTGTGTGTGTGTGTGTGTGTGTGTGTGTGTGTGTGTGTGTGTGTGGTGTGCTTTATCCAGTTGAGACATCTCACACCTAGTACAGGCAAAAACAAAAAAAACCCCAAACGATCCCATTTTGACATGTTTCCTTTTAAGTTGCATTAGCAAGCCAGATTTTTTGTTGGCTTTCACTTAAGGTTCATTTATTTTATTTTATTTTATTGTCAGGGTGATGTATAGAGGGGTTACAGTTTCATTAATCAGGTAGTGAGTATATTACTTCTTGAACATTGTTACCCTTTCCCATGTTTTTTTTTTCCTACTTTTCCTTCCCCACCCAGAAAGCCAGATTTTAATAGAGAAGTCTTGGAACTCAAAGGAACTCTCAGCCAGATTTTAATGTAGGATTCTTGGAACTCCTTGGTCACTACACATGGCCTTTCACCTTCTTTGTCCCATCAAGTTGGGTTTAGAAGCCTAAATCCTGCACAGGTGTATAATGCTCTAGGTACCTTATCCAAGTTGCACTCAGCTTCACTCACCATTCCACTGAGATGCCTCAGGCCTATGTGCATGTGAGGATAGACCCAGGAGAGAGTCATATGAGGGCATCAGAAGACTGTCCCAGTCTACTGGGATAAAAAGCAAAGACATATCTCCAAGCATCTTGCTTAGTAACAAGGTAGGTAGTATGGCATCTTTGATGGCAACAAGACAGGATATGTTTGGGATTCTGAGGAGGAAACCAAACAAATATATGAGAGACAATTCAGAGAAAATGCCTGATCTGAACTTGCCATTGAAAAGAAATCCTTTAGTGTCAAGGCCATTGGTAACATTTCACAAGGAGGCTCTCATTCTCTGTTCCCTGTATGGCAACCAGAGTGGTACTTTTAGAACATATTAAGCAGTGTATCTCCTCAGCTCAAAACTCAGGGAGACATCCCAAATTCTCAGGGTGGACAAGTCCCCCATGCACGTGCGCGCGCGCACACACACACACACACACACACACACATCATCATCATCATCATCATCATCATCATCATCATCATCATCATCATCACATCTCTCATCTTGTGTCCATTCCTCTCCTTCTCCTTCCTGTTTCAGAAACTTGCACTGGTGTCAGATACTAGTGAGACTTCCAATCTTCTGAGTTCATGAACCTTAAGTAAAAATTCTGTTATTACAATAATCCAGAACACATTATTATCAGTTCTACTCAGGAGAAGAGCAGTTATCTAACAAGCATGAGGTCAAGGATGTAATCTCTGGTACCACATTGAAAGAAGAAGAAAAACAGAGACAGAGAGACAAAGCAAGACAAAGAGAGGGAGAAAGAGAACAAGTTTCCATGATCCCATTTGACAGAAATTCAAAGACCCAAACACTTCCCGCTCCCCTAAAGGCTTCCCTACCTCTCACTCGTGTCTCTCTATGATCAATTTTATTCTCCTCATCCCAAAGTCTGTCCCCATCTTACAATGCAAAGTGCCTTCATCCATTTTTCAGAGTCCTTAAACCTTTACTGTTTCAACTTTGCTCCAACATCACATTTCAGAATCTCCTGATGTTCCAGTTGTTAAGACAAAATCCAAATAAAAACAAAATCCAAAATAAATTTAGGGACCTCAAAATATAGTCTTGAGAGGACTAGAGAGTACAAAATTCCTATCCTAAAAGACAGGAAAATGGAAATCACAAAGAAGAATCGGCTCAAAGAAGGACTAAAGTCCAGCAGGACAAATATTAAATCCTATGCCTCCATGTTCCGAATCTGAGGTACTCTGGCAGGGATGGACTGCCAAAGGCTTGTGCAGCTGCACTTCTATGGCCTTTCTGGGCTGCAGTGACTCAAGACCACTCGGGCTCTGCGATTCGTTATATCCTGTTCACGCCAAGCACTTAACCTCGGTGGGCTTCATTGCTGTTCTCTGTATTGTTTTGAGGTTTTTTTTGTTCTGTGTGCATAGGGTGTTGGTGCACAGGAAGCTGGTGAGAACTGTGGCCTGCCCTTCCTCTCCACCTCATCACTAGTTATAGTTCAAAGTTCTACCACTAGGGGTCACAAGTGGCCATCATTCGTGCTCCATTTCTTTTTAATAGAGCAAGCGGATTTCTTTTTCTGTGCTTTCTTTTCTTTCTTTCTCTGTCTCTCTTGTTTTCTTTTCTTTGTTCTTTTTCTGTTCTTTTTTTTTTAATTTTGCCAGCCTTGAGGCTTAAGCTCAGGGCCTGAGCACTGTCCTTGGGCTTTTTCAAGGCTAGAAAACTACCACTTGAGCCACAGTACCACTTATGAATTTTTTCTGTAGGTGGTACTGAGGAATCGAACCGAGTCTTTGCGCATCTTAGGCAAGCACTCTACCATTAGGCCAAACTCCCGGCCCCTTTGTTTGCTTGTAAATGATATCTAGGTCATTTTGTCCCTAGATGATGAATAGTCAGGAAGATGGTAAGGGCAGAGACCGTGTGAAAGGGGTAACAGGCTGAAGTCTATTTCAAAACGGCAGAAGAGTGGATTTCCTCTCAGTAAGCTGCCATCCCACATAGCACTTAGTTGGGTGTGAATGTATGTGGTAGCAAGGTATGTGAGAGGAGTGGACAGAGGCTAAACATCTTCCCCGGGAATTCCAGCAGGACATCAGGCTGAGCACTGGCTCAGCTTTAGTATATTGTACATTTTTGTTTGTATTACCCACTCTTTTGTGGTGATGGTTACATGAGGTTGAATGGACTTTGTCGAAAAGATGTGTAAGGACTTAATATGGATGGCTTTCCAATTTAACGAGGGTGAGTCCTTTGTGTAATAAACTGTCCTGTTTTCCAAGTGCAGATAAAAAGAGTCCACCATCAAAACTGCGTTTTTTCCAGAGACAGAAGGGACTCATAAAGTCTTGCAGTAGACTAGAAGTACTCTAGTTGGAACTTAGAGCCATGCATTTGCTAGGTAAGTACTCTAACCACTTTAGACACACCTTACCCCCTCTGCTAATGACCATGGATAAAATATTAATTGATTTAAAGGAAAAAATCTTAAGATAGAAAAATTTAACTTACGTGGCTAGATGATGAGGGACTGAAGCTTGGGGGTTTTTTTGTTGTTTTTTTTTGTTGTTTTGTTTTGTTTTGGTGGGTTGAGGGTCTTGAACTCTGGGCCTGGGTGCTATCCCTGAGCTCTTCAGCTCAAGGCTGGTGCTCTACTGCTTGAGCTACAGTACTACTTCTGGTTTTCTGGTGGTTAATTGGAGATGAGAGTCTCATGGACTTTCATGCTCAGATCTGATTTTGAACTATGATACTCAAATCTCAGCCTTGTGAGTAGCTAGGATTACAGACATGAGCCACCAGTGTCCGGCTGGAGCTTGAGATTTTTATTTTTATTTTATTTTTATTTTTATCAGTTGTGGGACTTGAACTCTGGGCCTGGGTATTATCCCTAAGCTCTTCAGCTCCTTGAGCCACAGTGCCACTTCCAGTTTTCTCATGGTTGATTGGAGATAAGAAGCTCCCGGACTTTTTAGTGCCCAGTCTGGCTTTGAACCTCTATCCTCAGACCTCAGTCTTATGAGTAGCTAGGATTACAGGCGTTAACCACCAGTGCCTGGCTGAAGCTTGGGATTTTTAAAATATATTTTCCCTTTGACTGTAAACCTTTGTGTTTTCAGGATTTCCCAAACCTAAATATAATGTGAAAGTCACTGCAGACTCAAAGTGCCAGAAGGAAGGGGGGAAGGAAGGAAGGAAGGAAGGAAGGAAGGAAGGAAGGAAGGAAGGAAGGAAGGAAGGAAGGAAGGAAGGAGAGGGGAGGGGAGGGGAGGGGTAGGAGGAGAAAGGAAGGAAGGAGGGAGAGAGGAGAGAGAGAGAGAGAGAGAGAGAGAGAGAGAGAGAGAGAGAGAGAGAGAGAGAGAGAGAGAGAGAGAGAGAGAGAGAGGAGAAAGGAAGGAGGGAAGGAGGAGGGGAGAGGGAGAAAGGAAGGAGGGGGAGGAGAAAGGAAGGGCCAGTATGCCCAGTACTCCCAAAGATTCCCACCCTTTGGTCTCCTTCCTAATCCCACTTGTTTACAAGAGGCCATTGCACTGGAGTAGCCCTGTATACTAAGCCCTCCACAAGCTAAACCAGAACTCCAGATGGGTATCATTTAGCCTTGAGCCATAGGAAATGCAAATGAAACAAACCTTCAATTGAGGATGAGATTGCAAGATCTCTGAGACAAAGCACTGTAATTAAACTTTCCAATTTGCAAGAGACCAGCCTACAGGTCCTCTGAGGTCATAAAATGTCACTGGTTGGGTTTATTTGCAGTACTTCATTCCCACCCCCTCCCATCCCAAGAATTAGAGCTTCTTTCAGCTTTAATTTACCAATCTAGGCCAGTAAATCCTGCCCTAAATGTCCTAAAGGACCTAAAATGTCCTAAATGCCTAAAGGTCAAATGTAATTCACTAAACTGTGTCCACCCTTGGGATGGTGCCTCTGCCCCATTGGCTGGGACTAGGGTGGAATTAATGTTCCTGCACCTTTCTTTGTTGCCATCTTGAAATGCTCACCTAACAGGCATCTCCTACACTCTATGTAACAAGATGCCATCTGGCCATTGCTGAGACACTTGATGATTAGCCGCCTCTGAACCTGCCTGGACTGTTGACTGTGCCTCACTCTGCCCCTACTTCTCCTTATTTAAATGAAGGTCAGACTCTGGTGTCCCTGAAGATAGCTGTCCAGGCTCTAAAGTGCCATCTTACATGTCAGAAGGCTGTGCAATATCCTTTCTCTGTCATATTTCTTCCCCATTCAACTTTTCCATCACTTTTACTACATTTATCCCTTGCCCGAATTCCCTCTAGTCTATAGGCAATAATTGAAATTGGTTAGCTCTGCTGAATTTCGGTAACAATACCTTTAGAAACTGGATAATTAGTCTGAACTCTGAAAGCAATGGGAGGGTTTTAAATTAACAATAAATCTTGGAGACTGGCGGCAGTCTCTCTAAGGGCTTAGTTTATGAATCAAAGTAAATTTGGAATAACCAGAATGTACTTTTATTGTTGTTGTTGTTGTTTCTGGTCTTCTTAGCCCTTTGCTGTCTCAGCTCAGCTCATCTGAAGACCCATTGGAGAGGTATTGCCTGATCCTCCAATCACAAACTAAAGACAATAAAGTTCCTTTAAACTCTATCTGTTCTAAGTTTCTCTTTTAACACCTCCATCAGTTATGCCTCTTGTTAGAGACAGTATGTCATTTTCAGGATTAGGTCCCAAAGGCTGGACTTCTGTCTTTTTCTTTACTCTTTTGCATTGAATAAGGGCAATCTGAGGAAAGTCCCATGTGAAAAAAAGCAATTGTCTTTGGCCAGCATTTACAGAAGATAGGAAACCAGCCAGCAGACATGTGAGAGCACAGGAAACAGGTCTTCTCCTAGCACAGCACCTTTTATTTTTTTTTTCAGGGTGTTGGTACCAGAACTTGAACTCGGGGTCTGGGCACTGTCTCTCACATATTCACTCAAAGACAGTACTCTCCACTTCCAGCATTTTGCTAGTTCATTAAAGATAACAGTTTCATGGATTTTTCCTGCCCAGGCTAATTTCAAACCATGATACTCAGCCATTTCAATGAATTTTGCCGCTATAGCTTAAAATTTATCTTTGCAAGAATGGCAATGTTATTCTGATAATATAAACTACATTTTTATTTCCAATGAAACAATCCTATTTTCTGGGCTACTGGCTCACATCTATAATCTTAACTACTCAGGAAGCCAAGACCAGGAAGATTGAGGTTCAAAGCCAACCTAAGCAGAAAAGTCCATGAGAATATGGTACAGGTCTCTTGGCATTCACAGAGATTGAGACCAAAGAAGGATATTCTTAGGAGAGGATCACAAGGCCTAACCTATGTGCATCTGATCAAATTAAAAGACACCTATGGAAATGAACTCCAAGAGAGTTTTTTTCTTTGTTGCTGATTGTGTTTTCTTTTCCTTTTGTCTTGTCAGTTTATCTGTCTTTAAGAGGGTAACAGGACACAGAAGTGGTAGATAAAAGATGAACAAATTTAGCAGTAGTACTTACTAGACACTATGTTGAAAATGAACTATACAACTTGTGGGTTGGAAATAGGAGGAAAAAAACTAGGAGATAGTGAGGAAAGAAGTGACATTATCCAAAAAGAAATGTACTCTTTACCTGACTCATATTAACTGTAACTTCCCTGTAATCACCATCACAATAGCAATAAAAACTAAAAGAAAGGTCCATGAAACTCAATCTCCAAAATAGCCAGCCAAAAGCCAAACTGGAAAGTCTACTAAGTATTGGATGGAATATACACTTGTTCAATTGCTCTGGAAAGCAGTATGGAGATTTCTCAAAGAAAAAAAAAACCTAAGCATAGAGCTTCCCTGTGACCCAGAAATAAATCCCACTCTTGAACTCTTATCCAATTAAATACAAACAAGGCCGCATTAAATCTACCAACATAACCATGTTCATTGCAATATTGTTTACCATAGTCAAAATATGGAATCAACTCATGTGCCCCATAGTGACAAGTTGATCAAGAAAATATGGTATATGGACACAATGAAATTCTACTCTTCTATCAATGATATTGTACCACTTGTAAGGAAATAGAAAGATGTGGAAAAAATTATATTAAGTGAAGTAAGCCAGACCCAAAGAAACATAGGTTGCATGGTTCCCCTCATCTGTAACAGCTAGAATGTGCCTATAAATCCACAAGTAAATATACTATGTCATAGAAATAAAAATACTTTGGGACATGATAAATTATACAGGACTGTACATTCACACAGTAAGATCAAAGGACGATATTCATAGGAGTGGGTCACAGAGGCTCAATAGCTATGTGAATATGGCTATATAAGATATTATTTTTTGAAATGAACTCGAAGAAATGGAAAGAGATTTATTGTTGTTATTACTGCGGTTTTCGTTATTTCTTTTTTGTTCTTAGATTATTTGTCTTTAGGAGGGTAAGGGAAGGAACAAAAAGGTAGGACAAAGGGTAAGCAAATAAAGCAGTGATACTCACTAGGCACTATGTGGAAAATGAAAACATAACTAGTGGGTAGGGATGGGAAAGGTGACATTGTTTAAATTAAATATACTCATCTGACTTATATAACCGTAACTTCTGTACATCACCTTCATTATAACAATAAAATATATATACTTTTGAAAGAGCCAAACTGGATGTATGACTCAAGTGGTAGAGCACCAACTGTGAACAAAGAAGTCTAGCTCTAGAGTTAGGCCCTGAATTCAAGCCCTGGAACAGGCATAAATAAGTACATTAATTAACTAAATAACTCAAGTATATATTATATACATATAAATAATTACATTCAAGTGGTAAATATATTTAAATATGTATATGGATTTGCTAAATTACCTATTCTGGGTAACAGTTGATAATAAACACCTGCCTAGACTTACTAAAGAGTAAGCAGTGACTTTTGTTTGTATTTGTTTTGGAGATAGTCTTGCAAATTTGCCTGGCTTGGCTTTGAAAGTGGCTGGGATTATAAGAAAGTAGCATTGCCCAGTGCTTTTTTTTTCTTTTTTTCCTTTTCTTTTTATTCCTTCAGCATTCATCAATTGCACAATATAATGGATTTCCTGATAATATTTTTATGCATGTATATAATGTGATTGAGTCATATTTAACTCCTTTTACTCTCTTATCTCCCTTCCTACTCCTGTTTATCTCCTTCCTATTCCCAAATGTCCCATTTACTCTCATGTATTTTATTGCATTTTCTTATTTATTATTGTTATTATGAAGGAGTTATACAACGGAGTCACAATTCCATAAGTCAAGTTATGAGAGTAATGCTTCTTGGCTCATTGTCTCCCCCTGCCTTTGTTCTCTCCAATCTTCCCCATTCTGAGCTACCCTCAAGTTCCATAGTTCATTTTTTATATAATGTGCATTGAGTGTGTGTGTGTGTGTGTGTATGTCCACAGTGGGGTCAGGACCTAGGTATTGCTGTTCCTGAGCGCTTTTATACTCAAGACTAACACTTTACCACTTAAGCCATAGTTCCACTTTCTGGCTTATTTTGATAATTAATTGAAACTCAGACTTGCCCACCTAGTCTGACTTCAAACTGCAATTCTCAGATCTCAGCATCCTGAATAGCTAGGAATATAGGCCTGAACCACCAGTGCCTAGCTTGCTGCGATTGTTTTAATTTGTGTTTTCTTATAGCTACAGATGTCAACCATTTATTTATGCTTCATTGGCCCTCTCTCTCTCTCTCTTTCTCTCTCTCTCTCTCTCTCTCTCTCTCGGTCTCTCTCTGTGTTTCATCTTTCTGTCTGTTTCTGTCTCTGTTTCTGTCTCTGTCTCTGTTTCCATCTCTGCCTCTGTCTCTCTCTGTGTCTTTGTCTCTCTCTCCCTGTTCAATTCAGTTACTCAGTTTATTGATTGGATTATTTAATGTTTAGCTTTTCTAGTTTTTTTTTATATTCTAGATATTAACCCCTGTCAGATGAATGGCTGACAAATTCTTCACTCTAGTGACTTTTTTCTATGCTGAACTAAGTTTGGAAATTATATATACCCTCCGTTCCAATCTCTGGCAATGTCGGCCAGGTTAATTAACTCCTCTGAATCTCAGCTTCTTCTCAGTGCAAAGTAACCTTATCTTGGACATACAGATACTGCTTAAATGCACCTACCTATGCAGAGTAAGTTCAACACCAACTGTGGCTGCTCATAGTTAAAGGGAAGTCCATTTTTGACCCCTGTTGTAAACTACTTATTAAATGAAAATTTGCTTGTGTTATTCTTGCTTTACTTTGTATGCTTCTAGAGTAAAAGCTACTAGAGATTAAATGAATTTCTTCAGTCACAGCTCTGGTCAGTTGCTTGTCTCTGAGTTATTTTCCTTCTTTCCAGTTGCACTAATTATTCTTATGCTCTACCCCAGGCCTCACAGAACTGTGGAAAAGGGGCATGAAACAGTCTGGAAAGAGGAGGGCCTGGAGTTTGGCCTAGTGGTACAAAGACCCAGGTTCAATTCTTTGGTACCAAATACATAAAAAAGCTAGAAGTGGTTCTGTGACTCAAGTGGTAGTATGCTAGCCTTGAGAAAGCTCAAGGATAGTCAGTGCTCATGCCCTGAGTTCAAGCCCCAGAACTGGCAAAAGAAAGAAAGAAAGAAAAAAAGAAAGAAAGAAAGAAAGAAAGAAAGAAAGGAAGGAAGGAAGGAAGGAAGGAAGGAAGAAAGATGTGTAGAAGGAAGGGAGAAAGGACCTCAGTTTCAAGTAAATCACTCCTTCAGGACCATGACTTAAAAAAAAAATGACTCACCACAATTCTTTGCAATTTCAACCCCTTAATTTTACTTCTTCCTCCCACCCCCTAGATTCTGTTCTTCTAATCATATATTTAATGAGTACCAGGGTCTCTATTCCCATCAGACCCTTGTACTTTCTTCTGCTGCTGATTCTTGCTGGATATATTCCAATGCTGATTGAAGTTCATCCTGCCTTCTCTAGACCTGTCCCCAGCAGCTCTGAGTTGCTGATCAAAAACTACAGACTGGTGTTGTTTGCAGTTCTACAGGGGGACATTTGCCATCCTGTCATACCCACTACTCACTTCTGGTAGAAGTTTGCACTTTCTGAAATGACATTTCATACTTTCCCTGATCTTCTAAGTTCCCAGACTCTCTTTCTTATAGACTCTGGCTAATGAGGCACCCACTTGCTCATCTCGCTTGTACAGTGGAGAAGCACTTCTGAACTTCTACCTGGCTCTGTTTTCTTCCAGCTGTCAAGGAGAAAGTCTCCTTTCTTCAAGTCACATTTCTCCTGGGGCTCTGCATGACTCACCACTCAAGGTGTTCCTATTATTACCTACCTTTCCCCTGCACCATCAATTCCTTCCTCTCTGTGGTATCCTTCCTTTCTTTCTGTTATTTAAGAATTTAACTCACACACACACACACACACAAATTAAAACCCATGTGTAAGTGGGGTGCCAGTGACTCATGAGAAATGGTTGTAAGCCTAGCTACTTAGGAGGCTGCAGTCTGTGGATCATAGTTTGAAGTCAGCTCTAGGCAAAAAGAGTGCTTGAGACTCTTATCTTCAATTAACAAACAAAAAGCCAAAAGTAGAAGTCTAGCTCAAGTGGTAGAGCACTAGCCTTAAGTGAAAAAGCTAAGAGACAATGCTCAGGCCTTGTTCAAGTCCCAATACTAGCTCACAAAAGGCAAGTATGTGATAACATCTCCGGGATTATTTTATGCTTATTTCTGGTTAATCATTATCTTTATTGGCAAACAGTAATATTCTCATTTCTATTAGAAACTTTGCATGATTTTAGACTTCATGCAAATGGAATTACATAGTACACATGTTTTATATCTGGCTTGTTTTGGTTTTATGGGATATTTTTGTGATTGATCCATGCTGTTTCGTATAACAGAAATTCTCATTGTTCATCTGATCTGATGATGGAGATCTGAATTATTTCTAGGGTTTGCCTAACTCTAAATCAAGCGATCTCTGCCCATTCTTATAATAGTAGTGTCTATGAATGTATTTTTTCATTCATTTTAACTTTTTTCTATCTAAAAAATGTATGTTTACCTTTATGAGGAACAAACAAGTAGTCCTTTCACGTGGCTGTACCAATTTGCATTCTCTGAAGGGCAAAGTAAGAATATTCCACTTCTTTCATTTCCTTCACAGAGTCAGGGTTATCGGGCACTTCTACTTATGCCAATTCTATTGGGCATAAAAAGTAATCATAGGGTAAAACATTAGCCACCAGAGAGGTTCGCTATTGTTACTATCGAAGTCAGCTTCAAATTCATCTTGCTTCGCTCTTCTTGTTTTAAGCTTGTTATTATACTCCCTAGCATGCATCATCTCTCTTTTCAAGGATAATGTCTACCTAAGTGTATGGGCTCTGCAGCAAAGATCTCACCATGGTAATCTCATGGGTAATCAACAGTACAGGGTTATTTCCTGCAACTACCTCGAATTTAACATGTCAGACTTTGCTTTCAGATCTGCTCCTCATCCCAGGAGTTTGTCTGAGTTGCTGCAAGGGATTTCAAATGTCCCCTCTCTAACAAGAGTTCAACGGATCTGGCGCCCCAGGAACCTGCTCCATTTGGGAATCTTGGGCGTTTCTTACCTGGGCACAGCTTCCAGAAGCTGTGGAGGAAATATGGAGATGTGAGATATACCCATACAATTAGAAAAAGAGGCCGGACAAGCTAGGCAGCCTGGGAGGAGCAAGGCACAAGCTGCCCCTGGGTTGCTAGAGCCAGCTTTATGATGATTCTGCCTCTTCCTCACCAGTTGTTTAGGGGTGTGCCCCTTTTTGCAATGCCTGCACCCCCAGGTACTGCTCAAAATTTAATTAATGGTCATATCCAAGTCCTTCCATAGTAGCTTTTCTCGTCCCCACCAGGCACAGGCCTCTGGGGAAAGGGAGGCAGTGCACCTGGCTCAGCATTGCAAACCCTGTGGGGAGCCTGAGTAGAGGCAGTGGCTGGATGAAGGCATGGTGGCTCAAGTCTGGGAGAGAGGAGGGAAAGCCCAGTCCGGGAAGCTTCTGCCATGGTGGAGAATGCATCTTTCAGCAATTGCTGCAAGCCGGGAGGGCTGTCACTGCATCCTGGCTGGCGGGAGGCAGATGGCAGGCCACCCTCCAGGAATCTCCGGCTTCCCTGGGTGGCTCCTGCGCTGTCCACGCTGCTCATTGTCACCACCGCGGTGGACGTCGCCGTCAACCTTCTGGTTATCCTCTCCATGCTAAGGAATCGCAAACTCCGGAATGCAGGTGAGAGCACCAGGCTTGTGACAGACCCCTGCGGGTCCCTGCCCAGCTGTTTCCCTCCTCAAAACCCAGCATTCTCTTCTCTCCAGCATCTCAGTCCCTAACTTAGGCTCTTTGCTCCAAAGTTAGGGCGAGTTTAGGAATCCCCTAAACAAGATTGTCCTGGGGTCTGATTCTAGCAAGTGAGTGCCAGGGTGAAGCAAAGGTTTGTTGAGTGTCTGTGCTTTCTTTGTCCAGGATGTGGCAGCTGTGGGCAACCACGTGCACCCATTCCTACCTGTGCCCTCTCCTGTGTGCCACACAGGCTGGTGAGCTGACCAAAGGGCTGGCACTGCCACTGTTACCTCTCTTCCTTCCCCTACTATGCCCTGTAAATCCCATACTAGGTAGAAAGCACTGAAAGTGTGGGTGAAAGCAAAGCAACCATTCCAGTGGCTTTGGGGTTAAGCAAAACAAAATCAAAACCAAAACAACATCCTGGGAGTCCTCAGAGAGGACTCAGTGAACTTGAGACTAATTGACTTTGAGCACAGTTTTGTTTTTCCCCCAAGATAGAAGTACCCTGAGATTAACTGTGAAAAATCAAAGTAATGATTTGGCTAAATCATGTTGCAATTCTGGAAACATTTTCCCCTTTTAACGGTCCTTTATTCATTGGGTCTGCAGAGTGGGAGGGAGTGAAAGAGGGAGGAAGGGGGGAGAGAAGGGGGAGGGAGTTCTGTCCTGACAGGTCTTTGAAGCCAGCTGGCCATTTCTTCCTGGATGGGAGATAATAGATCATTTGTAATTCTGTAATTTCAAATCTTGGACCTTAGGGGCAACTCAGATATTATTGTGAATTAAAATGGAAAAGAGAACAACAGAAACTTAATTGTAAGGTTTTAAAAAGCCTTTCTAAAGTTCTGTGCTATCCAGAAAGGGCATTTTAGTAGATGATTACACATGTTTGAGGGGAGAGAGGTCTAGGACTTGAGGATTTTTAATATGTCAAACAAGCTAAAAGTAAAAGTGTGTGCTTTTAGCTGTCATAGGGGACACTTCACATTACCAAGGAGAAGTAAGCTTGCTTTCTGACTCAAGTACTTCAATCACCATGGCTAATATTATCTGGAGCACATTTTTCAAGATGCTATTGCATTCTTGAAGAAAACCACTTAATTAGGAAAGAGCAAGCTGAGATTGAAATTTTGTGGTTAATGTTTTCAACCATACTGTCCTTTATAGTAGCCTCCAACATACAGAAGATTATCTCTTGAACTTATCTGCCCTGGTATGTGTGAATTTCAATCCTCATATGTCAGCCTACTGAGTACCTAGGATTATAAGACTGAAAAACCAGTGTTTGGCTATTTAATGGTCACAACCCATTGTAGCATTAACTTAAACTAAATGACCTTGGTTGAATGAGATTTCAATTCAAAACTTGCAGCACTTTGCATAGTGAGCATATATTTCCTGCCTTATTTGGCTTTCTCTTCCTGAAGAGTTCATATTTACGTAAAGAAAATGGTATCAGACTTTTCCTGCTTAACTCTGGCTTCCCAGTTTATGATTGATTGTATTAAGAAATTAGGACCTGGAACCTCTGGCTTACACTTGTAACCCTTCTTGCTCATTTGAGGATTATAGATTGAAGTCAGTCAGCGTAGGAAAGACAAAGGACTCTTATCTCCAATTAACCACCAAAAAAGAAAAAGTAGCTCAAGTGATAGAGCATTACCCTTGAGCAAAAAAGCTCAGTAATGGTGTCCAGGCCCTGAATTCAAGCTCCTGTATTTTCTATCTGTCTCTTCTTCTTCAGCTTATACACATATCAAGCATCTTTTTTGTTGTTGATGTTGGTCATAGGACTTGAACTCAGGACCTGAGCACTGTACTTGAGATCTTCTGCTCAAAGCTAGTGCTCTACCACATTGAGCCAGTTTTCACGTGGTTAGTTAGAGATGAGTCTCATAGACTTTCCTCCTCAGGCTGACTTTGAACCACAATCCTCAGATCTCAGCCTCTTGAGTAGCTAGGATGACAGGCATGAGCCACTGGCGCCTGGCTCAATCATCTATTTTTAAAGGAAACTTGTCCCCTTGGTGTTCTATCTCTCCTCGTCACTATCTTTATCTTTAGTGTAGAGTGGGCTGCAGTCTTATCTCACACAATCCCTGCTGTCAGTTATACCACAGAGACCTCCAGTCTCTTCTCCCTCCTCAGTATCTGTGCCTCCTTCAAGCCCTACCATGTTTGGTAGCCATGCCAAAAGTGATGCTCTTGCGTGCCTTTATCCTCCAGTCTGCCATCCTATCCTGCCCCCAAGAAAGTACCCACCTCACTGTGGTATTATAGTTGTCTCTGCTCTAACTAGACATGTCTCATAAAGCAACCTGAATATGGAAATGTATCAGGAAAGGAGACTTGAGATGTTTAAGATGTAGCACAGACTTTGGTTACAGCATTCAGCACAAATCTAGTGCAATTTGTGGAGAAGCGAATTGCTTTCAGAACTGAAAGCACCTTTATCACACAGGCAAGCCTGCTGTCTGAGTTGCTTTTGCTTGGTTACAGCTGCTAAAGAGACTTCAGCCATACCATACTTCTCAGGAGTTGCCCCCACCTCGTGATTCCTCTCAGAGCCCCCTCCCAATCTTTCTGGGCTGTCCTGAGCCACTTTACATTGTCTATAAAACATGGTTTTCCAGCCAGGTGCCAGTGGCTAACACCTATGATCCTAGTTATTCAAGGAGACTGAGATCTGATCATCTTGATCTGAAGCCAGCCAAGTAGGCAAATCCAGGAGATTCTTATCTCCAATTAACTAGCCATAACCCAATAGTGGAGACATGACTTGAGTGTGGCACAAGCCATACAAGAATGAGAGATCTTGAGTTCAAGCCCAAGTATTGGCACACCAAAAAAAGCAAATGAAAAAGGGAGCAGCACTGTCTTTTGTACAGACAGCATACTGCATTAGAGAGGGAAGGGGGGGACATTCTCTGTGTAGCCTCCAGACTCCTTTAGCTGGGAGAAAGAAAATACCCGAGCTTCAGGCTCTCCTGACTTCAGACAGTGACCCAACTTCATAGATAGCAGGAACTGGGTTCCAACAATGGACTTTAACACTATGTCCTGGAGCTGTGGTTAGTGAATAAACCCTTGAACATGTTCTTGGGTCTCTCAGCCATTTGAAAAGACGTAGAAACAGCTGACCCCAGGATATGTGAAGGATTTGCTTGCCGAACACAGGCATTTTTGCAGGATCAGTTTGATCAGCACCAGGAAAAGCCACCCCTCCTCCATGTGCCCAGTAACATTTAGGGTCCACACCCTCTCTTCTCTTGAACCAGTAACTGGCCATGGGTGCTTGCTGGGTATCCTGCCTGTGTATTTATTGTTATGTAGACTGGAGCAGAGCCTGCAGTGTGGCCCCATTACCTTGCTATTTTCTTCTTAACAAGAAAACGAGTCCTGTCTGAATAAGTAGATTGTCCCTGGACAAGAGCATAAAGAAGGCCTGGAGGGAAGCGGTGAGCAGACCCACAGTTCCTAAGCCCCTTCATTCTGGCCTCATCCTATTACCACTCACTGGCCTAGACACATGGCTTATGTCAGGCCCCTTGAGGTGTGCTGGGCAGGCTGGATTTAGAGTGTTTGCTATCAGCGGAAGACCAAACTAGGCTACCCTGGATTCCTTCCCTAAGGTTTCTGAGCTTTCTGATTTCATCTTTTGGCTATGAATACCTTATTATCTCTTCACTGAGCAAAAAAAGAGAATGGTTTTAAAATTCTATAGTTATGTCTTTAGCTGCGTAATGAGGAGGACTCTTAATCCCTTTTAATTCCTCCCACAAAGCTCTCAGTAGTCCAGGCATATAAGGACTTCCATGTTTAACTGCCTTTATCTCCAAAACATTGGAGTCTGTATTCAGATATAATATTCTGCAAAACTAAGAAGAGGATTGGGGGAAAGCAAAGGAAGGGGTGACATTGCCCCCCCCAAAAGTAATGTACTCATTACCTGATTTATGAATACAGCACCTTGATAATAACAATAAAATTATCTTTAACTCCAGTATATGGAAGCAAGAGGTATTTCTTTGTGGTCATTGTTTTTAATGTACTATGTGAAATTATTTCTTTGTTCTTTCATTTTTTCCCCCTATAGTTGACCTCCTATTGTCACTGTATCTGACTTTGGTACCTAGTGGATTGTATATATGCTTATTTGAATTAGGGAAGGAAAGGACAACAAAACAGTGAGACAAAAGACAAAGGGTGAACCAATGTAACAGCAATAGTCACAAGATAGTATGTTGGAAATGAACTTTTAGAACTTGATGAGTGGAAGGACAGGTGGGAGAAAAACATGGGAGGGGATAACGGTGATGGAGAAGAAATGTACTCATTACTTCATGTGTATAAGCGTAACCCCTGTGTACATCACCGTGACAGTAAAATTAAATTAAAATAAATTAACAAAATAAAATTATCTTTGAAAAACAATCCTCAAATTCAGAAGATACTGGGTGCAGCCTCTGGTCTCTCACTGAAAATATTTATTATTTCGAAAGTCAAGGAAGTTAGGAAGTCTTATGGAATTTACCCTCTACAGGTCATATCCTACCTTCTCGTTGCCTTACCTGTCACTACTATTACAGCTTAGATGTACAGCTTAGGCTTGGACCGGGCTGTCCTGTCTGTCTGTGTGAGAAGACACGGTCAGCCAATTTCACATCCTATCCTCATCATCATCTAACCTCCTCAGGACAGAGCTCTATCATTAACTGACATAGGAATCTATGTGGATCCTGTCCCTGTGACTTGAAGCTCTGTCTTGTTCTTTTAGTACAACTGCTAATAATTGAAAAACAATAATAAAAGATAATTATCATGACAAGTGCCAACTATGTATCAGATTCTAATCTCGCACTCAGCAATTCACACGATCCAACTAATCTGTTTTTATCTAGAAGATAGAAATCACATCACATCATGTGGGCTTTAACTCTTATGAGAAATGATTGAATCAATGTTTGTAAATGCACATTATCAACTTTAAGTGGTGTGGCAATTGTTCTTCTGCTTCTAGTAGGTTGGCTACCACTAGAAGAGTTTCCAAATCACCTCTTTCAATTATTCTGGAAGAATATTTTATAATTCCATATCAGATAAGTTTTTCAATATCCAATAATTTTTAATTTTAATTCTTAGGCCCTGAAATATTTGTTTCATCTTTTAGAGGATTGAAATATTATATTTTGTGCACTCTGTTAGTTTACTAAAAATCTTTTTGTTAAATTGAAGCAAAGATTTGACTCCAGTCTTGGGATGAATCATCCTGACAGCCTAAGGTATTCATAAATAATGTAGTTTTTGGAAGAAAATATTTTCTTCCCTTAAGGAATTTGACAATCAAATTAGAAGCCTACTTTAAATGTATTGCCTTTGTATAGGTAAGGAAATCCAGGTTTTAAATAATCTGCTCATTTAAAAAAAATGTTTCTTATCCTCAGAATATAATTAGAATAATTCACATTAATCATTTGGAGATTATGATTATTGATTCTGACTTTCCTTTACAAAATCCTATAAAAGGGTGGGAAGGGGAAAGCATTCTTGGATGGAGGCAGTCCTGTTTCAAGGACCTTAGTGATTTTACCCAGCTCCTCTATGAATCGTCCTGCCAGCGCAGCCATGTCTTCCATTGCCCACAACCCCTTTCTGTTGTAGGAACTCCCCAGAAGCCCCACCGTTCCCACTACTTTCCTAGCTTCACTTTTAGCTCTCACTACAGTGGATGGCCATTCTTCCTGTGTGTAGGTGTATCAGTGGAGGGAGCCATAGCTCATCTATCAGTCTCCCCTGTACAGATGTGGTAGGCACGCAATGGCTTGCACATTTAGATAAATGGAAGGATGAAATAAGTCAAATCACAAGAAGCTTAACTTTGTTAGCAGTGAAAGATCATTTGTTGGCTTTCTTGTAATAGCCCTTACCGAAACTTGCTTTTATTTGTCTCCTCTAGGAGACCAGTGGAAGCTCAAAGGATGAACAGAGCAACAAGAAGTCTAGTGAAAGTCAGACCACTCTTCTTCCAAATCTTCTTAGTCCCCTTCTAATGAACATGGTCACATCCACAAGTTACTATGCCACTGATTTACTGATCATTTCCCACTTAGAACCAAATGCCCTGTCTTTAAATGTGTCACTACTGACTTTATTTCTACCACCGGAAGTTCTGTAAAGGAAAGAATATGTCTAGCTTGCTCAGTACACTTCCCAAGATCCTGGCACAGTCAGAAATATTGCCTAGTAGATATTCTACAGTATTTGTTGAGTAAATGATTTAATGGGTATCTGTTTCTGTTTTGCCATTTAGCTCAGTGATGAGAAATGATTGAAATTCAGCTATATTCTTCTGCACACAGAAGCGGGTATAAGGAAGAGAGGTGAGGGTTACAGGTAGCTTTTTATTTCATGACTCTCCTATTTGATAAAGAGTAGAGACTAGTTCTTTCCTACACTTCCCTTAGGAAGTGGATTTCTCAAGATGATGACCTATTGTGGCTACCTAGTAGAGAATAAATTCTCTCTGGGAATAAGGAATAGAAAGAACAGAATAAGAATAGGAAGAAAGAAGGGGGTGGTTGTTGTATGTGTTTAAGTATGTGCTTTGCATGTAACTATGAGAAGAGATTCCATATTATTGAACAAAACTCTGTTGTGGAGGCCTCTTTTCCACCAGTAATCCTGTCTGATGGAGGCTTATGGAAATGAGGGATGCCACAACCTGTGACATAAATATTCATGAGAAGCCTGTGCATGGGGTGATGGACAGAGCAGAGCTATGTGCTTGCTGATTGATTTCTCACCTGGCCAGGGAGGGAATGGGTGCAGAACTGGGTCTCATGATGACTCCTGCCTAGACAGGACCTGACTTTTTTACAGATGGGAAACAAAACAAGAATTGAATTCACTTAATTTGGAACCATGCCAAGAAAGCCTAGGGATGCTGAAGCAGATGAATCTACAGCAGTAACTGGTTGATTTCAGCCTTTTAGGAACAGTCAGAATAATCGGGGAGAGTAATTGAATCACTTTCCACGTGGAGCCCAATGTGTTCTTCTCAGTATTTACAAGCTGTTTGCCAGCCTCCAGGGCATTATTAGAGGATGAGCCACAGTAACACAGCAGAGCTTGCCTGGGATTTCCCAGGGAAACAGCTGGCTGAGCTGGCACCAGCTCCCAGCCACTCCTGACTTTGTTGGCACATGCTTGCCAATGCCTAGTGCTTGTGGGCTGCATGTCCAGGAGCCAGTGGGTTCTGTGAGGAGATATCTTCCTGTGTTGGAAAAAAAATCATCTTCTAAGTGCCAATGATTATATAGAGATTCCCTTCTTGAATACCTGCTTGTTATTTGAAATATGATATAAAAATCAATGTTAATAAATTCTTTAATAAAAAATAATCATCTTCATAGAAAAAAACCATATAGAGTGGTGGCAGGATGGACACATAGGGGTCCAGAAAAGAGAGAAGGAAACAGGTCTGATGACAAAGCAGCCAGTTACAGAGGAAGAAGTTCAGTAAATTGTCAGAATTCCCATGCCAGAAATAAGCAGAAGTAGCATTATCCTGGGTGGCTTGAACTTTCAACAGATTATAAAAGAATGTTTAAAATTCCATAGCAAGAAGTAGTTTGGCTCTTGATTCACCTAAAGCACATTTGAGACAAAAATTCTTCTTTCCTTGGGGACCAATTGCAAGCTGAGCAAGTTAACCACAGCCAATGGTCAGAAGAGACAGCCAACAAGGCTGACAATTAGACAGAAGTGTAACAGATATGTGCATTTCTTACCTTAAAGTTAATAACTAAAAGGAAAACAAGAAGCTTTTATATATGAATACATTAATGACTGGGCCTTTAAGTGATACAATGGTGGGAGGAATTGGCAGTTAACCTGAGAAGGATTCTTCCCCATCAGCCACATCACTGCAGGGTCTTCCACACAAGGATATCTGTGTCTCTCACAAGAATTCCAACTGTCCACATAACTAATGGTATCTAGGAGGAGCATTTTTTTTCTCTGATTACTAAAGAATTGAAGGGCAGTAAAGTATTTAAAGCAAGCAGTAGATTTATTTGAAAGGAAAAGGAAAATCATGGAAGAAAAGTCCATGTAAAGAAAAATCCCCTAAAAGACTCCAGTGGAATCTTCTTTTAGGCAGTTATTACAGTATTGCACTCCTCCCCTATTTCCTCTTTTGGCTTTGTGTTCATTGTTTGATGACTTGTGCCTGGCTGTTTTGACTGGTTGAGCAGGCACGTTGAGCATTATGGGAAGAAGACTTTGAGCAGGAACTCAGTGGGAACAAGAAGAGTCATGATGGAATATGTGTTATCAGCCACATTACCTACTCACCAGTTTTATCCCTAGTTACCTAATGGTTTCCCTTTTTTTCCTCATAATCTCCTTTCTAGTCCGTTCATCCCATCTCCCCAGTCCTTCCCCTGACTCTGGATATAGGAGTAATGCCTCAGAATTTGGGGAATGTGAATAGATTTTTTTTCTGTTGTTTTTGAGGCCCAATGAAAGAAACAAATACATTAAGAAGGAGCTGCTTCCTGGAGACTGGTGGCTCACACCTGTAATCCTAGCAACTCAAGAGGCTGAGATCTGAGGACTGAGGTTTGAAGACAGTCCAGGAACACAGTGAGACTCTTATCACCGACTAACCAGCAGAAAGCAAGAAGTGGAGGTGTGGCTCAAGTAGTAGAGCATCATCTTTGAGTAAAAAAAAAAAGCCAAGTAATACCATTAGGGCCTGAGTTTAAGCCCTAGGATGGATGTGCTCATGCATGCCCACACACACAAAAAAAGTGAGAGAGAGAGAGAGAGAGAGAGAGAGAGAGAGAGAGAGAGAGAGAGAGAGAGAACTGCTCAAACTATGAGCTTCCTGTTGAAATCTCTCAGACCAGATCCTCAGAGTTTTATTCACTAGTCAGTGTTTGGTTTAGAAAGAAAAGCTTATGGAGAAAGCAGTGTCTCTTGGATCTACTCTCCACTCAGTCCAAGACACACCTAATGCATAGCAATCCATGGCTATATGGTTTCCTGAGGCTCTGGTAGGTTGGCTAAGCTTGGTAAAGCTGCAGAGGGCTGGAGCCCACAGAGGACAGAGGCAGTTTAGGTAGTTGTGAATGTGCAGCATGGTAGCAGGCTTCCCTCCAGATGTGGAACAGAGAGCTCATTCAACCCCTCCCCAGCCCACAGGATCTGGATTCTGCACAACTCCAGGCACTTGTCAACACGGCGCCCAGGACAAGACATATCAGGAATCCTATGAATTCCAGGAAATACACACTGTTCTTGCTCTGAAAACCATACTTTCATTCCAGAGGCAAAATGCTATTTGCCTATATATAAAAAACGTGGAAAGTAGTCTGTGACATACAGAGAAAATCCCAAGGAGACTTACCAGAGAGATGCTCAGGAAAGCACAAGTTCAGACTCCAGAATCCATGCTGGAGCTTAAGTGAAGCTACGTCTCTGTGTGTGTGTGTGTGTGTGTGTGTGTGTGTGTGTGTGTGTGTGTGCGCGCGCACACACACACACACACGTGCCTGTTGTGGACACAATTGTTGTCTGAGAGCACCCACTCTGTCCCTGAGCACTGTGAATCATTAGTTCATTCTCCAAGCTGTTCTGCTGGGTGGCTATCATTATCCTCCTGTCTCCAATGGTGAGAGCTTAATCACTCACCTATCCAGAGTAACAAGAGATACCATGTGAGTCCTCAAACTAGAAATCATGGTTCCCCCGCTGACTCTTTCTCTCTGTTTTCCCCTCTTAGGTAACTTATTCCTTGCGAGCCTGGCAATGGCTGATCTGGTGGTAGCCTTGTATCCTTACCCACTGAACCTTCTGGCCCCCTTCTACGGCAGCTGGGCTCTGGGTGAGATACACTGCAAGGCCAGTGCCTTCGTCCTGGGCCTGAGCGTTGTCAGTTCGGTCTTTCACATCACTGCCATTGCGGTCAATCGCTAAAGCTACATCTGCCACAGTGGGGCCTACCAGCGGCTCTGTGGGCACTGGCACGTCCGCTGCTACACGGGCCTCATCTGGCTCCTCACCCTGGCGGCCTTAATCCCCAACTTCTTCCTGGGGTCTTTGGAATATGACCCCCGCATTTACTCATGCACTTTCATCCAAACAGCCGGTGCCCAGTACACGGCGGCCGTCGTGGCCGTCCGCTTTCTGCTGCCCCTCGGCGAGGTGGCCTTCTGTTCCCTGCGCATCTGGGTGTTTGTGCTGCAGGCTCGCAGGAAGGCCAAGCCGGAGAGGAAGCTGCGACCGAGACCCAGCGACGTGCGGAGCTTTCTCACCGTGTTCGCTGTGTTTGTGATCTTTGCTCTCTGCTGGGCCCCTCTGAGCTGCATCGGCTTAGCTGTGGCTATCGACCCAGAGGAACTGGCCGCCCGGGTCCCAGAAGGCCCCTTTGTCACTAGCTACTTCCTGGCTTATTTCAATAGCTGCCTTAATGCCATCGTGTATGGACTTCTGAACCAGAACTTCCCCAGAGAGTACCGCAGGATCCTGTCCACCCTCTGGTCCCCAAGATGCTGCTTTCACAAGGCCTCCAAAGGCAGCCATGCTCCAGCTTTCCTTCACACTCAAGCCCCCGCCCAGACAGCTGCTCTCTAACCTGGATTTGAAGAACACTGGGTGGCTGACCAACTCCTGAAATGGTGGAAACCAAGTACCACACTGTTGTGTCTGCATCACTGGCCGAAGCTCCTGGAATTCCCCAGTGTATGGGGTGAGAGCAGCCTTCCAGTCCCCTTAATTCAGCCTGGTCAGGAGAAGCCCTAAGGGCAACACTTCCTGCTGTGTGACACATGTCTTGGGACATTTGCTACCTAAAGGACCAAAGAGAGAGAAGGAGAAAGTGCTGGAGCACAAGGTCCATGCTTTCCCCCGAGGAAGCCCTTCCGTCTTCTGCCTTGATCTGCTTGGTGTTTTATCCTCTTCTCCTAAGCCACAGACACAGGGCTCTTCCTGCCATTGCAATGAGGAGCTAGCTTGGCAGTTGGGGAAGGTGGGTGATAAGACAGGGTCCCCAGGCTGAGATGGTTCACCATTCACAATTCTCCCGTGGACCTTTCCTGCCCAGACACCACCAGCACAACACACTGTGTACACACGGGACAGACACCACAACACAAATACACTAGCCTACATGTGTATTCACACCCATACCACATTAGACTTGGCACACCGCCCTTTCTCTTTCTGCCTCATTTCACTTTCCCTCTCTTTCTCCCCTACTTCAGGCAACTGCAGCACAAAGTCTGTCTATGGAAAGTTCCACCATATTCAACTTTCGTGACTTGGAACAAATCACCTGTTTTGGCCAGTCCTGGGGCTTGAACTCAGGGCCTGAACATTGTCCTTGGACTTTCTCAAGGCTAGAGCTCTGCCACTTAAGCCACAGCACCACTTCTGGCTTTTTCTATGTAGGTGGTACTGAGGAACTGAACTTAGGTCTTTGTACATGTTAGGCAAGCACTCTACCACTAGATCAAATCCCCATCCCCTCACCTATCTTGGTACTCATCCACTTCTTTGCCTTAAAGCATGGACCACACTAGTCGCTAACTGCCCGAAGGGTCAGATTCCTGGTTCAAATGCCTAAGATTATAGGCATGATCCACCAGCACCTAGCTTACATGGCAGTTTTAACTAAAGGTTTTTTTTCAATATACATAGTTGTACAAGGGGGAGGGGTTATTGTAAATATTTATACATATTTAAATTATATATATAGACAAAAATCAGTCTCACTCCCTCTATCACTCCCCTTCTTCTTATAATCTCCCTCTCTTTAGTAATTTCAGCAGGTTCCAGTATTCCATTTTCATACATAGCACTTCAAATAACAATTTAATGAAAGTAGACTAGGTTACTAGTTGCAGAGATTATACTGGAGCTCAGAAAGAGGGGGCAAAAGGGACTTACAAGAGGTGTCATATAGATCTTTGTGATGGATCCGATCTGTATGTATCTTAACCATGATGGTGACACAGGAGCCTATATGTATAATAAAGTCATGCAGAGAAAATCACACATGCACACATACACACTCACACACACACTCACACACCATTAGTGTATATAGAACTGGGAGGATTAGAATAAGGTGAGTGGGCTATGTCAATATTCATTTCCTCATAATTTTGCTTTACAAGATGTTGCTATCAGTATAAACTAAGCCAAAGACATACGAATTCTCTTTTGTCAAATTTCTTTTTGACAATAAAAAGGACTGAGTGCTGTCTTTGAGTTTTTTGTTCAAGCTACTACTCTACTACTTGGGCACAACTCCACTTCTGGCTTTTTGGTGGTTTAGTGAAGTCTCATGACTTTTCTGTGTGGGTTGGCTTTGAACCTTGATCCTCAGTTCCACTTCCTGAGTAACTAGGATTACAGATATGAGCCACTGATATCCAGTTTAAATTTCATTCTTTTTTCCCCTTTTTCTTTTCTTTTCTTTCTTTCTTTATTCTCTCTCGTTCTCTCTCTTTTTTTTTTTTTGTCCAACCCAGAGGCCAAAAAATGTTCAGGGCCTTGGCACTGTTCCTGAGCTTCTTTTTACCAGGCTAGCACTCTACCACTTGAGCCACAGGATTACTTTTGTCTTTTTCTGTTTATATTGGTACTGAGGACTCCAACCCAGGGCTTCATGCATGTTGGGTAAGGATTCTACCACTACATCACTTCCCAGCCCCTAAATTTCTTTTGTTTTTAATTTTAAAAAATGTTGTATTTACTTAGAAACATTTAGAATATCAACAAAACATTGGCAGCTTATTCTTTTTTTTCCAGGTACAGAGGGTTCTTAATTAACAGAACAATCATTTTGCATAAACTGCACCAGAAACATCTGAAGATAAGATAGCTATCATGCCAAAGAGAACTAATTTGTACTGAAATCTAGTGGTATCTTCAGTAGTTTTTACTGTACAGGAAAAAAGATACTTTTTTAACCTTTCATAGACTTATATTTCAATCTTTTTCTTTACAAGGAGTCAGCTATATACAGGGGAGTTGAAGGATGACAAGAAAAAAACTACTAGAATCAGTTTACTCATCCTCATTATTGTCTTCCTTATCCTCCTCTTCCTCTTCTCACATTCTCTCTGGCCTTGACAACTTCCTCTTCCACTGCTTTTTACCTGAAGCAGGATTGTCCTCATCTTTGCAACTTCACCTATGGACAGGACATGACAATTCTCTTTTATTTATTTATTTACTTTTGGACTGGTCCTGGGGCTTGAACGACTGTCCTGGGCTTGATCCCTGAGCTTCTTTTGTGCAAGGCTAGTGTTCTACTACTTGAACCCCCGTGCTATTTCTGGCTTTCTCTGAATAGTTTAGTGAAAAGAAGAGTCCCATGGACGTGCCTGTGTAAATTGCTTATAAAGACAAGAAAAGGTGCCCAATTTCATTGATTAACAAGGAAATGAGATTCAAGCCATAATGGCAGCATGATTTTCAGTGCTCAAAATCAAAATGCTTGATATTGTTTAATGTTGATTGTCACATACTGCTCAGAATGGAAATTCGCATTGTCAGTTTAGAGAATGCTTGACAATTTCTTGTATCTGTACAGTCTCATAAATGTGAAACTATAATATCGCCTAGGTATTCATGCAGAAGCAATGATAACATGTCCATATAAAGGTTCATATGCAGATGATCACAGCAGATTTTTCATAATCATCAAAAACTTAATTACTCAAATGTTCACTAAACAGAAAGATACATCTTTATTATTTTCTAAATGCTACATGCCTATTATAGTAATAAAATCCCATGGTATAAGTCTGGAATGATGATACATGCCTATAATCTCGGCACTCAGAAGGTTGAGCTGAGAAAATCTTGAATTCAAGGCCAGCCTAGGCTGCTTCAAATGTATACATTAAATAAATAAATAAAAACACACAAGCAAATACATACATACATTTGTACATACATACATATAAAGATATAGATATACAGATATATGCACATACATAAAGCTACAGTTCAGAAAAATTGGCGAGTTGATTTTTTAAAGTGTAGCACTTTGGGAGGGGAGGTGTCCATTTTTAAAAGCACAATACATATAAGCCTGGGTGCCAGCGGCTGAGGCCTACCTGTACAGGGGGCAGAAATCTTGGTGGTCTCCACTCAAAGATAACCTAGGAAGCAAAGCCTAAGAGATTACTCCATCTCCAGAATAACCAGCATAAAGCTGAGGTGGAGGTGAGCCTGAAGTGGTAGAGTGACATCCTAACAAGGGAAAGGCCCTGAGTTCAAAGCCATATACCAGAAAAAAAAATGAAAACAATAGAAAGAAGATGGAATAATGAAGCTTGTTGAGATTGATTGGTGAAGGAGAAATGGGGAAATGTAGAAGAATAACAGAGAGGGTGAGTCTGATCAAGGCATATTTTATTTATATATATTATTGTAATTAATAGAGGGATTACAGTTATATATATTATTGTAATTAATAGAGGGATTACAGTTATATTCACCAGGCAGAAGGTGCATTACTTCACACACTTTGATACCCCTTCTCATGTTTTTATCCCCATTTCCCTCCTCCCACCCCCTCCCTTCATCTTGCTTCCCCCTTCCCTTTCCTATTTCAAATAAACAAATAACCGTGTGTACAATATACCAGATAACAAGGTAAGATACTGTAACAGTATGAGAATAACCAAGGGACAACAAAAGAGATGAGAAATAACATAGTACATTGATAACAACAATCACACATTATATAGCTTTTGGTCAAGGCATGTTCTAAACATATATGGTCATCTCAAAATGAAATTCTTTTTTACTACTAAGTAATGCTAATAAATTTTTTTTCAGTTCGTGGCAATTAAAGATTCAATATACACTTAATGATACAGATAGTTTAATAATGAAAATAAAAGATTAAAAGATAGATATGAGAATATATAAGAGCCAGAAGCAGTGGCTCAAGCCTGTGATCCTAGCTAGTTTGGAGATGAGATCAGGAATCAAGGTTGGATGCCAGCCTGGACATAAAAGCTCAAGAGATGTCTCATTCAGTGGCTAGGTATATAACTCTTAGCTACAAGGCAAGCACAGCTGATGTGCTGCATAAATATCTTCCCTAGCAATAGGTACCCCAAGCCCACCTGGGCATAAAGTGAAATACTACCTTAAAATAGTCAAAGCAAAAGAGGCTGAAGTCATGGATCAAGTGGTAGAACACCTGCTTAGCAAGTGCAAGGTTAATACCACCAAAAATATGTAAGATATATAGTTATTAAGGAAAAAAGTTCTAGACGAAGGCTGTACTCCATCACTGAAAAAAACAGCAAACTAATTATCTTGCAGACCCTTACAATTTCAGTATTTATGGGGTAGAGTTAAATGAATCACAAGGTCTAGGCCAGTGTGGGATACATACAGCAATAAAGAATAATAGTAACATGGCTTTCTGTTTTCTTGGGAAGATCCCATGCTGATAAAGGATGGGAGCCGAATGCATCTTGTAATGTCTTCCATGGTAGTAAAGATATGAACTACTTGAAATGCTCTTGAATTAGACTCAAATCTGCATAACGCCCATCTTCTCTGAATCTAGGCTAGCAAAGGCACTGGTGAGCAAAGCAGTCTTCCAGTGATCTCTTTCAGAAGGTCAGGACAGCCTGGGAAAGAGCAGGTCAGGTATGAAAAAATGGTTTGTACCACCAGCTGCAGGTTATAAGGCTTATCTGACATAGGCCAAATCAGTTGCTGAAATTCTTCTGTGCATTGTTCCACCCATCGCTGGCACTGAGCAGAGTGGGCAGATGTTTGCCAGGAAGAAGTGGAATGGAGGTATGAGTCACTCATGAGCCTTGCTGTCCTGGAAGCTGCCAAACCTATGGGAAAGGACTTCAAAAATAGGGAAAATTTTCTATTTCTTTCATGACTTTCCCATTCACCACCTGACAGTTTTGTCCCCCCTTCCCCTCCCCACTCTGTGTCACTAAGACAGGCAGAAATGATGGTGATGGTGAGACAGATAATGAAAAGGACCACAGTGACTGACATGACTCACTGGTTGAGTGCTCGCTAGGGTCACACCTTCTCCAAGCGCTTGTAACCCATCATCTCTATTTTCCCATCAGTTAGTTTTGGGGGTTTTCTTTTTGATGCTGTTGTTGTTTTAAATAACAAAGTAAGTATGTTTGAAAGGGAGAAGAAAGCCCTGAAAGGAAATTAGCAAGACTCTCCTTTCAGTAAGGAGACCCAACGAGGACTACAATGATTTTTCTTCGAGACTGGTTACAAAAGCCAGGTATAAAAGTACACAGCTTCTCTGTGGGTTAGTTCACTCTTTTATGAATAATGAACTAGAAACCCATAATACACACACACACACACACACACACACACACACACACACACACACACACACACATGGTGCTTCATCCTTAGTACATGTGAAAGCAAACAGAAAAGTCTGCTCAGCACTGCAGAGTAGATACAAGACTAGACGATTACAAAATGGTCCATTACAAAAATGCATGTGACTACTGGAAATAATGCCGGATCTTCAAAAGTCTCATAAAGAGCCATGGGCAAAAGGCCCCTGGCTGTAGCTACTTGAGCTGAGATTTGAGGATCACATTTTGAAGCCAGCCAAGGCAAGAAGGTCTATGTGATTCTTAATTCCACTTAACCAACATAAAACCATAAGAAGTTCTGTAGCTCAAGTGGTAGGGTGCCAGCCTCGTGTATATAAGCTAAAGGAGAGCATCTGGTCCCTAAGTTCAAGCCCCAGTACCAGCATATACACACAGTCTCATAATGTGCCTGTTAGGTACATCAATACATTTACCAGGCCCAGCATTACTCATGTGAACAGTGCCCCCCACCCCACCAGGAAAAGGAAACTGATGGGCAGACAGAGAACAGTTGCCAAGATGCCTCCCAGGCAAGGCTTTCTGAGAACTGCTCAGGGTTAAAGGCCCCAAGCCTTTGAAGACATATTATTTCTCTTTAATTGAAACAGCAGGCACTCACTGGGTACAGCGAGTAAGTACTTTGAGGAATGAAGGAAGCATTGCTAATCGAGGAAGAGCAACAGGCGCCACTGAGACTGATCTGAGTAAATAGAAACATGTGGTATCCTGATGTTTAGGGGAAACTCAGTAATAGAGATGCAGTGGGCTGACTGATGTGCCTCCCCAGATTCATCTATTGAAGTCATGATCTCTGTGTGGTGGTATTTGCAGGTGAAGCCTGGAGAGACAATTAGCCCATGGATGCAGAACCCTTATATGTTGGATTTAGTATCCTAAACTGCTCAGGACAGGGGAGGGGACTGAGTTCTCTCCCTCAGCCATTTGAAGAGCACAGCAAGCGCAAGAATATCACCAGACTAGACGTCCCAGTCTGTCAAACTGGGAGAAATGAATTTCTGCTGTTTAAGCTAGCCAGCCTTCGGTATTTTATGTAGTTACTCATACTGGCTAAGATACAAGGACAAACTGCAGGGGAATTTCGAGATGACAGATTGCCAGAACAAGATCCAGTGCTACTTGCATTTGTCTATATGAAGCAAGTGATTGTGAGGGGCAAAAGGGACTTAATTCAATAACTGCACGGTTTAGGTTGAGATACTTTTCTAAATGCCTCACCTTACATTTTTCATCTACATTTCTTTTTTTTGAGTTCTCTCTTATTTTTTAAAAAATATTTCTATTGTGATTAATAAAAGGGTTACATTATATTCACCAAATAGAAGGTGCATAACTTCACAAACATTGATACCCTTTCTCATGTCTTGGTCCCATTTCCCTCCCCTCCCCTGCTTATCTTGATTTTCCCCCTTCCCTATCCAATTTCAAATGACCAATTAAGCACATATAAAATATATCAGATAACAAGGTGAAACATTGTAACAATATGAGGTAACCAAGGGATAGCAAAAGAGATGAGAGATAGCATAGTACATTAAGGACAACAATCACTCATTATATGGCTTTTGTTTCCTTATCCCGGAGGTCCTTGCATTTAGTGTCATACTATTTGGCCTTATGTCTCTAGATTTTGTTCTAATGTAAATCTCTGTTAGGAGAGCCCAAGGTTTCTATTGATTATGACAAATGAGGGAGACTATTGGGCCTATGTTCATTTGAGTCTGGCTTACTTCACTTAATATGATTTTTTCTAAGTCTTTCCATTTCCTTACAAAAGGGGCGATGTCATTCTTTCTGACAGCAGCATAGAATTTCATTGTGTATAAATAACACGCCTTGTTAATCTACTCATCAACTGAGGGACATCTGGATTGGTTCCATATCTTTGCTATGGTAAATAGTGCTGCAATGAACAACATTGTGCTAGTGGATTTAGTCTGTCCTTGTTTCTGGACAATTGGGTAAATGCCAAGTAGTGGAATTGCTGGGTCATAGGGGAGCTCTATGTTTAGTCTTTTGAGGAACTGCCATACTGTTTTCCATAGTGGTTGAACGAGTTTGCACTCCCACCTACAGTGTAGTAGTGATCCCTCCTGGCCACATCCCCTCCAGCATCTCTTGTTATTAGTATTCTTGATCTTAGCCATTCTAACTGGAGTGAGGTGAAATCTCAGAGTTGTTTTGATTTGCATTTCTTTTATGACCAGAGATGTTGAGCATTTCTTCATGTATCTATAGGCCATTTTTGTTTCTTCTTCAGAGAAGACTCTCTTTAAGTTTTTGGCCCATCTTTTAATGGGATGGTTGTCACTTTGGAGATGAGTTTTGGAGTGATTCAATTTTTTGAGCTGTTGATATATTTTAGATATGAGGCCTTTGTTGTATAGTTGGTGAAGATCTTCTCCCATTCTGTAGGCTTCTTAATTAATTTACTAGCTATGTCCTTTGCCATACAGAAGCTCTGCAGTTTAATGCAGTCCCACTTATCCAGCCTTTCTCTGATTTGTTGTGATTCTTGGTCCTTATTAAGAAAGTTTCGACCTGTGCCAAGGAGGCCTAGTGTGTCTCCTATTCCTTCTTGTAAAATTTTCAGTGTGTCAGCTTTTACCTCGAGGTCTTTGATCCATTTGGAGTTAATTCTAGTGCAGGGTGACAAAGAAGGATCCAACTTTAGTTTTCTGCAGGTGCTTAACCAGTTCTGCCAGCACAACTTGTTGAAGAGGCTGTCTTTCTTCCATTCTATTTTTTTTGGCTCCCTTATCAAAGATTAGGTGGCCACAGGTCTGTGGTTTAATATCTGGGTCCTCAGTTCTATTCCATTGGTCTTCAGGCCTGTTTTTGTGCCAGTAACAAGCTGTTTTGATGATTATAGCTCTGTAATGCTATAGTCTAAAGTTTGGTATTGAAATTCCTCCTGCGCTGTTCTTTCTGCTAAGAAGTGTTTTTGCTATACAGGGTCTTTTATTATTCCATATGACATTTTGGATTGCCTCTTCTATTTCTTTAAAGAATGACATCGGGATAGTGATGGGTATTGTGTTGAATTTGTAGATAGCCCATGGCAACATTGCCATTTTCACTATGTTGATTCTTCCAAACCAGGGGCATGGGAGGTTTTTCCATTTCCTCAGTTCTACTTTAATTTCCTTTTTCAGGGTTTTAATGTTTTCATCAAAAAGGTCCTTTTCATTCTTAATTAAGTTAATTCCTAGGTACTTTATTTTCATGGGGCTATTGCAAAAGGAGTTGCTTTCCTGATTGCTGTCTCGCTCCTCTTGTTATTGGCATATAGGAAGGTGGTTGATTTTTGAGGGTTAATTTTATACCCTGCTACCTTGTCAAAGTTTTGAATCAGCTCAAGAAGCTTGGGAGTGGAGTCTATAGGATTCTTTAAATTCAGAATCATGTCATCTGCAAAGAGGGAAAGCTTCACTTCCTCTTTCCCTATTTGGATCCCCATTATGCTTGCTTCTTGCCTTATTGCTCTGGCTAGGAATTCTAACACTATGTTAAAGAGGAGTGGAGAGAGGGGGCATCCTTGTCTCGTTCCTGATTTTAGAAGGAATGGCTTTAGCTTTTCGCCATTAAGTATAATACTAGCTGTGGGTTTGTCATGCACAGCCTTTATTATACTGAGGAATGTTCCATGGATTCCTAGTTTCTCCAGAGCTTTTAGCATAAAGTGGTGTTGGATCTTGTCAAATGCCTTTTCTGCATCTATTGAGACAATCATGTGATTTTTATCCTTGCTCCTGTTGATGTGTTGAATTATATTAATTGATTTGGGTATGTTGAACCAGCTTTGCCTCCCAGTGATGAATCCTGTTTGATCATAGTGTATGATTTTTTTGATGAGTTGTTTTAGATGGTTGGCCAGTATTTTGTTGAGAAGTTTTGCATCAATATTCATCAAAGAAATTCTCACCCACATTTCTACTGAGTATGTATATGTGAAATATATATATATACATGAAATATGTATATATATGAAAACCTTAAACATGACACAGTGATTTCCACCATGAATTGGGAGTTGCCACCTACACTGTGCCCAACAGACCAAAGCAAGGCAGAATTGCATCCAAATGAATAGAGTTTGCTTCACGAGGTCTCGCAGATAATTAACTGATGGTCAATAAGCTGCTACCAGCTCAGAATGGATACAAATTAAGTCACCTCCTGTCTCACTTGCTTTTCTGTAAATGCTATCTGATCAGGTTGTTGGGGGGGGGAGCTATCAGAACCTCCTCTAGGTATGGGAACTGATGGTTCCTGGTTTGTTTGTTTAATCTTGATTTGTTTGATTAATCAGATGCTTTCTGGCTTTGGCATTTGTGCTAACAATGAGTTGGCTATAGACTCTTCTGGGTCCTCTGTTTCATTGATCTGCATATCTGGTTTTTGTTTGTTTTTGTTTTTCTACTTGCTAATACTGGGCTTTGAACTCAGGGTCTCATGGTTGCACAGCTTGATTGATTATGACAGTCAACCACTTGAACCCTATCCAAGCCAAGCTTCCTTGTTGGTTATTCTGGAGATGAAATCTCACAGACTTTTTTGTCCAGGCTGGCTTCAAAACTTGATCCTCCAGACCTCAACCTCTTGAGTAATTATGATTAGAGACCCAAGCCACAAGCATTGGACTTCACATTTTTATGTCAATATCATGCTGTTTTATTGCTGCTCTTTGCTATCTTCTTTTAAATCACACATTGTGAAACCTTCAGCACTGTAGTTTCTTTTTTGCCAGTCCTGGGGTGTGGGGCATGTCACATCAGGAAAATGGGCTCATTTCCTGGTCTTGAGATTGGACCTGCCTGTCACCTCGTTGGGAGGTTTGGCTGTGGTTTGTGATGTAAAATAACTCTGGAATTGGCCTGCAGGCCTCTCAGACAGCACGTACCTCCCCCTGCCATGCCCACCTCTATGCTGATAGGCTCCTGCATCCTATTTTAGCCCAATGTACTTCCTACCGTGAGGGATCTCCCTGGTGCTTCTGTTTGTCCTCCTGTGAGGGAGGGTGGGGTGAAGACAGCCAGTCAGCCCTAACCTTTCTCGGCCTCACCTTAGACAGGGCAAGAAGGACTAAAAACCCAGACACTGGGGCTTGAACTCAGGGCGTGGGCACTATCCTTAGATACTTTTTGCTCAAGGTTAGCATTCTGCCACTTGAGTCACAGCACTACTTCTAGCTTTTTCTGAGTATGTGGTACTGGGGAATCAAACCCATGCATGCTAGGTGAGCAGTCTACCACTAAGCTATGCTCCCAGTCTAGCACTGGACTTTTTTGCAGGATTTGTTTTTTATTTTTATTTTTTGGCTATGTGAGATGTTTTGTGATTTAGATGGATTTTAGGACCTTTTTCTCTATTTCTGTGAAGAATGTCATTGGTCTTTTCGTGGAAATTGCAATAAATTATATATTGCTTTGTGTTTGATGATCATTTTAACCTAACTCAAATGGAAATCTTTCCTTCTTATAATAACTCCTCATATTTATTTCTTTAAAGTTTTGTAGTTTTCATCGTAGGAGTCTTTCACCTCCTAACATTTATATTCCTACGGTTGCTCTTGGTGAGGGAGGCAGGAGTTGTAAATGGAGTTTTGGTTTCCTGCCCATTTTCTTTCAGAGCAAATTTATTATTTGAGGCATAGGAAAACTCCTAACTTGGCTTTGTGGTTTTATATCTTGCTACCTTGATGAATTTATGAGTCCCAAGAATCATTTGGTGAAGTTTTCAGTGTTTCCTAAGTATCAAATCATATAATCCGAAAGCAGGGATAATTTGACTTCTTCCTATTTGATTTGGATCCCTCTCACTATTTCATGTATTGATAACTAGACACTTTTGTCTCCTTAATCTTTGAAGAAAGTATTCCATTTTTCTCTATTTACTATGAAGTTAGCTCTGGGCTGTTTGTATATGTTATGTTAGACATAATTCACTGGAAAAAAGATACCTTCTTCAACAAATGGTGCTGTGAAATTGGAGAATCCGTATGTAGAATATTGACATTAGACTCCTATCTCTCACTGTACAAAAATCAGTTTAAAGAAAATGTTATCTGTAAAATATTTGATGGAGTTTTATTCAGCTATAAAGAGTAAAATTGTAGATCCAGTAATTCTGGGGTGGGGTGGGGGTTGGAGAAAAAAAAATAAAAGAACCAGAGGCAATCTTGAGAAACTTGCAGTCATTACTCATTTCCTGTCCTCTATTAGAGTTCTCAGAGAAACATCATGATCACCTTCCAAGCCACAAAGCACCCCTGCCTCAAGTGTATCTCCCACTCCTAGCAAGATTCCTGTCTGCTCTCAGAGACGTCTGCGTATCCTTGCCTTTCTCCACAGTGAAGCTGAACTCCCTGGACCAGGAGAACCACAATCCAAGGATTCTGGTGCAGAATCAACACTCCTCATGGACTCAGCAAGCCACAGGTTGAAAACCACCCAGTAAACAGAAAAATCACAAAATTTGGTGGGGATTTCTCAACTCCAGAACCCCTTGGAGAAGCTCAAGCCTCGCCCCTGGAAGACAAAATGTGAGACCTGGGCCCCCTCCCCAGACAGAGGCTCCAGGGGCCATTGAGTTTGTGGCTGACCCTGCAGCCTTGGCCACCATACCGTCTGATGAGAGGGTGAAGAGGCATCCTCTGGGGAGCCAGTCTAGTCTGGCTTAGATTGTCCTGGTTCGAGGAAGCAAGAGAGGTCAGAATGCCAGGGCTTCTGCATGCCTAGCTCCCAGAACCCCCACCCACCAATTGGACTCTGCTAAGGCTGCTTGCTTCACAGCGTTGGCAGAACCAGGACTTTGAGGCTGGACTTTGTGCCCCCAAAGGTTACAAGCTTTGATTCTACCTTCAGGATTGTCCCTTCAGTGTACCCGTTCTAGCTTACAGGAGCTACAAAGAGAGACAAGTGGCAGCAGTCGGACTTCAATGAAACAGGTCTCAAGATCTGCTCTTGAAGGCCCCCGGTGCAACTTTACAACCTGCTTTCTCTCTCTGAAGAACATGAGGTTATCACTCACTCAGATGAAGGAGGAGGAACTCTCCTGGGTTTGGCCCAGGGAGTAACATTAAGAGAAACACGAGAGATAACACATGTCAGGGAGGACTCTCACGTGATGCTCTCTCCACGGCCTATGCCTGGCTGTGTGCTGCCACCTTCGGTCACCTACCCATTGCCCCTTTGACCGGCTCAGTGGCTACCATTTCCTGGCCTTCCAACTCTGACCCAATGTTCATTACTGCAACATCTACAAAGTCCAATTCACTCCCATCTGATCAGTTCCCAGACTTCAAAAGCAGGCCTGCTGCTCCAGTGGCCTCACTCGTCAATCTATTCCTGAAGAGTCTGGGAGCAGATCACTGTGCAGTTGTTTGGCTGGGGCAGAGTGGGCAGGAGAGCTTGTGTCAGGACACAGGAGAGGTACCCAACTGTGGCAAGTCCTTCTGGATCAAAACCTCCAAGAACTGAAGATGCACGCATGAGTGTCCTGAAACAGCTGCTGCTACAGGAGGTAGAGAGAGACTGGCAAGAAGCAAGTGTGTTCCTCTTAATGGAGGCACCTTTCTGTATATGGTTAAAATACAGTCTCTACTGACTGAACTTTCTGAAACTCTGAGTGTCCCCCAGAGCATAATTCTGGGACTCCCTACCTTCCTGGCCTGTCAATGTACTCTGGGCTGCTGGAGGCCTGTCTTCCAGAAGAAGTCTGGGGAACCATAGCTCTTTTCTCGAGCAGAGGTTAAAGTAGCATAGCTTTGCCTTTCACCAGAGCTAGGGGCCCCCAGAATCTTGCTGTAGGAATGGGTCAGAAACACTAGAGTTCTCCTCCCAGGAACAGTTTGAGAGCCCAGAGCCTGTGCTTCAACACTGCCTGGATTCCTTCAATCGAGTCCTTGAACAACAGCCAGGACTCCCAGAAGCCTGCCAGAAGCCTGCCCTAGGGGAGAGCCCAGAGTTTCAGAGGTCTAATAGTCCTCTGGAACCTAGAAGCCCAGATTCTGGCCTGTGGTAATCAGGGGACACCAGTAACCACCAATGCCCACTTTGCGTCAGTCCCCTGTTATTCACTCACTTCAGTCTCAGAAGTCCCTAACAGGTATAGGAAGGCCTCAGCAGTCTGGTTCCTTGAACCCTGGCCCTGAGGCACCACCTCAAAGCCTGTCCCACTGCCACTCACTATTCGAATGGGGCCAGTCTGGACGATAAGTATGCACCACTCAGGACTGCACCAACTCTGTGGCCTAGTTGGCTGAATGACAAGAAGCCATGGTTTTAATCCAGTTGGTTCTACATCCCCTCCCGATGCGCCATCAAGAAGCTCCGGCCCTTCTGAGCTTATCTTTTCCTTCTAGCTCTTATTTATTGTTCCACAACCAGTAGAACCCAGTGCTAACACCCTTTTAACCTTCAATAAAGTTTCCAATGTTAAAAAAAAGAAAATCTCATGTAATTCGCAGAATGGAACTAGAGGTCATCAAGTAAAACAAGCCAGAAAGAGGAACCCAGCTGTTACATATTTATTTCATCTTAGATGTGGAAGCTAGAGTTCTTTTAAAAGTGACTCAAAAGTAGTAGGAAAGGAGGAAACAGAGGCTTGAAGGGATGGAAGAGAAAGTAAGAAGACCTTGTGAGGGGACAGTATGATAAAAGCATGATCTATGCATATGTTGAAATGTCTACACATTCATTAATATATGCTATATATAGGATTAATATATGTTGTGTGCTGAGGTTTGAACTCAGGGCTCGTGCTTGCTAGGTTATATGTTCTTCTAATGGAGCCACATCTCCAGTTTCATAAATATGCAGAACCCCAACTGTTTATGCAATGATAACCTGCTCCTTCCCTGAGGATCCTAATACTGACCTGCCCCGCATCACACTCAAAGCTCATTCTAAAGTAGCTTTTAAAGATCCCCAAACATTCACAGAGAACAAGCCCAAGGGAACATGTGACCATTTTTCTTCAGGAAAATTTTCTAAAAATACCATCTCTCTGTTACCATTTAGAAGTGTAGTTAGGCTTTGATAACATATGTATTTTCCAGTTTCTTTCAAAGTCATTGATGATTTTGGGGGGTCAGTTTTTAATTCTTTGCAAACATGCATGGGAATTCCACACCTCAAAGCACATCAGTTCAGCCATTGTGAGGTTGTCATTCCTGTCACAACATCTGTCTTCTTTCTTCTTTGTCTTTTGTACATTCAGTTTGGTGTTTTGAGATATGTATCAGGTCTTTTCCCTTTTTAAGAATCCTATGAAAGACAGCTTAGCAGGATTATGGGAATCAAACATACAATGTGAACCGTTGTTTACATTCCTGACAATCTGGGATAGAATTTTTCTAAATGAGAAAAGAATTACATAATGTACTTTCTGTCTTCCTTTGCTTTTATGTTCACAATCACATGTATAGTTTTGTGGTTCAAAATCCCCTCTCTTTTCTATTACTGCTTTCAATCTGCTGTGACTCAGGAAAGTCTCCCATCTCATATGGACTTAGTAAAAGCAAACTAGCTGTAACAGAGCATTCAGACATCCTCTTGATAAGTACAACAAATGTTAACTTGGAGCTACCGAGTCCTGAATCTTCTCTTTGTGTAATCCAAGTACATCATTCCTCTCCAAGCTAAGGGGAAAAAAATCACAGATACCAGCATATCTTAAAGGGGATCTGAACCTTGGTGACAGATGGTAGGGACTCACTCATCTTCCCTGGGGGAATTGGAGAGAAGGTAAATGTTGTTAGGAAACTGTAACATGCTGTTAAAGTACTATTCCTGATCATACTTTGTTGTAAACAACCTTCTGAAAGTTCAGTTTTCCTTTCAATGCTGGAAGACTTAATAGCCTAATTGCCAGCTGCTAGAATCTTCCTCAAGGTCCTGATTGCCTTAAGCAAAGAACTGCCATCCAGGCAGTTGGTCTGCCTTTATGGTAAAGCCTGACTCTAGCTCCAGAAGGTTCTGCTCTAACCAATATCTTGGAAGGGATTTTTCCAACCAGAGGAGAACACTTTGGAGACCCATTATTGGTGGAACCATAGTCCTTCATTTGCATAAGAGATCACCAAGTGTGATGAAGAATCTCTATGTCATAATTGGTTCAAGCTCCCTGCCTTCATTTGCATAAAAATACTGTCATGATTAGTAAAGAACCCATGTCATTCCCTCCTACTCTCCCTTCCCCCTTTCTGGCTATGTAAATAAGCAGACTTGTAAATTCACTTTATGAGCTGCTGAAAGTCACCCAAGACTGTCTCAGCCTTGGATGTTGCAACATTTGTTCTCAATAAAGACTTTCTCTCCACTGTTCTTGCCAGCCTGTGCTAAGATGGAAAAAGAAAGAGGGGGGGTAGAATAGAAGAAAGAGTGCTGAGTGAAAAAAGCAATAGCAGTGGCAAGAAGGAAGCTTTTTTAACAGCAGGACAACAGGGCTTTACAAACTGTTCTTGTAACAGGGACAGAGACAAAACATCAAAAGACCCTATCCAGAAGGAGCTATGAGACTTAGGACCTCTCAAAACCCCTGGCCCCTGAATTCCACATTACACCAAGTGTCAAAGGTCCCCAAGCTGACTGCACTGTCCCTGCTGTCTAGTCCCTGCCTGCAAATACCAGTGAAGGGCAAGGAATCACTAGAGATGCTTCTCCTTGTCTACCTATGATTTCTATCTGGGAAAACAGCCAGCTGATTTGAAAATAGCAGAAGGCTACCGTTGGTGATAACTGTAGGGGTCACTTTTTTGCTATTGTTGTTGCTGCTCCTGTGGCAGTTGCTGTGAATTCCCCTTTCAGAAAGGAAGCTATCTTCCCTAAAAATGGAACAGAATTTAGATTGCTAACCTTTCAGACTCTCCTTTGTCACTGAGGGTGTACAGGAATTCCACCTGGCTGGCATCGTGTTTGACAGGATTTCCAGAAAGGAGGGCTGTTTTTTTTTTTGTTTTGTTTTGTATTTTGGTTTGCTTTTATTTTTTGTTTTGTTTCATTTTTAGTGGCCATAGGGTTTAAACTCTGTCCCTGAGCTCCTTTTAATTCAAGTCTAGCTCTTATACCACTTCCAGCTGCAGCTCCAATTCTCAGTTTCCTGGTGATTAATTGGAGATAAGGGTCTCATGGATTTTCCTGCTGGGGTTGGCTTTGAAACATGATCCTCAGATTTCAGCCGCCTGAATAGCCAGGAATACAGGCAGAGCCCAGTATTCAGAAAGGTGTTTTGTTTTGTTTTAGTTTGTTTGCTTTTGTGGGTCCTGAGGCTTGAATTCAGTATCTGTGTGCTGTCTCAGAACTTCTTTGTGCTCAAGGCTATATACTGTATCACTTGAGCTACCACTTCCATGTTTGTTTGGTTGGTTTTGGGGGTTTTTTGAGTAATTTATTGGAATCTCACAGGAACTTTACTGCCAGGTTGACTCTGAACAGTGATCTTCAGCTCTCAGGCTTTTGAATAGCTAAGATTACTGGTGCGAGACACTGGTATCCGGCTTCAGCAAGGTAAAGAGAGCCAAATGTTTTGTTTTGTTTTTTTTTCTTACTGTCTGTGAAACAGAGTAGCAGGACCCCCATACAAAAGCTAAGAAGAGTACATAAAAAGAATGAAAGGATGATTTTTTATGTGTATGTATGTGCTATTATTGGGACTTTAACTTAGGGCTTATACTCTTGCTTGGCTTTTCACTCAAAGCTGGCACTCTACTACTTGAGCCTCAACTCCTGCCTTTTTGCTAGTTAACTGGGCAATCTCATGGACTTTTCTGTGCTAGCTGGCTTCCAAAGTCAGATTTCAGCTTCCTGAATAGCTAAGAATCACAAGCACCTGGTAAGACATTCTTGCGAATCTGCCCTGCAGAAGTGGCTGTATACGTTGGGATTTTGTGTTACCTAATGAAAATAGCTCCTTACTCAAACCAGTGTGGTTTGAATTTTGTTGTAACCAGGGTGATTGACAATCCTGTCTGACTAGAACTGAGTGTTTCTGGGGACTCGGGCATTTCAATGCCAAAACCTGGAGAGTCTGAGCCATAGACTAGATTTTTTAGCTCCTGGCTATTAATAATTCTGATACACAGCTGGGTCACTAAACCATTGATGCAAATCCCCAGAAGAAACAGTGTGTCTCCTGAGGCATACTACATCATCCCCAAAATTCAGTTTGAAACTGACTTCCTTCAATCATCAATTTCTTCTCTTTTAAAAAATAAGATGTTAAAATGTTTTCATTGACATACATATGCAGTAGAGTATTTTATTATGGCATCCTGCAATAAACATGGGTCTGCAGGTATGTTTCTTGTACATTTGTTTACTTTGCTACAAATATATGCCCAAGAGTAGTAAGTGTAGCTTAAAATGTTTCAACCACAGAGATCCATTTTAGACTTAAAAAGAACTCCTGAAGAAGAAACAAATACATCACAACTATTATATAGACATGTTGAAAGTGAAAATTATTCAGAACTATGTTTTTCAGGATTTTGAGTAAAAAGCAAACCATGGGGTGTAAAATGGACTATAACCCTTATCCTTTCCCACATCCTCTTCTCTGACTTCCCCTGGGCTTCTGGTCAAGTTTTCTGTCACTCATGTTAGCAACTTGATTCTGTTACTCTAAGTTTTTCCTCCATCCTTCCATTCCTTTTGCCCCTGTGGATGTAGTCACAGAATCCTGTAAGTTCTACTTCCTGGCTTTGCATGCCTTCGTCCCATCATCCCTGTCATACCACTTCTCTCTTAGTAAGGTTTCTGTGTCTCACTGGGCTGTTTATTCAGTTATTACTCTGTGTGTCCACCTGCTTCTGGTCTTGTCAACTTAGACTCATCCTCTAAGTATTGCCAAAGAATTTCCTTTCTAAAATGCTCAATTGGGGCTGGGTGTTTGGCCTAGTGGTACAATGCTTGCCTAGCATGCACAAAGACCCAGGTTCAATTCATCTGTACCACATACATAGAAAAAAAAGCCAGACGTGGTATGCTGTGGCTCAAATGACAGAGCTCTAGCCTTAAGAGAGCTCAAGGACAGTGCTCAGGCCGTGAGTGTAAGCCCCAGGATTGGCAAAATAAAATAAAATACCAAAATGACTTTGTCATGCTTGAGAGGATTACTTTTCTGAAACTACAGAGGTAAAATTCACATGACAAGCTAACCATTTTAAACTGAACAATTTATTTGCAAGGAATACATTCTCATTGTGACATCTCTATTTCCAAAATATTACCATCACTGTAGGATGAGCTCTTCATTCATTAAGTAGCATGTCTCTTTCTTCTCATGCCAAGTTTCTGGCATTCGATCATCTCAGGCATCAGTGTCTTTTCTCCAAACATCTATCTATTCCAATTACTTCATATAAATAGAGTGACACAATGAGTGACTTTGTGCATCCACCTGGTAGCATTTACTGTTACTCAACTTCTTTTGAAGGCTACCTAATATTCTAATGTGTATGTGTATTGTTTATCTATTCACTCATCAGTGACCATTTTCATTGCGTCTATCTTTCAATCACTGTGAATAGTATTGCTGGGATGTATGTTTGTGCATATATTTGAGTACCTGATTTTTAATTCTCAGGCTTATCCATAGAAATTCAAATACTAGTATGGTAATTCAGGTTTATTTTTAAGGAAGTACACAATCTCCAAACGAATAGTCATCACCTTTTTAATGTAGTTCATGCTCAGATGTTTTCGCTTCTCATCATTCTCCAATTTTGTACCAATTTTCTCTCACGCTTCTGTCCTATCTCTAGTATCTTAGTTTAGAAAATCCCTCCCTATCCTCTGGTTAAGCATTAGTGTCTGTATATGGTACATCTACCCTCTCTTTCTTCCTGGATCTCATTCCTCCATTTCTTTTATGTACTCATAAACTGAAATGTTTAATTAAAACTCCTTGGTCCAAATACTTAAAGATAATTTTAATTGTAAAAAATATATATCATATTTTGTATCTACTTGCCTTCCTACTTTACAAAACTGTCAATTCCAGGGCAGAGGCCAAATTTTGTTAACCTCTGTAGTTTCTGGTAGGAGGCCTAGACTGTCTTCAAGGAATACTGATGAATGGGCAGACTAAATAATAACATTGTTGGTATGCATCCAGGGTCGTGAGTTATGATCAGAAAATCGATTTTACTTTGCTCTCACTCACTTTGTTGTTTCTCACTCTCTGGAACACCTTCATCTTGGGCAGTATCTACCTTTGTCCTTTGCAGTCCTCATGTGACTCTGGAGTGATGCACTCTGGTCCCTCATCGAAGGGGGGTGGCAGTTCTCCTTTCTGCCAGTTTCCTCCAGTTCTTTCCTTTTGACTTCTAGAGCTCACCTGCGTAGGTCATATGTTAATCTCTCTCTTCTTGTAGAAGATGACCCCTATGCTTATACCTTTCACTTGCTTCTCTTTCTTTCAGGTGAAAGAAGGCCTGTGGACTTTGAATCAGTGCCATCTCTCAAATGATTTCTCTAAAATGATTCCCCTCTTTACTTTCTAGACCTTTGATGTCCTTCTACCTAGGAAGTTTCCAAGGTCAAACATTACTCATGAAAAACATAAATCTTGATCATCTGCTTCAGAGCTTCCATTGTTAGTTGATTAAACTTGGCAAATTACTTGTGCCTCCAAAGCATCAGAAAGGAAATTAAGCCAGAATGAGGAAAGGAAAGGAGGGAGCAAAGATTTGCTTATTTTTCAGTCACCAGTGGTTCTGTACTTCTCCCACAGTAGTCAAGGCATTTCAGAACAATGACTGTGAGTGTGGCAAGAGTCAAAGAGGAGGACCGGGAGTTTGGCCTAGTGGTTAAAGTGCTTGTCTAGCATGCATGAAGACCCGGGTTCGATTCCTTGGTACCACATACATAGAAAAAAAGCCAGAAGTGGTGCTGAGGCTCAAGTGGTAGATCTCTAGCCTTGAGAAAGTCCAAGGATAGTGCTCAGGCCCTGAGCTCAAGCCCAGGACTGGCAGAAAAAAAAAAAGAGTCAAAGAGGAGAAGGGAACCCCTATTATTGAAAAAGCTCCACCCAAAGGAGGCTGGAGGTGACATACTTGGATGCAACATGGGTCTGGACATGGATGTATTTGCAAAGCACAACATATTTCAATTGCTGTGTTCCAAGCATTGGGCTGGGTTCTGTGTGCACACACTGGAGTGGATCTCACATTTGCATGTACTTCTGAGGGAAAACCCAGGCAGATGCACTCACTGTCTGCAGACTCATTGCAGAACAGAACTACTGGCCATTGTGTGGGGCACAGTGAACTCTGTATTTGAGGATCAAGAATTCTCATTCTTGCCTTCCCTACGACCCAGCCATACCACTCCTGGGCATCTATCCTGAGCATCATAACCCAGGATATGCTAAGGTCTCTGCACTATTCACCATGGCCAAGCGATGGAAACAACCCAAATGCCCTACTGCAGATGAATGGATACAAAAAACATGATATATATATATATACATATATATATATATATATATATGTACAATGGAATTCTACATAGCCACCAAACAAGATAAAATAATGGTATTCACTGTAAATGGCTGAAACTAGAGCGATCATGTTGAGTGAGATAAGTTAAGACCAAAGGAACAAAAGGCACATGGTCTCCTTGATATGTGGATATCAGATCCAAACAGCACAAGAGCGATGACTCAATACTTGGGTACCCAAGGTCATTGACACAGTCTTGAAGATATAAATATAACTACATAGACATAAAAATCTATGATGGGATATATACTCTATAGATATATAGATCACTATATATCTATGACATATAAACTCTCAGCTCAATTTTAATTTTGTTCTTAAATTTATGTGCCAGTGATTGCATATAAAGATCTCATTCTTGAATACTTATTTGTTAAACTTGACAATTGAAATATGATGTAAAAAATTCAATGTTAATAAAATCTAAGAAATAAATAAATAATAAATGTCATTCTTGGCTGGGAGTTTGGCCCAGTAGTAGAGTGTTTGTCTAGCATGCACCAAGCCCTGGGTTTGATTCCTTGGTACCACACACACAGCAAGAAACAGAAGTGGTATTGTAGCTCAAGTGATAGAGTGCTAGCCTTGAGAAAGCCCAAGGACAATGCCCAAGCCCTGAGTTCAAGCCCCAGGACTGGCAAAAGAAAAGTAAAAAGAATGTTCACTCTTGTGAGATTTGAGGATCTAGATTTGAAGCCAACACAGGCCGTCAAATACTCAAAACCTTTATCTCCAAATAACTAGCAAAAACCTGGAAGAAGAAGTGTGGCTCTAATGGTAGAGTACCAGGTACAAGGGGCCCAGAATTCAAGCTCCAGTATCAGAAAACACACACACACACACACACACACACACACACACACTACAATTCATTTCACAACTGACTTTCATAAGAAATGTACAAAAATACTTTTCAGAAACAAAGTTGAGATGGCCAGGAATTTGGCCTAGTGTTAGAGAGCTTGCCTACCATACAGGAAGACCCAGGTTCGATTCCTTGGTACCACGTACATAGAAAAATAAAGCCAAAAATGGCGCTGTGGCTCAAGTGGTAGAGCTCTAGCCTTGAGAAAGCCCAAGGACAGTGCCCAGGCCCTGAGCTCAAGCCCTGGGACTAAAACCAAAACAAAGAAAGAAAAAAGAAAATTAAGGGAACTCTCAGCTATGGGTAAGAATGGCTATCCAGAGAGAAAATAGGAAGGAACTGATGCCTTCTCTTAGTAACTAAGAAGTAATACAAACCTTGGCTTCTTGTGTGGCTCTGAATGGTTGGTCCTAGACTGTGGCTCAAAAGAATCCATTCCATGATTTACAGAAATACAGGAAGAAGTACTGACTCTGAGTGAAGGCTTCTAGAATTTCTGATATATATTACTTGGAAAAGACTTCTTATTTCGAGGGTCATTAAGAATTGAGCAACTGGTCATGGTTATACACACGTCTACGTTAAGTCTGAATTCATCCATCTTCTTGATTCTCTCCTCTGCATTCTCCTGCACTCAGTGTCTGCTTGTCGGTGATGGAGTGTTGGCTGGATGAAGTGCTGTCTTAGATTTATGACCTCCTTTATCACTCAAGGTAAGGACTTAAAACTCAGAATACTGAATTTTTTATCTGATGCACAGAGATGAGATTAAATGTTGAACTACATGATAGATGGAGCTGGAGTTAATTAGTGTCAGTACTCATATAAATTGCTTATGATAAGGACAATGAAACCAAGGTAAGTAGATATGATACATCATCATTTTCTCATTTAACACAACTGAGAGGTGGGCCAGGAAGAAAGTACTGCATATGTGGGGAAAATGAGCAGAGTGGGTGACAAATAATCATGTCCATTTCTTTTTCAAGTCATCCAGATTTACTTTCATGTTCATTCTTAAACTAGCCCCATGCTTGCATTTAAAAATTATCTGGTTTGTTTTGTTTGTTCATAATATAACTTTTTTTTTTTGCTAGTCCTGGGCTTGAGCTCAGGGCCTAAGCACTGTCCTTGGACTTTCTCAAGGCCAGAGCTCTACCACTTGAGCCTCAGCACCACTTCTGGCTTTTTTCTACGTATGTGGTACCAAGGAATTGAACCTGGGTCTTCGTGCATGCTAGGCAAGCATTCTACCACTAGGCCAAATTCCCAGTTCCCATAATGTAACTTTTTACTTTGGTAAGGGGAATTGGCTAGGAAAATTGAAAGAAATGTTCAGTGATGGAAATATTAAACTCTAAGATGTGTCTGCTAGTCCGGGTCAGGAGTGCTTTTAGAGCATGGCATTTAAGACCAGATAATGGATTTGATGGCTCTTGGACACTGTTCCCATGAATTAAGAAAGTCAAAGGTAGGTCACCGCGGGCTGTACAGAGCCAGATCTGATTATCAACTCTACTGTCCTATTCTGGTCACTGAAGAGACTAGGCATTGAAGCAGAGAGAAGTCTAGACTTCAGCAGTTTCAATTTCTCAGGCACTGTCTGAATGTGTCAGAGACAACATGGCACTGAGGGTTGATGGAAAAATTCTGCTTGGTAATATTGTCACCAATCTAAACAAATGCAGCCAAAGTATTTCTGAATAATACATGTCTGTTAGGCTTGGTACTAGGAACTGAGGACTTGAACTGAGTAAGCAAATTTCTGCTCTTTTTGTTTGGTTGGTTTTATTGATGAGAAACCCATGCTGGCCTGGAATTTTCTATGTAATGCAAGCTGACCTTGAACTTTCAGTCCTCCTGTTTCTGTGTTATGAGTAGAATGCTGGACTTACAGTTATAAGCAAGTACAGCTACTGCTTGGGGTAGTGTCAAGATATAAAAGGTCAGCAATTATCTCGGCACTGGTGGCTCATATCTGTAATCCTAGTTAATCAGAAGGTCAAGGTTTGAGAATCAAGGTTTGAAGCCATCCTGGACAGAAAAGTTCATAGACTTTTATCTCCAATTAACCACTAAAAAGCCTGAAGTAGAGCTGTGGTTCAAGTAGTAGAGAGCCTGGATAAAAATCTCAAGTGTGAGAATTTAGCACCCAGAAGTGCATTCAGATCATGTCAAGCAATTCCAGTGAACATGCTTGATGATTAGGAAAATGGAATTACTCTGTATTTTCTGCCTTCCTAGAGTGACTGACCAAGGTTCAAGATATCATGACAACAGTTTTATAATTATGGGAAAGAAAGGGAAACATTGGTTTGGAAGGCAGGTATGCCCTCCCATCCAGGTACTAACCAGACCTATTCCTGCTTAGCTTCTGAGATCAGACAAACCCTTGTGTTCAGGTTGGCGAGGCTAGAGATGGTAGTGAGCTTTCTACTGAAGCATGAAGACTGGAAGTTCAGACACACAGGGCCTAGACACAGTGGGAATGGACATTCCTAAAAAATCCATTCCTAAAAAAGCAATTTTCTTTTTATCCCAGACCCTGTGAAAAGAATACTATAGAAAAACTTTATTTTCCCTAGCTACTTTGGGCATAAAGAAATCTAAAGGATTTATGTTATTATTCCTTTCTCTGTGAATTTGTTGTTAATATTCTGAAACAAAATTATTTTTAAGGCTTTGAAAAACAGTCTTACTAACTCCACTCCCAAACTCCTAGAACTAATAAACCACTTTAGCAATGTGGCAGGATACAAAATCAAACTGCAAAGTCAGTAGCCTTTCTGTATGCCAATAATACACAAACAGAAAAATCAAGAAAATGATCCCATTTACAATAGCCTCAAAAAGAATAAAATATTTAAGAATTAACTTAACCAAAGATGTAAATGAATTATTTAATGAAAACTATAAAAGCCTAATGAAAGAAATTAAAGAGGAAACCAGGAAATGGAAAGACATTCCATGCTCATAGGTAGGGAGAATCAATATAGTGAAAATGGCTATACTGCCAAAATTGATATACAAATTCAATGCAGTCCCCATCAAAATCCCAAAGACATTCTTTACTGAAATAGAAGGTGTAATCCAAAGGTTCTTATGGACTGACAAAAGACCTAGAATAGTCAAAACAATTCTAGGCAAAAAAGAACAATGCAGGTGGTATTACAATTCCAGACATCAAATTCTACAATAGGGCCATAATAACAAAAGCAGCATAATATTGGCACAAAAATAGACCAGAACATCAATGGAACAGAATAGAAGATCCAGAAATAGAACCACATACCTATAGTCGACTTGTATTTAACAAAGGAGCCAAAGATATACAGTGGAACAAACACAGTCTATTCAATTATTGGTGCTGGCAAAACTGGGCAGCCACATATAGAAAACTAAAAATTGATACCGGCCTATTGCCATGCACAAACATTAACTCAAAATGGATCAAAGACCTTAATATCAGGCCTGAAACCTTGAAACTGTTACATGATAAAGCAGGAGAGACACTGGAATTCATAGGCACAGGCAAAAACTTCCTGAACAGAGTCCCAGGGTCACAACAGATTGGAGAGAGACTTAACAAATGGGACCACCTAAAAATAAAAAGTTTCTGCACAGATAAAAGAATAGCTAGTAAAGTAGAAAGACAGCCAACCAACTGAGAAAAGATATTTACCAATAATATATCAGACAAATGCTTAATATTCAGTATCTACAGGGAACTCAAGAAACTAACCACTGCCCCCCTAAACCCAACAAACCAATCACTAAATGGACAAGGAAACTCAAGAGAGATTTATCCAAAGAAGTGGTTAAAATGGAGAAAATGCTCATCATCCATGTTCATAAAGGAAATGCGAATAAAAACAACCGTAAGACACTACCTTACCCCAAGTAGAATGGCCAATATTCTAAACTCAAACAATAACAAATGCTGGTGGGGTTGTGGAAAAAGAGGAATTCTACTGCACTATTGGTGGGATTGTAAGCAAGTTCAACCACTCTGGAAAGCAGTGTGAGGTTTCTTAAAGAACTAAAAATAGACCTTTCCTATGATCCAACTGTACCACCCTGGGCATCTATCCTGAACACCATAACTCAAGATATGATAAGGACATCTGCTCAGCTGTGTTCATCTCTGCACTATTCACAATAGCCAGGCGATGGAAACAATCCTGATGCCCTACTGCAGATGAGTGGATACAAAAAATGTGGTAATATTATACAATGGAATTCTACATAGCCAACAGACAAGATAAAATAATGGCATTTGCTGGGAAGTGGATGAAACTAGAATGAATTATGTTGAGTGAGATAAGTCAAGGTCAAAGGAACAAAATGTGCATGGTATCTTTACTATGTGGATATTAGATTCAAACAGTACAAGAGCGATGACTCAATATTGGGGAACCCAAGGTTATAGACATGGTCTTGGAGATGTGCCAGTGATTGTATATGGAGATTCCTTTCTTGAATACTTGCATGTTAAACATGACATTTGAAATATGCTGGAAAAATCAATTTTAATAAAATCTTTAAAAAATAGTCTTACTATATAACCCAGAATGGTCTCAGATTTTCCACTTGTCCCAAACTGGCTTTAAACTCATGATTTTTCTATCCTACCATGCCCAGTGTGAAATTTAAAATCTTGTCAATGAACAAAAATTATGCATATTTATAGGTGTACACTGTGATGTTTGGGTCAGAGGTATACAATATAATGAAATAGTGAAATGAGCTACTTAACATATGTAGCGTCGTGCATACTTATTTTAGTGATGATAATACTTAAAATCTGTTCCTAGCAATTCTCAAGTGTATATTGTTACTAACTATACTCTAGGGAAGATATTAATAAGCAATATCGCTGGTCCTCATAATCAGGAAGTTCAATCTCTGAATTCTAAAGACGGTAGAACTTTGCTGAGCTATGGTCAGAGGAATTAAGAGATGTGTTCAGGGGAAACAGGAAGACAGGGATAAAACTTTCTCCAGGCTTCCGGTTGCTGTGCTGGAGAGTGAGAAGTCCTGAGGCAGAATCCACAGGCATTACTAGAGGTTCACTCAGAGGTACACAACATCTGCTTGGAGAGGAACACACCATCTCACATTGTTGAGAAAGAACAGGATCTCAAGATTGCTCTGGTGCAAGTTTGCTTTTAACTAAAGCTCTTGTTTTCCTCAGAGGATCTCTTTTGACTCAACAGCCTGAACCAGTTGAGCTTGTCAGAGTCAGTCGAGTGCAGATAGATTCCAGAGAGCTTAATCCCTTAGCTGCTTCTTTTAGTACATTTGACATTTATTTTGCTTTATTAATTTTCCCTTGGTTTTGAGCATATTAAAAATTATAAAAATTGGAATGATACTTAACAGGTGATAGGCTTATAAAACATAATTCAAATTTAAAATGCAAAATCCTATTTTAAAATATAAAATGACATCACATGTCATATATTCAATATGACTCATCTCTCCAGCTTGTCCAATCTTTCGAGAACCTAATTATACAATCGAATATATATTCAAGATTTTTTAATATCTACTCCACTCCAGGCAATATACATGATCTTTGATTTTCATAAGAATTCTAAAGGTAAGTATTATTATCATCACACTGAAGGTTCAGAAACAAAAGCTCATCAATTGCTGGCAAAAGCCAAAATATGAATATCTGGGCAGAGACAGAAATTGAAAGCAACATTTTTTTTTGCCAGTCCTGGGCTTGAGTTCAGGGCCTGAGCATTGTCCTTGGGCTTTCCTCAAGGCTAGTGTTCTACTCTGAGCCACCGCAACACTTCTGGCTTTTTCTATTATGTGGTACTGAGGAATCGAGCCTGGGTCTTCGTGCATGCTAGGCAGGCACTCTACCACTAGGCCAAACTCCTGGCCCGTGAAAGCAGCAATTTTAAATCAACATATTAAAATTATATGTCAGTAGTGTACCATGTTATATTTTCATATATGTGATGTATTATATAATGTTAAAATCTCTGTAAACATTCCTGCCTCCTCAGACATGTATTATTTCATTGTTCTTTCTTCCAGCTTGTTTGAAATAAATAGTATATGTATCCTTACCCATAGTTACCTGCTGCACGCTGAATATCAGAATTTATTCTTCCTGACTGTAAGTTAGTCTGGAATGATCAACCTTTCTCCAATCTAGCCTTCTATGACCCCTACTTTTCTCAGCTCTTATAAAAATCCTTCTCTTCTCAACTTCTAAAAAAAAATCAATTGCTAAAAGATCAGTTTAGAATCAACATGGGAATGATATTATGCAGTAGTTGTCCTCTGTGCCTAGTTTATTTCATACCATACAATGTCATCCAGTTCCATCCATAAAGTCATACATGACATCTAGTTTTATGACTGAATACAATCCCACTGTGCAGATATACAACATGTTTATTTTTTTGTCTATTCATTAGTTGCTGGCTGCTTAGGTTGATTTTGCATCTTGTGATTCAAATAATGCTGTAGCATGGGAGTGTAGAAGGCTCTTCAACACATGGATTTCCCTACCTTTGAATAATGTGATGGCTATTCTTGGTTGACATCTTGACTGCACTGAGAAAAGCTTAGAAAATTAGTTCAGAACACTTTAGGATGTGTCTGTGAGGTTATTGCCAAAGGCAATTGGCACATAGGTCAGTAAACTGAGGATGAAGACCCATCTTGAACTTGGATAGCAGAGTCTAATGGGCTGGAAGCCACATGGGACAAAAAAAAAAAAGAAGAAAAAGCTCACATGCATCCACAAAAGCCAAAAATGGTGGTGTGGCTTAAATGGTAGAGTGTTAGCCTTGAGCACAAAAGCTCAGAACAATACCCATGCCCTGAGTTCAAGCTCTAGAACAGTCACAATAAATAAATAATCATATATACATTCCATTAGCTCTATTCCTCCAAAGAACTCACTGATACAGATATACCATCGGTTTAATTTCTCCAATGACAATTCACATCTCTTAATCTACCCATGAATTTATACAATCTATGTATACTCCAAGATGTTAAAATAAATTGCCATGCCGAAAAGATATGGTTTTTAAAGTACTAAATCCTTATAAACTCAAACACAAGGCTCCTACTCTCTGATCTTTGATAATTTTGGTAGCAGAAAAATACTAGCGAATGATTTAAAAGTCACTGTAGTGTTAACATAGCAAGATTGTCAGATATCTCTGAGGGAAAGCTCAGCTGCTTGCAGTAATGAAACTGGAGTAAAGGACACAAGTTATAAAAGAGTGGGAGGTGAGATTCAAGGCCAGGTGTTGTGTCCAACAGCCCTAGGGTTCTGGCTGAGGCAGAAATATTGGTGTCGTGAGCAGGTGAAGTAATTCACCAATAGGCAGTTTATTGGTTGACCATAGCTTAGCAGAGTTAACACTGTATTCTAGTTATATTCTAGTCCTAACTTGCCTAAATCTACCCTGCCTATTCAGCACATCCACTGAACTCACCTCTCCAACGTCTCTTAGTCCTGAGGTGGAACAGGGCCTGCCTGTTAGAAGATAGTCACAGCTCCCTGTCCTGTCCTGGTGTGAGTTCCATGGCTATTCACTGAGTCTCGGTCCTCCTCAGTCCTCTCAGGCAAGGAGCAGCTTCTGCATGGACAAAGATCCTCGAACCACAGTCAGTTAAGGCCAGCAAAAGTGCTATTCCTCATTCTGGGTCTTTTGCTTTTATATCTGTCCTTGGCTACTCCTCTCTGGCCCAAACTCCTTGCTTGATTCGGATGGTTATGTGCTTGGTCAGTGGTGCCCGGAGATGTGCTGGTACTTTTTACTCTAGCTGTTGCTCTATCTCCTAAGCTCAGGTGTCTGGGCTCTTAGGTATTTTACCATTACTCTACACTCCTGACCGTTTCTATGGTTACGGTCATATGTGTCCTTGCATGGGCTTTATCTCCCATGTTCACATGCCTTTAGATACAAGCTTGTATTGGAAATATATTTCTTTAGGTATTTTAGCTATATTTCATCCCATTGTTTTTCATTCTAATCATATTCCTTATATTAGTATTTTCCAATCGTATTCATTTAGTATTTCATAGCATATTCATTATTCTGGTATTTTCACATCATATTCATTATGTTAATATTTTCACATCATTACCCTCTGTTCGACCTTCACATCTTTATGCTCATAACAATTGGCTAGTTGTTTTGGTCTTTAGAACAGCAAGAATGTCTCTGATTCCCAAACATTATTCTCCAGAAGGACGGTTGACAACTTCCCTAAGGAATGATAAAGAAATGATTGTGTACCCCATGCCAGGGACTCAGGTACTTTTGGGAACTGCTGGAAACAAACCTGAAACCTCTAGAAGGAATGCTGAAGGAGTGATAAATGTTTGGGTCACTTGCTTTATTTTGTTTTGTTTTTAAGAAGCTGAGAAGTCCTATATGGATCTGTCATAATACCAACCACAACCACAAGTTTCATGTAGACAATCCAAACCAGACATTCTCTTTACAAAACCCTGGAGGAACAGAAGAGTCATCGGAGTTTCTGGAGTTGGGCAGAACACACCCAAAGATTTTCAGCCCATTCCAATTGTTCAGAGAGGGTGTTAAGGGCCTATTATTCTTTTACAAGTCTAGGGTGCTGTAGAATTTCTTGTTCTGGTGTAAGATGCAGTTTATGAGTCACCAGTTGGTGAAAATAACATAAAGGTGGTTTAAAAAAAAAGGAATGCAGAGAATGAATGAATGAATACAATATGAGAATCCCATCATCATATTCAAGTGATTCACTATAACATTATTGGTCATGTGCTCCGTAATCATATATAGACTCACATATGTTTTGGGTGGCAACTTTTACATAACTTTCAAAGAAAGGCAGGCTATTGTGGTATAGCTTGGGTACTACGCAAGACCCAAGAGTTCTCCTTTCAGGAAAAAAAGAAGATGCAGAGAAGAGAAATTATTAATATGATGGTGAAAATGGGAGAATGATGATTTGGTGAGATCAGCAATATCTCTCCTTCCCTTTCCCCACTTTCCCCCAATATTTCCTCTCCTTTCTTTCCATTTACTTTAAAGTCAACATGTCAACCTTTTGGCTTTACTTTTTCGCTAGTGGTTGGTGCTCTAACACTTAAACCCTCTAGCCCAGCTTTTTTTTTGTCATGGTAGTCAAAACTAATATCACAGAAAAACTTGAAACAAAGAAAGTTATTTGATGCCAAATACAAAGAATAGCTAAGAAACTGGAAGACTTTAAATCAAAAGTGATAAGGCCCCCTAACAGTAGGATGCCACAGTCTCTGTAATGTAATGGGAAAGATCTTGACCGACATGATTGACTATTCAACATTTGGTTTCTCTTTAGGGCAAGCAGAGCCGGCCTGGAAGATTTGCCTAAAGCTAATTGACGATTAAAAAGTTTATATTTTGTGCTCCATGTGGGATTCTACATAGTGTATCAGGGATGATAACTTAGATCTTTGCTTCATGGTTACAGGTGGTTAGCACTGGATATGCCTAAACCATGCTAATAGTTTTATATCTTGCAAGTCCCCTTCTCTCACTGACTAACTGGTTAGTGTTACTCTTGTTCGCTAATATTTTGTTTTGATTTTTATCTGCAGATCCAGAGGGCAATCCTAGAATTTCAGGATGTTCTTTTCACCACTCTTGTCTTTGATATTTGTATTTTTCAATCTGAAGATTCAGTGTCTGTAGACATCAAAGACCTTAGAGACAAGGAAACACACAGAGATGTTAACAATACAACTGCTTAGAAGATAAATCAAGAATTTGAAAAAAAAAATTGTTCACGATATTAGTAGAGAGCTGTTTTGTCAGCTAAGTATTTCTGATTTGGCCTATCGCAAGGGCCTTCAGTATATGCAATACACCAGGCTTCATGCCCCCTAGACCATGAAAGGAAGTTAAAGAAAGTAGGTTAGAGACCGATTTTATAATATTCAAAGGTACTTATCACCTAGGCTTCCCCTTCTCCCACTTGAACAAATTTCCTTTTTCCCAGGACTATGAGCTATGTCCCTCCTTTCAAATGAATTTTCTGGACCAGAAACATGTAAGTCTTGCAACAATTCTGAAATATTACAGCTCAGGCAGACAATGTTTGCTGCTAGGAGTGATCTTAGAGTGATCTAAAAACACCCTGAGCGTAAACAGCTATGGCACTTCTGTAGGAACGCATGGATTTGGAATAGGACTGTTAGACCGATGTCTGTGTGTATCTTTTCAAGTATATATTATGAGAATACCCCATTGGGAAATAGTCTGCTTTCTACTCAAGTTTCCATGAGTAAGACTGAGCCATACCTGTTACTACAGGCACACTGGCTTAAGCATTCTCCAAGACACACCTCTGCATCGAATCCTCCTATCTCATTGTCCAAAGGCTGAGGTTTCCAGCTGTGTTGAAAGCTATGGTCAGTGGAATTGGTGGAGCTTAACCAGCCATGAATTTAATGATTTTTCCCCATGACTTCTTTACCTGCTTCCAAAAGGCAAGCCACATTTCCATGGTTGGGTTGGACTGGAACCACCTGTGAAGTAACTCCTGCTATGATTAGGGTCAATTCAGATGTCTAAAGACAAGACCTTCCTTCAGGACTGGTTTTTCAGAGTTGTATGAGTTAGTGTTTTCTCTCTGGGCCGCAGCTCTAAACTTAGGGAGAGGGTTTCCAATAGGGATGACACAAAGTTGACAAGTTGTTACCTGTTTCTGTGTGTGTGTGTGTGTGTGTGTGTGTGTGTGTGTGTGTGTGTGCACATGTAAGAACATGAGCTCATGTGTGCCAATCCTGGGCTTGAACTCAGGGCCTCGGCATTGTCCCTGAGATTTTGTTGCTCAAGACTAGTGCTCTAACACTCTGATCACAGCACTACTTCCTGCTGTTTTAGTGCTTAGTTGGAGATAAGAGTCTCAGAGTTTTAGCCCAGGCTGATTTCAAATTGTGATCCTGAGCTGGGCATGGTGCCTCACGCCTGTAATCCTAGCTACTCTGGAGGCTGAGATCTGCGGATCATGGTTCAAAGCCAGCCCAGGCACTAAACAACCTGAGCCTCTTATTTCCAATTAATCACTAGAAAAGGGGATGTGGTGCTGTCACTCCAGGGGTAGGTGGTAGCCTTGAGCTGCAGAGCTCAAGGACAGCACCCAGGCCCAGAGTTCAAGCCCCATGACTCATAAAAAATCGAAACAACAACAAAAAAAAAAACTGTGATCCTCAGATTTGAACCTTCTGAGGATTATAGGTATGAGCCACAAACAATCCACTACAAGTTGTTACTTTTAGGAAAAAATGTAAAGTCCACTCACAAAGTAATTTTGCACCCATCCCAAAGCATAATTTTGCTCTTAAAATGTTTAACTGTATTCATATGAATGGATATTTTCCTGCCCTGCTCCTAATGATTTGTACAAACCTAATCTTTACACTCAACAGTACCTTGGCTATAATCTGTCCCTTATCTTCTATAACCATGGTAGAGTCTTAATATGCTATAGGAATCAATGTAATGGTACAAGAGGCAAATAGATTTTCTGAGACTTGGCCAATTTGGCATTTAAAAGGCAATCCAACAGACCTTTTCAGAGATGTATTCAACAACTCCATCATAAAAAGGGATCGCTACTGCCCAGCAAAGTGAGATTGTTCAAAAGCAAACAACATATGGAGAGTTTTGCTTCAGAGGGTTGTTTTGAACTTCTAGTACATTAATAGCATGGCTTCTGGTGGTGGGAACGATAGTATCCAACAAAAAGCTTTGCAATCATCACTTCCATCTTAGCATATGTCCTCTTGAAGATTCCAAAGAAATGTGGCTGCAATTGGAAGATCACTAAAGGCCCACTTGTTAAGTGTCCTTGGAGCCTGCCTTACCACAACAAATTTTACAAAGCAGTCCCCGCCCCAAGATTCTCAGCACAAAGAGGACTGGTATCCATCTCTATGTAATTATTCAGGTGAACATTTCTGAGATTGTACCCTTGGAAATACACTGAAATCCAAACTATTATATCTCTAAGATATGATGAGTCTCAAGATAATAGTATTAACACAAGCACAAGGAAGAGCAGCAGAATCAATTTTGATGAATTAAAAGTCCTCAGGTTTGGTTATTTCTGAACAGGTTCAGTTACATCTGTGGCTTGCATTTGTTACTTATGCTGAATTTTCCTAGTCAGCAGTTATGGAGATATTTCATCCTGTGTTTCCAACAGATTGGAAAAGAACGCCTGCAGCTGTGCTTAGCACATGGAGGAATACAAACAGAATGAGGCACCACTGTATACCACCTGTCCATTCCACATCTAGAAACACTAACTTGCCTACATGCGAAGACGTCTTGGCTGATGTAAACTGATATTACCGTATAGAGAACAACCTGGAGCTCCTACCAAGTGAGATGCAGCCACAAAAGATCAAGGAAGATAATAGGAGTCGTTAAGGACTGAATGCTTTGACCACTTGGCACAAGTAAGCCCAGCCCAGGGGAAGCCAGAGCCTTTCAAGACTTAATACTGCTCAGAGCGGAGTATGGCTTTCCTGAGCTGGGAGGACATACTTGAAGGAGGTAGGGCTGCTTTGCACATAGCCAATCTGTGAATCCAGAAAAGAAAATGAGGACCTCGATGTTGAATGACTTCTGCAGTGAACAAGAAAAGAGAATGGCTTGTTTTATATAAGAAAAAAGAATTCACCAGCCACTCAGAAAGCTAAGAGCTGGACCCTGGAAAGATCACAGAGTCAAGGCAAGACAGAGGTATAAGTTATTACCCTAAGTGTGTTGAAGATCGAGCTGTTTGGACATTAAAAGCTTAAGACCTTGGAGATAAAATGAAAATCTGTTATTATTGCAATGTATATTGTTCCCCTCTATTTTCTAACAATAAGACAATCAATTATCACTATGTATATAAACCCACCTCACATTAATGATTGTAAGCTCAAAGATAGATTGATTTATTAATTACAATAAAAAATATATTTAAAAAAAGATAGATTGATACTCTAATTCCTGCAACTACATATAGTCACAGCCCCTGTTCTGAATGGAATGTATAAGCATGTTACAGGAATGCGGGGTTCAAAAGCCACTGAACACTGAGCCCCATGGTGTGCTCTTTCCTATCCTCCCTCTCCTTTTCCAGTTCATCAGCCTCAGTATCCCATCAACATCAGCAACAGGGATTATTCATGAAGAGGATCAAGGTCTACAATCAGTTTCTATGCAGCAAATAATGGAACACTTCAGTATATTACACTTTTGGACTTACAGAACAAGATAGACCCAAACACAATAACAGTGGGACATGAATAACTCGCCCTCACCAAAGGAAAGGTCAACCAAACAGAAGACAAGCAAAGAAGCCTCTGAACTAAATGATACCATAACTCAAATGGACTTAAAAGACATCTACAGAGGCTGGGAGTTTGGCGTAGTGGTAGAGTGCTTGTCTAGAGTGCACAAAGACTCAAGTTCGATTCCTTGGTACCACATACATAGAAAAAAAGCCGGAAGTGGTACTGATCTCTCTAATATACAGAAATTAGATCTAAAATGCACTGGGATATGGCAAATAATGCAGAATAGTTAATCTCACATTGTGAGAATAATCTTAGGAGGGAATCACAAAGGTACTATACTAAAACTCCTCTTTATGTGTATATAAAATAATATACATACTGAAATAAACTCCAATGATATGGAAACAAAGTATTCTTCCTAGTTTTCTTTTTATTTTTGCTGATGATTATGGATTTTTTGCCTTGTGTATGGTATATTCACATACACATCTTTGGGGGGAGGGGAGAGCACAAAATCTGAGGAAAAGAGTGAAACAGTGCAGCAGTGGAACTCACTGGACACTGATGAAAGTGAACCATGCAACTAGTGGGTGGAGATGGGTGGGAGAGAATGGGAGAGAATAAGGGATCACATGACACTGTATGAAAGGAAATGTATTCACTACGTGACCTGAGATACTTCTGTATATCACCCCTATAATAACAATAAAATGAATTGATTTTTAAAAAAAGCTAAGGGCGGGGGGGGGCAGGAGTTTGGCCTAGTGGTACAGTGCTTGCCTGGCATGCACGAAGACCTGGGTTCGATTCCTCAGTACCACACACATAGAAAAGCCAGAAGTTGTATTGTGGCTTGAATTGTAGACCACTAGCCTTGAGGAAAGCCCAAGGACAGTACTCAGGCCCTGAGTTCAGTTCCCAGGACTGACAAAAAAAAGACAAAAAAAAAGAAGAAGAAGAAAGTAAAAAAAGCTAAACAGGGTGGGAAAGTGGGAAAATATGAGGGAGGAGTAACAATATTAGACAAGAAAAATACTCATTACTTTACTTATATAACTGTAACTCCTCTACTCATCACCTTTACAATAAAATTGATTTTTTTCAAAGCTAAATAAGAACAGGTCCATAGTTCAAGCCTCAAAAAAGTAAATCAAACTTTAATTCATTGTGCTTTGCTTCTTTTAAAATAAAGTAAAATAATCCATTTATTGGTTAGTGCATGGTTGAAGTGAAGGGTGTGGGGGAGTTTGAAGGAAAGTGGAAAATTTGCCCATAGAGGAACATAAAAGAAACAAAATAGCATGAGTCAGTTTGTGATTGACACGTTATAATCTTCTTTATTACAACTCTGGTAGAACGCCTCGTGAGAGAGAAGCTCTGCAGAGCAGCAGACTGGCAGGAGCAGTCTATTGTGGTATAAGTTGATTTCATTTTCAAATCTCCACTCTGTTATTGAGAAGGTAGACTTCATTTTCACCTTCTGGCTAAAATGAATCTTTGTCAATGCTGTTATGAGAAATAGTCTATTAAAAAAAAAACCTACCTGCTTAGAGACAAGTTAGAAAATGTGGAATAGCCTTATTTTGAAATGTTGTTAAGTGTTTCAAAAACACATTATGAAGTCTATTTTTAAGTTAAATATCCAAAGCTAAAAAAAAAACTACAAGGAGAAGGAGTAGGAAGGGGGCATTGGAAGGGGAAAAGAGAGATGTAGGGTGAGGAGGAGGAAAAAATGATCCTAACATAAAAGTAATAAAGATACATGCATCACAGTGATCTTTAAAAAAGTGGAATAATCAGGAAGCATACAATGGACAAAGGCCTCATATCTAAAATATATCAACAGCACAAAAAAACGGAATCACTCCAAAACTAATCTCCAAAGTAACAACCATCCCATTAAAAAATGGGCCAAAGACTTAAAGAGAGTCTTCTCTGAAGAAGAAACAAAAATGGTCTATAGACACATGAAGAAATGCTCGACATCTCTGGTCATAAAAAAAATGCAAATCAAAACAACTCTAAGATTCCACCTCACTCCAGTTAGAATGGCCAGGATCAAGAAAACTAATAACAACAGATGCTAGAGGGGATGTGGCCAGGAGGGATCACTACTACACTGTAGGTGGGAGTGCAAACCCGTTCAACCACTATGGAAAGCAATATGGCAGTGCCTCAAAAGGCTAAACATAGAACTCCCCTATGACCCAGCAATTCCACTACTTGGCATTTACCCAACCGTCCAGAAACAAGGGCATACTAAATCCACTAGCACAACGATGTTCATTGCAGCACTATTTACCATAGCAAAGATATGGAACCAACCCAGATGCCCCTCAATAGATGATTGGATCAACAAGATATGTTATTTATACACAATGGAAATCTATGCTGCTGTCAGAAAGAATGGCATTGCCCCCATTTGTTAGGAAATGGAAAGACTTAGAAAAAATCACATTAAGTGAAGTAAGCCAGACTCAAAGGAAGATAGGCTCAATGGTTTCCCTCATTTGTCATAATCAGTAGAAACCTTGGGCTCTCCTAGCAGAGATTTGCAATAGAGCAAAACCCAGATACATAAGGCTGTATAGTATGATGCTAAAGGCCAAATAGTATGACACTAAATGTAAGGACCTCCAGGATATAGAAACAAAAGCCATATAAAAAGTGACTATTGTCCTTACTGTATTATGTTATCTCTCATCTCTTTTGCTGTCCCTTAATTATCTCATATTGTTACAGTATTTTACCTTGTTTTCTGATATATTGTATCTATGTGTATTTGGTTATTTGAAATAGGATAGGGAAGGGAGGAAAACAAGATGAGGGTGGGAGTCGGGGGAGGGAAATGGGGACCAAAACATGAGAAAGGGTATCAATGTTTGTGAAGTAATGAACTTTCTATCTGATGAATATAATGTAACCCTTCTATTAATTACAATAAAAATATATGAAAAAAGAAAGGCATGTTCAGTCTCAAAATAATGAACTAATGCCAAAGTTTACTTATTGCTTTTTTCTTGAAGCCACTTGGCAATATTAACATTGCTTGGTAAGAATGAATATACTGTAAATATTTTTCCTAAAGTAAGCAGTCTAGTAGAGAAAATAATACCAAGAATAATTCAAAACAAATATTTATACTTATATTCACATAAAAGCCTACAGAACAATTTGAAGATGGTAATGATAAAAGATGCCTTATTGAAATTTCTAAGAAACTGTAGAGAATATATTCCAAATAGGTTTTAAGACTGATTCAAAATCAATCAACATATTATAAATAGTAAATTCTTACTGATGGAAATACTAATATCTCAGTTGAGTTGAACAGAATTGATTATCTATGGCAGAATATGCAGTCTGTGAGAAGTGGTTTTAAAGGGCTGAAGTTTTAGGCATATACTGTTTATGGTAAGCAGGGAAGCATTAATGGTTTGTTTCATTCCTGACCCTTTCAGACCTAATGGATTATAGAGGCTCAACCTTCTTCCTGGCCACAGGCAAACTTTGTGTCTTTTATTCCTTTTCTCTGCCTCTTGTTCAGCCCCAGTAATTTTCCCCACAAGAAGCTTTGAAATATCACAAAGTACTGTCTCATCCACTGAGCTGCTTCCAGTAGGCCTCTGAGATACTTTGGCTAGATCCCAACTCTTCTTTAGGGTCATTTTGTAATATCAGGTTCTGGCACCCTATGTCTTCCAGTCAAACAATCTGTGATTTGAAAAGAACATATTCTTCCCAGCTTTTTGCTTATCCTAAGACTGCTTAGAAAACTTTCTCCTTCACTTTTCCCCAAGCAAAGTCCTACTCAAACCCACAAGACTTGGATCAAGTAACATCTCTGTAATCTTCCTCCTCCTCCTCCTCCTCCTCCTCCTCCTCCTCCTCCTCCTCCTTCTCTTCCTCCTCCTCCTCCTTTATGTCCTCCTCTTTCTTCTTCTTTATCTCTTCCCCTCATCTCCCGTCCTTTTCTAGAAGGACGGGAAATACTGGAAATAATTTAACAGAGTATGCTTGAAATAATTTAATATTCAACACATATATTAATAGAAAGTTAAGGATATAATTGTTAACTGAGTAAATTTGCTGCCCTGTGGGAAGGAAAGGAAAGTCAAGTTTAAAACAAACAGATAAAAACAAATTTCATAGTGCTTCCTTACATTTGCACAAAAGAAATGGAAATTTTAGATTCTAGAATAAAAAAGCAATAACACATATTACAAATGTAGATATTTCATTAACCTAAGCAAGCATTCCCCTCCACCACCAAGGAATTTAATTTCCATTTGAGAAGATCTAAGGAAAATGATTTTCAAGAAAAATCAATGTGACTTCACTCAGTGATCTCTCTGTTTCTTTTAATATATGACAGCAGGCAATTTGTATATTACAGCCTGTACCTAAATCAATACCTTTTACAGTAATTGTGTAAGTTTATTTGATGAGGTCAAATTGGGTTTTTAAGCTCAGGTGATGCAAAGCTGTCCATGTGCAGTTTAGTCAGAATGGTGGGTCATTGTTCTGGAAAGTCACCAGTCCCTGAAGAAGAACATGATGTGAGAAGGAAGGATTCTGAAAAGATACAGCTGTGCTGTGCCTCTCCTTCAGATGTGAGGCTATTCTGACTCTGCAGGGTTGGGTTGGGTGTGACAATGTGAATTAATAGGACAGGTAAGACTAGGATACGTCTCTCATAGGACAAAAGGCAGTTGTGTGAGATTACCCTCTGAAGCAAAACCCTTGTGAAACTTAATAATGAAGACCAAAAAGACATGGTCCCATCTTGGGCTCCTTTCATATATGCCTTGGATGCAGCTGCCTGTACTCTGGCTAAATTCAATGATTCTCTCTGTTCTCCACTGTGCCCCTGGGCTATGCCAGGCTATCTGAAACTCTCCTCCCTCTGAATTACTATTTTCTTACAATTCTTAAGAAATACTTTTTTATTTGGTTTTGTGTACCAATACCAACACTTGAACTCAACTCCGTCTCAGCTGGCTTTGAACCATGGTCTTCAAACCTAAGCCTCCAGTATAACCAGTATTACAGGTGGGAGCCTTCTATGCTCAGCAACCCATCTTTGTTTTCACTTATGCCAAGAGATTCTTCATCCTTGCATTGCAGATACTTGGGGCCAGGCAATTGTTTGCTGCCCTATGTATTATAAGTTTTCAGCAACGTCCCTGGCCTAAAACCTCAGTGCCAGCATCAGAAGGATCGCCAAGCCTTGTCAAAGGGCCTCTAGGGAGCAAAATCACTGAGTTGTAAAATGAGTGATTTCAAACCTAATACATTTATTAATAACAGTAGCATTGGGAGCTAGTTAGTTGGTAAGCAGCTCACATAGACTGTCTTTCTTGAGTGTCAGGTGAGGAATACTGATCCTACTTTGTGCATGATAAAACCGGGTGGGAGCAGTTTCTGTGTCCAGGGTTACAGAGCTGGGCTGTGAAGTACTCTTTCTGGTTCTGAAGAAGAGACAGGAGGGGAAAGATTGGGCAGATAGCAAAAGATAAATATCACACCTGGTGACAGAGACGCTCCTGCCTCTTCCAGAGAGCCCTGGGGGTGGGGGTGGAGTTCACAGTCTGTGAAGACAACCCCCCCTCCTCTTCCTGAAGACCCAGAAAACCAAGAAAAAAATCTCTGATGGAAAGAAAGCCCTTTAGTACCTATACATAGGTCAAGCGCTCTTCCCTCCCTTTGGGATTAAGGAGAGATGCCAGAACAGCTGAAACTCACCCAAAGGAGTTATAAAAGAAGGACTCTATGTGCCTGCATTGGGCTATCAACTTCCAGACCTCCTGGCATCTCATTCACAAAGAACACTTGCCTCAATACCCACTTCTCCTGCCTCATAATTTTTTATCTGATGGACAGAAAGAGTCTAAGACCCCTAGATAGTATCAGTTTCAGCACAGGTATCATAACACCACACCACTGTGCACTATCTGACTCCTCTGATGACTTCCCTCCCCTTCCCTTCCCCTCCCCTTTTTCCCTTCCCTCCCCTCCCCTCCCCTTCCCTTCCCTTCCCTTCCTTTCCAATACATTTCCTCCGGAAGGAGCAGCAGCTCTTCCAGTGTTCATAGAGGCATAGTATTTTGAACCCACTCATCACTGGAGGGCCTCTCCTCAGAGTACTGGGTCTCAGAACATCTATAAGCACAGAAATGCCAGCACTTGCTGTGCAGCACTCCAGGAGAGCTAGGTTACATGTAACTAAATCTATTTTACAAAGCAGTAGTTTGCACCTCCCCTTTGGGGTGTTAAATGCCAAAGCAAGAACAACTTTACATTTTGTTTCTGCAGATAAGCAACTGTCATCTGCCAGCGCACCATGATGAAACTCAATTTGTGCCAACAATTTCATCAGCAAATCTATCCAATCATACTAGAAATACCAAGCTCATGAACTTATCCAACATATCAAATCAATTCAGACACAAAGTTCTTATATTAAAAGAAAGACTCCTGCCATTGGGATACACATTTATCCATCATGTCAACAGACAAATTTGCTCAAAGATTCACAGCAACAGGAAGATCTGACTCTGTTCCTGGGCTTCAGTTCAGCTCCATTTCCTGTTCACATGACCCACTATAATTGTCTTCAGTCCAGTCCAGGAAGCCTAGCTCAATTGTATCTCCAAAATACGCTCAGGCACCTTGAACCAGCCTTGTGCCTTGAAAGAACTCTGCTTCTTTGGCAACATCAAGCCACCATAGCTCTGACTATGTTCCTACTGGGACCTTAGCCTACAGCCTGCAATGATTCAATGGTATTTGCTTTCTTCACCTTCCTTAGGAAGGCCTGTGGATGCTTTAACCCCTTGATAGCCATTTATTACCTATGAGAGAAATGAGATTAGAAGAGAAGACCCTGTGTTGTCATGGGCCTAGACTATCAAGTAACCTTAGAAGTACTTGATAAATTAAGGCTGACGAAATTTGCTTAGTTTTGTGAATTGCTATTCAATAAATTCTGACACTGTACAAAGACACAAGCTTATCAGTCTGTTTCTTACATACTCTCTCAGGCATGGGGGCTTCTCTTCAAGCTTCTATGTTTTAGTAATTTCTTTTTGTCAGTCGTGAGGCTGTAACTCTTGGCCTGGGCACTGTCCCTGAGCTCTTCAGCTCAAGGCTACCACTCTACTCCTTGAGCCACAGTGCCACTTCCAAGTTTTAGGAATTTTAACCACTTCTTTTTGTTTCATTGATATGAGGTGGTAACTGCTTTCTGCATTTTCTATTCCTGTTATATCTTGTTTTCTTTTTATCATTTTGGTCAATTAATGAAGGCATTTATACTTAATTAGCAATCTCTTGGTTTATAACCTCTTTCTTTGAAAACATTTTGTGTGCTTTCTGTGTCTTGGGTTGAATTCTGATCTGTACATGTATTCTTTTTGACTTAGGAGGGCTCATTCTTAACCCCAAATGCAAAAGATAGAACTGGATATCCATATTACATATAATGCATCAATGATCATATACATACAGAACTTTGAATGTGCCTCCTAGGAATTGTGTTGTTTATTGAGAATGTTTTTGGATCTGATCTTTGCATATGATGGAATCATGGAAAAAAAAAAGAAGAGTGACTGTGACCAGTGATGATGGAGATGATTTTTTTTAATCGATTTTGATTCTACTTCTGAGCATGCTAGCACTGAGCATATGCAACACACCAGAGAGCAAAACAGAATCCATATGTAGTGAACTTTAGAAGAAGGTTTATTTAATACAGCAATAGACTGTTGGAAGGAAATTGAATTGAAACAGTAGAGCGGGAGTTTCTTAGGTGAACTTTGGGTCAGCACCTCAGGGAAGTTCTTAAGAAAAAGAAATCAATGGAGAATAGTCTAGGATGATAAATCCCACACGTCCACTTTGATTAGCCAATGTTTACTCCTTCCAAGTCACAGGATGGGAACAGTAATGAGTTTTAACCACAGAAAAGACACACTTGGAGCTTATATCCCCAGCATTCACTTCTAATATCTTTTCCAGCACTATTCTGTTCAGTACATTCTGTCTCCAAATGACCAAGGCCTTTCAATCACACATTTCTCATTATAATAATCCCCAAGTTGATTCAAAAGTCTAACCTTATATCCAAAGCATTCTACATTCTTTGAGCTATTTCTAAAATGTTCCCTATAGGACTAAGAATCATGTGAAAGAGACCTAGATACTTAGAAAGAGAGCCAGTTTCCGGAGGCAAGACCCCAGTTCTTCCAACTTGAGCGACAGAAGCTCTGCCAAGTTCTGTGAAGTCATGGCAAAGGCTGGGCTCCTGTCCCTTCTAACATCTAAAAACTGCTCAAACTCCCACAAACATCCTGACTCTGAGGAATGTGACTTAGCCAAGGTTTCATTCTGAGTGTTCTCAATAATCCATGACTGTTGTTATACTGCAGAATGTGACATGCATTAGGTTTTGACATTTACAACTTCATTATTCCCTAAGATATGTCTTAGAGATATGTTCCACGATAAAGACTTCCAGAAGACAATGCTTGCTGGAAATTTCTGCATTAAATTTGTCAAACAAGTAGATAAAAATGATGGTCTAGTAAAAAGAATCTGAGTTTCTTACGTTGATCTTCTTGCCAGGATGGACTAGAAACCACTGAATTCTTAATCTGTTATCAATTATCTTATTTGTAACAGTGGGGAAAGTAATAACTTAAAATTCCTGTCATCCTCCTTGGAAAAGAATGGTGGATTTTAGAACTGGGGAATATGAAGACGAGCCTAGAGCATCTGCTCTTACTTAAGAAAGCCCTCAAGAAAGTATTCAGCAAACAAAATCCCTACACTGATGAAGATACACCAGAGGGCAGAGGAGGCAACTCAAAAAAGTCCCAGTGATCCAAACTGGAACAATTTATGCAGCAAGATAAAGAAGTATAGGAAGCCAGGCATGGTGGTTCACATTAGTAATCCTAGCTACTCAGGAGGTTGAGATCTGAGGATCAAGGTTCAAAGCCAGCCCAGGCACTAAAGTCCCTGAGATTCATCTCCAATTAACCACCAGAAAACAGGAAGTGGCGCTGTGGCTCAAGGGGTAGGGCAATAGCCTTGAGCTGAAGAACTCAGGAACAAAGCCCAGGCCTAGAGTTCAAGTCCCATGACAAGAAGCCAAAGGAGGAGGAGGAGGAGGAGGAGGAGGAGGAGGAGGAGGAGGAGGAAGAGGAAGATTACAGCCCAATTATAAAATGAAGAGAAGAGGACTGGGTACTCATGGATCATGCCTGTAATCCTAACTACGAAGGAGGTTGAGATCTGAGAATTAAAGTTCAAAGCCAGCCTCAGCAGGAAACTTTATGAGACTCATCTCTGTTTAACCGCTAAAAAGTCACAAATAGATCTGTGGCTCAAGTGATAAAGCAGGAGCCTTGATCAAAAATTCTTTTAGACAGCACCTAGTCTCTGAGTTCAAGCCCTAGAACTGACATAAAATAAAGTAGCCTATACTTACATTAAAATAATTGAAAATCAGACACCAGTGGTTCACACCTGTAATCCTAGATATTTGGGAAGCTGAGATCTGAGGATTGCAGTTCAACTCTAGCCTAGGCATAAAAGTCCCAGTGAGATTCTTATGTCCAATTAACCCACTCAAAAACCTGAAGTGGTAGACTGCTAGCCTTGAGCCAAAGAGCTCAGGAATAGCACCCAGGCCCTGAGTTCAAACCCCACAACTACCACCACCAACAACAAAAATGTTGAATCAGTAAGTGAGAGAGAAGAGTAAGAATTCCAAATAATATATACTTCTGCCTCAAAGAGCAAGAATGAACATCCCAACTCCTATAGTATGAGTGCATATTGTTTCCAGGAGTATGGAAAGGGAGATAGGAGCAACTACCTTTGTTACTCACTTGACCTCAGTCAGGCAGTCACAGTCAATTTCAATCCAGATAAATGATGTTGATTCTCTACCCCTCTGTAAGATTTGATTAAAATGACATTATAACTCTGACATCTTCTTCCCATAATGAACAACTTCAATCACAAAACATCATACAAATTTCAATTGAGGGTAATTCTAAACCATTCTTCATTAGTGCAACTCAGCACAGCCAAGGTCATCAAAAACAAGGAATACCAAGAATACAGAGACACTGACACTGTCTAGACAAATCTAAGGAGACAAGACATCCATGTGATATAACTTGAATGAGATTCTGGAATGGGAAAATACACTAGGTAAAGTAAATAACTATGAACCAACTATGTGTTTTCATTAATAAGGTATCATATTTCACTGTAAGTGCCACAATACAAGACATTAGCAGAAATTGGTAAGTGGGATATGTAGGAACTCTTCCTTTTCTGAAATTCAGGGACATTATTGCTTTATTTAAAGATGTTAATGGCTTATATATCTAAAGCCATGATTTCCTCTCTCTCTCTTTAACAATCACAGATTTGTTTGGGATTTCAAAGTACTAAGCTAAAAATACTTTTTCCTTCAGGCTCCTATGCATACCGTAAGGAATATCCACATGTTTGATGTCTAGCTAATGAGATACACAAAAATGAGGACTTTGGAAAGCTTGTTGAAAAGTCCACTATGTTTTACCTTATGTTAAGCAGTAGATGAGCTTTACTGCATTACAATGCTAATATGTTAAATGTGTGTTAATGTGTTTAATGATTGACAACTGTGAACTCTCCTTACCCCCAGCCACAACTACAACCACTGCGGGAGTGCAAGCAGGATACAATCCCCAAGTCAGGCAGGGATGGAGCCAGATCTGGATCCCCTACTGTCATCTATGTGTTCCGAGTCCAGTGGAGGTGTAAAAAGGACATTGCTGCCATCCTGAAGTTTCCTCAGGGGAGGTGGCAATCACAACTTCAGTCTGCCATGTTCCTCAAAATTATGGAGTCATTAATCTACTAGGGGCTTTCTATTCTACCTGAGCTTGCTTTCCTTAATAGCCATGGTTGCTATAAGTACCTTATAGTTGCTCAGAGAGACTTCATTTGGGCCACAGTGACCACAAACCCAGTGTACTTAAGTATTAGCTTCTGTTCTAGGACTTTCCTTTCCATAGCTGCTGCTCCAAGAGCCCACACTGTAGCCACAACCATTTGGATACCTCCATGGCTCTGGAGACTCACATGTGGTGAACTTCCAAAGGACCTATCATTTGTTTTGTGCTTAATTGAACTGAAGTTGGCCCCAAGATAACTCCATCTACATTTCTGAATGTCCCCACCTGACTTGCAGATGTGCTCAGTCAGACATGGGTGAAGCTCCTCCCCATCCATGATATTCTAGACACAGGCCTGAAGACTTAATGCCAACACAGACTGCAGGACTTTAGAAAAAAGTGTGGGCTGCAGAAATGGTTAAAGTCTTCAGCTCTACTCTCCCACTCTCAGTTCAGAACTCCCTCCTGCACATGCCCTATGCAGCACCAAAACCCCAGGGAAGTCTTCCCCAAATTGTTCTATTCCCTATTTGTGGTCTCTTAGTCATGGGTACAATGGGCTGAGCTGGGCACACAAAGAGCAAACAGTACTAGGAACTGCCAATCCCAAGTTCACCTAGCAAATGGAGGACAACTGAACAGTCCTTGAGAGTTGTGGGAGCTAAGACCAAAAGCTTCGTAATGGTCCAGACTGTGGGAAGAGAAGACTGCGGAGAGATCAGATTGCAAAAATTGATGCCCTCATTCTGGAAATGTTCCAGAAGGTCACCAAGGGTTTCCATCTCTGGCTGCCCAGCAACCACCTGGGAAGTTAAGAACTGATGGCCCCTGGAATTCAATTCCCAGAGCTGTAGTACTAATTTCTGAGAACACTGGAGCCACATCTTAGAACTTATCACTAACAACTGAGCAGCAGCTTGCATTCAAATCTAGGACCTGCTAACACAAGGAAGATATGCCTTGCCTGACTTCTGTCTGAGCAGAGCAAAAGACCCTTTAACGGATTAGCAACATGAAGAGAGATGCATATTCATCATTCAGAAGAGGAAACAAGTTATTAAAGATAGTGGGGCCAAGAACAAGTGTAAGTCTGACTCCTGATACCAGTAGGAAGTTGCTACCTCATCTCTACCCAGCTCCAGCTTTCTATTCATGTGCAAAACACTAAAAGTAATAAACCTCTGTTATAATGGGGGGAGGGAAGTGAGTGAATGGAATAAGGCTATTTTGGTTTACCTTATTACTGTTACTTACAGCCCTATATACCAACCAAAACGATAGAGGCTGGTGGTGATGATATCCAATCACTGATCACTTTGCTTTAGCAAAAACCCAAAGAAATCAGTCAAGTAAATGGACCAATAAGGTTTCCTCTGGTATTGCATTATCTTTTTATTATGCCTTTTTATTTCAGTTTATTGGTTTTCCTGAGATCAGGCCCCATGGAGTGGGACTGTTGGAAGTCTGCAGCACAGGGTATTTGCATGCCTTCCTGCATTTATTAGTAGAGGGATTATGTACCTGAGAAGACCAGGCACCAGTGGCTTGACATTTCTGCATTTCTCTAATTTGTATATGTTTATAATATGTGTTTCTGATCTTAAAATTCTTTTTGTGTGGGCTTTCAGGAAATATGGAATGATTTTCTGCTAATAACATTAACCAAGTTATTTCTGAGAGTTGCTAATGGTTTTTTCCTATATTATTTGTTGTCTTATAATTCTGTGATTCTTTTGAAAATATTTCATGATGAGCTATTTTATAGTCCTCCTAAGACATAGATGAAACATAAACATGTACCTAACTAAGTTGGTTAATGTTGTGTTAGTTGGGATGGCTCCAGTTCTTTTCCAAGAGTTGACTCTAAATAACAGAAATTATTGTCTAGGAAACTTCTTTAGCATGCCATCTGTTCTATCATGTTTACAATTCAGGAGAAGCTTTGCAAATTTCCCCAGAATTGAGGGAAGTGTGATGCTTGAATGGAGCTTCAGGGATCTTGTAATTTTTGTAGAAAAAAAAAAACAATCTACACCAATGTCAAAAAATAGCATTTATTTTCTTAACTCTGGGATGAATCAATTGCATCATTGTTTTTGATGAGCAAATGGTCTAATATGGTTTCAAATATTTTTATCCTCTTCTGTAGTTCTTTGTATTGTTATCATTCATTGAGAATAAGGGAATAAAAATTCAGCTTTGAAAAATATCCAAAATTTGACATAGCTAAATGACTTTGTAAAACACAACAGAAGTATACAGTTAAAGGAGAGTAAAGCAATATGCCAGAAAGATATCTACGTATCTAGGTTTATTGCAGCACTGTTCACTCTAGCCAAACAGATGAACTCAGATGAGGTGCCCAACAAACAGACAGTGAATGGATAAAGAAGAGGGTGTGTGTGTGTGTGTGTGTGTGTGTGTGTGTGTGTGTGTGTGTGTGTGTGTACACAACAGGAAAAGACCCAAAGGGTTGAGAAAAGGAATATCAAAATGAATATAAGGGAAATTCAGCGAATTATAAATAAATATTTCACTGACCTTTATTCCAATGGAGTGAAAAAATCTAGAAATGGATGCATTCCTAGATAAACTCAAACTACCAAAATTTACCAGGGGAAGGGGTAAAGAAGACAAATGTAGAGAAGACTGATGGGAGAATATAGTCATAACACTCAATTTATATACATGAAAATGGAGCTAAGAAATGAGGAGATGGTGGTTTTGGAATAGAGGAGGAAGGGAGAATGATGAAAAGGGAGACACCCATCAAGATGCATTGTACAAATAGTCATGTTAAATTGATAAACTATTTAAAGATAATAAAAATAAAATCTCTACAATTAATCATTATAGAATGTTATTCATCATATATTATATAAATGCATATACATTCAATCACTTCAGATGTAAATTTCAGTTCAGATGTTAAGTTCAGTTAAACGTATAAATGAATTTATTGGAGTCAGGAACAACACCTCGCCCCGATGATCTATCTACTTTTGATTTCTAGGATCATGGGTTGAGGGCATGAAAATCCATTGCAACAGAAAAGGCTTTGTGTGGGTGATGCCTGCCTGCCATTTCAGCTGCACAGGAAATGTAAACCAGATGATCACGACTACTGTGAGCAAAATCTGAGCCCTTATCAGAAAATAAACTGCAACAACAAGGGTGTGTGGTAGCACATCTGCCTAACATGCATGAGACTCTGAATTGAACACTCAGTAGTAAAGGAGAGAGAGAGAGAGAGAGAGAGAGAGAGAGAGAGAGAGAGAGAGAGAGAGAGAGACAGACAGACAGACAGACAGACAGACAGACAGACAGACAGACAGAGAGCAAGCAGAAAAAGATTTTTCTCTCCTCCTGATTTCTTCCCTACACTTAAACAAACTGTTCTTTAAGACTCCCAAGTATTCTAATATTTTAGGTTGAGACTATAAGAAACTCCCAAGTATTCTAATATTTTAGGTAATACTGTTCTTTGAGACTATAGAAACTCCCAAGTATTTTCATATTTTAGGTAATACTTGGTCATCTCTCAGTACTAGCTTACAATATAGGTGTATAGATAAGACATTTTATACACACACACACACACACACACACACACACACAGGGGCAAGCTTTACAAATCGGAAATAGCGCTCCACTTTGTTTATTCTTTGTCTTTATCTTTAACAGGGACATATTGCAGAATTTATTTTTGACCATGAGTAAGGTATCCCAAAAGAAAGGGATGCACAGAAGAGTGGAAAACCTCACCAATGCAGGACTCACACTTCCTACAAGAGGGGCTGCTATGGTTTGGGATATACTTTACTTCACAGCCATCAGGAATTAGATGCTTCTAAGCTACCATGTCTTCAAATTTATTTCAATTAAACTTAGCAACACTCCATTTTGTTGAGATGTGGATCTTCTGATAGCCAGGGAACTTGAACTTGGCCCTCAGCAGAGCCTAAACCACATATTCTTTATCAGCAGCATGGTGCAGATGGACATGATAACCTGGCCAGTGTGACTCTTGGCCACTGTGTCCTAGAGCTTCCACATGCATGTCTGGAGCCTAGAGTGCAGACAGTCTGACATCAGAGACATAGGCATGTATTGGAAAATTCTTTGTAAAGACAACCTATACAAACAATATGCAGATAGGGTAAGCTATCAAGGAGGCTGCCATTTTCAGCCAGGGCACACCAAATGGAACTCTGTTTATTCTTAAACAGAATTTAAGGCTCCAACTAAGGAAATCAACACCTATAGGAAAACTTTGTACAAGTCATACTGATCACACATAGCAGAAATGCGATTTACACCTTGTTCCGTCTTACTTGAAAACCTGAGTTTCTAGATAAATAGAGCAAAAAGAATCAATCTTATTAAAGATTTTGTCAGCTGTAAAATTAGATAATTCTAATAAACAATAATGCTGCATATTAACATTTATTATAAGCTAGTCCTATTTTAGTTATTTAAATATCAGTCCATTTGATTCTCACACACACAAAAAAACAGATAGAAGCGAAGATTAGTCCTCATTATCCACGTGGAGAAATGGAGGCACAAAACTGGAATTGAATACTTTCTATAAGAGAAGATGAGAGACTGAAACTTTTTTTAATTGTTGGGATAATGTGTAGAGGGGTTACAGTTACATTCTTCAGATAAGTGGGTACAGTACTTCTCAAACCTTGATACCCCTTCTCCTGTTTTCATCCCCCTGTCCCCTCCCAAGTCATCTTGTTTCCCCCTTCCCTTCCCTATTTCAAATAAACAAATAAGTGTATATACCGTATACCAGTACACAAATTCAGATACAGTATAACCTCATGAGATTAATTATTAAATGGAGAAAAGAAATAACTTCACATAGTACATTAAGAACAGTATCACAAAGATAAACCTCTTATTTCATTTTGTTTAGACTCATCCTTTATGACCTTATGTACACAGCTTTTGAGCTATTGTGATCCTCTGTTAGGAAAATCCTAAATGTGTAGTAATTATTACAAATGAGTGAAACTATGAAGCCTGCGCTCCTTTGGGACTGGAAGGGAATGAAACTCTTATAAAAAGAAACATAGCTAGAGTTGGTACTCAGGAGTATCTATGGAGGGAATTCCTTGAAAATAATACAACATTTTTAAACATAAAGCAAGACTAACAACAGAAATAGCCCAGAATTACGGATAGGCTCAGAGGACTGTTGTGAAGATGTGTAGATGTAGTAATGTATGACCAACCTTTACAACAGCTTGTGGATGCTCCGTATTATTAGTTATTATCGTTATTATAAACTGCTCATCACTTGGTAATATGACTTTGGACAAGCTCGTCTCTGTTTCTATCCCTGTCTCTGTCTCTATCTCTGTTTCTATCTCTGTCTGTCTCTATCTCTGTCTCTGTCTCTGTCTCTCTCTCTGTGTGTCTTTCTCTGTCTGTCTCTCTGTCTGTCGGTCGGTCTGTCGGTCGGTCTCTCTCTCTCTCTCCCTCTCTCTCTTTCTCTCTCTCTGCCTCCATTTCCTGAGCCATCCGTAGGAATGGGGTTACAAGCCAAGGCTTCACCCTGCTATGGATAAGGAGAGAGACCTACATGCCCCATGCCTGGCATCTGTGAGGTCTCCTTTTCAGGAAAAGACAGCACCTTATTTTTCTTTTGGCCCTGCTTCGTCAGGTCGAAGGTTGAAGGTTTCAGGCACCAATATCATCTTATCTGTGTCTGTTAGTTTCACAGGATGCCACAAGTTGTTCTTTGCTTTTCCTTGATCTTTTGGCAACCCCAGACACTTCTTTGCTTGTGTATGTCATTTCTCCTTGCCCTGGTATATAGTCTTTTTGGTCTCTACATATATCCCCTCGTGACCCCGATTTCTCCTTTTTGTAAAAGCACAGTCATACTGGATTAGGATTTACCCTAACTACCTGACAAGTTCCGTCAAGGCCAAATAATTCCAAATAATGTCACATTTTAAGTCCTGGAAATCAGAAGCCAACATCATTTGGAATAAATGCAATTCACCTCCCTAAAGTATTTTAATCTGAGAAACAGAAATACATGAGCATTAAATTTTCAAAGCAAGCGCTGTGTTTTGTTTTGTTTTTGCCTAACCAGGTCTTCAAAAACCATTAACAAAAGACCAAACATTTTTTTTGCCAGTACTGGCATTTGAACTCAGGGCTTGAGCACTGTCCTTGGACTTTCTCAAGGCTAGCACTCTGCCACTTGAGCCTCAGCACCACTTCCAGCTTTTTGCTATGTATGGGGTACTGAGGAATCGAACCTGGGTCTTCGTGCATGCTAGGCAAGCACTCTACCACTAGGCCAAACTCCCGGCCCCCAAAGTTATGCAAAGTTTTATAAGGCAGTAGAGGCAGAGATAGAGTCTGTTTGGAGCTGTCAGCCATTTTCCACTAAAAGTAGATAGATTTTATTTATTTTATATCCTAGCAGTGGTGAGAATGATTTTATTAGAAAACCAAGGTACTTGTTATAAAAGTATCAATAACTCAAAAACCTATAAAGCCACTTCTTCTTTTTAATAATAGTCACTAAATTCCTCTTGAGTCACTGGTATTACATCCCTATTTTTGGCTGTTTTGTGTATTAGCAAGCCCAACGCAGAACTCTTCATATTCTTCTCAATGCATTAGCCACATCAGCACATACTTCCATAGTTGCCAATTTCTTCTCCTCATGAAACCTGATCAGGTACCTGAATTTATCTCTTGAGAGATGTATAAGAAGATTGAGTCAAGTCCATTCTGAAAATTATCTAAATTGCTGTTAATGTCTAGGTCACATCCAAATCAGAGGGGAAGGGCTTGAAGTGAGATAGTCTACAGTAAAGAAGGCATTTGCTAACTAAGCACCCTCCCTCCTCTCCAGCATCCCTGTGCCATGGGAGACATAGATGAAAGACAAACATATACAAGCCAAAGGCAATGCATCTGCAGCCTCCTTGAGTTCAGCTTCCAGAACTGTGTAATTCAGCATTTGCTATTTAAACCACCCTGTCTACAGCAATTCATTATAGCAGCCAAGCTAATGGGCATTGAGACTTTCCAGCAAAAAAGCAGTAAGGCCTTGTGGTAGAGTGCTTGCCTACCATGCATGAAGCCCTGGGTTTGATTCTTCAGTGCCAGGTACACAGAAAAAGCTGGAAATGGTACTGTGGCTTAATTGGTAGAAAGCCAGCCTTGTGCACAAAGAGGCTCAGGGATAATGCTCAGGCACAGAGTTCAAGCCCCAGGACTGGCAAAAAAAAAAAAAAGCATTCATAGCTCATTCAGCTATTACTTCAGATTAATAGTTTCATAAAAAATGTTCTTTAGACCATTCACTTTCAGATATCAGTGACCATTCCCTCTCCTGTACTTACGTTTCTAGTGGTGGTGATTTTTTTCATTTACACGCCAATTGAGTTTTCCTCACCCATGGGAGAGAATCAGCTATGAAACAGCTGATTTTGGATGCCTATTTACTATCCTTTGATGTTAGTGAGATTGTCAGCTTTGTGGTACAAGAGGTATATTTTAATAGTGTATATACCATTTGATTAAGAGATAAAGTGTAATGGGATGTGGTTTATGAGACTCATTAATCATGCTTTAGAGACTCTAGTTGATCTTCTGATATGTATTTCCATATTAAAGTACATGTCTTTTTAATGAACTCCCGCCTCCAAAGACATTTGCCAAACTCTTTTATTTGTTTCCAATCTAAACACCTAATGAAATGGCAATTCCTAAATGAGTACTTCCTTGAAGGAAAAAAAATGCCAACTTTTTCTTTTTCTTTCTTTTTTTTTTGTTTTTTTTGCCAGTCCTGGCCTTGAACTCAGGGCCTGAGCACTGTCCTTGGACTTTCTCAAGGCTAGAGCTCTAGCACTGAGCCTCAGAACCACTTCTGGCTTTTTGTCTATGTACGTGGTACCGAGGAATCGAACTCAGGCCTTTATGAATGCTAGGCAAGCACTCTACCATTAGGCCAAACTCCCGGCCCTATGCCAACTTTTTCTTATCTAATCAGTCACAAAATATAGATGTGTCTTATACTTTAAAAATCATATGTGGGAGTAGGCAAATGGAGAAAGAAAGAGTGGGCAAATACAGTGAAATGGAACTAGGAAAATTGGGGATGAACGGGGTGGGAGAGATGAGGGAGAATTAGGCTCTAGACTAAGCATTTTTAGGGGTGTCATATCAAAATGGAAACTTTTGAGTTGTGTTGCTAACAACAAATATCAAGAAAGTAAAAAAGATACTCCAGAGAATATAAAAAATAATTTACAACTCATAAGTCTCATATGGAGGACCCAAGACTCATATCCAAGATATAAAACTTCAGAAATAAAGATATCCATCTATGAAAAATTATATACAATTTTTGAGTTTAATATGGAGAGAGTAGCATATACTTGGGATGGGGGGAGAGGTTGGGATAGAAGGAACTTGAATTTGAGGTGAGTCTGGGCAACAGAGTGAGATCTTAAAACAAACACACACATGATACTTAGCACCAGATGAAGATCCAGGTTAGAATAGAAGGATAAAATACAGGATGCTGATATTTGAATTTTAAAAGAAAATCACAGCAGGATTAATTATGAAGCTAAAAACTGAAGAAAAGAATACCTAAATGTACATTAGCAGGTAAATGAATAAGACCATAAATATACATAATCAAATATCATTCAGCTATACAAAGGCATGGAACACTGAAGCATCACGCTAAGTGAGAGAAACACAGACACCACAGACCGCAAGACTCTATTTACATAAAATGTAAGAAGAGAGAAAGTACATCGAGAGAATTAGATTTGTGGTGTCCAGAGACAAAAGTATGGGTGGGAATGGGGAATATGGGGTTGGCCTATGTGAGGTTAGCAATGATCAAAAATTAGATAATGGCATAGTTGTGTAAGCCTAAGAATAAGCTGCCTTAGCTTGGTGAACTTTGTAATTTCTGAGGAAAAAGATTTTAAGAATTAAAGAGGTGCCAGGAGTTTGGCCTACGGGTAGAGTGCTTGCCTTGCATGCTTGAAGAGCCAAGTTCACTTCCTCAGTACCATATACATAGAAAAATGCCAGAAGTGGTGCTGTGGCTCAAGTGGTAGAAGTGCTCAGGCCTTGAACTCAAGCCCCAGACTGGCAAAAAAAAGAAAAGAAAAGAAAAAGAATTAAAGAATGTTTTCAAGGTCCTGGCAGGTTCTCAGATGCTGGTAGCCTATAATCCCGGAGCATCTCACTTCAGACCAAGCTCCAAAACAAATTCCTTGAAACTCCAGCTCAAAAATCACCAGCAAAAAAAAAAAAAAGAGGCTGTAGATGTGGTAGAGTGTCAGGATAACAAGCAAGCCAAGCAGTCATGAGGCTCCAGGTCAAATGCCAGTACAGACACACACACACACACACACACACACACACACACAATCTACAGGTAAGGATCAAGGTTTAATTCTTCTCCCTGTGGTTTTCTTGACCTATTGTGCTTTTTTCCTATTTCATTTATTTTTGTTCTTGTCAATATTTTCTTTTCCTTGCTTTCTTCAGATTTAATTTACTATTTCTTTCCCAACTTTTAAAAATGAAACCTGAGCACATTGATTTTTGTCTTTCCTTCTTTCCAAATAAATGCATTTTAAGAACAGACATTATTCTTTTTTGTCAGTCATGGGGCTTGAACTCATGAACTCAGGGCCTGAGCACTGGACTTAGGCTTTTCTCAGTCTACCACTTTACCACTTGAGCCACAGCACCACTTCTGGCTTTTTCTGTGTATGTGGCACCAAGGACTCGAACCCAGGGCTTCATGCATGCTAGGCAAGCACTCTACAACTAGGCTACTCTCCCAGCCCATAAACATTATTCTTGAATCATTATCTGAGCCACATCCCAATGTTCACATGTATGCTATTTTTAGTATGTAGTTCAAAAATACTTCCAATTTGCCATGTGATATGTTCTTAAAGTAAAAATTATATCTGAATATAATACATAGTTCCAGAACATAAAAGAATTTCTAAGTATATTTTGTTAAGGAAGGCAAAGTTAATGGCATAGTGGTAAACATCCAAAAACTGTGCTAATGAGCTGGGCAATGGTGAAGCACTGGCCCATCAGTCATGACTCCATTAGGTGTCAGAAGACAGCCATCTAAGACAAAGACTTTCCCCCAGGAGTGGAAGACATGACTGAGCTATCAGTTGTACATCTCATTGTTGAAGCACAAGGAGTAGAAGCAAGGCAATACGATGCCTTGATAGAACACATTAAGATGGGCACAGTGACTCACATCTGTAATCCTAGCCATTCACAAGGCTGAGATCTAACAATGGAGGTTTATGTTGTAAGGTAAGAATACAGAGAAGCCCCATTTTTGAGAGGTCAAATGTTGGAGTCTTTATTTAAAAGCCAGTGACTGCCTGATGGACTCCTGTCTCAAAGACTAGAAGCCAGAAAATACACTTAATTCGGAAGTTAGGAAACAAGCTAGAGAGGAAAATAACAACAAAAACAATACCAACAAACCAATTCAGCTCCAAAGGAGACCTGGATTGGAATGTCATGGTGACTGGAGAACAGCCAGGAGACAGGAGACAGGATGGGAACACAGAAACATGTGGCACAGTGTAATGGCACCTGAGCTGGTCCAGGCCTAAGAAGAATCAGGTCAGGGGGCAGGGTCACAGGAAATTCCCAGTTCCAGGCTCTGGACTAACAGGTCTAGTAACCTATCACCAAGTGCCACTTCCTCTCCAGGGATTCAGGTATTCCCCTTACCTGGGAGGAAGGGTCCCCTCCCCCACCATGAAGACAAGATGCCAGATTTTGCTCTCTACTGTGTAGTTAATATGGCATCAGCCAGACCTGACCCCTTTACTTCATTAGAAGCCAGAACAGGCAGGAAAGTCAGTGTGACTCTCTCCTCCAATTAACTACCAAGCAGCCAGAAGTAGAGCTGTGGTTCAAATGGTAAATCACCACTTTGAGGCAAAAAAAAAAGCTCAGAGGCAGCACCCAGGCCCCAACTTCAAGTACCAGTAGCATCTAGGAGGTGCGTGCACACACACACTCACACACAATTCAGTAACTAGCATTAGATCCCAAAAGCAGTGTATGCACGATTGTGTAGATGCTTCAAGCTTCCTTTCTCCACTGGGCACACAGAGTGGCATTACTTTAACCAGTTAGAAGCATCTGCCTTTGGCCCTCCAGGCTTTTCAGCTAAACCTTTGGGTACTAATTTGCAGGGCCTCTTTTCCCATGGTCCCAAACTCTAACCTTGTCTTCTAAGATCACTGAAAAACTTACCCTGTGCTTTTCCACTTTTACCATAAAGGGTTTATAGCCATCTATCCTGGGCCTCAAGCTGTGTGTTTGAGGCTTGAAACAGGAATGACCCTGTGCACTTGCAGTGATTGCTCAAGCCTTGTCTTTATACCCAGAACTGATGCTTGCCTCTAGGATAAAGGTAACGAGTTCATCTCAACTCCTGCCCCTCCTTCCTTCTGTGGCTCCTAAGGCCCACTATGCCCCACCTCAGATGAGCTCCACTGCCTTGAGAGGGTGATTGGTGTGTTTGCTAATTGTACAGATGGGAAGGTAGGCCTGCAGCTTGATTCAGACAGAGAATAGAGAATGCCTTTCAAACTGTTTGTGTCAAGTAATGTACTTTCCATCTCTTGGAAACTATTTTTTAAAAATTCAGCTTTTTTTGTGGATTTCTGTGATTGAAATATGCAGATTTAATTTTTAAGTGTGTGCCAAACAATACTAATATTGGGGCTCCATTGTAGTCTTTTTTGTTTCTGTAGATTTTTCTTTTCCCTGGATTCATTTAAAGTGATAATCAGGGGTTATCTTGATTATGGGCCAGATGCAAGATTAGGAAATATTCTTTTGAGATTATTCATAATATAAATGGATTCTGGTGCTTATGGCTCAGCAGAAAGGGGTGGGGGGAGGGAAGCGGGGACAAAAACATGAGAAGAGGTATCAATGTGCGAGAAGTAATGCATCTACTACCTGACTACAGTTACAAATGTAACTGTAACCCCTCTATTCATTAACCCAACAATAAAATTAAATTAAATTACTTTTTAAAAAAACCCACCTGAAAAAGTCAACTTGAAGCAAGAAAGACCCAGTTTAGCTCAGGGTTTCCAAGCTTTCAGTCCATGGTTACTTAGCTTTATCCCTGTGGCCTTTGGTGAGGAAAACAGGTATATAGCCGAATTTAGGAAGTCAATGTTTGCTTCCTGCTTATGTCCTGCATTTCCATTTACTTCTTGATATTTGTTTTAGATGGGATCATTAAAGCAAGTAATAGAAAAGAAGAGGAAGAGAGAAAGAAGGGTGGGAAGGAGGGGGGATGGAAGGAAGGAGGGGAAAGGGAACTAATTCTTTTAAAGTAGTATTTCTAAGACTATGGTGATCTTACCTCCCCCCTGAGAAGATTTTATCATTTGTTCTACCAAGCACCCAGTGGTACTGGTTATTGTTACCACTTTAAAAAAACATTTTGTGGTTACCCACCTGGATTCTGATCTGTTCTGCAATCCCCAGAAGCTCTTCACCCCTGGATTTAGAAATTGAAAGAAGCTATTAAATGCTAACAGTAAGAAGAAGTTGAATACATAAAGCCTAAAAGCTATTGGTGGCTGTATTTCCTGCTATGGAGAGAACAATCCTCATCTGAAAGAGGTTAGAAAGTCAGAAACAGAGAAGATAGTGAGGACGGTGGATGATACCTGGGCCAAGCTGGCTCTGGGCTGTGCACTACCTTCGGCTCATCTATGCTCACCATGAGCGTAGGAATGGATGCTGCTGTGATTTGAGCCCCTGACTCCAGTTGCTCCAAAGGCCCAGCCAAGCCAGCATTGAAATGCTGGCTCTCCCACCCTGCAGCTCAGATTTTCTCAGATTTGCTAAGCACTCTTGGAAGTGACCTACTCATTTCCCTGTCACAGGTCTAGGACTTAGGGTTGCCAGGCCTTGCTTTATAAATAATGGTCCTATTTCCAGATTCTTCATTTCTATCCATCAAAAGAGCTGTTATTGACTTGCAAACCTGTTGCAAATCTTTCCTAAAGTTGGTCATTAAGTAAATAGGTCACCCAGAAGACTTTCAATTAAACAGTACAGATCCTTTGCAATGGCCCTAGAAATGTATTTATAATTTACAGTTATTACACATGAAAATTGTATTAATCACAAATGAGATTTAAAAAAAACACTTCACAAATCCCATGAACAGATCTTCTCTGTGCTTTGTAATTCTTTTTTTTTTTTTTTTTGCCAGTCCTGGGCTTGAGCTCAGGGCCTGAGCACTGTCCTTGGACTTTTCTCAAGGCTAGAGCTCTACCACTTGAGCCTCAGCACCACTTCCAGCTTTTTTCTATGTATGTGGTACCGAGGAATTGAACCAGGTCTTTATGCATGCTAGGCAAGCACTTTAACCACTAGGCCAAACTCCCGGCCCTGTGCTTTGTAATTCTTATCCATGGTTTTTGAAAATGTGATTGGCATCATTCTGAAGATACATTTTTTGCTAGTCCTGGGGTTTGAACTCAGGGCCTGGGCACTGTCCTTGAGCTTTCTTGAGGCTAGCAGTCTACTACTTGAGTTACAGCACCACTTCTGGCTTTTGGGTATATGTTTACCGAAGAATCAGACCCAGGGCTTTGTGCATGCTAGGCAAGTACTCTATCAATATGCCTGCTCCCGGTCCCGAAAATACATTCTTAAGTACCCTATATAGTTAACATTTCTCTCCACACTGATCAGAAGTACACAGAAAATAATAGCTGAGAAGATCTGGAAATTTTTCATTATTCAAGCACAGAAGAAAGCAAGGAGAAAGTGAAGCTCTCTGGTTAAGTCTCTTTCTTTGTCTGATGAAATCTTCAATTTGGCCCTAGGGAGAATTAAAGCTGTGTCTCACTCTTATTAGCTTAAAATTTCACTCTATTCCACATTTTAATTTAGAGCAAAGCAGGATTTATTTAATTATCATATTTAATTATTCCTATTTAATAGTCCCACTTAAGCACTAATATTGAGAAGATAACATGACTTGCAAAAATTACAAATCTGCTATGTGAGCCTTGAACGAAAAGACAAAAAGACTCCATTTATTCCTTTTTTCACTTCCCAGGCATGCCAAATTTAGGGAATGGCAAGGAGAGTCAGTTTGCAAAGTTGAGACTGAAGTGCAAGGAGATGCCAAGGAGGGGAAGTCAGCTGCTTGGCCACTCTCCAGACGGCTGTTGCACTGCTCTGCATGCTACTCTGGGAATCAGAAGACTCCCTTTAACTCGAGCCTGTTTCTCATTCATCTTACACAAGCCAGCACTAACCCTCCAGGCACCACTGAGACCGCATAGCTGTGACTTGCTTTGTCTGGGGAGAAGCTCATTTCCTGGCTCTATGAAGAGATCAGTGGGCACTGTGCACTGGCAGCCTGCTCTACCTGCTTCCTTCCTATTACTCTGCTAAAAGTAGGGCTTGTGACACAAGGAGATTGGATGGATGTATAAGCATGGTAGGTGGCCATGAATGACTTTCGAGGACGAGAATGAAATACTGAAATCACAGTGAAGCTTTAAGGTGCAGGATCATGGATGACCTCAAAAACCAAGTTGAAAGTGAAAGCAAGTGAGAGATCTGATGAGTCCCAAACAAGCAATCCAAACTGTGACTGTGCCCTCTTCCATTTGGGGCTTGACAGTCTCCATTCTAGGTCCTCTGCACATATCTGTAGGCCCCTGCTACATCTGTGAAACACCTTCCACCCACACCTGAACTCCACCCTGCTTCCACGCTGTCTTCAGTGACCAGCTGCACCTGCAGAGTACCTCCTGCCTCTGGTCCCATGAGTGTATAAGGAGAGGAGCCATTTTTCCTTCTCCCATGGGAAAACTGGCCTTGTCAGCTCCGCTGGCAATTAACCCCCTTTGCTCCACATGATATATCCATGTTGTCTTCTGGGATAGGTGCCTTGACAAACCAATCTATTATTTAGAAGTATACTTTTAAAGGAAAAAGCACGGATCTAACACAAACTCTAGATGTGTGTTATCCCTGAAGGCAGGAAGAGGATGTAATTTGGGATAGAATACTACTGATTTCCTCCCATTAACTCATATTGTCATAATATAAGACAGCTTATCTGCATTTTATAGATGATATCACATCTTTCCATCTGTCAGGCCTTGTGCAAAGAATGGTTTGGTTTGGTTTTCATTTTAAGGAAGTTTCTACTCTCATACTCATATCACAGTACTGTACAGTGAATCCAGTCAGTAAGATACAAAGAAGCCACATTTCGAGAGGTCAAATTGGGAGTCTTTATTAAAAGGCTGGGTACATCAGACTATTGTCACAAAGACCTGCAGCCCTGAAAATACACTTAACACGTTTAAAAAACCAGTCATGAAAGCAGGAGAGGGACAAAAAGCCGAAAAATAATACCAGCAGTTCAAATCAACCCTAATGAAGAGCTGAAGTGAGACATCATATTGATCAGAGTAGGGCTAGGAAACAGGCCATCACACAAGGTCTGGCCCTGGTCTGACCCTCAAATCTGGTCAGGTCTGGGGCCCAGGTCACAGAAAATTCAGAAGTCTCCCAAGTGCAAGCCACAGGACTGACAGGTCCAGTAACCTATCATTCAAGACCCCGCCCCTGCCTCCAGGAATTCAGGCACACTCATCTCCTGGGAGGTGGGGCCAAACAACAGGATACATTTCCCTATCCTCCCTGGGTCTAAACTAAATGGTTTATCTGCAGTTCAAAGAATGGCATGTCCAACCTGTAGGCCTTGAAAGCTGAGTGGACAGCTCCCATCACCTGGTTAGGAGCCAGTATGACTGTGAAAACAAGATAACTTACTTAGACGTGGTCTTTCCCTTACTTCAATAGAGTCAACAGAGAATTAGGGTAGCTTATTCAAGGTCTTCACCTAAGTGGTCTTGGTAGACTCTGTCCCAGCAAGGCTTCCAGGCTGGAAAAATCTCAACCTCTGCAGCACTGTATTAAGGTACTATGAAAGCCTGCCTATGTGTGATTTTTGCCCATAATACTTCTGACACCAAAGATCCCTAGGTTTGCGTTTGGTTACCTAATTTCATTAACTCAGAGGGTTGTCAACCTTGACAATGCAGATTGGAGGCCAGATTGCTTGTCTCCACAGCTCCAACTGAAGGCACACAGTGTGTTCTGAGTTCTTAGGAGACAGTTCTAGCAACCCAAATGTAGAGAGCCGCCAGGGCTTCAGGGTCAGTATGACATAGGCTGAGAGCTCAGAGTTTGGCATGAGACCCATCAGAATCTCTCTCTCTCTCTCTCTCTCTCTCTCTCTCTCTCTCTCTCTCTCTCTCTCTCTCTCTCTCTCTCTCTCTCTCTCTCTCTCCCTCTCCCTCTCCCTCTCCCTCTCCCTCTCCCTCTCCCTCTCCCTCTCCCTCTCCCTCTCCCTCTCCCTCTCCCTCTCCCTCTCCCTCTCCCTCTCCTCCCTCCCTCCCTCCCTCCCTCCCTCTCTCTCTCTCTCTCTCTCTCTCTCTCTCTCTCTCTCTCTCTCTCTCTCTCTCTCTCTCGCTCTCCCTCACTCTCTCTCGCTCTCTCCCTCATTGGTCATAGGGCTTGGATCGTTGAGCCACAGTGCCACTTTCTAGTGGTTAATTGGAGATAAGATTCTCATGGTCTTTAGTGCCTGGGCTGGCTTTGAACCACAATCCTCAGATTTCAGCCTCCTGAGTAGTTAGATTACAGGTGTGAGTCACCATGCCAGATTTCTGACTCCGTTTCTTAACATTAATAATGTGACCTTGGGCAGATATTTCACTGCTTTAAATTCTATTTCTCTAGCTACAAAAGTCCACTTCACAGCCTGCTGTGGGTATTGTATCAGATAATGTGCGGGCTGGGATGTAGCTCAGTGGCAAAGCGCTTGCCTAGGAAGTGCAACGTCCTGGGTTCGATCCCCAGTGCCAAAAAAGAAAAGACAAAAAAAATACAGTTAAAAAAAAAACCCCAACAGATAATGTGCATAAAATTATAAAAACTATGAGTCCAAAAGCATAGATGCCAAACAACATGGTATCCTTATTTTAAACTCTCAATTCAGTACCACTAAAGCTGACAAAACCCTCAACCAACTTCAGTGCATGCACCCTTCATCTACAAATGTAAAGATTAAAATGAAGATTCTAGTGTGGAAAGCCTGAGATAGGGCCTGAAAAGCTCATTTCTGCAAATGACAAGGATGCTGGTCTTAAGAGTACCACTTGAGAAACAAGGGTCACAAGGCACGAAGAAGTCACGAACTATAATCCTAGCTATGCAGAAGTCTGACATCTAGAGGATGGCAGTTTGAAGCCTGCCTAGGTTTAAAAAAATTTCAAGAGACTCCTATCTTCAATAAACCAGCAAAAAGCCAGGCTAAAGGCATGGCTCAAGTGGTAAAGCAAGTTCCATGATAAGTCAAGTGTAAGGCCCTGAATTCAAACCATGGTATGGCTAGGATTTACAATAAATAAATCAACAAATAAGTACTTGTAGAGCTGATACCTGCTTAAGTAAAAAGAGAAGGAAAAACAAAATTAAAAACTATCTGACTTTAAAATTATCAGTGCAGTCTGTGATGCAATGTCCACTCCATGCATCCTTGTTAACTATTACACTTCAAGAACAGAAGTTGTCTATGCCCATGGCTTTATTGTCTCCATTTATGTGATTTTATAATCTTGTGCCTTCATCAACATGGTTTTATTATTGGAGAACATTCTTGCTCAATAAGATAAAGCTGAAAAGAGCTGTATTAGTCATTTTGAGAATATTCAGAAAAAATACTTTCCATGAATATTTGGCTACTTAAGTAATCCATATATCTTTCATAATACGAAGCCATATCCTAAATATTTCAGAGGATTTTTATTTTTATACTTGTATTATTTTTGGTGCTGATCCTGGAGTTTGAGCTTAGGGCCTGCCTGGATGATGTCCCTGAATTTTTTTGTTCATGGCTAGCACGCTACCACTTGAGCCATAGCTCCATTTCCAGTTTATTTAGGTAGTTAATTAGAGCTAAGTGTATTATGGAACTTCCTGGCCTGGATGGCTTCAAACCTTGATCCTCAGATCAAATGTCAGCTAGGATTACAGGCCTGAGCCACTGATGCCTAGCTCAGAAAATTTAATGTTAATCAAGTCCCTGAAGCAAAAGACTTGTTCTCAAACCAGACTCAGCATCACACACAGGTTCTTCTTTGTTCTACATACATGGAGATGCTACTACAAATCTGTTAGTATTTGTTCCCCAGCCCCAAGTTTTGCATGCTCCAGCCTCAGCCCCAGTGTATTTAGAATGTGGATTCATGAATGAAGTTAGCCTCGTTATAAGAAGAAGCCTCAGAGAAAACTCTCTCTTCATTGCATATGGAGCTGAATCAGACACATTACCTTAATCTTAGACCTCCCAGACCTCAGAACCAAGAGAAATTAATTCCTTTGTTTAAGACACCTGGTCTTTCTACTAGCTCCCTGGAGTGTAAGGGTTGGAAGATAGATTGTTGAATGACAGCAGTGTCACTTCGGATTGTTATCTCGGGGCTCTAGCTTCCTAGTTCCAGTTATGTGATGGGTAGGCAAGTTATAGTGCTATGAAAGAAAGATCACTCCTCAAAATGTTATTATCTCATCCTCTCCCTCTGCTTCTGGCAACATCTTTCCTTTCATGCTCCAAGCTTTGGGCATCTTTATCCCTATCCAGAGTCTTTCAGCAAAACTCAGTGCTCTTTTGATTTTATGTGGGTATGAATGATGAATCTGTTAGGCATTGACGCGTTCTGAAGAGTTTGAAAAGTCTTCATTGCATTGCTTATTTAAATATGCCATTTCTTCTTTAACCATTTAGTCAATAATTTTTGAAAATGTATTAAATTTTAAACACTCTAGGTGGTAGAGTCAGGAATTAGTATAAGACAAAATATAATAATAATAATAATAATAATAATAACAAAGTATGTGTGTATGCGACAGCAGAAGGAACCACAAACATGAAACATTAAAACTTCTAATAGAAAAAGAATTCGGTCTCGTAGGGAAGGTTTGTGGAAAGAAAGTCGTATCATTAGACAGCTGACAATAAGCTGATAAAGTTTGGAATCTTGCTTTGGTACAGTTATGAAAAAATGAACAAGTACCATGTTTGTCTGAGTTGTGCTGAGATCTCATGTGGCTTATGAACCTGGGGACAAGGAAACAAAAGAGACCTGCCTACTCAACATTTTTGATGACATGTGGACCCTCTGTGTAGAGTAGCACTTATCAGCTCTAATTCAATTGCTTTTTTCCCTATCAATTGAACTCAGCAGACAAACACACAATGTGCCCGATTTTAACTTTTGCTGCTGTTTAATTCATGACTGATGTCTGAAGAATGGCCTTATTACAATGGATATAATAATCTCATTTCTACCGTATTGAGTACTAGAAAGGAAGAATCCCCTGGCCCAGAGTAAGGACACGTACCAGATAGTTGCTTAACAAACCACTGTTTATGAGTTAAAATAAATTCTGCATGCATTACAGACAAGGAAAGAAATTAATCCTGGAGAAAACAGGTCAATTCAATATCATCAGTCTAAGGAAATTACTTCTTAGACTTGTTGAGTATCATATTTAGGCTATTTACATTAACCCAAAGCAGCTTGTCTTCCAACCCATCTCCCACTAGTTTGAATCACTGTCCTGGCTGTTTTCTGGTTGTTGTTGCTTTGTTTTGTCTCTTTGTATTTGTGGCTGTTGTTGTTCAAAGGAAAGAGAATTGACTGGGATAATTTTACATCTTAAAAAAATGGCTATGAGCATCTTCTATCTTAAGCAGAGCACATGTTTACTATGCACATTCATTTTTCATTTTATTCATAGGTATTTCATTTCTTTTTATTATCCTGGATAACCAAGAGGAGATAATATGACTCTTAAAAGCAAATATTAGAAATTCTCATGACATTAAAATGTATGTTTGCTTTATTCTATTTATGTGTTAAAAATCTATTAAGCAAAATCATCAAAGATGGGATTTCTTTGTGAACATTCTACCTTCTATACCTGTATTGAGGCACAATTATAGCTTTTGTTACTACATAGAAAAATTTAGGCTAGGCTCAGGTGGGTCACACCTGTTTTCCTAGCTAGTCAGGAGGCTGAGATCTGCACATCACAGTTTGAAGCCAGCTCAGTCGGGAAAGTCCTTGAGACTCTTAGCTCCCATTAATCACCAAAAAAGAGGAAGTTGTGCTGTGGCACCAAAAGGTAGAGAGCTAGCCTTGAGCCAAAAAACTCAGGGACAGCACATAGGCCCTGCATTCAAACCCCATGTAACTACAAAAAGAAAGAAAAGACAGAAGGAAATTGTATGTCTTTGAAATAGACAAAAGAGATTCCTGATGGTACCTTCAATTAAAGGCTATAGGCTCTAGAAATTGCTTCACTCTATAATTACATAATTTTACTAGGCTATTTTAAAATCTATATGGATACGTGTTAACTTGTAGTAAACTGACACCAATGAAAACACCTTTTGTCTTTGAGAATGTGAACGAACTATCTGGGAACCAGTGACTAACTACTTAAGAGGCTGAGATAGGAGTATTGCAATGCCACCACAGGCAGAAAAGACCGTGAAACTCTTCTCTCCAATTAACCAGCAAAAGCCAGAAATGGAGGCGTTTCTCAAGTGGTAGAATACCAGCTTTGAGTGAAAAAGCCAGGTAAAGATGTGAAGCCCAGAGTTCAAGCCCCAGTGTGCATGTGTGTGTGTGTGCGCACATACAGAGAAAGAAAGAATATAAACTTGATACTTCCAGTTGTAAAATAATTGACTATTAACCAACCAATAGACACAACAGCTTTTAAAATTCATTTTAACATTTCCCACACTATAATTTAAACATGTAGAGTAAATAAAACATAATTTCTGTCATTAAAAATTCTCTTTTAACACCATATTAAACTACAGTAACAAATGCTCAGTTAATTAATAAATGTACTAATTACTGATTTAGTTATTGATAATTACTAAGATGTGAAAGGGAGACGTGGCCTTCTACCATTTTAATCAGCTCAGCAAATTAGACACAAAATACTTAGAACGGAAGAGCGACAAGGTACTAGCTTAAAATCTAATCCATGTAAAACCCAGTTCATTGCACCAAGATTTTCCTGTTCACTTGACAGTAATTCACCTGTTTGCCACCCAAGTCTATTGCAGTTGCTGCAATAGGATGAAGAGAGCCACTTTATCTCCAATAAACCACTCAGAAAAGGCTAAAAGTGGCACTGTAGCTCAAGTGATAGAATGCTAGCCTTGAGCAAAAGCAGATCAGGGACAGTGCCCAAGCTCTGAGTTCAAGCTCCAGGGGAAAAAAATACATTTGGAATGAGACTGGAAGATTGGAGAAAGGTTGAATAAATAGAAGCTCCATAAAAAAAAATTCCCTCAGTCAGCTTGTCCATGAAATAGTTACTGGGTTCACAATAATTTGCCTTTGCAATAAAGATTCCTTACCCTAAACAAAGCAAAAGCTCACCAGGTTTATCAGACATGGACCCTGCAATGCTTATATAGGCTAGAGCCATGAAGAAGAGAACACAGTGAAGTGTCACCAAGTCAGCAGCCTTCAATGCAAAAACAACAACAACAAAAAGGCAAAAAACACCTCTTGTAAAATAATACCCACCTGGGCCAAAGAAAGGGCCCAGGAAATATTCGTTGTATGAATGAGCCATCCGTAGAATTTAGAGTTGCGGTCTGCAGTTTACAAACTATGTAAGTGTTGCCTGCAAGATGGGAGGAAAGGAAGAAATGCATCCCACAACTACTAGGAACAAGGAGTTTGCAAGGCAATCATGCCAACACAAACAACTATACACAAAAATGCGTCCCTAGATTTATTATGGCTTTGGCTGCTCCTATTTTCCCCGTGAAAGCAGATTTAAAGTATGGCAAGTACGATGGTGAGGTCTCTCCAAAGTTCTGATATTTTATAAAGACGATCTTGTGCAATAAACTTGAATTACAATATTTCTGCAAATATTCTGAGCCCCTTTCTTGCTCTCTCCTTCTGACTATTCCCACTACCCACGGTAATATCATTCCACAGGTCTCTAGACTTCAAATGGTTTTTTATTTTTCTATGTCGCAGAGCAGGATATTTTTATTGTCTTATCTACAAATTCACTCTTTGTTTCCTCTGGTGAATTCACTTTGTTTATAGAATTCCCCTTGGGAGATTTTTTTTTAATATCACAGCATGTTTTTCAGCTCTAAAAAAATCCATTTTGTTCTCATTCCTTGCTGAGACTTTTTGTTTTATTTTTTGTTTTACGATCATCTCAAATCCTTATTAGATAATAGCATAACACACTATTTGGTATCCTTGAATTTCTGTGCAGATTTTTGGATTTGTTTGTCAATATTTGCAAGATGGGATTTGAGGAGAGACTGTTGTATTGATTCTATAGATCAGTTGAAGGAGTATTGACATTTATTTTTCTTCATGATACATGAATGCAACCAAGGATGGCCTGAACTTACAATTTTCATATCTTACTGAGTCAACTTCTCTAATGCTAGGACTACAGGCATTTATCACTATATACAAATGAGGATTCCAATCTTAACAATAGTCAATCTTTTGATACATGGACATGAAATATCTTTCAATTTACTTACATCTAACTTCTTTTAACTCTATTTTGTAATTTGAAAAGTTAAATTTTTAGATTTCTTTGTTAAGGGTATTCCAAAGTATTGGGTTTTTCTGTTGTTTGTTTGTTTGTTTTTGTTGGTCATGGGGCTTGAACTCTGGGACTGGGCGCTGACCTTGAGCTCTTCAGCCTTGAGCTGAAGAGCCCTACCCCTTGAGCTACAGTGCCACTTCTAATTTTCTAATGGTTAATTGGAGATAAGAATCTCATGGACTTTAGTGCCCGGGCTGGCTTTTGAACTGTGATCTTCAGATCTCTACCACCTGAGTAGCTAGGATTACAGGCGTGAGCCATCACGCCTGGCTGAGTATTGTATTGCTTATGATGTTATTATAAATGGAATTCCTTTCTTTGTTTTTTGTTTTGCTTTGTTTTTACTATTCCTGGGGCTTAAACTCAGGGCCTGGGCATTGTCCTTGAGTTTTCTCAAGGCTAGTGCTCTACTACTTGAGCCACAGCACCACTTCCAGCTTTTTCTATGTATATGGTACTAAGGAATCAAACCCAGGGCTTCATGCATGCTAGACAAGCACTCTACCACTAGACCACATTCTCAGCCCTGGAATTACTTTCTAAAAGAATGTGATTTAAAAAATAATAATAAGGCCCGGAGTTTGGCCAAGTGGTAGAGTGCTTGCCTAGCATGCATGAAGACCCAGGTTCAATTCCTCAGTAACACCTATATAGAAAAAGCTGAAAGTGATGCTATGGCTCAAATGGTAGAGCGCTAGCCTTGGAGAAAGTCCAACGACAGTGGTCAGACCCTCAGTTCAAGCCCCAGAACTGGCAACAAAAAATAATAACAATAGCAGATGTTGGCTGTGATTTGGCCAAAAGGAAATGCTACTACAATGTGGTGGGAGTATACATTGGTTCAACCACTCTGGAAGGCAGTATGGATAGTCCTTAAAAGACTCAACATACACTACACTATGATCCAGCAATCCCACTCCTGGGCATTTATCCAAACAAACACAAACAAGGCCACACCAAAGCTTCCAGTACAACTATGTTCCTTATAGCATTTACCATAGTTAAGATACAGAACCAACCCAAATGCCCTTCCGTGGAGGAATGGATCAAGAAAATACATAATGGAATTCTATGTTTCCATCAAAAAGAATGGCATCACCCCATTCATAAGACAAAGGAAAGACTTGGAAAAACTCATATTAAGTGAAGTAAACACAATCCAAAGAAACAAAGGCTCCATAGTTTTCCTCATTTATAATATCCAGAATATGTCCAGGATAGTCCTAGAAGAAGATCACAATAGCTCAATAGATATGTACATGTGACCATATAAAATGATGCTACTCAGAATGAACTCCAAATACGGAAACAAGAGTTTTTCTCTTATTGATGGTATTTTTCAATGTACTGTGTGATATTATTTCTTTCTTCTTTTCTTTTTTTCCCTTCAGTTTAATCCCTGTTAGCACTGTTTTTGATTTTGGTACCCTGTGTCTTGCATGTATGTTTATCTGATTTGGGGAAGGAGAAGGGAATAACAAAATGGTGAGACAAAGAGTCAACCAAGACAACAGTGATACTCACAAGATACTATGTTGGAAATGAACTTAACAACTTGGGATGGGGAGAGTGGGAGGAAGGAATGTGGGAGACAAATGAGGGAGAGGCAACAATGTTCCATGAAGAATGTACTCACTACCTTAGTTATGAAATGGTAACCCCTCTATATATCACCTTTACAATAAAAAAGAACATGGTAAAATATATGTAGCAAGATTTACCAGCTAAACTATCTTAAGTGTGCAGTCCAGTGGCATTAGTACCTTGACATCGTTGTGTAACCATCATGTATCTACAGCTCTAAATCTTCCATCATCCCAACAGCTGTGTGCCCATTTCCTAGCACCTAGTGATCACTTTCCTACCATCTATCTTTGTGGATTTTACTATTTTACCTCCTATGGTAAATATAGTCATACCGCAGGTGTCCTTTTGTATCTGAGCTATTTAATCCAGCACCATTTCTTCAAGGCTTACTTGTATTGTAGCGTGTACCACATTTATTTCTTTTTTTAATGTTTCATAGTATTGGATTATGTAATATATACTTCCTTTACATTATAGATCTCATGAAAGAGGGGAGGCAAACGTGCACTCAGCATTCCATTGTGAAACAAAAGACCCGTAGTAAAACTTGTGATGAGTGCTTGATACTCTCTTAGCATTTGTAAATTTAAATTGAACTAAATTCATTGTATTGGGACTTCAGATAATATATTAGGTTGCATATAGTACCGCTTTAAGTTTTTTAAATTTACAAAATTGGAATATCATTTAATGCAACTCAGAGAATCTGAATGCATTTTATAAATGTTCATTTTAATAATGCATACACTTTCTGTTACCAGTCCTGTGACTTGAACTCAGGGCCTATGTTCTACCACTTGAGCAACAGTACCACTTCTGACTTATTCTGTTTTTGTGGTATGGAGGAATCAAACTCAAGGCTTCTTGAATTCCCAGCCAGCATGTATACTTAGACAGTTTTCAATTATATAAGTATATTCTGTGTATTTGTCATATACACATGTGTATGAATATAAACAACTATATTCACACACATCCAGAGTCTTAACAATATTGAACTAACAGAAATTCTCATTTTAATATAATTTTTAATATTTAAATAGTAATAAAAAAGTCAGTATTTAAAATTTCATATTCAGAGTGATTTGTTTGATTTTCCCTTACTATAAACCTAAGAGATTTGGGATATATGTTTTCGAGGTTATTTGTTTTAGTTCAGAATTTTCTGAACAATGAAAACCCTTGAGGACTTTCACAAGTAGTTTAATCAATCCTCTGCTCTGAGCAGAATCTTTAAACCTTTAGTAGGCATAATAATATATTCCATGTTTCAGTAGGACTTTTCCATACTTTTTGCACTCTTGGGAAATTGTTTTTCACATTTTATCTGCCCTCATTTGAGCTTTCTTCCTTTCTTTTGTCCCCTGCCGTTTTTAAGGAGACTAGAACATTCTGGAAGAATTCACATAATCACCCAAAGAAGTTGTTACTTCATTGTCTGACTTTTGAAAAATGCCAAGAGCTATTATCATTAAAGTTGAATATTGCCATAGAATGATAATTTGATTTTTAAATGTTCTGCTTTATCTCCCTGCATAGAGATGCAATGAAATATAAATGGAGCACTGGTTACAGACATAGGTTTATAGTGCTGGTCAGAATGAGAATCCCTCCTCGTTCATATTTTTAGCTTTTTAAAGTCTGTTTCACAAATAGTAATGCTCAGGAACTGTCATTCCTACAATATTATTCTTCACATCTATTCCTGTATTCATCAGTTGCTGGTTGATATCTTCCTATTTCAGAGGAAAGCTTAAGTTCATTTTTGTGTCTATATTTCTTTTAGGGTGCTTCCTTCAACTGAAGAAGAAAAGGTACATGGGAAATTTCAGAAGGAAAACACCATAAGATACCAGCCTATATATCCTTTCCATAGTCATAGCCTTTCTGAATACCAAAAGACGAATAGACTAGATTCCTTCTTTTTTTTTTTTTTTTTGTCGGTCATGGGACTTGAACTCTGAGCCTGGGCCCTGTCAAGGAGCTCTTCAGCTCCAGGCTACAGCCCTACCCCCTGAGCCACGGCATTACTTCCAGTTTTCTAGTGGTTAATTGAAGATAAGAGTCTCACAGACTTTAGTGACTGGGCTGGCTTTGCACCTCAGTTCTCAGATCTCAGCCTCCTGAGTAGCTAGGATTATGTGCCCGGCAACTTCTACCATTTTGTAAGAGAAACTGGACCATGTTCATTGCTTCCTTTTACAGTCCTGTGTTGAGATGAACTGAAGACTCTTCTAGGTCTGGTTTTAGCATCCTATGCCTGTACTTCCTCATCAATAGTGAAGATAGATAGATAGATAGATAGATAGATAGATAGATAGATAGATAGATAGATAGATAGATAGATAGTAGATAGATAGGAAGGATATTGTGTGTGTGTGTGTGTGTGTGTGTGTGTGTGTGTGTGTGTGTGTGTGTGTGTGTGGTAGTAACCCAGAGACACTGAACAGTATCCTGATATCTCCCTCCATGTGGAGCAGAGTCCAGTGCATGACACACTGTGAAATAAGAAAGAGATATTCTTGGGGCTGGGAGTTTGGCCTAGTGGTTAAAGTGCTTGCCTAGCATGCATGAAGACCCGGGTTCGATTCCTTGGTACCACATACATAGAAAAAAGCCAGAAGTGGTGCTGAGGCTCAAGTGGTAGAGCTCTAGCCTTGAGAAAGTCCAAGGACAGTGCTCAGGCCCTGAGCTCAAGCCCAGAACTGGCAAAAAAAAAAAAAAGAAAGAGATATTCTTTTATCATACTGCCACTGGGATTTCTAGGAATCATTCATTACAGTAGCCATAATAGTTACCCTGACTGATGTACCATTCGAATACTTTCTTCTCCGTAAGGATGAAATTTTACTCAGATCTTTTTGGAAATAAGCCTAGACTGAAAAATGCTGAGAGTATTATTAGGTTTGGTGTTCAGCAACTGCTTTCCTCAGCATTCTTTCCTCCTGTCTTCCTGTTTTTTCCCAATGCTGTGTCACAGCAGAGAATTCAGATTTACAATGGTAGGTCGTTGGGACCAACAACAGCAAGTATTTAATGATTTCATCTATTCTTCCTGAAAATTTAGCTCAAACTTTGTCCTTGAATTAATAGAGAGGTTTGTTGATAAATGGTAAAACTGCAAGCCTAGTTGGAAAACAATCATTTGATTGGTTCCACTTGTAGCACTGACAAATTTCTTGTCTACTATTTGATTTACCTTTCATTCTGCAGAACACTTCTTTAATTTTGATTCTGATGAAGAATTTGTTTTCTGGTATTTATTTGAGATTTTTGTTTTGTTTGGTAATTCTGGGATTTGAACGCAGGACCTTATGCTTACTAGGCAGAGAATCTACCACTTGAGCTATACCTCTAACCCTTCAAGTTTTGCTGTTTTTCAGATAGATTTTCAAATTGTTGCCAGGTGCTGGTTTCTGAGCACTATTTGTCCTTTTACATATGCCTCCTCTGCAACTTAGATTGCAGAATGAATGACTACACATAGAGTAGTTGTTGAGACAGTCATGCTAACTTTTGTCAGCCCAGTTTTTTCGATCTCTGTCTTCAGAGGAGTTGGATTTACAGGCATGGGCCACTATCTTCACATTTTATTTGAAATATCTTCCCATGGTTTTTTTTTTGGTATCTAAGATTTCACCCAGTATTTTCCTCAGATGGAAAGAAAATCATTAAATATTGAGAATAACTTAAAAGCACAATTCCAAGGGCATTTTTTTTATCACAGCATAGTTTGCATTTGCTTTGGTTTAATGCTGACACTATTTTATTTCTTTTTTTGTTTGTCTGTTTGCTTTTGCAATACTGAGTTTTAAACTCAGAGCATCATGCTTTCTGGACAAGCAATCTACTGCTGAGCCATGCTTCCTTTATTTCTGGTTATTTTTTTTATTGTAATTAATAGAGAGGTTACAGTTATATTTTCCAGATAGAAGTGTCATTACTTCTCACACATTGATATCCCTTCTCATGTTTTTGTCCCCAAGTCCCTCTCCCCACCCCCTCCCTTATCTTTTCCCCCCTTCCCTTTCCTATTTCAAATAAATGTATATATGCCAGGTAACAAAGTCAGATACTGTAACACTATGAGATTAACTAAAGGGCAACAATAGAGAAGGGAAATAACATAGTATATTAAGAACGATAATCAAACACAATAAAGCTCTTGTTTCCATTTCCTGGCGATCCTTTCATTTAGTCTCATCCTGTATGGCCTTATGTATCTAGGTTTTGAGCTATTGTAAACCTCTGCTAGGAGAGTCCAAGGTTTGTGCTAATTATTACAGATGAGAGAAACCATTGAGCCTATGTTCCTTGGGTCTGACTTACTTCACTTAATATGATTTTTTCCAAGTCTTTCTATTTCCTTATAAATGGGGCAATGAAGTACTTTCTGATGGCTATTTCTGGTTATTTTTGAGATAGGATCTCACTTCCTGCCCAAGCAGACACCTGTACCCCCTAATTGAGATATCCTATAATTGCTTATACCATGATGCCCATCTTCTTCATCTGAGATGGAATTGCATGGACTGTTCTGTCCAGGCCAGTCTAGAACTGTGATCTTCCTCAGCTCCATTGGCCATGTATTTTGGATAACTGAGTCCAGCTATAGGTTTAAGTCTTCCAAATCTTTCTGACTAGCCTGGCCTTGAACCTTGATCCTCCCTCCTAAGTAGCCAGGGCTGCCATGATCATTCTTACCTCCGAAAACTGGCAGTAGTTTATCCCTGAAGTGATGTGGCCCAGTTATCAAGATCATTATGGAAATTGCTGAAACGCGTCTTGTCTTGGAAGAGATAGACATCGTCTTTGTTGCTCTACCATCCTGGAGAAATTTCCCATCCCTTCTTCCTCAGCTCCTAAAATTTCTCCCAGACAGAGTATGTTCTACTCCCCTCAATGTGCTGAGAGCTACGTTCAATAGCTACACTTGTCCACAATTGTGTTTTCACTATTTCCTATAAAAAATTAGGATCAGAGGGTAGTGTGGCATACTGTGATTAACACGTTTCCCCCAGTCTACGTAATAGTTCCCAAATAACTTAAAACAACCAAAAACAGCAACTCTGTTCCTGAGATGTAGCTTTTCTGTACAATCATAGTCAACACTCAGTTGGGAGCTAGTAACTCAGATCTCTAGTCCTAAATACTCAGGAGACTGATCTCTGAGGATCAAGGTTCAAAGCCAGTCCAGGCTGGAAAATCTGTGATACTCTTATCTCCAATTACCACCAAAACAGCCAGAAGTAGAACTGTGATTCAATTGGTAGAGTGCTAGCCATGAGTAAAAAGTTCAGAGACAGCACCCAGGCCCTGAGTTCAAGTGCCAGAACTCACACTCTCTGTCTCTGTTTCTGTCTGTCTCTCTCGATTTCTCTGTCTCTGTCTGTCTGTCTGTCTCTCTCTCTGTCTGTCTGTCTGTCTCTCTCTCTCTGTTTCTGTCTCTGTCTCTCTCTGTCTCTCTCTCTGTCTCTCTCTCTCTCTCTCTCTCTCTCTCTCTCACACACACACACACACACACACACACACACACACACACACACAGCAAGCACTTTCCTTTGGCACATGCTATGCAACATCAGCTAAAAACAGAGGTTGCTGCCCAATTGATGAGCAGAATTTATCTGCAAACCAATGTTGTATTCTTCATTTTATTTTTGTATTTTATTTTTGTTGTTTGAATTCAGGGCTTTGCATTTGCTAGGCCAACCTTGACCACTTGAGCCTACCCTAAAATCTCTCCCTTCCCTTCCCCTCCCTCCCTCCCTCTCTCTCTCTCTATCTCTCCTTCCTTCCTTTCTTCTTTCTTTCTTCTTTCTTTCTTTCTGTCTGTCTGTCTGTCTGTCTGTCTGTCTGTCTGTCTGTCTGTCTGTCTGTTGTGGGACTTCAAATGGGCCTGGATGCTATCCCTGAGCTCTTCAATTCAAGGCTATCGCCCTACCCCTTGAACCACAGTGCCACTTCCACTTAGCTAGTGGTTAATTGGAGATGAGTCTCATGGACTTTAGTGCCCAGGATGGCTTCGATCCTCAGATCTCAGCCTCCTGAGTAGCTAGGATTACAGGTGTGAGCCACTGCACCCAACAACCCAAACCCACTTTTGATGTAGACTTTTTTGGCCAGTCTGAATCATTTTGCTGGTTAGTTTTCTCAGCATTCAAATGTGTTCCAGATCTGGTTTTGCTGAAAGAAAGCTTGAGGCCTCTTGAGTTCTTTTAGGGACACAGCCTATTTCCTACCCAACAACTCTGCTAAACACACAAACAGACCTAGGCAAAATCTCAAGAAAAACAAGTAGATTTTCACTAAATAGATGCAGGAAATAGATGTTCATTAAAGCCAGATCTAGGCTGCTGCTCCCGTTTTCATCTTGGTTCTCTACTGTTTCTACACAGTGAAATCTCTTTTCCCAGTTCTTGCAAACTCTCACACCAGAAGATGAATGCTGAGGTCTGTCACACTGTACTCAGAAAACAATTCAGATCAACAGGAAAAAACCGCCAAACACAAAGTCAGACTTTCAGGAAAGCTACAGCAGAATATCTGTCTTTTACAAACACAGACCCCTACCGCATCCCAACTCTAAGAAATGGTCTTCTAACAACAAACACATGGTCTTATAACGCCTAGAAAATAAGTAGTATGCTTTTGTTTTGTGATATAAAAATGGAACATTTTCCTTCTAAATCATTTTTAAACAATTGGTAGAAAGTGTAACCTTTTCCACAAAATATAGTCCATGCATGTAAAACATGGAGACCTGAAAGCTTAGAAAGAAGAGCTCTTAAATTTTTTAATACTTCGCCCAATGTTATCAGAGTCTTCTGAATATATATTATTTTAATGTTGGAGAAAACTCCATTTTAGTAGCAATAAAAAGATTACTCAGGAATCAACATAGTAAAAACTGTGGGAGGGCCGGGAGTTTGGCCTAGTGGTAGAGTGCTTGCCTAGCATGCATGAAGACCCGGGTCCTATTCCTCGGTACCATATACATGGAAAAAAGCTGGAAGTGGTGCTGAGGCTCAAGTGGTAGAGCTCTAGCCTTGAGAAAGTCCTAGGACAGTGCCCAGGCCCTGAGCCCAAAGCCCAAGACTGGCAAAAAAAAAAAAACTGTGGGAAACTTAGATGTGAAAATTTTTGTTAAGAATTTATTAATGTTGATTTTTACATCATATTTTAAATGACAAGTTTAACAAACAAATGTTCAAGGAGGGAATCTCTATTTACAATCACTGGGACTTAGTATTCAGAACTTAATTAAAATTAGGCTAAGGGTTTGTATTTCATAGAAACATATTAATTTAAGAAATAAAACATTATGTCTATAGAGTCATAGGTATTTATGTCTATATAGTTATGTTTATATTTCCATTACCATGTCCATAGCATTGGGTATGCAGTTATTGAGTCCTCGCTCTTGTAGTCTTTGGATTTAATAGCCACATATTAAGGATACCATGCGCCTTTTGTTCCTTAGGTCTTGACTTGTCTCACTCAACATGATTCACTCTAGATTCATCCACTTCCCTGCAAATGCCATTATTTTATCTTGCTGTTGGCTATGTAGAATTCCATTGTGTATATATACCACATTTTCTGTATCCATTCCTCTGCAGTAGGGCATCTGGATTGTTTCCATCGCCTGGCTATGGTGAATAGTGCAGAGATGAACATAGCTGAGCAGGTGTCCTTGTAATATCCTGGGTCCTGAATGTATTTTTAAGGTTTGTTGATTCTATTTTCTTTATTATTTATTTATTCATTCATTCACATATGTATTTCTTCATTTATTCAGTGGTACTGGGGTTTGAATTAAGAGCCTTGTAAAGAGTAGGCAAGTAAACTACCACTACAGCTGTGCCCAAGGTTTTGTGTTTTTTTTTGCTGTGAGCTTTTGAAAGAGGATCTTGTGGGGTCTGTCGCCTGATTCGATCTCTCACCATAATCCTCCTATTCCCGCCTCCAGAGAAATTGGGATAAGAGTTGTGGAACTATGCATGTCTTGTTTTGGGATCTTGCTCATTGTCTGGGCTGGCTTCAAACTGTGCTTCTCTTGTGTCTGCTTCCTAAGTTGTCTTTATATTGCAAGACTGTACTTTCTTGTATGTGCGGCCTACAGTGTAAGGAAAATGGCTTGTTTTGGTGGATGAGGGGAGCTCAGGTGAGCACACCTGATGAGGACCACATGTGGCCTTGTAACATGGTGGATGCCATGGTAGGAATGTGTGTGAGATGCCAAGTGCCATGATATAAGAAGCCAAACTAGCCAGGTGAGGTGGCTCATGCCGGTAATCCTAGGAGGCTGAGATCTGAGGATCCAAGTTCAAAGCCAGCCCAGGCACGAAAGACCATGGGACTCTTATCTCCAATTAACCACTAGAAAACCAGAAGTGGCACTGAAGCTCAAAGGGGTAGGGCAGTAGTCTTAAGCTGAAGAGCTCAGGGACAACACCCAGGTCCTGGGGTAGGGTGGTAGCCTTGAGCTGAAGAGCTCAGGTACAGGGCTCAGGCCCAGAGTCCAAGCCCCATAACAGACAAAAAAAAGACTGTAGTTTCTTGAGCTTGAGTTTGACTACCAAAAGGGAAAGATGGTCAGCAAAGTTCATTCAACAACTAGACATCAGACAGCACAAACAACTCTGCCTGAAGATCTTACAAAGTATTAGATCTCTACTTTGGGCTCTTCTTTTTTCCCTTTATTCCTTCTGTCCCATCTTCCTCCCTCCCTCCTTCCTTCCTTCTTTTTTTTCAATCTTTCTTTTTGACCATTTATTCACTCAACTAGTTTTTATAAGCCCCTGTCTAAAACTCTTCCAGATTCTAACAAATAACAACCAAACTGCTACCTTCTTGGAGCTTCTACTACATTGGGAAGGTTTAAAAAAAAGAGCAAATGAAACAAGAAACAGAGTGAGAATGAGATATAGAAGAAAAGAAAGAAGGAAGGAGGGATGAAGGGAGGGAGGAAGGAAGGGAAAGGAAGGAAGGAAAGGAAATGAAGAGAGGGAGGATGGGGAGGGGAGGGAAGAAAATTTACTCAGTAACAATAGAGGTTTCCTGGTTAGTAAGATACTTAAGCTGAATCTATTTTATTTTTATCTTTATTGTCAAAGTGATGCACAGAGGGTTACAGTTGCAAATGTAAGCTAGTGGTTACATTTCTTTTTGACAGTGTTACCTCCTCTCTCATTTCTCCCTCTTTCCCTGCCCCCACTCCCCACCCTCATGCTGTAAAGTTCATCTGGAACATAGAGTCACTGTTGCGCTGGGGTCACTCTTTGTCCCTCCATTTCTGTGATTTCTCTTCCCTTCCCCCCATCAGATAAGATCAAAGGGTGCTAAAATCAGAAATCATGACCACTGAGAATAAAACAGATGCAGAGGGGGGGAGGCGGGGGGGAAGGGGGGAGAAAGAAAGAAAGAAGGAAAGAAAGAAAGAAAGAAAGAAAGAAAGAAAGAAAGAAAGAAAGAAAGAAAGAAAGAAAGAAGAGTGAGTGATGGAGGGAGAGAGAGAGAAAGACAGAAAGACAGAAAGACAGACAGACAGACAGACAGACAGAAAGAAAGAAAGAAAGAAAGAAAGAAAGAAAGAAAGAAAGAAAGAAAGAAAGAAAGAAAGATTGGGGGAAGGAAGAAAGGAAATAACTGCAAACAGTACAAGCCTAAGGCCCAGTGGAACAGAACTGAAGGCCCAGAAATCAACCCACAGACCTATAATCACATAATGTTTGATAGGGAAGCCAAAAACACAGATGAAAAAAGAAAGCCTCTTCAACTAATGGTGCTGGCAGAATTGGCTATACATGTCTAGAAAATTGAAGTTAGATTCTTCTATATCACCCTGCATAAGAATCAATTCCAAATGGACCAAAGGCCTCAGTGTAAGACCAGATACCCTGAAAATATTATAGGAATGAATAAGGATCGTTGGCATAGGTCAAAACTTTCTAAGAGCCAGGCACTGATGGCTTACACCGATAATCCTAGCTACTCAGGAGGCTAAGATCTGAGGACTGGGGCTCAAAGCCAGCCAAGGCACTAAAGTTTATGAGACTCCTATGTCCAATGAACCACCAGAAAACCAGAAGTGGCGCTGTGGCACAAGTGGTAGAACACTAGCCTTGAGATGAAGAGCTCAGGGGCAGTGCCCAGGTCCAGAGTTCAAGCCCCATGAGAGAGAGAGAGAGAGAGAGAGAGAGAGAGAGAGAGAGAGAGAGAGAGAGGGAGGGAGGGAGGGAGGGAGGGAGGGAGGGAGGGAGGGAGGGAGGGAGAGAGAGAGAGAGAGAGAGAGAGAGAGAGAGAGAGAGAGAGAGAGAGAGGGAGGGAGGGAGGGAGGGAGGGAGGGAGGGAGGGAGGGAGGGAGGGAGGGAGGGAGACAGAGACAGAGAGAGACAGAGACAGAGAGAGACAGAGACAGAGAGAGTCTTTGTAAGATCCAGAAACACAACAAATACAGAAAGGCTGGATAAATGGGAATGCATTAAACTGCAGAGCTTCTGCATGGCAAAGGGCATGGCTGGAAAGACAAATAGAATGCCCACGATTGGGAGAAGATCTTTACAACAGACAAGGGTCTTGTATCTAAAATATATTAGAGCTCATAAGATTAAACTGCCCCAAAACAAATCTTCAAAGAAACAACTACTCCATTGATATGTAGACTAAAAGAATTAAGAGATTTCTCTCATTCCTTTTTGTTGTACAAAATAATCGATTTCATTATGATATACTCATACATCTTATTTGTCTCCCAATAAACCTCCCTGTACCTCATCCACTTTCCTCTGGTCCCAACACTCCATGTAGTCTTCTCTCCAAGTTGAAACCTTTTGTTTAATATTTATACACCTAGATTCTGGTTTTGTACCTCATATGATGATTTCCAGTGTCACTGAATTTCCTCCAAATAGCATACTTTGTTCTTTTCATGGTTTAATAATACTCCACTATATATATATGCCTATATAGATATGTACGTAGACATATATCCATTCATTTCTTACTAAACACCTAGACTGATTTTATGACTTGGAGTTTGTGAATAGGGCTGAAATAAAAACAGGGGTGTACAGGTATTTCTCTTGCACCCCAACTAATGTTCTTTGGGCTACATGTCCAGGAATGTTATCACTGAATCATGTGGTATTTTCAGAAAACTTCATCTGTTTTCCATAGTGCCTGGACTAATTTACAACCCCACCAACAGTGTATAAGGGTTCTTTTGTCTTGTTATTCTTACCAAAAATTGATTTTGCTTGTTTTCTTGACAATAGCCATTCTGGGTAGGTTGAGATGGAATCCCTGTGTACATTTAATTTGCATTCCCTTTATGACTACAAATATTGAATATTTCTTCATGAGTTAATTGGCCGTTTGTACTTCTTTTGAAAAATTTTCATTTTGTTTTCCTATTTATAAATGGGTTATTTACTCTTTTGGTATTTACATTGAACTCTGTAATATTCTGAACATAAAGACTTGTCAGGTGAATATATTGCAAATACTTTTTCCCATTCAGTGGGCTATCTCATCTTTTTGAGAATTGTTTGATGTTCAGAAGGTTTTTTGTTTTGTTTTGTTTTAATAGTGTTATCCATTCTTCTTTATGGAATAGTTTAAGAAGCAATGGTATCAGTTCTAAAGATCTAGTAGAATTCTATGGTGACTTTATCTGGCCTGTGCTTTTCTTTGCTGGGAGATTCTTTTTTACTGCTTCAGTCTCACAGCTTGTTACAAATCTATTCAAGTGCTTTATATTCTTATGGTTCAATTTTCATAGGCAAAGCACGTGTAGAAATTCTTCTGCTTTGCCTAGATTTTCCAATTCATTAAGATACACTTGATTTTAATACAATTTTAAAGTATTTATGACCTAAGGCATTTTATTTATATCTACTATAATATGCTCTTAATTAACTCTAATGAAGGATTATCATTTTCTCATGGGTAGGGGTAGTTATTTATTTTTTAATCTTTTCAAAGACTCATCTCTGTGTTCCATAGATTCCTTGTGTTATTCTTTTAGTTTCCATTTCATTAATGATTCTTTCCCCCCAATCTTTATTTTTTTAATTTTTGTGTTTTTTTTTATTGTCAGGGTAATGTATAGAGGGGTTACAGTTACATTCATAAGGTAATAAGTACATTACTTCTTGAACATTATTTCCTTCTCCCAACCCTTCCCACTGAACTTTTTTGGGCTAGTTATTTGGGGGTTTTCTGATTTGTGTTTCTCTGAGAAATCTCCCTGAAATTTTCATGCATGCATTCTTTAAACCTTTCCCTCTTAAAAATGCCTTTGAGAGGATCACAATAACTCAACTGCTATGTGCATATGACCACATAGGACGATGCTAGTGAACTCCAGGAGATAAAAACAAGAGGTATCTTTGTGGGTGTTGTCTTTCATGTACTGTGTGAAGTTATTTCATTTCTATTTTGGTTTTTTCCCCCTTTATGGTTTATCCCTGTTGTTTCTGTATCTGACTTTGGTATCTGGTATATACATTTATTTGTTTACTTGAATTAGGGATGGGGAAAGAACAAGATGATAAGACAAAGGATAGAGGAAAACTAATGTAACAATGATATTCACAGGACAATATGTATGAAATGAATTTTATAATTTGAGGAGGACAGGGGCAGGAAAGTGGAAGAAAAACATGGAGAGGGCTAACAATGTTTGAGAAGTTATGTACTCACTACCTTACCAATGTAACTGCAATTCCTCTATATGTCACCCTGACAATAAAATAAAATTTTTAAGAAACGGCCTTTGGCATATTCCACAAGTTCTGGTACATTGTTTAACTCTCACTTGATTCTAGGAACTTTAAAATTTCCTCCATGATTTCTTCAGTGACCCCCATAATTTAGAAAGTATATTATTTAACATCCATCTGTTTGTCTAGTTCTATAGTTTTCTTGCTACTTGATGTCTAATTTTATTCTATTATGATGTGCTAAGATACAAGAAACAATTTGCATTTTCTGTGCTTGGAAAGACTTGTTTATGGCCCCGAATGTGACCTATTTTGGGTAAAGTTCCCTGGGCTTCTGAGAAGTATCTTCAGTCATAGATCATGGATTGAATACATACTGTAGAGCCAGGAATGTGGCCTAGTGGTACAGTGCTTGCCTACCATGTATGAAGCTCTAGTTTGATTGCTCGGTACCACGTATACAGAAAAGTTCAGAAGTGGTCCTGTGGATCAAGAGTAGAGTGCTAGCCTTGACAAAACTCAATGACAGTGCTCAGGCCCTGAATTCAAGCCCCAATACTGGCCAAAAAAAAATACCATACTGTATGTCTGTTAATGGAGCCTGAAGTTGGAGTTTCCATGTTGCTATTTTGTCTGAATGGCCTGTCCACTCATGTGTATGAAGTATTAGGATCACACACTATTCTCTTACCTTTATGTGAAGTATTTATTTTACGAGTTTGGATTCACCACCATTTGATCATATGGATTAATAATTGTTTTATCATCTCTTTGAATTATTGTTTAGTTGTACAAAGTAGTTGCTATTCAGCAAAGCAGCTTATGAATATATGTCCTGCTCAGTGACACTCTTCTCAACATTCTCACTCATCCTCGCCAGCTCACTTCTTCCCTCACTGTTTTAAATTTTTGTAGGATATATACTGAATTCTTTCCTTCTCCTCATTGATGGATTATTTCTTTACTAATAAACATTGTATGTCTTTATGCTCCTGGTATTTTGCCCAATATGAACATGAATTCTGCTTTCTTCCCCTTTTGTTACTCAGCATATTTTTTTCTATTACCCTGGGCCTGTGTGTCTTTTAGCAGTTAGATATGCCTCTTATTTACAGCAGTTGAAACTTGTTAGTTTGTTTGATTTTTGCCAGTCCTGGAGCTTGAACTCAGGGCCTGAGCACTGCCCCTAGGCTTCCTCAAGGCTAGAGCTCTACCACTTGAGCCACAGCACTATTTCTGGCTTTTTCTGTGTATGTGGTACAGAGGAACCGAGCCCAGGTCTTCATGCATGCCAGGCAAGCACTCTACCACTAGGCCAAACTCCCAGCCCCTGAACCTTGTTTTTAACCATTTGGCCCATCTGAATCTCTTAATTGGAGGGTTAAGTCCATTGGCATTTAGGATTATTATTGAGAGATTTTCTGACTCTTGTAATTTTTTATTCTATTATTATTATTTTGTTTTTATTCTGCCCTTATTCAACTTGAAGGTTGCTGGTTTATTGATTCCATTCAAGTTCTCAATTTCCCACCCATCCTAGTTCAAGCAGATCTGGGGCTTTGGAGGGCATGGACTGTCTTCAAACTATTCTAGGCAGATGAGCAGAGGAATCCCTTGACTCCTGGCTGGATGTTTGTGGGGGCTCAAGTTTCTCTGCCGAAGTTGCTTTACCATGGGAAATCAATTCCTGAGCCACAGATGGCTTCTGCCGGAAGTATTTCAAGTGGTTAAGGCAAAGCTAGAGCCTCGCCTTGGCCTCCTGTCTCTGTCAACACAGATAGCTTGTACGCGCTTCCATTTTTTCCAGGAGGTTTCATGCCATTTATGATAAACCACACAAAACAGGCATTTTAAAAGTGAAAGTATACATTGAAAAAGTCCATTTATACCACATAATAGTTGCAAATAAATATATTTGCCCCGAATGTGCACACGTTTCTATTCTTGACTGAGCTCAGAATTTATGCTTACTCCGCTGCCACCACGGGTCTTCATACACTCTGCTGTTATTCTTTCTGTCCCTAGTTTTGTGCTTGGTTCCTATAGACACTGTCCCCCGTGGAAGTACTTCTGGGAATCTGAGACTCTTAGCTAAAGTCGTAGATGGAGTCAAAAACCTTCAGGGTTAGCAGAAACCTATGCTGCATGGCTTTTCTGTATCTGAGTGATACGTGGCATATTAACCTTCCTCCCTTCTTGACTCCGACTTTGGCAGTGCCAGCTCGTGGTACCTGTTGGTTTCTGAAGGCTGCAGGCTTTCTTTTGCTGTAGCCCCATTGATGGAGATTCTCCCACTTCTGGTCTGGTTTTGCTCAACACTCTATGATAGAATTTGTTTTCTTTTTATAAATCTAAAGCACAGCATTTCTGCCGTCCTTGTGACTGCCAATTGCTCACTTCCACCATCCCTTCATTCCTTTATCTCATCCCCCTTCTGTCTCTGAACCATGAATCTTAGGAATGTTGTTTCAGATTCATGGAAACCTTGGGTGTTGTGAAAGATCTCAAATCCCCCATCTTAACTCTTTCCTTATGCTTACTCCTAACCATGTATGGCCAGGAAGGAAATAAAGGGAAATCATTTCAGCATGAGGTGACAGACACGCAGATGGAATAGTACGTGGTGTGTGGGGGGAGGTGTGGTGCTGTGAGTACTTGGAGTTAGTAGAACCAGAGTGAGAAGCAGGCCTGCAACCTGCAACACATTAAGGAGGCTGGTCTTTGTACAGCCAATATTGAGAAAGGATAGAGGAAACTGGAAAGAGAGTGACAAGATAGGATTTCCAAGCTCTTTTTCTGTATACTTTTATGTAGTGGAACCATCAAGACCACGACTATAGATTCCCAGGCAAAATGCTATACTGCCTATGTGTGAGTCTAATTCCTTCATTTCTCTTTTATACTTTAGACCGGCTCATGAGCCCACTGTTAAATACCAGCAAGTTCTGTTTCATGGTAGCAGAGCCCTGGAAGGAACAAAAAAACCTGAGTCTTGGCCCAGTGCAGGTCATCCAACAATTCTATATTTATAAGGAAAGTGAATTAACTCTGTTCCCCTAAACCCAATGCATAATCAAACCCAAGGAACCTTCCCACTGAAACATGAGCCCATCTCTCTACACGCAAAATATCGCCAATGTATCTGTTAAATCTAATTACTCAGAAACTTTTTCATGAAAATAACAAATATCTGTTTCCTCCAGCATATTCTGTAGAGAGTTTTTCCATTATAGTTTTATCTCTGTGTACTTACTCCTGTTCCTGCCTACAAGCTAAATAAGGCACATGCCAGTGCTCCTGTTACAGAGCTTGGGTAGACAGATATTTAAGGTAGGATTTATACACACAATACATATATTCACATACGTGTCTTAGTGCTGCTTCTGTTGTGTCTCAGGAACATGAAGTTTTTCATGTGCCTTGATATATACTTAGAACCACTCTTCTCTCCTCCACATCCCTAACACAATTTTAAAACTCCATTTTCAAACTATTCCCTCTATTGTCACAGCAATCCTGTTACCAATTAGAATTAGGAAAACCAGTTTATCTTAATGCTGTTAGGATACATTATATAGGATATTTTCCTAATGCTTTCTGCATGTTTCAATACAAAAGCGTAGTTTTTCACAGAGCTGCAATCAAAATTTAACTTCCTAGATTTTTCCCATTTCAGTATAACTTCAGCATTATTAGTACATTGCAGTGTTTTCTAGAATGAGACTGTATAGTATCTGTATTACCGAACATTTAGGTCACTCCATTCTCACTATTAAAAACTACATGTGACAAATGCACCTTAGGCAGTCTCAGTTTCTCTTTCTCCCTCCATCCCATTCCCATCCTCCCCTTCCCTTCTCATACTTGAACTCAGGTTTGCTAGGCAGGTGTTCTACTACTGAGATCATTCCCAGCCTTACTTTTGATTTGGGGTCTCAGTTCCTGCTTATGCACATCTGGACTACAATCCACCTATTTTAGGTTCCTATCACTGCTGAGATGACCAGCACATGCCAGAGAGCAGCTTCCCTCGGTTGATAGAAGTACGCATGGAACTAACTTTCTCCCAGTCTCAGCCTCCCACATAATTCAGAATGGCAGGCACAGACCATTGCACCTCTCAGCATACATTTTTTTTGTCCTGAATGGCTTTGAACTTCCATCCTCCCATGCACTTGAGTGTCTTTTGATGAAATGCCTAATAATGTCTTATGTAAAGTTCCCAGGAGGATAAATACTTTAATATAGTACATAGAAAGTACACATACCTATGAAGCAACATGTGATATTTCACTATTTGTATGTATTGCTTGATGTTAAATCAGGGATGTGGTATATCTATTAGCCTATAGTGAAGACAAGTAAATATCATTTTGGGGCAGGATAGATAGATGAAATTACAGATAACTTTAAAATAATATTGAAAAGGAAGACTCAGAATCCTACTTAGGAGGCCGAGATCTCATAGAGTACAGTTTAAAGCTAGCTGGGGCAGAAAATTCACAAGCCTCTATTACCAATTACTCAGTAAAATGCCAGGATGGACTTCTCTGCCCTTGGCTCAATTGGTAGAGCACCAGCCTTGAGCAAATATGAGGGGAAGTTTACCCCTTGTATCACCAAAAATAGAGAGTATTTTTTGGCCAGATGCTGAGGTGCCAGATCGATAATCTTGCTAGTCAGGAAGCAGAATCCAGAGGACAAATCAAAACTACCACGGGCAGAAAAGTCCTTGAGAGACTCAAGTGATAAAACACTAGCCAAGCTCCCCTACCTACTCAAAAGTTTTATATGCACCATTTTGAATCTTTACTTCCATATCCTATGTGAACAGCAGGTATGTTTCTCATTACTCTTCGCTGGTGTTGTTGGTAACCTCTGTGTGTGTGTGTGTGTGTGTGTATGATTTCCCTTTTAAATCTTCCCTTTGTGACTCTTCTCATGAACCTTCTTATAATTCTTTTCACTGATGGATCTCTAGTTTGTGTGGTTTTGTGTAGAAACTGGAGTGTTGAGGGATCTTCAAACCTTTCCCTAGTAAGTGAAGTCACCAACACAGAATGTGCAGATGGTTGCTTTTGACACATGCCTTCATTACTACTGCACTTCTCTTAAGTCTCAGTGTGGTACCAACTTCAAACATGACAATTAATCATAAACACTGGTTACAATGCTGTTGTGAGAATTTCATACTAATGGCATTTCAATCTCGACAGCTCTCAATGTCATTTAACCTGTTAAAACATATTCGAAAGGCAAGCAAAATAATTACATTTTATTGAAAATTCAGAAGTAACAGTACTTTAAAACAATTTTTGTCACATTCCTTTACAGAAAAAAAGGACCTGACTCAAGCTCAATGACATTTTTTAACAAAATCATTTTTGAACTCCATAAAACCTATAGCTCATTCATTCAGGACATAAACATGTATTTTTCTATTACTCAAAACATTCCAATGCAATTTGTTTTTCTGATTTTTTTCAAGTCATATTTCTACATCCAATGTAAATCATAAATTATGTGTTTGCACTGTGTGTGAGTGTACATAACTGGCCAATTCTAATAGCAAACTAGAAACAGGAAACTATCAGGATCACAGTGATTTATTTCACTTATCGTGGGGCATCCCACAATTAGGGATGTTTTCTTATCTTCTAGGTTAAAACCAACCAGACTCAGCATGGCATATGACCAAATGAATGCTAATGCATATAAATATGAACCAGCACAGCCAACCATTTAGTGTTAGCAAGAACTTTGCTAGAATTTGGCAATTAGCTTCTCAGTTGTTGTTGTTTTTTTTTTCCCTTAAATAACAATCTTTATTTCTAGCTCGTATAAGAATTTCATCTTCAATAATTGATCAGTGTGACAGAAAATCTGTTCTTGGCAAAGCATGTTTAAAGTTATATTATTTGATAGGTTGTATCTCAGACACTTTCCATCTGCTCCACAAATTCAAAGCTCTTTGCAACACAGAGATTCCAGTCCTACCACGACTGGATCGGTTGTTGTTTTAAATGAATGAAAACTACTGGTTGATTGAGCCGGGCATGATGGCTCATGTCTATAATCCTAGCTACTCAGGAGGCTGAGATCTGAGGATCATGGTTCAGAGCCAGCCCAGGCACTAAAAAAACAGGAGACTCTTACCTCCAATTAATCACTAGAGAAAAGAAAACTACTGACTGAGCCCAAATCATCAAAATGATTCTATCTTACTTTTATCTAGTGGCATCCATCGGTAATTTCAGCTACTAGGGGGACAGGCCAAGAGGATCATGAGTTTGAGTCCAGCCCAGGCACAAGTTAGAGACTGTATCAAAAGCAAAATAGGGCCAGGAGTTTGAACTAGTGGTAGAGTGCTTACCTAACATGCACGAAGACCTAGGTTCAATTCCTTGGTACCACATACATAGAAAAAAAGTTGTAGTAGAACTCTAGCCATGAGAAATCCCAAGGACAGTGCTCAGGCCCTGAGCTCAAGCCCAGGACTGGCGAAAAAAAGCAAAATAAAGGCCACGTGCAATGGCTCCCAAATGTAATTCCAGCTACTTAGATGAGACTGAAAGGACCATGGATTGAGACCAGACAAGGCAATAAAATGAGACACACCTCAGCAAGTACATCTGTATCCCCAGCTACGTGAGAGGTATAGGTAGGAGAAATCTTGGTCCGAGGTCATTACAGTGAGGGAGAAGGGTTTGAGGCTCAAGAGTCAGGGAGGACACTGGCCAACATGTTCAAGGACTAAGGTTTGATCCCTAGCACCATGCAGAATAAAATAAAGAACTTAAAATAATTAAAAATGCTTAAAGGGCTAGAAGCATGGCCTAATGGTAGAGTGCTTGCCTAGCATGCACAAAGCTCTGGATTCAATTCCACAGTACCACATACACAGAAAAAGCTACAGGTGGCGCTGTGGCTCAAGTGGTAGAGCACTAGCCTTGAAAAAGCTCAAGGACCATACTCAGGCCTTGAGTTCAAGCCCCAAGACTGGCAAAAACAAAAGCAGAAATTCTTAAAGCACATGTAAAAATAACCAACATTCTGTGGAAATGGTATGCTGTACATAGAACTACTGAATTGAAACCCCTTTCTATAACTCTTTGGAAATAATTTTTAAATAACTTAATAAAATAAGCCAGACACTGGTGGCTCACACCTGTAATTCTAGCTACTCAGGAAGCTGAGATCTGAGGATTGTGGTTCAAAACCAGCCCAGAGAGGAAAGCCCAAGAGACTCATATCTAATAAGACTATTACTCACTGACTAGTGGCATGAAGTCATTTGATTACTTTCATAGCTCTCTTCTATCTGTTCCTTTTAAATGAGGAGGCCTTCCTTCTCAGGAGGCCAAGACCCAGGTGTCAGGGGCTGGCGACCATGCATACTCCTCAGGAGTTGTACTGACACCGACAGAAAGAAACGACAGCTGAGGCCTGGAAGATCTGTGCTTCCCCACAGCTAGCAATGACACCGATACAGAGCTTTCACAAATTAACAATAATTTGAGAAACAACTGTTATGCAAATGCTGAGAAAACACAAACCTATCAGGAAATTTTACAACACAAATGCTATCATATACTGCTTATAGTAGTCTTCTGTCCAAGACAGCATCAGAACTGGTTTTAACAAATGGATTGCAAAGAACTAAAATATAACGTGGCATTTGCTAGCATGGTAGTGGTTTTTTCCATAACACCCAGCAAACTCCTCAGTGATGGAGAAAAATCCCTCATTTCTTTGTGGATAAACCTGGCCACCTAGGGAAAATGCCTAGTGACTGAGAATTAGACAATGGCGCAGGGCTTCTCCTGCAGTAAGGAGGCAGTACAACTTGCCCTTAAGCCACAACTTGCTGGATCAAAACAGAGCAGAGAGAAAACTTAATGGATACAATTCTTCATTTTTCCAGACTTCAAGGTAAAAGCAATACCTGCACGAGTAGAAATACCTGCTCCAAATGTTTTTGGAAAATGGTATGACTCATTGAAACAATATCAGAGAAAAATATCTGACACATATAACTGTCTCAAAGTCATAGTGCAGTTAGACTTTGCATCTAAAAACTGGTTTTGTCAATAATTAAAACTATTTTCGTCCTCTCTGCACATTCTCCTTGTCTTGTCCTGAAGCACAGATCACTGAGTCAAAAGGCAGATGCTGACGCAGCACCTAACTGCCTACGAAAGCCTGGCTGATGATAACACTCAAGACTTGTGCGTGCTGAATTTACACTGTACATACTGCTTGATGAACTATTCAAGATGTCACCACACTTGCTTAATTCCATCAGAAAATGAGCAACGGGTCCAAGTATAAAGATAACTTGAATGCACAGACAGGTGAAGGCAGCTGACAAAAAATTCACACTTCATTAAATAATAGTTTTAATTCATTTCATACTATTATAAAATTTTAAAACATGTAGTTTATTCTTAGATACCAGTCTATATAATGTTAAATTTAAGTTTAAAAGAAGTTTAGCTTTTTCAGATCTTTTAGTGTAACTACAGATGCAATGTAACCGTTTTGATATAAAAGTATGACATGGTTAATATATAATGTTGATGTCTTTAAAAATGTTTGGATTCTTATGAATCTGTACCAAAATAAAGCTTCTGATATATCTTTAGGCTCCTACCTGATGACTAGTTAATGATGCAAGCAAAAAAATAGTTGAATAAGTTAACATTTACATACAAAACTAGAGGTCATATACAGTGAGCTTAATGGTATTTTCATGGCATTACATATTAGAGTATTAGTATTACCAGGATGAATAAAAAGTTCTAATTTTAAAGTATGAATTGAAAAAAATTCAGGAGACAATTCTATACTAATGTTTCAGACTTTGTTATTTTCATGTTCTCCATCCAATAAGATTTCTGTGCTGGTTAATAAGCACACTTGAAAGCCAAGGATGGACAAAGGTTTCTCTGTATGATGCTGGAGTGTCTCAGTACTGATTGAAAAATACCTTGTTGTTTCTATTTTTCTTAAGCATTTGCTTCATAGTTCTCTTGTCCTGCACAAGAGTGAGACTGTGATAAGGAAAGCCCTAAGGCTAGAAAGAGTGCACAAACCCGCTGTTTTGTCACAGCATCTACTTTCTACCATTAGGGAAGATGGTCCCTAGAATCCCAAAAAAAAGGGAAGGAGCACCAGGGACTGAGGCCCAAGTGCAGTGTGGCTGGGCTGCTCTCCTTCCTTTACATTGTGAAGCTGTAATGCACGATTCTGAGGCTAATTAAACAGACTCAACAGTAAAATTCAACTGAACATAATTTGTTCTTATTTTTGGATGCAATACGAAAAATGAAAAACTTGTGGCTTTAAGTTCAAAACTGGGTTTCCTTGGATCTCAGGGCTGAAAGACCCTACCCAAGTTGCTTGACCTTTCTGGGACTCCATTTCCTCCAATGATAAAGAAGGGGATTTGTACTGCACAAGCATAACTGAAACAACTAATCAAAGTCATGCTCAGTGCTTCCTGATTACTATGCAGATTGCCTACTGCTGCAGTGTAGCAGAATAATAACTGGGTTGGGGGCTTGCTGATGCTGCTACCATGGTTGGAGCCTGCAGGTCCAAACCCACCTACTGGTCATACAAGAGAAGCATAATCCATCCAGAGTACATCAAGTGTACTCTGCTGTTCACAGGACAGTTCGAAGAAACATTGGTTTTACATACACATATATATGTATAAAATCTATAACCTTATTTAATTCCCCTATTGTTAATCTTCCGTAACTTTTCAGCTGGTTGGTAAAGTTATGGGGGAAAGAGATACATCTCACAGTGTTTCTTGGAGAATTAAGAATATTTTTAGGGGCCGGGAGTTTGGCCTAGTGGTAGAGTGCTTGCCTAGCATGGATGAAGACCTAGGTTCGATTCCTTGGTACCACATATACATAGAAAAAGCCAGAAATGGTGCTGTGGCTCAAGTGGTAGAGCTCTAGCTTTGAGAAAGCCCAAGGACAGTGCTCTGGGGCCTGAGTTCAAATCCCAGGACTGGTTAAAAATTATTTTATTCTTTAAATTTGTATATCTTAATTTTTAGTTTGCAAAACTAATTTTTAAAATGCACAGCTACTGTATAAACCAAGATTCTGTCACCATTTACTATTCCTATGAAATAAGCATTTAAAAATATATGATAATGCATTTTACTGGTTCTTCCTTTTAATCCTTTTCAGAGTTGAGGTAAGAGTAGGAGATTGTTTCTCTGACTCCACTACTTCAAACCTGGTGTAAAGCAAACCGAACTCAAATTTACAGAAGGACTTTGTGGATTTCCAGCTATAATTGTGGGAGTAGGATAAATAATTTCCTCAACAGTTACATATGTACCTAATAAGAAGCCCACGACTCCAGTAAATGCTATAGAAATATTTTTTAGGACCATCCATATATTGTAATGTTCCTTTGAAAATGTGAGGATTTCCACGAGGGGCGGCAGGATGAGGGCCAGTGTGCTGCTGCTCACAGCCCCGACGAAGGAGATGACGATGTCCAAGCGGGGAATGAGAATGGCCCCCGCACCTGCAAAATGAACAGCAGACATGCTGAGTGTACACAAATATTAAATGTAGATCTTTTCAAGAAGCAGTTAATGGAGGTAGACAAAGACAACAAAGGAATTTAACCAGTGTGGTATTTCCAGGACTTTCACCTGCAAACAAAGTTTCTCAAGTGAACAGCCTGTCCTTTTTCAGCTGTGCACTAAGTCTGGGTGACTTAATTCCAAAGCCTTGGCATTCCTCTGCCTGCCATATGGTCATCTTATAAGACACAACACAAGGCAGTTCAGTATCAATACCAGGACAGAAGACATGAATCCTCACAGTAGAATCCCAAACAATCCATATTAAAGGGGCACTGGGGCTGGAGTTTGGCCTAGTGGTAGAGTGCTTGCCTAGCATGCACAAAGACCTGGGTTCGATTCCTCAGTACTACATACATAGAAAAAGCCAAAGTGGTGCTGAGGCTCAAGTGGTAGAGCTCTAGCCTTGAGAAAGTCCAAGGACAGTGCTCAGGCCCTGAGCTCAAGCCCAGGACTGGCAAAAAGAAAAAAAGGGCACTGCGGTGCCTTGGGCGTCCTAGCCACCTAGGATGCTAAGACCTGAGGTTCTTGGTTAGAAACCAGCAGAGCAAGAAGAGTCAGTGAGACTCACCTCCAATTAACCACCAAAAAAAGCCAAAAGTGGAACTGTGGCTCTAGTGGTAAAGTGGAAAAGCTAAGGGAGAGTGTAAGGCATTGAAGTCATGCCTTAGTTCTGGCACACACGCACATGCACACACACACGCACACACACACTCTTGTAAACTGAAAAATCACTATTAATCAAACTATCTTGTAATTCATGGGCAGAAAGAGTCATTGAGGGATGCTAAAAAATTAGTAAACTGGTCTGAAATCACAGCACCAGGGAGACTAAAGTAGGAGACCTGCAACATTCAAAACAATCTGAGTGATGGGCCGGGAGTTTGGCCTAGTGGTTAAAGTGCTTGCCTAGCATGCATGAAGACCTGGGTTCGATTCCTCGGTACCACATACATACACATACATAGAAAAAAGCCAGAAATGGTGCTGAAGCTCAAGTGGTAGAGCTGTAGCCTTGAGAAAGTCCAAGGACAGTGCTCAGGCCCTGAGCCCAAGCCCAGGACTGGCAAAAAAAACAGTCTGAGTAAGACTCTATCTCAAAAAACCAAAAAACAAAATAAAAAAATCAAAAGCTGGAGATGCCATGACAGAGAGCCTACCTAGTATCTGCAAGGCCTTGGGTTCCACTCTAGTACTTATCACAAATAAGATCAGTATATTAGGAGTCGAAAAGTATTTCCCCAAAAGACACTTATTAACTACAAAACATGGTTGCAAAGTTGCATCAATAAGACATACGTGTGTATATTATCAGTCCTATGGAATTCCTGTGAAAAATGACAAATTTTAATTAAACCAGACATACTGTGCACACATACAGCTTGGAATAGTGAGACTCTTATCTCACTAATGATGAAAAAGCATCAGACAAATTCAAATGAAAGGGAATTCTACAAAAGTACTGGCATTTCAAAGGTGGCAAGGCCAAGAAAGAAAAAAGGAACATCAAGATTAGAAAGCATGAGAACTAAGTTCAAGAGCAACCTCGATTCCTTCCTCGATCAGGAAGGGACAGTAATGATAAAACTGGAAATTTAGCCTATGGTCTAGAGATTACTTAAGGGCAGTGCAATGTGTTGGCTTCTGGGTTTACAACCGGTCGTGATTATACAAACTCTACAATCAGAAGAAGCTAAGTAAGTTTTGTCTAAATTACTTCAAACTGAGTTCTGCTTTAAAAAAGTATTATCAATTCTTTGTGCTTCATCCTTGCAACTTCTCTTTTCTAATTCTTGGCAAACTAAGCAAAACTATCATACCCTACACCATTCTTTGTAACATTAAGACTTAAAAAATGTATTCATGAACTGTAATCCCTATGGAGACATCACCTTTACAATAAAATTTAAATTAAAAAAGACTCCTCCTCTCTACTTACTTGTCTTTTCTAATATACATGCCACTATTGTGAGCAAAGTCTCTTTCAAAGCATTGTTTTGCTCTGCTGTTTTCATGCCTTTATCTTGCTTTACCAAAAGTCTCATAGTCTTCTTCAATTTGTCCTTTAAATCTCTGATGGAATGGCTTTTTCATGGGTTGGAGTTGTCACTGAAACCAACAGCCAGGAAAGGACGGGCAGAAGATGGTGGAATATCAACAGGGAAACATGCCAGTTGTCTCTGAGTAAATAGAGTTCGGGTCCCAGCATGCATTTCACCTCAAGAAAATCATACCAATCAAACTAGAAACAGATAAGAGGCATGCTCTCGCAAACAGTAATTTATACCACAGGCATCCAAGGACAGAAATCAGCAAAAATGCACTGCGGTGAGGTGACCCCTGCTACGCAGCTGTGCAGTACACACAGCAACACTACTGAAGATACACATCGAGGACACAAAAGCAAGAAGAGGAGTTCAAGACTGCCACATCCAGATACAGAGATGTCAGGGAACCCTGAGTACCCCATCAGGGACCCCCGCCCCTGGGGAACTAGCTCCTGTGGTGACCCAGAGCACCTGGACTGATTCCCCTGCCCAAGAAGTACCATATTTGGAGAGGGTAAAGAAGTAAGCTCTTTCCCCACACCTTCTCCAGCTGGGAAAGACAACTGGAACACAGGAACTACAAATCCAAGGAACTACAAGTCCCAGAAATCCTAAAAAGGAAACACTCCAGCTGGTGGACTGAGGCGCCTCCCAGAGATGCATATCCCCAGGAAGGCACCTGGGAAAGCAAGGCCAGGTCCTGAACTGGCCCCCATACTGACTGCTGAGAACAGTTCTCCCCCAACCCTGCCTGTGTCCTGGGGGAAATCTGCATAGCTGCAGCAGTGGTCAGTCAACTTCCAGCCCTGAATTAGGGTTCCTCTCCTGAGGCCTTCAGGGGCTCTGAGGAAGGCTCCAGATCACCCCTGATGGAAACGAAGCAGCACCTGGGAGCAGCTCCTGCCTCGGACACACGGAGTAAATGGCCTTTCTTTGTCTTTTTCTTTTCTCCTTCATTTTTAAGGTAACATGAATCTCCCAGTTGAATGTTCTAGGATTACTGATCTGATGGTTTGAGATATACAAATATATAATATATAATGTGTTGTTGCTTGTTATATATACACATACAGTATCCTATTTTCCATTGCCTTTCTCTGTTCAAAAGTAGGGATGTAATTAGGAGAGTGTCAGCAATTGCTTTAGGCTTTTTGGAGTAGACAGGATGAGGGCTGTTGACCCAATTTTTCTCTCTTCTACTTTCTTCTTCTGTGTAGAATGCTAGGTTTCTCTCCTTCATTTGTATCCTCCATTGCACTACTCCCTGTCCTCTGTTCCTTCTTTCCTCTTCTAATTCCTCCATGTACACCTCTTTCACTCATACATATCTCTGGAAAAATAATCCCTCTCTATCCCTACTTTACTCAATACTTCACATGGGAAGTGTTTGTGATATACAAATTTGAACCGTATAGCTCCACACAAGTGAACTCTACATCTTCTATGGTCCCTACCAGCCCTGAGCCCAGATAAGTAAATATCAGCAAAGGTTCAGAACATCTGCTGCCTGATCAATAAAGAACACAGAAAGCAGTTTATTAGGGAGATCACAGATTCCCAAAAGATAAAACCAAAAGGGTCTTCAGATAAGCAGAACACACCACAAAAATGCTACCCAAATCCAAGGAAATAACAACCACACACCAGACTGCTAAAAACCCTGCTGATAAATTAATGACAAGAACAAATTAAACATGTACAAAGATACACAGCTACCTCACAGAAAGCCTAGTGAAAGACAAAGGCTAGAAATGGAACAAAGCAAAAGGAAATGGCTTTACGAATGCAGTGTTAACCAGGACTAGAGAGGAATCAATAGTTATTGAAAACTAATAAAGGAGAGGAAGTATTGTGCAGTGCAGGCCTCAGAGGAACCGTGGAAAGAGGGGGGGGGGGGGGTGTGTGTGTGTGTGTGTGTGTGTGTGTGTGTGTGTGTGTGTGTGTGTGTGTGTGTGTGTGTGTGTGTGTGTGTGTGTGTGTGTGTGCGCATAATAAAAAATGTTCATTTATAATCAAAACAAAAAAAAGATAGGCAAAAATAAAGCAGCCAGTGTGCTCCAATACAAAATGTACAGCCTCACCAATGTATAATTCAGTCTTAGGTTTTAAGCTACTGATTTCTTGTTAATTTTCAGTTTATGAGTTACTGAAAATGCTTTTCCTTTGTTCTTCCCCTCTGTGTGGCTTCTCAGGCTTTCAGGGGGATGTGGAGTTATTTTGTATCTAGTTCCACTGAATTTCTCACAGTAGCTGGTTACTATTTTAAATTGTCATGAAAGTTAATGCTGTAATAATTGTATTGCAAATATAAATATAACTTTGTATCTAGGACTGAAGCCAAATAACCCTCTACAAATATAATAACTGAGCCTGGCATGGTGGTTCACGCCTGCAATCCTCATTATTTAGGAAGCCAAGGATCGAGGTTCAAAGACAGCCCGGGCACTAAAGAACACAGACTCTATCTCCAATTAACCACTAGAAAATGGAAAGTGGCGCTGTGGTAGGGCAGTGGCCTTGTGCTGAAGAGTGCAGGGACAGTACCCAGGCCCAGAGTTCAAGCCCCATGAAGAAAAAATAATAATAATAATAATAACAACAACAACAACAACTGATCCTGAAGAAACTGATATAAAGGAGAAATGTTAATAGAGTCTCCATTTAAAAGATACTTGTTACAACATTTTAACATTTTTCTCTGAGGAATGTGAAGCCTACCCCTCAAACACTTTCAAATTCATCAAATATAATCATCTGTGAATACCAGCAAGGCCAGCAAGCATGACCAGAGCTGCCAGCCAAAACAATTTTCCTTTTTGAATCCAGTTTTCCTCACTGATACTTTTTAGTAATCTGAGCTATCGCTATTAAATGGAGGAAACTACCATTGTTAGAATCCATGGAAGAGGAATACTGTGTAAATTTGGTATTTCTATACTAAATTTATATGTATCTCGCACTTTTATGCATGAATTTATGCATGTGCCCGTACTGAGGCTAGAAATTAGGACCCATGCCTCAGCTTTGCTGCTCAAACCTAGTGCTCTCCCACTTGAACCACAGCCCCATTTCCGGCTCTTGGGTGGGTCACTGAAAGTAATTATCTCACGAATATTCTTGCCTGGGCTGGCTTTAAACCAGGATTCTTAGATCTCAGCTTCCTGATTATAGGCATTAACCACCAGCACCAATCTCTAGCAAACACTTTCATGCCACATAGTAATTTAACTTCAGTGAGAAAAGAAACAAAGGATACTGCTCCCAAATGGCCTGTTGAATTTGATTTGATTGTGTTACGCGCAGAAAGAAAAAGAGTATATATATTTTTAGGCTGGTCCAGCATATAAATAGCACAAATGTACAAACAGGGGAAGGCAAAGCTAGTAGTTTAAGAAAAAGTTTAGTCACTACCAATATTCACTACATGATTATTATTAAAATGATATCCTGTGTCATCTACAAATAACTAGATGCATAAAAGTTTTTAAAATATCAAAAGAATGAAATTTAATGTTAACTAAATTTCATGCTAAGAAATGTAATTGAAAATTTCATGTGATATAAATATATAGTGATACTTACAAGTAATACTAACCAAGAAAGATCTTATCCCAAATTCACAGATTTTCTTCCACCTAGCATGAAATGTAGATGTGACTCCAGGGATAATAATCTCTGCTGGAACATAGAACTGAATTGAATATGTCACAAAAATGCCGAAGGAATACAGAATTTTCACTGATTGATACAACCTGTTGAAGAAAAATCAGAAATTAGTCTTCCTCAATATGGGTCTACATTCCTTGTTTATTTTTATAAATAAGAAATCCAGAATATAAACTTAGGAGAGAATGTACTAGATTAAAGAAAATAACTGGATACACTAACTGCCTCTCCACGAATGATATCTGTAGATGATATACAGGCAGCCCAGGCCTGGCACACAAACGTTTGTAATATATTGTTGCAAGATTTTAATTGGGGCTAAGCTAATATTGTAAGTTGACAGCTAGCCCCACAAAGAACTGAGGTTGCTTCTTCAACTTTATTTTTAAGTTTGTAGCCTACTGTATGTCTTTGAAATCTTGAATTATGATTTCAGTGAAGGAAAAAAAACGTTCATATTAAACTCTGTCTTATGGTTTTCCTTGCTTGAAAACCTTATTGTGCGCTGTGTGTGTCCATAAGTTGCAAAAATATCATGTAACTTAAGTCCATCTGAAAGAGTTTCAACTTGCAAAGCTCTCTAACTTACAAATACAACATTAGGCCAGTTGGAAATAGAAGGGTAGGTTTACTTTCTCATCTAAAGGAAACTTAGCACTGTAGCTCAGTGCATCAAAACTGCACAGCAATTTTCTGTTCCACAAATATCTTCAGATTTTTCTCACTATTCCTTATGCATTTCTTTTACTATTTATGCTTATAATCCATAAGGGTCATGCCTATTTAGAGAATACAGGAGCATAGTGCAGTAACACTTTATAATGAACCATTGTTCATGCTTTTTAGATTCTACTTTGTTGACAGCCTTCAGTCAAGCCCTAGCATGACAACTGGAAGCCAATGGTTCTCATCTGTAACCCTAGCTACTCAGGAGACTGAGACCTGAGGATCTCAGCCAGAAGCAAGCAATCTGAGGCTACCAGAGCAGGAAAGTCCATGAAACTCTTATTTTCAATTATCACTGGAAAGAAGAACAAAGAGATGGGGCTCAAGTAGTAGAGCACTAGCTGTGAGCACAAAAGCTCCAGAACAACACTCAAGCTCTGAATTCAAACGTCAGTACTGACACTGACATAACAACACACACACACACACACACACACACACACACACACACACACACACCTTATCATGAATTTCTTGAGAACAATATTTTTTTCTGCCAAAACCCAAATTTTAAATTTGCACATGACACAGAGAGAAAATGTAGACTTAAAACACTCAGAGGAACATTACACAATTTACAAGCCTTCATTACAATAAGATTGAAGTGTGGTATGCTTTAATTTTAATATTTTCCAACATTCCCAAGAAATGCCCTGATGTCATTCCTGTACAAAAGTTTTGTAAGAAAGGAACTATGGAGTCTGTGCTGTAGCACTGGGGTCTGGGGGCCATGATTCCATGCATACTCTTTCAGCAGAAACATCACTGACACTCATAATCCTCCCACCAAGAGTTCTAGTTCCCTACTTACAAGTGTGTGTGTGTGTGTGTGTGTGTGTGTATTACTAGAGGTTAGCCTAGGCCTTTATGCAAGGTAAGTAATGGCTCTACTACTTGAGCAATGCTACTGCCCTCTTGTTTGTATTCTGAAGCAGGGTTTTGCTAACATTCCCTGGAGCTGGCCTCATTCTTTTGATACTCCTACCGTTGACTGGGTAGATTTTAGGTATCAATTCAAGTTCTATGCACTGGGAAAACTGTTTTTAACTTAGGAGCAAATGCTATCATTTCAAAAGACTTATGGCTTATTCTGCTTTTAGTAAACTGGTTAATTATACTGTAAGCTTTGCTGATATACTAGGATAAAACATGAGAAGCAGTCAAGATTTTATTTGTTCAGCAGCAAGTAAGGAGTAGTTTTCCTTCTGTTATTCATTGTAGTAAGGAGAAATAAGGCAGTGGAAACAGATACAAATACTATAAATTCCAAAATTAGGAATAAAGAAGTCTTTGGGCTAGCAATAATAAACCCTAATGCTTTAATTAGCTAATGATGCATTTCTCAGCTTGAGACTTAAAAATTACATATAGTCAAGTCATTGAAAATATGTAAAATAATCAATATGCAACAACTGCAGAGGATTATAGAGAATTAAATGATTGTTCTCACTAATTAATTTAGAACAGCACTGTTTTCTCTATTTTTACTTACATGTTTTGAAAGTATTGATACATTTTAAAATAAAACTGTATTTAGTTAGCTTTTATTAATATAGAATTGAAGTTATATGGGCTAAAATATTCTTATTAATAGTACTTAATATTAATTATATGCAGTCACCCTTATTTGTCATTATGTAGACTAAAAATGAGACCTCTTGGGTCTTTCAGACATAGACACACCTACAACTCATCAACCACAGGCCCACACCTTCCTATTCAGGGGACTGACACTGGAATAACCAGGCAGATGCAGCTGCCAAGTTTGTTTTGTTTTTGTAAAAATGCTGAACTACCTCTGTGTAGTTTCATCCTTATGGATATTGACTATGGGCATTGTAAGGTGCCGTCATACAGTGACACCTGCGTGCGGTGTTTACCTTTAAAAGCTCAGCACCAGTGAAGGTATGGGCTGCTCTCTCTCAGCCCAAAGGTGGAGAGTAGCTGCTGTTGTGCTGCTCTTAAACTGACTCCTAGCTCCTTTTACTGAGTGCTGGTGACTCTATTGCTGGCAGCGCCCAAATTGAGATATTACATTTGAGAATTGGGCTTAAAGCCAACTTAGAGATTCTTACCTCCAATTGACCAGGAAACAAGAAAAACTAACACGAGTAGGGATCAGCTAGTAGGCTACCAGTCTGGAACAACACAAAAAAGCTGAACAAGATTTCAAGGCTTGGAGTTCAAGCCTGAGCACTTTAAAAAGATCGATTTCTTCTTTTCAGTTGCAAGAACACTTTCCATCCTTACTTCCTCATTTGCTTCCTTCTTTCCTTCCTTCCCTCCCTCCCTCTTTCCTTCCGTGTTTGGCATACATGCCCAAATTCTTTCTAAAGAGTTTAAAAGCCAGAGAGGTGCAGTGAAGTCCTTCAGCTAAGGCAGAAAGATTTCAAATTCAAAACCAGCTTGGGCTATGTTATATAGAAGGTGTCTGTCTCAAATGAACTCTAAGATACAGAAACAAGAGCTTTATCATGTGTGATTGTTGTTCTTTATGTACTATGTTATTTCTTTTCTCTTTTTTTTGCCCTTTGGTTAATCTCACGTTATTTTGTTACCTGGCATACTGTATATACATTTATTTGTTTATTTGAAATAGGGAGGGGAAGGGGGGAAAACAAGATGATTGGGAGGAGGTGGAGGAAGGGAAACGGACAAAAACATGAGAAGGGTATCAATGTGTGAGAAGTAATGCACCTACTACCTGATGAATATAGCTGTAACCCCTCTATACATTACCCCAACAATAAAACGTAAAAAAAAAAAGAAAAGAAAAAGTTTCTGTCTCAGAAAAGAAAAGCAATGTCTAGCCACTCAGGAGGATGACATCAAGAAGACTGAGCTTTACAATTAAATGTTTAAAAAAAGAATACTGAAGTGAAGGCCAGCTTCTAACTAAAGCTTGCAAACCCCCCTCTCCATCAGTTACAACTGAGTGCAGTAACATGCTAAACAAAACAACAAAGTCAAAACAACAAAAGCCTTAAAAAGAACTTTAAAAAAACTTAAAAGTTCAGTTACAGTTAATCATAACTTTAGTTCCCAGAATAATCAACTCTACAGCTACAAATACAGGCTCAGACTTGGCCTCTGTTGTGTTTTGTGGGAGACAGTTAAAAACTAAAGTCCTGCTGCACATGTAGAGGAAAATGCCTACCTTATCCCTGTCTCTTTCCTTTTTTAAAATTTTTCCTTCCCAATCACACTCCCCTTGAACAATGTCACAGGAGATCAGTAGCCAAGCTTGTCCACAGGCCTTTCATGCTCTAGTAGAAGGGATGTGACACTGACATGGTATTCTAGGACAGCATTTATCAAATTCTAAGTCATGACCAATTTGTGGATTAAGATATTCATTTTTAGGTTGTTAGTGCTTCCTAATGCTATAGACTGAAATAGGAAATACCAGATTTAACTTTGACTTATTTATATATGGAGGGGTATAATACATACACACATGTATACACATATATATATATACGCTATATTGTTGTATGCAACATATTTCCCTTTTCTTACTATGTGTTGCAGATCAAAAAGTTACAAAGTCACTTACTGAAACCAAGTTAAGCAAACACAGTAATTATGACTGAAAAGGTGAGGGGAAAGATTTTGTACATCTGACTTTTAAAAAATACACTGATAGGGCCGGGAGTTTGGCCTAGTGGTAGAGTGTTTGCCTAGCATTCATGAAGACCCGGATTTGATTCCTCGGTACCACATACATCTTTTGAAAAAAAAAAAAAAGCTGGAAGTGGTGCTGTGGCACAAGTGGCAAAACTCTAGCCTTGAGAAAACCCAAGGACAGGGCTCAGGCCCTGCTTTCAAGCCCCAGGACTGGCACAAAAAAAGAAAAAGAAAACAGAACATATCAAGAGGGCCAGGAATGTGGCTAGTGGTAGCATGCTTGCCTAGCATGCATGAAGCTCTGGGCTCAATTCCCTCAGAACTACATACAGAAAAAAACAGAAGTGGCACTATGGCTCAAGTGGCAGAGTGCTAGCTTTGAGCAAAAAGTGTCCAAGGACAGTGCCCAGGCCTGAGTTCAAGCCCCAGGACTGACAAAAAAAAATAAGAGAAAACTATAAAAAAGAGAGAACAAGTGAAACTAAAATAGAAGGTCTTCATTCCTGACAAGGATACACCAACACTCAGGCCCCTGAAAGACAGGATACAAATATCACTACTGAATAGTTAGCCTGATCTGCCACACCTTCCTTCTTCCTTTGAAAGTAAAATGTACCGTTATCTTCAAGTCTAAATCCCGTAAGTTACTATTAGAAGACTTGAAGCAAAACCAAAAGATTCTGTGACATGGCACTCATTCCCAAGCACAAACTTTTAACATCTTAACATCTGTGACAATTCTTACATTTGTGCTGCTAGCTTCCATAACAACACATTCCCTTCTCCATTCTCTCTATCTCTCTTTCAAATCAATATTTCACATGTTTCCCAATTAGAACTAGGGAGTCTCTAAAAATTAAGATAATGCCTAGTAACATGTCAAAACCTGAAGTTGTTTGTGTGAAAGCATACTAGCTACATGCAACTCAACAGAACAATTCTTCAAATCAATCCCTAGGAAAAGGAACATATTTTGTGACCTGTATTGCTGTGCACATCATAAATGTATTTGCACAGCTATCTGAGAGTCAGTATTGAAGCAGGTGGTTTCCTACTCATGGTTATTCTCCTTCCACTCAGCCTGTGTTTTCACTGAGTATATATGCATTCCCTACAGTGTTCGGTAGTGTGCTAGGGGTTCTAAAAGCTATAGGCTGAGTGTGGTGGATCTTTGTGAAGTGTAACTTATTCAAAGAGCTTTATTTTTGGGGGGAATATTTTTATAAAAAGCAGTGCAGCTATCATGAAGTAGAATGCAAAAGTGAATTTGTCAAAACAGAGCACAAACTGATGCTATGCTGAAAGCAGGTCACTTGGGGTACTGCCCCCCAAGGGGCAGCTCTCCTCCCTCTGCTGACTGAGTTACTGCTATAGTCTGCATGTGATAAAAGTTTACTTTGTAAGTTGGTTATGTCAGATGCTTGCTACAGTAACCGAAAGCTAACAATTAATTCTTCAGGAAAACAGTACTACTATAGCATTATCTGACCAGAAGTGGTCACATGAGAAATGCTTTACACCTCCTAGGCGTCTGGGTTATGGGGACACCACACAAACCTGTCTGCCCTGGAACTGTTAATGCTCTAAGTTCCGAATTTTACACTTACTGCATTATTACCTTCAAAATATACTCTTAATTTAAAAGCAAAATTCACTAAGCACTATTCTCAGATAGTTACTAAAAAGGATGCCTCAGAAGTTGGGTGCCGGTAGCTCACAAATGCAATCTTAGCTACTCAACAGGCTGAGATCTAAGGATCACAGTCAAAGCCAGCCCAGGCAGTCAAGTCTATGAGACTCATATCTCTAACCAACCAGCAAAAAGCCACAAGGGAACTGTGGTTCAAGTGACACAACATCAGCTATGAGCAAAAGAAGCTCAGGGACAGTGTCCAGGTTCTCAGTGTCTGAGATCAAGCTCCAGGACCAACACAAAAAACAAAGAAAGCTTCTCTAATCCATACCTTCCATGAAGCAATGACCCTTATAAATGTCAAGACCATAAGTCAACTTCCCATTAAAAGGTCTTTATATCTGGTAGCCATTGCTAGCTCAGGATACCCTTGTGACAAATGTTGTCTTTCTTGCTCAACTGCAAAGTAACAAACCATTTGCTTTCCAGGGCCTCTTGAGTTAAAACACCAGAGGAGAAGGCAAGAATCCTATTCACAAGAACAGCTTCCATACAATCCCACGACTACCCCAAACTTCTCACTTTACAAAGGCTATCAACTCTACTCCCATATAGTCATCACTACTGTTTCAGGTGCTTAGTTGTGGCTGCAAATTTAACAGTTTTAAAGCTACAGAGGCCAAAAACAAGTAAGATTATCAACCCCCATCTCTACAATGGAAAAGAATTAACCAATACAAGTTCTCTAAAAGGACCTGTTTATCTTAACTTGCTTTCTTATCTTCTCGGGTTCATGTTGTTTCTCAGAATGAATTTTGCAGGCTTTGACTTCTAGTGAAAATCACTTGAGAATGATAGCTCTGATGCCCATAAGGAAGGCAGTCCGAAGGTGTCACTCCCTACTATTGCTGGTTTTCACTGCCTGTGAGTCACTCAAGGTCTCAACAGAATCTATCCACATGGCTGAGGAAGAGTGACATTAATTAAATAAGAAATGTAGCATTTATTTTTTGCATTTATCAAAACTAAGGTAGTACACTCCATTTTGTGAGTATATTCACTAGCAATGCCTTTTTTAAATTTCCAAAGACCAACCCCTGAACAGGAAAAATATCTTACATATGGCTTCATTTCGCTTAATGTGGCTTCCATCTTAGAGGAGTGCTAAGACATAACACTTCATTATTTACAGGTCCCAACTAGACTAGGGAAGGACTGAAAGTCCACAGTTTAAAGTTGATGGGAAAATGAGAGCCATAAAATGATGCCATGTCTCATCAGAAACCAATCCTGCTTGCCTTATTGCTAGAAAAGACAAATGTGAGTTAAAGTGTGTTTGTACTAAAATAATGCATGTTTTGCTTTTATATTTGACTGGAATTTGGTACAACTTATTTTTAAGATCCTTTCTTAAAACATCTCAAAGATTCATAAACTCATACATGGTTTTCCTCTAAGAATTGTAGTGACCTGTCAGGATTAGCTGTCTAGTACTTGAACTAGAATACTTGAACTGCTTCACTACCCGCATGCTTTATTTTCCTGGTGAACAGGATCGCCTGTGTGTGGTGCTCTCCTTTAAAAGCTCAGCCCCATGGAAGTTTGGGGCTGCTCTCTACCAACCCAAAAGTAGAGAGTCACTGCTGCCCTGCTATTAAACTAATTCCTAGCTCAGCTCACTGAGTTTTATTGCTGGGGGGCTCGGGGACCCCCAAATGACTGGGATATAACAGAGTTACCTTAAAAATCAAGTTGTCAAGTTATTCTACTAAATCACCATGAGATTCAATAAGTTTAAACCTAAAATTTCAAATATTAAATTAAAAATTGGTAAACTACATTCACAAACTATATATACTAGAATTTATAAGCTCATCTCCACATACCACACATCCTGGGGAAGGTTTAACGTTATGCTGCCTTTGATTTCATCACGAAAACACATATACCCTAAAGTGGCCAATGTAACATACAGGGCTGTAACAATCCCCATGCCGATATTCAATGCCTGGGGGAAACGCTTGGATTCTTTCATCTGATTTTCCAGTGGAAGGACCTAAAGTAAAGCAGGAACACAAGGTAAGTATTTCAGAATAATAATAATACAGGGTTTCTTCTTTAGGCAAATTGGTCTTTGCTTACTCTAGATTTAAAAGTCCTTTTCAAATAACTTATTTTCTATGTGCTATTTTTCTACACTATAACATTGTTAATTCGTAAGATCTGAAAATCTGCTCTTAGCAGGCAAGTTTGTCAGTTTTTTAAATAACCTTTTTAGGACCGGGAGCATGGTCTAGTGGTAGAGTACTTGCCTAGCATGCACAAAGCCATGATTTGATTCCTCGGTACCACATATGTAGAAAAACCTGGAAGTGGTTCGGAGGCTCAAGTGGTAGAGCTCTCGCCTTGAGAAAGCCCAAGGACAATGAATTCAAGCCTCAGGACTGGCAAAAAAAAAAAAAAAAGTAACATTGCTTGAGTAATGTCCTTGGCCTTTCTCAAGACTAGATCTCTACCACTTGAGCCTCAGAACAACTTCTGGCTTTTTTCTATGAATGTGGGACCGAGGAATCGAATACAGTTCTTTGTGCATGCTAGGCAAGCTCTCTACCACTAAGCCAAACTCCTGGCCCAACCTTTTTATTTTAGAATAATTTTAAATTTATAAGAACAGTTGGAATGGTAAAAGAGAGAGCTTCCAGCGGGGGGAGGGGGAGGGAAATGGGGACCATGTCATGAGAAAGGATATCAATGTTTATGAAGTTATGTACCTTCTATCTGATGAATATAATGTAACCCTTCTATTAATCACAATAAAAAATTATTTTAAAAAGAGAGAGCTTCCATATACCCCAACACAGCTGGGCCTGTTTTTAAAATTTTGTTATCATATTACATTTGTTACAACTATGAACTAATATTGGTACATTACTACCTAAACTTAAAACTTTATTTGGATGGAGTTGTTATTCCATTAATGTCCCTCTATCTGTTCAGTGTCCCATCCAGAATACCACAGCCTACTAGACTCATGTCTCCTCAACTCAGTGGTTCTTTCTCTATCTTTTCTTATTGCTCATTATCCTGACATTTGTTTGAGCAATATTAGTAAGCTGTTTATACACTGTCTTCTAACTTGGGTCTATCAAATGCTCGCCTGTGAGTAGACCGAGATGGTATGTTTTGGGGGGGTGGCTATCACACAGGGACTGTTTCCTTTTTATCCAACTTGTTTTCCTCATTCTTGACCACAGGCAAGTTCATTGTGATCACTCAGCTAAGGTAGTTTCAGAAGAGAACTAGGACATGTACTTATATCCACTAACCCCACACACATCCATAACTGTTTCCACATATACCCAGAAGTATCTATTGCTTCTCAATTTGAATAAGACCAGTAAATAACACTGTGTAAAAAATAAATCTTGTAAAGTAATAAGCAAAGGCTAAATGAAAACAATCAAGTTTTTTAAACATTAATCCTCAGTGAGTTTAGACATACAATTATACCATTTAATGAAAGACATTGTATAATAATATCATTTCTCTAATTATAACACTAAAGACATTACTTTGACAATAAAAGATAATAAAAATATATCATTTATCTAGTAATGCTTAGAAATATAGTATTATTCTAAAGCTTAAGGACAGCCTCACATACAGTATCCACTTTGCTTAAGAGTAAGCAGGTTCCACTTGGAATCACTAGTTTCTAGTGGAGAGCAGCGGAGTACAGTCTAGAGGCCTAAAATTGCCAGCAAAAGAGAAGGGAGCACAGTCACTTCCCAGCTTCTTGTGCTGCAGCATTGCTGCTATTATATATGTGTGTGTGTGTGTGTGTGTATTATATAAATATGTTATTATATATATACATGTTATATATACCTGTTATGTGTACATGTATATATATATATATATATATATATATATATATATATATATATAATCTTCTCCATGGAGTAGATAAGAAACATGAATAACTGGCTGAAATAGGAAACCAAAGATAGACTAAAAATAATCTATTCCAATGTTTGAAGCTGAAGCAATGAAAAGTAAAGGTGAAAGGACAGTGGAAATGAGAAAATGAAGCTGGTTTGGATGAGAACATATGTGATAGACTTTGGAGTGGCTGAATTTGAGATGTCAGAGAAACAACACTTAACTGCAAATGTCAAACAATTGATGAGATACTAAAACTTACTAAAGACAGACACTAAAGTTAGCAATTTTGCCTATAATAGTAACTGGAGCTGAAAATTCTCTAAAGAAGAATTCAGAGAACAAACCTCCAAGTAAAATAGCATAAAAGCGTATCTTTGATCTGCTTGTGGTTCATGTAGACAGACGCTGACAATGTTAAATCATCAAATCTGGAATATTCGATTTTCATCATGCTAAGCTCTAAATAAACTGGAAGCACCTTAAATAGAAATATTTAAGATCCCAGGAAACTCATGAGGCTTGTCTCTTTCGGCATTAGCCTTTTGATAACAGCGTTCTTCAAAATAAACACGCTCTGTATCTATCTAAGGAAAATTGTATATTTGACTTTTATATAGCAGTAACTACTTAAATTCCCTACAAATAATTCAGACTACATTTGAAATGTAATTGAATATGTGGAATACAGACAGTACAGGATTGTCTGTGAGTTGATTTTTTGAAACGACATAATACTTACATAGGAGTTTATTACAGTATTCAGAATTTCAAATAGGTTTCAAAGTTGCCATACCAAAATGTTAAAAATCATCTAGTCTAACATTCTTACTTACATATGAAGAAAAACAGCTATAGGAAATATCTGAGTAAGCTAACTGGTTTGAGGAAGAACTACCATCAGACTGAACTGGAAACCACATTCTCGAATAAAAGCCAACTGAAACAAAACGGGACACAAGCACTTCATGTCACTTGTCCACATAAATCCTAGTGTCAACTTAAACGTTTAAAAAATAATAAACGCCAATGCTCACCACTCCTATGCCTTCAAAAGCAAACACAGCGGTACCAAAAAAAAGTGGATACTTTTTCCAACCAGCAACGATAGGAAGATTGTGGGGATCTGGCATGTTCTGCAAAAAGGAATGAAAAATTATATCATTACTTACTTTAAAGTACTTAAAATGAGAGAGCAAAATCATATTGTCCTGAGCTTCACAGTACCAAATACAAGTTGTAAACCTGAGCATGTGGAGCGTCCCATGCTCAGGGTGGCTGCGTGGTGAGGGTTTCACTGCCACAGCAGCTGCTGTCCTCGTACCCAAAACACTCCACCGGAGTAAACGCTGAAGACCTGTTTCCAGCTGCATGCCTCAGCTGTGCCTCCTGGCACACAGTGCCAAGAGCCACACAGTTACCACCCACCATTGTTGTCTGCATCTTCCTGTCATAGCTCCTCCAATTCTCCAAGATACCTCTTTCCTGAAAGACTTTCTCTTTGGCTCTGCTGCTCCCTTGCGCAGGGCTCTCTTAGTGCCAGTGCTTATGTTTCAACCACAAGTATTCTGCTTATCTACATGTAAACTAACTCTGTGTTTGATAACTTATCCCTGACCCATAGCCTTGATTCCAGTTTGCACAATCTGGACACACTCACAAACAGCACATCTTCAAGATGCTGGCTCCCCAAGACTGTTTCTTCCAGACATTTGAGGTCTGGTCCCTAGTTCCCTAAGCTCCTGGATTCTTGTAATAACCTGGCAGGCTTAGCTGCCAAACTGTTTTTGTTTCTGTAAAAAATGCATAACATGCTCAGGTGCCTGCATGTGGTTTCATTCTTACGGTTATTGATTATGGGCAATATAAGGTGGCATCATACAGTAGCTACCACCTGTGTGTGGTATTTACCTTGAAAAGCTCAGCCCTATTGAAGATCAGGGCTGCTCTCTATCAGCCTGCAGGTGGAGAGTAGCCTCTGTGCTGCTATTAAACCAACTCCTACCTTGATTCACTGAGTGCTGGTGACTCTTGCTGGGGGCCTCGAGGCCCCCAAAATGGCTAGGATATTACATACATTCTCAGCCTAACTGGGTATAGAATTCAAGGCTAAGGAAAGCAGATGTACAAAGCAGCTCAAGTGTAAAAGCACACAGGTAATTCAGGGGATGGAAAGGCCCAGAGCACCTTGAATGTTATGCAATATGAAGGTAAAATATGACTATACCATCCTAGGCTGATGATGAAAGATTCCTGAACGTCTTAGATCATTGGATATTACTAAACAAAGCCTCAAGGCAGGCAGGATGCCTGATTGTTCCTGTAGCATTTCTAATTGAACCCAGGGCTCCATGCATGCTAGGCAAGCCCTCTATCACTACTAGGCCATATCCCACCCCCCCCCACCTTTACAGATTGTTCTAAGGAAGTTAGATAAAGGAACTCCAGGCTGTGGAGACTGAAATCAATTAGGTTGCTGCACACACAGAGATCAAGCAGTTGCTGGCTGCTGAGAGGCAGAGGACTAAAGTCGTGGTAGTAAATCATAGCTTAGAACAAAAACTAACTCCACACACACACACACACACACACACACACACACACACACACACACACACACACACACACACACACCTTGTGACTGATCCTTACAGCTTAAAATCAGACCCAATTATAAAGCCTGTGCACATTATATAGACGCCTAGTTAACAATAACCCTCAAAAGAAAACCAGCAATCACTGCTCCCACTAGGCCACCTATACAGCACAGTTTTTACACATCGTCACAGTTACCTTCAAAGTAAACTAGCTTTACAAAGTACATGACATTTAGTTAAAAATATACTTACCCTAACAACATATTGGTAGATTATCACAAGACTGACAGCCATAGAAACATTGGCAAGGAATGAGAGAACAAATAGATTCTTCAGCTCTCGAATGAAGACCAAAAGGATTATAAATGGAAGAAAGCAAAGCATATATATCCTTAGGTCGACAGTTTTTCTCTCGCACGCATTGGATGAATTGGTACTATTCAAAACAAATGTGCTACTCTCCAGGAATCCTTCATGAACCTGCACAAAATTAGAAGGCCAAATGAATGGAGGAAACAAAATAGACAGACAATCTTAATCTATATACTATATGATAAATTCCTATGACATGTTTTACAATAATGTGCTTAAATTTTTTTTCAAGGTACTCAGACTTCCTGGAAATATATCAAGTATCCAGGATAATGAAGGTAAATAATCTTCTTTGCAAGTTAATGAGAAAATACAGTTCCCTGGGAAATTATGAGGATGAATTTATTAATTTATTTTGAAGCTTTCTAGCTATTATGTTCCTAAGTCCAGCAAAGACCCAAAAGACCTGCCTCAACACTGGAGGTACACAGTGGACCTCAGTGTGCTTTCTCCAGTGTAGGAGCCATGTGCTAATCACCTCTCAGAAGTGTACATCAGCCAAGTAAGATGCACAATCACAGCCTAACTTCAAAGTCTGTACAAACTGTCTACAAACTATCATCACTATCACACATACTTAATACTGTGTACCATGTGGAAGTACACATGGTACACAGTAGTAAACTTCTGCCAGAACAAAAAATTTCTACAAGATAAACCAACTACTTTAAAATGTATTTACCCACTTTAACCCAATTTTCAGATTTCAAAAGAAATATTATTGTAATTGCATGTCTTAACCATATAATTCAACTTACTAAAATAGAATTTAAATTATAGGAGACTTTAAAGAAAAATCTTAAAAAAACCTATAGCCCAGGGAAATCCTACTACAATTTAAAATGTCAATTTCTCTCCAATCACTGTACCTTCCTTCGAACATCATCAAGTATCTGGATACACACATTCTTGTGAAAATAAACCCTAATAATAAGAACTAGCACTTCTTAATACAGTCCATGTATCAGGTGCTGCTTTCTATACATCTCACTGAATCCTCCAAATGGCTGAGTAATAGATTTTATATTAATTTCCATTTTGACTACAGAAAACTGAGGCTTAGAGATGGAAAATGCCCATGATATCAGGTCAGTGGGTGTTGGTAGGTTCCAAACAGTCCCATGATAAGCAATACTGCACCCTAGAATGGGGTGCTCTGACCAGGCACACATCAGGCCTCCATTCTGACAAAGTACAAGTTTAAAAGACTGAGGTATTACAGTTCATCCATTCTGAGCAATGGTTAAGATGACTATGAATGCACACTCAGATGGTAGCAGATTCATCTCAGATGGTAGAGACAATATCTACTACATGGAGTCAATTCAAAATGCTGGCAGACTAAGAAGTGACACGTCTCCTTTAGGAAATGCAGCTCACCACGGTCTTCCAATTAGCCATCAAAAACTGTATATTTTGTGTGTGTGTGTGTGTGTGTGAGTGTGTGTGGATGTGGATGTGTGTGTACCAGGGCTTGAATTCAGGCCCTCATACAACTTGCTCATGGCTGGCACTTGACCACTTGACCACACTTCCAGTTAACTGGAGTTAATGCTAGTTTATTGCAAATAGAGTCTTAAGACTTTTTCTGCCCAGAATGGACTGAAATCATGATCCTCTGATCTCAGCCTCCTGAGTAGCAAGCAATCCATAGCCACCTGCTTAAGTTTTGTTTTCTACAATATGAAATGGAAATAAATTCGTCAACTCTTATTACTTGTCTTTTAACCAAACACTTCACTGTGGACTTAATTCTCTCAGTAACAATTTTTAAGTATTATTTATCAAAGTAGTGCCTCTGATGAAAGCAAAGCTCTAACAAGTTTCTGGCAAAAGAAGAGAGCTAGATAAACAATTTTACAGAGATATTTTAGTTACAACATGCTTGGGAATTTTAAACTAATTCTATCACCAATAGCTAATGTTTTAGCATTCTCTGTTAGAAAAGTGATAAAAATTATTGATTAAAAATACAATGAAAAAAACATAGATACATACCTAGAGCAAGAATCAGGTAAACATTTGAGTCCTTTGGTGCCCTCTAGAGACAGAGATAGCTCTTTAATAGGACTTCCTATGGTCTCACATGTTTACCAAAATGTAAAACACTGGAATAAATATTATAAAATAAAATTACTAAATTCAGTTGTTTCCATTTAGACTTCAAATTTGGCAAAATGCACTACATATTAACTTAATGTCTTAGTAATTCAATGGTTAAAATTCTAAAATCAGCTATTTTTATTTAGCAAAGCTAAATAAAGGTTGCATTCCCTTACATTTGAAGACTGTGGTATTTTACAAAGGCTTTTTCACGAAGCTTTTATCTGCTGAGTCTCACAAGGTTATGAGGAACAGGACACTTGAGCTTGACCCAACAAAGGGTCTTACCCAAAGTGAGAGTTAAATCTGAGGAATTTTCCTTCCTAGTATAGCTCACTGTAACATTTCTTCCCCACTCTCCCAGCTCAGATACACTATCTCACCTATCTGAACATTCCCAGAGCATTTTTTTTTATTCTTCCAGTACCAAAGTTTGAATTCATAATGGTCTCAATCTTACACAATCCTCTTGAACCACCTGAAATGCCTCATCCACCAACTTTTTCCTGATCATATATTGGGGACACAGAATTTCACGAATGTTTCTGCAAGGACTGGCTTTAAAATTCAATCCTCCAGATCTTAACCTCTTGAGTAGCTGGGAATTAGACATGAGCCACCAGACACAGAAGCTACTTTAGTATCATAATAGACTAGAATCATCAGAAACATTACAAGATCGCAGCTACCAAGCACAGTGTACAACTAAACTCTGAACTCACTGAATTAATGAACTACTGTGCCTTCAATTTCATGTAGATTAAGACACAAACAATCCTACAATTTTAATTCTAGCACTAGTAAATGGTGGTTTACTTAAGCTGTGTGCCGCCATCAGCTATAGATGGACACTTCTGCTGAAAACATTAACCTCTGGTCCAGGATGCCAAAGACCAGGCTGCTGCACAGCCTGGACCAAGTAAGTACCAATTTCAAATTCAACGATTTTTTTCCCCCTCAAGTTTCATTGGAAGCCTTTTCCCATGATGCTTGGAGGCCTTCAACAAATGGGCAATCTCTTCACCTTCCAGAGGACGTTATTTTTTTTTTTTTTCCTTTTGGCAGTACTACAGCATGAACTCCCACCCCTGCACTCTCTAGGAAAGTGCCTGCCATGTAAGTCACTTGTGCTGTTGGTGAAGATTGCGTGTTGGATTTGCTTTGTGGGTTTTTTTGTTTATTTTCTTTTGGGGGGGGGGGCAGTTGCAGGGCTTGAATTCTGGGCCTGGGTGCTGTCCCTGGGCTCTTCATTTCAAGGCTAGAACTCTATCATTTGAGCCACAAGGCCACTTCCAGTTTTCTGCTGCTTAAACAGAGATAAGAGTCTCATAGATTTTCATGCCTAAGCTGGCTCTGAACCATGATCTTCAGATCTCAGCATCCTGAATAGCTAGGATTACAGTCATGAGCCACCAGCGCCAGGCTCGTTTTTTGTTTGACTGTCTTGTGTGTACGTTTATCTGACTTTTAGGATATAAGGAGGTAAGGAAGGGCACAGAAAAGGAGGTAAAAAAAAAAAGGTGGAAAAAAATGCAGTGCTGGAAACCTAGATACATAAGGCTATACAGTATGACACTAAATGAAAGGACCTCTAGGATGTAGAAACAAAAGCCATATAATGATTGTTGTCCTTAATGTACTATGTTATCTCTCATTTCTTTTGCTGTCCCTTGGTTATCTCATATTTTTACAGTATTTCACTTTGTTATCTAATATATTGGATATATGTGTATTTGGTTATTTGAAATTGGATCAGAAAGGGGGGAAAACAAGATGAAGGTGGGGGTGGGGGGGACGGAAATGGGGACCAAGACATGAGAAAGGGTATCAATGCATGTGAAGTAATGCACCTTCTATCTGGCAAATGTAATGTAACCTTTCTATTAATTACAATAAAAAATATATGAAAAAATGCAGTGCTGGGAATCAGCAGACAATATACTGCAAATGAACTATACAACTTGCCTATGAAACTTGTGGGTGAAACAGGAACAAGAAAAATGCAAGAGAGAAAAGAAGGGTTGACACTGCCTACAAACGCATTTGTTCATTATCTGACTTATTAAATAGTAACCCCTCTGTATATCGCCTTAATAATAATTAAATTTTGGGGGGGTGGTCATGGGGCAAGGCCAGGACTCAGCCTAAGCTCTTCAGCTCAAGGATACCGCCCTACCCTTGAGCCACTTCCTGTTTTCCAGTGATGAATTGGAGATAAGAGTCTCACAGACTTTTTAGGGCCTGGGCTGGGTTTGACAGGATTCTCAGATCTACGCCTCCTGGGTAGCTAGGATTACAGGTGTGAGCCACTGTGCCCAGCAGAATGTTTTAAGTGCCCTACACCAGCCCTTTTCACTTTTGTTTTTGCATGGGGTCTCTTTTTGCCATGTTCCTTCAAACTACCCTCTTCCTCCTCTACCCACCCCCTGCATACATGGGACATCCACCACCACACCCAGCTTAGTGGCTGAGACATTCTCATTCATGTTTTTGCCTGGGCTGGCTTCAAACTTCGATCCTCCTGAAGGACATGAACAAACCAGTTTGGCCTGCTTGCCCTCTCCCCAGCCTGTGGTCCCTACCCCAGAGGCTCGCACCCCCATTGGTCTTGGGTCTTGCCTAACTCATATGGGCTCTCCTACAAGCTGCCATGCAGAGAGTCCTCATATGTCTTTTGGGCCATCACCCAGAAGAGGGCCTGGCCATTTCAAAACCACAGTCATGAACCTAGGGCAGCCCACCCTCTGTGGTTACCACCTTAGAGAATATCTGGCTTGCTTCAAACACACCAGCCATAATCTGACAGACTGCATGAAGGTGGGAGGGAAGGGGTTGAGGACAGAGGCAACATAAAGCAGCAGCCCACGACTATGCAGTGGGACAATCAGTATCCTGGTCCAGCAGCTCGTCCTTTTGAGTGGCTTAGCTTCTTCCTTACTGAATAAATTCTTTAAAACTGCGCTTGTTATTCCTAGAATTATTTCCATAATACTGCAGAACAAGAACCCACCACACACATTTTCCTGCATCACTCCCACCTCCACCTATCCTGTAGCTGGGATTACAGGGACAAGCCTGTCCCACATCTGAGACCACACTTTTTCTTCCTCATCTTCTGAGATATGTGCAAACAAGTTAAATGTTTCCACTCTACTTTGGAAGTAAACGCTATTTTGTATAAGGGCTTTTACACATTTTCTCCAGTTTTGCTCTTTATACACAACACCCCTAAGAGGATGTATCCTCTCCAGTGACTATTAAAATGGTGGATGGAAAGCCACTTGTGGTGGTATACAACTATAAACCCAACAGTAGAAAGATCATAATTTAGAGGTCAAAGCAAGATGGTATGTACATACATACATACATGCAGGCATGCAAGCATACATACATAGATGCACAGCCAAGTAGCAACTGTGAGAAACCTAGGCTTCAGCCTAGTTCCACATGCATGGGACACATGGCTCGTGCTTCATAAGGTGCTCACAAAATGAGCAGTGTACTTGTTCTATAGATTGCAAATATTAAGTGCTTTGCACCACAGCTTGTAAATATGAAATTATAGGGCATGATTAGCATCAGTTATAGATTCAAAGATAGCTAGTCATAACTATATTAGAAGATATTACAAAAAGTAGACTTCTGCCATCTTGCAAAATCCTAGAATTCACTATTTCTATTATATGGATATGGTATGCCTTGCTGGACACCTGCAGGGTAGCCATAGGAGCCCTGCTGCTTGCTGCCTGTGCTTCAGTAGGTACACACTTTGTGACACAAGCAGTCCGGAGCCAGAGGGCGCCTGACCCCTCCCGCCTGGAGCAAATGGGGTGTATCTCAGGACACCATTGGCTGACGGTTGCATTCAGGGTGATGTGGCAGCCATTGCCCGATCTGTATTTAGTGAGCAAGTTTTGTAAAATAAAGTTAGATCTGCACCGAGAGTCTGGTCTCTGAAGTCTGTGTTCCCAGGATTATTTGTGGGCTCCACCGCCATCTTACGCCCCTCCTAGACGTCTGCGAAGGACCCTAACAGACACCAATGGCTCACTTCTCTAATCCTAGCTATTGAGGAAGCTGAGATCTAGAAGATCAAGGTTCAAGGCCAGACTCAGTAGAAAATCCCATAGGAACTCCAATTAACCAGCAAGACGTTGGAGCTGGAGATGTGTCTCAAGAAGCATCAGCCCAGCAAGAAAGCTGAGTGAGAGTGTGAGGTTCTGTACCAGCAAAAAGTAAATTCAAATCAAAAGCAGTACATCTTATCATTTGTAAACTATCAATAGTCACAGAATGGATTAGCATTCCTAGGATTATGCAATTTGTGGGATTAATACTTGGCAAATCAAAAACACATTATTTGTAATAATTAATGCTAAGGAAAGCCGAACTCTGATGAGCAGAACTGTGACTGCTAACTACTGTGTCTCTAAGAGCATCTCTACTTGCTCTCGCCAGTCCTTGATACTTCTGCAGTTTTAATGTTTCCAACAATACCTGAATGGAAAGAAACAGACTAGCTGAAATTACAGAATTTTCTTCCAGAAAAGTTTGTTTTATAAATTGTCCTTTTCTTCAGGGGACTTGCAGTCTAATGGTAAAAATGAACTTGTAACTTTAATACAGTATGATCACAGTTATTTTTGTTAAGCCAGGAAATAAAAATAAATGCTAGGAAGTCATAAAGGAAAGAATGGCATGGAAAGCAGCTGAGGAAGATTTCACAGCACACGCTTGCAACATTTCTAGACAACAAAACTTACAAATGCTGAGATACTGTACACAAAAAGAACACCACTGTGGAGAATGAAGCTATAACTACTAATTACTATAACTATTAGCAACAGCCCTTGAGGAACACACTCTTACTACTATAAGAGCTCCATAAGCTTCCAACATTAAATAGCTAACCTTGTGGCTCAAATATAACATGCAGGGATAGTCAAAACCCAGGGTTAGCACATTAAACCAAGTCCAGATACTAAGTGTTTTTGCAGATAAAAGTTCACTGGAATGCATCTACGTTCTCTTGGTTATATTTCATTGTTTATGGTTAACCATTAAGCATGCAAAGAGAAAATACTAATAACTCCTTACAGAAAGCTTGCCAATACTTCATTTTAATAGAATATGAAGCAAACTTTGTATTTATAATGAGAGTCAAATACATATTTGTGTATACTTAAAAAGTTCTGTAGAAAGGATATTTGTGCCATCATTCTGTATGAAATATCTACAGTTCTACAGATTACCATGTACAATGCTTATTGTAACAGACATACTTGGATAATTAATGTTATTGACTGGAATGATGATGAAAGAAAATCAGGAGGTAAAACAGAAAAATAATGCCAATCACAAGAAATGTGTTTGGTACTGTTTATATATTTTTTATTTTGGTATTTTGTATATTTGTCATAATAGTCTTCTCTCCACAATATATCTAGAAATCATGTCTTCGCAAAACAAACTTTCCCAACATAAAAACAGTTACAGAAAACTACGTTTTAATGTATACTACTTTTAAAACAATGGCAGTAAGTACTGGAGTTCTGTAATGAATGCTCACACATTAACCCTTTCTCTTGGCTGCTAGCTCCCACCTTATGTATCCTCTCTATATATTAGCAATCTATATATTAGCAAACAAAAGAGGATGATACCAAAGTATATATGGATGTGCTTTTGAAATCTAAGTTTTTGTTTTGTTTTTGTGTTTTGTTTTGAGGGACAAGGTCTTGGTCTGTAGCCTAAGCAAGATTTGTACACAGGATCCTCCTGTCTCAGTCTCTTGAATGTTGGAATTATTAGCATGTGCTACCATATCCAACTCTTTAAACTGAAACAAGTAACTAAGAATCAGTCAACCATGAAATGTTCTGATGGAAAAAAGAGACAATAGACAGCATGAAGAGTACAGCACAAATAGTAAAGCCAGCAATAGTCAAGCCTGGGGGTGTGTAGGGGGCATGTACCGTAACCCTAACTACTTGAGAGGCTGAAAAGGAAAATCTTGTCATTTGAAGCCAGGCAATCCACAGCTTGGTTCAGTGACATGCACTTTATCTTAGGTGATGTGGCAGGCTGAGATCAGAAGGGCTGGTTCCAGAAGGCTGGTTCCAGGACGGGCCAAGACAGGAAAGACCAAGAATTGAGATACAATCCTTTTATCACAGCTAATGGAAAATAGAAGAGGTGGAGGATAGTCCATGCATATATAAGAAAATGAGACCCTTTCTCAAAAATAACCAGAGAAAAATGGTATACAGGTGAACCTCAGTGGTAGAGAGCCTGTCTAATCAAGTGCAAGGCCTTAACTTCAATCCTACTACCATAAATATCAGAAGTCCAATTTGCAAAAGAGAAAAAAAACTAAAGGAAAATCTACCTGAAGTCACTTATAAGAAGAAATATGATGCTGTATGCAGGGTACTAGAAGAAGATGATTTTGCAAACTAGAGAAAAATACTCACTTGTTTCACATTTTCAGCTAAGAAGACAATATAAACACTGCAGAATCCCAGCTGTGTTATCACCAGAAAAAAGTCGACCACACTCCTAAAAAGAGATGTCCACAAGTAAGTATCAATAAGAATTAGCAACATGCCAAAATAGTTTTTGTCCTTTTAACTGTCATTTAACTCCTATTAATGTTATTTTTATGAGAGCACATAGTTTCTTCCTTGAAAAAAGAATATTTAAAATATTTATTTAGATTCTACAAAAATCCTATTTTGTTTAGTATGTCACTAGAATTATAAAGCAAGACCACACATGATTTGAAGGCCAGTGATATTACTTAGAAAGAGCAGTTGACAAGTTACAAATATGCCTACCTGTTATTCATTTTTTCTTTTGATCTATAAACAAGAAGTTACTAAGTGTAACACATTGTAGTCTCTTGTCTGACCATCAGTGTCAACAATGAGGTCTAAAATTTTGTAGCTATACTCCTCTCATGTGGCAGCAAAAGGCCCTACTGTCTTCATTCTTGCCATAACTCTTCCATCCACCACGGTTCTTCAAGGGTACTGCTGGCAAATAATCTTAGTACCCTGAAATGAATTCCAGTTTCTCATCTTTGATTCTTACACTTGAGTATTTTAAGTATTCCCTTAATATCTTTCCATCCACATACAAGGTTAGTGTCCCACTAAAAATAATTACAGTGGAATTTTCAAAAAGTATTTTTTCCTTCACAGTAGACAAAGTTGTCTATAGTCTAGGTCAGAAGAAAGATGGGGATTGGGATTGATTCTGGGCTCTGGAGGTAAGTCCCTAGGGCGTTAGGTTCTGTTTCCTTCCTTCTACTCAAGTATACCAGGAATGATGAGAATCTCATGAACTTATAAATAAATATAACTTTCTGAAAATAAAAAAACACAGATTTAAGCATAAACTACTCTAACATTGCTGTTTTTTCTTCTTTAAATTTTATCACACATCATTGGCAATGTAGTTAACATTTTGTTGATTGTTTACACTTCTTTATTTCTCAATTCCTGTGTTCATCCAGTTTACAGTCACCTTTTCAATAATGAGAAACTCATTTAAATGATAAGGCAATAAAGTTAAGTTTATGCTAAATAATATCAGGACTTCAGCTGTCTTATGAACATACAATATTTTTCCTTTTTTAAAAATTATTGGACATAATTGTATAATTTAATAAAGATCATTTGTAAGCAGTATTATAGGTAGCTTTTAAAGTATCGTTTCATTTCATCTACTATAATCACTTAACAAAGTGTAAGTACAGTTTTTCATGAAAAATGCAAACCAAAATAAGTAATGATTTGACCAGGTCATAAACAGACAATTAATGGAACTGAGATTTGAACCTAAGTCAACCTCATTTTAAGGGTATTCAATTTGTTGTTTTTGCAGGTACCAGGGTTTGAACTCAGAGCTTCCCATTTGTTTGGGTTGCATGCTCAGCTTAGGCTCTGTTATTTGAGCTGCACCTCCAATCAGGCTTTTTGCTGGTTATTTTGGAGATGGAATCTCATGGGCTTTTCTGCTAGGATTGGCTTGGAACTGTGATCCTCTGAATATCAGCCTGCTGAACATCCAGTAGTATATGTGTGAGCCACCAGTGCCCTTATCATAATTTTATTTATCTTATCATATTAAGTTTAAAAATTAACCAAGTCTCAACAAATAGATATTAAAAGCAGGGGATGTACTTGCCGTCCCCAAGCTGCTTGCTTCTGAAGACAACTCCAAGGACTTGCTTCCATAGCTAGACTCACCGTGTCACTATAGCCTAATGTTGACTTTTTAAACCTGCAATTAATGACAACACACATAAGAGAAAAACATTAAAATTCTCTGTAAAACTATTTCTTAAAAAGAGTATCAGATAAATCTGAACTAATGGACACAGGACTATACACTGATAGATCAAGACTGCAAAATGTGACACTCTACAAAATCCTAATAAAATTTAAATTTTTATCTTGCCTATGGATAATTTTATATATGTGCAGAACATAGAGCAGCTAATATCTGTGCTTCAATGATTTAAATATTTCAAATATATAAAAATCAATAATATTCTTGTCAAAATTCCATATTTTTCTTATTTTATTGTTATTATAAAGGTGATGTACAGAGCAGTTATAGTTATATCAGTCTGGTAACGAGTACATGCCTTTTAGACAATATCACTCCTTCCTAGGCTCTTTCCCAGTTTTTCCCCTCCCATTCTCACTCAAACATTTTCTAATAATAGCATATAACACTATATAGACTTTATCTTTATATAAACTATCTCATTTCATTTTCAAACTGCCTCCCTGAAGTAGATACTATTTCTCCAGGCTTTGTCTCTTTCATTTACAAGCATGTACACGTACACACACACACACACACACACACACACACACACACACACACACACAAATGATGAACCCAGTTTTAACAAAATAACAGTCTATAGTAAAATTCTGGTTTAGTAAGAGCTATTTGTCTTTTAAAAAATTGGGGGACATCATTACTCATAATAAGTAGAAACCTTGGGCTCTCCTACAGAGATTTATAATAGAGCAAAACTTAGACACATAAGGCCATATAGTATGACACTAAATGAAAGGACCTCGAGGATATAGAAACAAAAGCCATATAATGAGTGATTGTTGTCCTTAATGTACTATGTTATATCTCATCTCTTTTGCTGTCCCTTGGTTATCTCATATGATTATAGTATTTTACCTTATCTGATACACTGTATATATGTTTATTTGGTTATTTGAAATAGGATAGGGAAGGGGGAAAACAAGATGATGGGTGAGAGTGGGGGGAGGGAAATGGGGACCAAGACATGAAAAAGGGTATTAATGTTTGTGAAGTAATTCACCTTCTATCTGGTGAATATAATGTAACCCTTCTATTAATTATAATAAAAATATATGGAAAAAAATTGGGAGACAGGGGCTGGGAGTTTGGCCTAGTGGTAGAGTGCTTGCCTAGCACACACAAAGACCCAGGTTCGATTCCTCGGTACCACATACACAGAAAAAATCCAGAAGTGGTGCTGAGGCTCAAGTGGTAGAACGCTAGCCTTGAGAATGTCAAAGGACAGTGCTCAGGCCCTGAGCTCAAGGCCAGGACTGGCAAAAAAAAAAAAGCCTAACCCTAAAAAACTGAAATTAATAAAGCAAACTTTAAAAAGAAATTGGGGGACAAGAACGTAAGAAGGGGTATCAATGTATGTGAAACAATGCTCCTTCTATCTGGGGAATATAACTGTAACCTATCTATTAATAACAAAAAGAAGCTTCAAAAAATTGGCTTATTGTCCAATCAAAATATTTTATGACTACCTTACACCTACATATCAGTAAACAGCACCAGAGATGCTATACACAAAAATAAACTGCTCATACATTGAAAACATTGGGCTATAACTAAAAGTATACCACTGACTCCCATCTCCTCTACAAATATTTTCTTCTGATTTTTTACAGAACCCAGTTTGAGCCGGGAGTTTGGCCTAGTGGAAGAATGCTTGTCTAGCATGCATGAAGACCCAGGTTTGATTCCTCGGTAACACATACATAGAAAAAAGCTGGAAGTGGTGCTGTGGTTCAAGTGGTAGAGCACTAGCCTCAAGGAAAAAGCCCAAGGACAGTGCTCAAGCCCGGAGTTCAAGACCCAGAACCGGCAAAAAAAAAAAAAAAAAAAAAAAAAGAACCCAGGCCCATCCACTGATTGATTAGGGACATTTGTAAGTACAGTCCATGTACCATGGCTACAAATCCCTCATTTGTAGATTCAAGTGACCACATAGGGAACATACATGAAAAGATGTCCTCCTGTCTATATTTAATATATTCCCACTGATTTTTCAGGTCATTATGTCCTAAACAATAAAGCACAACAAGTAGGCATATAGCATCTACACTACATTAGGTATTCTGGGAAACCCGAGGTAATTAGCGAGAAGACTGCTCAGTGGTTGCACACAAACACACCACTGTTTTAAGTGAAGGACTTGAGCATTGGAAGATATTGTATTCATGCAGCATGAGAATTCCAAATAGGGCCTAGTCACACTAACTGCATTTGAGTTCTATTCAGTCCCTATTCCATGCTCATTATTAAAGGAAACACAACTTCTAGTGGCAGAGAATAAAAACAGAAAGCTGCAATGCCCTAAACAAATACACAACTTTAAAATAGACTTAACAAATCCACATTTACCTCTGACATAGAAAGTGACTGCAACGTACCAATATGTGCATACAGTGAACAGAAATAATTCCTATAAACACAAGGCTGATTGGTCCAAGCTGTGAAGAAGAAAAATGATAAGGTTTAAATATCAAATTCAAATGAACTAAGCAACTTTATAATATTAAGTGATCTACTTAGTGGAAAAAGAAATATTTGGTGGACAAAAATGATGGTCATTTGCATAAGGGAAAATGAATAAACTTTATATAGAAAGGATGCCAAGCAATATGCAAGACAACCATGTATGATTCGATTAATGAATGAATATAGACTCTAGATATGTAACATAGCAGGATGGAAAGAAACATCACATTTAATAGCAGATGGACAGCCTACAAATATTGATGTGGCACTGCCATAATTATGTTAACTATGCCTCATATCTAAATGGTTTACAAAGTACAATGTTGAACTATAACTGGAATGACATGTTTCTTCAACAGACTTGTTTTTGAGAACTGTCAGGAACTCTACTAAGAAATTAACTATTTCAAAAACTTTTCTAGCAAGTGCAAGGCCCTGGGGTCAATCTCCAACATGCCAAAACAGTGAAAGCTGAATTTCTGTGAGGTACAACCCAACTTTTACAGTCAGAAAATTTTAATTACCTTAAATTAGGGTGGACAAACTCAGCAAAAAAAGTAATAGTTAAACTATTTTTTAGAAACTAGAACATTTACAGTATAATTTTATATATGTATCTTTTTTTAGGGGGGTCATGGGGCTTAAACTCTGGGTCTGGGCAATGTACCTGAGCTCTTGAGCTCAAGGCTAGTACTCTGAGCCACAGCGCCACTTCCAGTTTTCTAGTGGTTACTTGGAGATAAGTGTCATGGACTTTCATGCTTGAGCTGGCTTTGAACCATGATCCTCGGATCTCAGCCTCCTGAGTAGCTAGGACTACAGGTGTGAGCCACAGGCACCCAGTTCATATATGAACTTTTTATATCAAAGTTTTCTATAGAAAGTTCATTTTTCTTAACTGTGTGTGTGTGTGTATCTGTGTGTGTGTGTGTGTGTGTGTGTATGCAAGAACTGGAGTTTGAATTCAGGGCCTCACACTATTGCCAATCTTTTTCTGCTCAAGGTTGGCATGCCACCACTGGTTAATAGGAGTATTTTGGATTTTTCGGCCAGGTAGGTTTCAAACTCTGATCCTCAGATCTCAGCTTCCTGAGTAGCTAAGATTATAGGTGTAAGCCACTGGTGCCCAGCTATTTTTAAACTACATTAAGCAGTTGGAAATTAATTTTTATTTCCTATGATAAATGACTTTTTTAACTTAACAATCATGGGACCGGGAGTTTGGCCTAGTGGTAGAGTGCTTGCCTAGCATGCACAAAGACCCGGTTCAATTCCTTGGTACCACATACTTAGAAAAAAAGCCAGAAGGGGTGCTGAGGCTCAAGTGCTAGAGTTCTAGCCTTGAGAAAAATCCAAGGACAGTACTCAGGCCCTGAGCTCAAGCCCAGGACTGTCCCCCCCCCCAAAAAAAGAAAGAAATTAACAAACATTTACTGATACCATGTTTTGCTCCACAACTTACTCTATTAACTCTTCTCCTAAGTCTGAAGACTTCATGGCTTATTCAAAGTATAAAAAGCTAAAAAAATTATACACAAATCATTTTCTAAGTACATTTATTGCTTTGAGTATATTGTTCAAATCCCTGAAAGTCAAAATGGGTAGTAAAACATAACCCAAACCTGGAAAAATTCCAGGTTGTTTTAAGTTTTGTTTGTGTTTAGTTTATTTAGTTAAATATTACCAAGAAGTAATTTAGTAGGAATGAAAATCATAGTTTTTGCTTTTTTAGGTATAATTTTCATAGTCACTTAATTTTCTCAGTGCAGTAGCAAAGCTCTCAAGTAAATGTCACCTTAGGTTATTTTTTAAATCAGTTTATTTTTTTTAGTTATTTGTAAATTCAGCGATATTTATTGAGTGTTGACTACATACTAGAAGAATTAACTGTATAGGAATGAAGTTACCTCACAGATCATAGCTAGTTGAAATTCAGAGTGTAACAAGGAAAGGAGGAGAATTGAAAGTCAGATACGTCAAGATTCTTTGTGTGGTTCTAAGAAGGGTGGACAGAGAATTTTCTGCCAGAATACCACTGCTCAGGAGCAGCTTTAATTAGTTTATGTTTTAATGGAGCTATACATTAACTGTAGTAATGGTGGCTGACAGCTAACTCTGTGTTATGTGGAGAATATAAAGGTAAATCTTACCACTACGCCTGCATTTTTTATTGCCAATGGGAGTCCTAAAAGACCAGTGCCAATATTTCCTTTAAGAAGATGCATAAGAGTTTGGATAAATCTGAAAAATAAAAAAATGTAATATTTAAACATTTTAGCAGAAAAACTAGTATCCATGAAAGATGTGATTTTCAAAACAATGTTGAAGATTAGTTTGGCAAAATAGCAATGTACTGACATGTTTATACTGTCATGGTACTAACAATGGTCCTGAAATGATCAAAGTAGGAGGAAGGTAATGAAAAGGAACAATATGCAAGTTTTACATATACATGTGTATTCCTTCTATCTCTCTACACACACACACACACACACACTCCATATGTAGATATATAAAGCCCCTCACTCTCTTTAAAAGGTGTGTGTATATATATATGTGTGTGTGTACATATACGTGCATGCAAATCCAAATCCATCAAACAAAAACTTCTGCCTAGAAAAGTTTTGAAGTTCATAGTCTTCTGATCAGATTTCATCATCTGTTGCTTAATTACTAAATTACTTTTAGAATAAATTTAGTGATGATAAAATAACAAGATTTTCATAGTAACTTTCAAGTATAAAGACTTTCAAGTAACGTTTTTTACAAGATTCAAGTATTTTCCACTGCTCACAAAGCCTTTGCACTGCCTGCCTCGTCTAGCTCCTAAGCATCCCAGAAGCTACTGCCCTGTCAGAGCTGCCTTCCTTCAGGAGGCAGGGCATTTACGTCCTCACTTCACCCGAGTGACTCCCACACAGCTCTGCAATTTCAACGTACGATTCTTCTCAACCATGCTATAAACTTGCAAGGTGGAAACTACCTCTTAATCATCACAAACACACTTAACAAAAGGAAAAGGAGTCAGATAAGGCATAGGACTTACGAAATACCGCCCTGCTCATGGAGCTGGTAGTGCTTCTGGACAGGCAGCAGCTCCTGTTCATGCTCTTCATCCGAGGTGCCATCGAAGCTCTGGTCATTTATTAAGGGCCTCATCACATCCATATCTTTAAGAGAGAAAAGAACCCATATCCTAATTGTTAGGTATAAAATTGTCATAAGGTATAAAAATGACGTTTTTAGTAGGCTAGAGTTGAGGGACTGGGCACTTTCCATGAACTTTTTGGATCAAGGCAAGGGCTCTACCACTTGAGCTATGGCTCCACTTGCAGCTTTTCTGCTTCTGTCATAAAGAATGACATCATCCTGTCCATAAAGAAATGGAAAGACCTGGTAAAATTTTATCAAGCCAAGTAAGCCATGCCCAAAGAAATCTAGGTCGCTGGTTTCCCTCATTTGTAATAACCAGAATATGCCTATGATATTCTTAGCAGTGAAGTGCAATAGTCCAATTAATAAGTGCATAGAACCATATATAATAAAGTGCATCAACAAGAACTTCAAGAATTGGGAAGAAGAGGTTCTTACTATGTCCCACATGCAGTTATTTCTATTTTTGTCTGTTTTCTTGTTTTAGTTTTTCTGTACCCTTTTGTCTTGTATAGAAGTTTATCTGATCCATGGAAAGGAAAAGAAATCACAGAAAACAGCGGTACAAAGGATGAACTAATACAACAATGATACTCACTAGATAATACATTAGAAATGAACTGTACAACCTGGGGGAGAGAGGGGTAGGGGGAGGTAGGTGGTTTAAAAAAAATGAGGGAGGGGTAACAGTTTGAAGAGTAATGTATTCATTACCTTGATTATATAACTGTAACCCCTCTGCTCTTCACCTTTACAATAAAGATTTTAAAAAATAAAGTGCATAGGAAAATAACACTATTTTATTCAACACCAATTTACAGAGCTATCAATTTACCTACTATGTTCTTGATCAATAAATTTATAAGATAGAAAAAATAATCTTAAGGACTTTTCTGCCTAGACTAGCTTCAAACCATGAACCTTAGACCTGATTAGCTACAATTGCAGGCATAAGTCACCAGTGACCAGCTTGAACAGATGCTGGCGGGGATGTGGCCAGGAGGAATCACTACTACACTGTCGGTGGGTGTGCAAACTCGTTCACCCACTATGGAAAGCAATATTTTGGAGTATTTATATTAAATTTTCAATAGTACCAAAATCCTGCATATTCTTTATATACTTACTAAAATGCTAACATTTGCCCTGTTTTCTTTTCTTCTCTCAAATAATACTTTTTGAACCACTAAAGAGTATACTACCTATGACCCCACACTTCACTTTATTAGGAACATGTATCTCCTAAGTACAAAAATATTATCCTGAAAATTCACATTACATAATCAGATTCAACTTAATACTGATGCAATATTTGATTAAATGTATATTCCATAGTATAATTCTATCTCTATACTAATAGCCTTTCCAGAAGTGTTTCTGTTTTCATTTTTCTCATGTCCAGGGCCACACAGTTTACTGCATTTATTTGTTCTAATTACCTTTGCTCATTTGTTTTGCATTTTTTGCTTGCATTTTTTGTTTTCAGACAGGGTCTTACTTTTCCACTTAGGAGAGCCTAAAACTTGATATGCGTCCCAGGCTTAAACTCAGGACTTCCAACTCATATTTTCTCTCATATGTGAGTTGGATCTCATTTATAACTATACCTAGATAAACATATACAGGGTTATACATACATGTTCATAAATATATCAACTATGGTATGGTATATGCAGGGGAAATTCCAGTGGTGTAACTCAGACAACTAATTTACAGTATAATAAGATAAATACCAAGAGGCTGGTACTGGAAGTGTTAGGGGGTGAGGTCGTTGGAAGGAAGGCAGGTCAATGAAGGGAGGAAGTGTGGAAGAACACATAATATCAGTGCATGCATGTGAAACAGAACCGGGAACACTAAGGAGATCAACAGTAGGGTCTGGAGAGATGGAGGAGAGTTATAGAAGGAATGACTTGATTGAGATGTGCTGTAACTCACAAACTGACATGTTCAATTCAACTACTTGTACATAACAGAACAACAGAAATTTTCCTGTTTCCTAAGTCCTCAAATTAGAAATGTGCACTATCATGCCCAGCTGCCATTTTGTCTTTCAGGATGTCTCTAATCCTCCCTTTTTTACTTAACTTTTACTACCCTGTTTACACTTTTACATGTTGTGTGGCTTCTACAGATTATACAACAATGATTTTACTATTTTTGCCCATGTCTTTCCCTTATTCTCTCACATTCTCATTGCATTCTTTGTAGTTTAGAAATGTACACGCCATTCTCCTAATCTCTCTTTGAATATGCCTTTGACTTAAGGCCTACAGGAGGTATCCACCCTCACTGCCAATCGTCTGCCATTCTCTCTTGGAATGCATGTCCACGTGACTACAACACAAGCTGCCAGGCTCCACTGTGAAGAGTCTAACGAGGTCTATACCGGGCCCAAGGACTTCATGTCTGTCTACCTGGCTTCATGTACTGCTGCTGCTGCTGCTGCTCTGAGAATTGTGGTGGAAGAAGCATAGCTTCAGCACACATTACCCCCCACCACATACACACATCCACATCCACACAAACACACACATAAACACAAACACAGATATACAACCAGGGCATGGGGGAGTGACATTTCCCAAGTTTTGTTTTTTTAATTTTTTGGTTTTTTACCAGTCCTAGGGCTTGAACACAGGGCTTGGGCACTGTTCTGGAACTTCTTCTGCTCAAGGCTAGCGCTCTACCACCTGATCCACGGCACCACTTCCAGCTTTTCTTGTGTATATGGTACTGAGGAACTGAACCCAAGGCTTCATGCACCTTAGACAAGCACTCTACCACTAAGGCACATTCCCAACCCCCATTCCCTGAGTTTTTGCAGGTTTCAAACTGTTCTACAGCCTGAATATGTAGATGGAATATTTCTGACTCATATTTTCTTGAATTTCTAAAAGCCACTGCTCCACTTTTGCCTACCTTTTGGTTTTGGAGTTTTTTTAATTAGCATATATTGTCAAAGGGGTTTCATTGGGATATTTCCATATATCCATATTATGTACTTTGATCACATTAACTATCCTTTCTCAGCTTAGTGATTAAAATGAAATCTAAATTTTTGCTTAGGCTGATATAGAATCTTGATCCCATTTTCAGTCACCTAGGTAGTTGGAATTCCAGACATGAGCCACTATGCTTGGCTTAAAATAGTCTCTTCTCCCATCACTTCATCCTCTGAAAATATAAGTAATATGCAGAAAGTAAAATCCACTAAAAAGTCCAAAATTCCAAATAACTGACATCAGAATTTATGGAGAATTACTGGAGTTTTTCTAACTACTAAGAATGTCCTCAGACATTCTTAATATATCATCTAATAGGATTTTGTTGTTTCTTATTCTCTGGACCTGTGCACAATAAGAAGTACTTCGCTGGCCTAGCTTGACTGTGATATGACCTCATAGTTACCCCAGAAATGCATATAACCACATTGTGATACCCTTTTGTTCAATAGCTCCTGTATTCTTTCACGTTCTGTTCTAAACAAATGTTATACCTTGAACTGCCATAACAAAGCAATACCAAACAGGAAACAGAAATGTAACCTCTCATAGATCTGGGGGCCCTGAAGCCTGAAACACAGGTGTTGAGAGAAATGGACCAGTCCCAGGCCTCTTCTTGCCTTGCACAAGGCCATCTGCATGTTTTCTGACACCCATACCTGTCTGTGGCTGTGTCCCAAATTCCCCTGCTATAAAGACAATGGCTCCAACTCATTCCGGCTTAGCATTACCTTTGCAAATTGCATCCACAATAATCCTATTTCCAGGTTAGAACTCACCTCTAAATCCTGGGTGTAATAAGACTTCCATATAATTTCTAAGCCAAACTCTCATCACAACCATCAGTATTAATGTTCATCAGTTTCACTTTTGTGCATAAAGATATTATTATTTTCATTTCTAAATGTATTCCATTGTTCTTGTTGAATGAAGTTCATTTACTTTGGTAATCTATCCTATCTAAACTTAGGTAAACTTTTTCTTTTCTTTCTTCCCAGGTCCATATTCTGCTAACGTTCTCCATGTTCTGTGCTATTCTAACCTCACAGTCTGTTCCCAATAAAGATAGCTATCACTGACAACATTTCAAAATCACAACAAGATAGTATTTAAAGCACACTGCCCAAGAGCCAGAGCTGCCATGAAGAGACAAGAAAAAGGTAAGTTTTCTCATAAACTTAAAGTACTATCTACTTTATCTTATAGGTTCACCTTCAATGGCATCATTGGGGAATATCTTTTTACTATCTCCTTAACTAAAACCTAAAAATCAGAATTATTAAAATGGTCTATAAATATTAGTCCTGTAGTTCACATAAGTGACCTTTTAAAACAGCTCTACGAGGTTCACTCAGATTCTGGAGAGCAAGTTAGGCGGACTCAATTTTAAACTTAGGTCATGTAACAGCTGTCTTACTTAATTTTGCTCAAAGTCTAACCTAACCTCCTATGGTTACTTTGTTCTAGTTTTTAAGTGCATTCCTTTTTAATGTTATGTGGCCTAAGAAACATTAAATGTGACTAACACAAAAAATCACTTTTCATATATGTATACACACAAACTATATGTATACATATAGCCATTTTCATCCCTATCTAAAAACTTTAATAATATATATACACACACATATATATATATGTGTGTGTGTATATATATATTCAGGAAGTTCTTCTAACTGACTTCCCACAATGAGATTAAAAAGAGGGTTTGTTTTTTTGTTTTTTTTGTTTTTTGTCAGTTGTGGGGCTTGAACTCTGGGCCTGGGTGCTATTTCCGAGCTCTTCAGCTCAAGGCTACTGTCCTACCCTGGAGCCAAAGCACCACTTCCAGTTTTCTAGTGGTTAATTGTAGATAAGAGTCTCATGGTCTTTAGTGCCCAGGCTGGCTTTGAACCGTGATCCTCAGATCTCTGCCTCCTAAGTAGCAAGGATTACAGGTGTGAGCCACCGCACCCAGATTAAAAAGAGTTAATTTTTAAACACTCAAATCATTTGAGAGAAAAATACCTCTTAACAGCACTCAGGGGCTGGGAGTTTGGCCTAGTGGTAGAGTGCTTGCCTAGCATACACGAAGACCTGGGTTCAATCCTTTAGTACCACATAATATAGAAAAAGCCGAAAGTGGTGCTGTGGCTCAAGTGGTAGAGCTCTACCCTTGAGAAAGCCCAAGGACAGTGCTTAGGCCCTGAGTTCAAGCCCCAGTACTACAAAAAATATATACTAGGAACTGAAGAAGTACTATTTCTATAATGTATTGATCAATGGGACATATTATTATCTAAGTTCTATCTTGGTGCTTAAATATTTCAAAAGCAGGTAAGAGGAATCTCTAAGACTTTCCCCCAAAGGTAATCTAATTATTGAAGTAATATTAGTACTAAGAAGAAATAAAGAGAGAGTGAATTTGATGAAATTATATACATTTATGCAAGTAACAAAGTGAAACCTCCTTATTCAGCTAACTTAAGCTAAAAAACAAAATATTATTGTGTTTTAAATCTAAGAGCCGGTAAAGCAGATTCTAAGATTAAAGACATTACCTTGAATGATACCCAATACTTTTTAAATCTCAATAAATACAAACACATCCAAATACAAAGTGAATACCCAGTAAGTTGCAACTTTAAATCATCATAGATCTCTGAAGATGAGATCTAACAATAAAAAATTATTTTAAAACTTTTGAAAGATCAAAGAATCCAAAAACACACATTGGAAAGAAGTCAGAAACTTCTACAAATGAAAATCTCCATGTAGAAGATGGAAACTAGATTCCCATCTCTCAATCTTTATAAAAATAAATTCAAAACAGATTGAAGATATTAATATAAAACTTTGAAACTAACAGAGGAAACGAAGACATAGGCAAAGTCAATGGCTTTCTGAATAAGACTCTAGTTGCTCAGGAAATTGCACCAATTAACAAACAGGATTGCATTACCTAACAAAGCTTCTTCAAAGCAAAGCAAACAATTGCCAGAATCAAGAAATGACCTAAAGAATAGCAAAAAAAAAAAAAAACATGTGAGCATTAGATTACATACAGAGCACACAAACATTACACACCCAAAGAATACATTGTCCAACTAATAAATGGGCAAATGAATTATTCTCCAAAAGTAAATGCATGGAGAAAGATGTAAGTAACTCCCTCATCCATAAAGGAAATAGAAACAATAATGACACTAAGACACCATATTATTCCAATAAGAATGACTACCATAACGAAAACAAATAATGACAAATTCTGGTGAGGATGGATGGGAAGAAATCCTTGAACAACGAGGAATGTAAATTACAATGGTTATGAAAATCAGTATGGAGGTTCTTCGAGAATCTAAAATTAGAGCTACTATATGACCCTGCTACATACCACTTCTGGGCATATATCCAAAGGAATATTAGTCTGCATACAGCACAGATACTTGCACACCCATGTTTATAACAACAATATTAACAATACTCAAATCATAGGATCAGCCTAGGTTCCTATCAACCAATGAGAACATAAAACAAACATGCTATGCACACACAATAGAGTATTGCTAAATTGTATGTGATCCATACATCAGTAAACAGTACAGAAAATAAAAAATGCAGTACTGTTTTATTATACTTGGTTTCAGTTTTTATGAGAGTGTTGTAATAGTGCTGACAATTGTCAGGACACTGTCAGGTTGAGAAATTCTGGGTTGGTTTCATGTGGATAAGATTAAGCATATGGTTGAAGATTAGGTTGAAAAGCTTGAAAAGTTCTCAAACCAGTCTTATCAAGAACTGCAGCCTCATTCCTATGGAAAGTTTCTGGCTTGCGTTTATTACCACTACCAGATTGGCCTGCTTGGCCATTCCCTACAGTTCAGTCACATGAAAAGCAGCGACATAGAGGGTAGAAATAGTGTCCCTTGACTCCAGGGTCCTTCAGTAGCATCCCAGCAAGACATGCAGATCAAAGGTTCAGATTTTCCTGACTGGCGAGGACTAGGATGGTGCTGCACAGGACAGGAGCTCAGGCAAGTGTGTCCCAGCGTCCTCTCCACCAACTGGTGGCTGGGCCTTCTCAGGGGCCTCTCTTAATAGTCCAACATGGGATTTTACCAGTCTCCACAGTGGCTCCTGATTCAATCCAATAAAAAAGATTGCAATCATTGTACCAATTCAATTTCCCAAATGTTAAGGGGTATTAATTTATATGGAAACGAGAAAACTCTGTTCTTACCAGCTTAAACTCTAGCAGGAGAAAAAAGTTACCATAAGACACTAAATAAAAATTAAGTGCCAGAAAAAAAAGCGGAGCACCTGGAATTTTAGGACAGCCAACATAGACAGGCCTTCTTGACAAAGTGGCATTTTCAAGGAGACCCGAAGGAGAAACATCCAGGGAGAGGTCCAGGCAGCCTGGAAAGCCAAGGAAAGGCTTTCAGGATCAGAGAACTGATGAGTATGAGAAACAGAAACAGAAAGGAGGGAGAAGCTAACCATGGGAAGGTGTAGGTGTAGGGGGGGAGGGCAGAGGTAGAACAGAAGCCATGGAGCCCTTCACAGCAACACAAAAAGCTAGCTGAACAGCCCTGCCCAATAGAAGAAACACATGTTATCATTTCAGCATGCAATAAAAATTGAAAAACTAGGATGTCTTACATCTTACTATCTATAATAAGTACATGGACGTGTCTCATGCTCTGACACATGTCAATTTGGACATGCACATTTCAAGTGCTCAGGGACCACATGCTAGACAGCACTGTACTGGTCAGCTTCAAGGACAAGAGTGTAACTGACTGACATCTTGCCCACTTGCCTCTGGACCAGTTCAGTACATAGACAACGAGACTGGTAGCTTCTACCTTGCGGGAGTCTGGTGATGACAGCGTGTGATAACATATAACCATACCACACGCTGCTGTCCTCACATTCCATCCCTAAAGCAAGCCTATGCCACAGTAAGTGTAAAACAAATGATTATTGTCTTCCCCTGCCACAGAAGAAGCCACGGATGTTTTTAAAACAATTTTTTTTTGCTAGTCCTGAGGCTTGAACTCAGGGCCTAAGCACTGTCCGTGGGCTTTCTCAAGGTTACCACTCTACCACTTCCAGCTTTTTTCTGTGTATGTGGTACCCACTAGGCAAGCACTCTACCACTAGACCACACTCCTGGCCCCAAGGATGCTTTATTTTAAAGTGCTCATCTTTGACAAGAAAATTATTTACATTACATGGAAAACCTGTTGTTTCCAAGTTTTGTTACAACTTTGGCTAAGGACTGAGCTAGAAACTGAAAAAATAAAACTATGATTACAGCAGGTAAGCATTAATAATGCTCCATAAAAGACACAATGTGGATCAAACTACCTAGACATAGTTATTTCTACATAGAGAAAGTATGAACAAGTAAGAAACTTCGGGTTGATTCAGTATTACGCGGCACGTAACAACTAGTGTTCAGTGTATCATGTTGTACTGGAGTCTTATGTAATTAGGAAGCTCTGATAGACAGGCAGTGCTTATGTGCTCTCTTACAGTAACCTATTGTGTCAACCTCAATCTCCTAGCCTAAGATCAACTTCAACCCCCAGTTGTAGACAGAATAAAGAGAAAAAAAAAATCACAGTGCTTAAACATTATATGTTAAATTCTTAATAGTTTATTACTCTCACCAAGTAATTCTACTTCTGAAAAGCTAGCTAAAAAAAGAGAAAAATTTTTATATAAAAATGTTAAGTTGAAGCATGAATTCTGAAAATCTAGAAACAATGTAAATATGCCACAATCAAAAAAAATTGTTCAGGGCCAGGAGCGTGGCCTAATGGTAGAGTGCTTGCCTAGCATGCACAAAGCCCTGTGTTTGATTTCTTGGTACCCAATACACAGAAAAAGTCAAAGTGATGCCGTGGCGCAAGTGACAGAGCAGTAGCCTTGAGAAAGCTCAAGGACAGTCCCCAGACTCTGAGTCCAAGCTCCAAAACTGACAAAAAAAAAATGTTCAATATAGGTCTGGAAGTGTGTTTCAGGCAGTACAGTGCCTGTCTAGCAACAGCAAAGCCCTGAATTCAAATCCCAATAGCAGCCAAAAAGGAAAAAAAAAGTGTTATATTAACTATTACACTGATATTAGACTATGACTAAGAAGTCTGGGTTAAATAGGAAGTATTATATCATATACTAAATGGGAAAAGCCCTGTATCCACTGAATGACTGAAAAAGTCTATAAAAGTTACATGAAAATGAAACAAGGAAATATGCCAAAAGAGGAACCATTTAATAAGGATATAGATAAATAATGGGTTCATAAATATCCTTTGCTTTCTCTAGCAAATATGAAAAATAAGTAATTACTAAGCTTGTATCATTTCATAACAGTAAAACAAATGAATTATTTAAATCTTTGTAAAGGATAAACTAATAGAAAGGACAAATAATTTCTTTCATAAAAATAACACATTCAGCTTTCTTGCTCACAGACAGAATTCTATCATTTGAACCATGACTGCAGATTGGATTTTCTTTTTTTTTTTTTTCTTTCTCTGCGTGAGTGTATGATGGGGTTTGAACCCTGGGCCTGGGGGTTGTCCCTGAGCTCTTCAGCTGCCACCCTACCCCTGGACCTGGAGGTTGTTCCTTAGCTTTTTGGCTGAAGGCTACCACCCTCACAGTCCCACTTCCTGTTTTCTGGTGATTAACTGGAGATAAGAGCCTCACTGTTCTTTGGTGTCAGGGCTGGCTTTGAACCACGACCCTCAGATCTCAGCCTCCTGAACAGGTAGGATTAAAGGTGTGAGCCACAGTGCCTGCCAGACTAGATTTTTTGTTTGTTTCGTCTGGTTAATTGGAAATGGAATCTGGAGGATTCTTCTCCTGGGTTGGCTTCAAACTGCAATCCTCCATATCTCATTCTTTTCATCCTTGTAGGTAGCTAGATGACAGTGTGAACCACGGGGACTGGCTATAAATATTTCTTACATGATTTAGTTTCTTTGGGAAGTATTCTAAAAGTAAAATTACCGGGTGTAAGGATACATATGATTTAAAGGATAAATATACTACTGTATTCCTACTAACAATGCATGAAAACGGTCTTGTCTGCTCTCACCCACACACAGGCCATTAATGAAGTTAAAACACTCAGCTAACCTTGGGTTCTTATTGTGGGTATACTATTAAAGAGCTTAAAGTGCCATATCTGCAAAACTGTGAAGAATTAGAAAGATAGCATATAAAAGATTTGGCACCAAGATGAGTGCATAAAAGATTTGGACCCCTATAGAATGAAGCTAAATGAAAGACCTCCAGGATATAGAAACAAAAGCCATATAATGAGTGATTGTTGTCCTTAATGTACTATGTTATCTCTCATCTCTTTTGCTGTCCCTTGGTTATCTCATATTGTTACAGTATTTTACCTTGTTATCTGATATATCGTATATATGCTTATTTGGTTATTTGAAGTCAGACAGGGAAGGGGGGAAAACAAGATGAGGGTCAGGGGTGGGGGGGAGGGAAATGGGGACCAAGACATGAGAAAGGGTATCAATGTATGTGAAGTAATGCACCTTCTATCTGGTGAATATAATGTAACCCTTCTATTAATTACCATAAAAAATATGAAAAAATACAAAAAAAAGAAACTAAAAAAAAAAGGTTCGGACCCCTCCCTCCTTATAAGGTGCTAATGCTCAATAAAATGTTTATTGTTTCTACAATTACTACAACTTGAACTACATCAATGTATTATTACAGATATTACTTATGATAACATATTTTAAATCCATCCTCTTTGTGGTGCTTTAACCTTACCTGGGGGGTTAGCACTTGCTTGGCTAGTGCTCTATCACCTGAGCCGCGCCTCCAGCCCTGCTTTTTACTGAGTATTTGGGAGACGGAGTCTGGGGACTTCTCTGGCTAGGCTGGCATGGAACCCTCCAGATCTCCGTCTCATAAACAGCTAAGGTTTCAAGTATAAGCCACAAGCACAGAGCTTCCAATTCCATCTTGAAGACGACATCTGGTCTTGGAGTATGGGGTTCAGCAAGTACAATGCTGAATGCAGGGTCTGCACTGGGTGTGGTGGGCCACACTCCAGCCACCCCGATCCTTCTTCTGTTTATTGTTGACAGGAGCAACTGTCAAGTCTGCAGAGGCATCAGGAAGAGAACGGAGCAGAGGGAAGCTGTGAGGTGAACCAGCCTCGGGTCCCCCGCCGCCCAGCTGCTCTCCGCCAGGGAGGAGAGAGGGATCCCCCGCCCAGGGGATCCCCACCTCCATCCCCTGGGCGCACCCCGGGGAGGACCGCGAGGCCTCGCGCAGCTCGGCGCCCGGGATGCGCAGGCCCGCCGCGGGCCTCCAAGGCGTCGCCAGGACAGCCGGGTCCTCGTGGACCCGGGCTGGGGTCGCCCGGCCCCGCCTCGCCCCGCGCCCACGATGCGTGGCCAGGCGTCGGTCTTTCCAGGAGCACCGGGAGCCGACCCCGGCGCGGCCTGAGGGCGGAGGCCCCGCGGAGGATGGAGGGGGGGAGGATGGCCCGGCGCGCCCCGCTGACGCGCGGCCCCACGCCCGCCGCCGCCGCCGCCCCGGCCGCACGCGACGCCCGCCCCGCACGCGACACCCACCGAGCTCCTCGCAGGCCGCCGCCCCGGCCGCCGGCGCCGCCGCTTCCATCTCTCGGGGGTCTCCAGGACGCCGCCGTCCTGGGGCTCAGCCTCCCGCCGCTGCGTGGCCCGCGTCCGGCCGAGGCCTCTGCAGCCCCGCGGGACCCGCGCGCGACGCCGCCTCCCGGCCCGACGCCCCACCCGCGCACGGCGCCTGCGCAGTGGGGCAGGGGGGGGGGAGGCGGGCGGGGGGGGGGGACTCCCCGGGGGAGGGGCCTCCCGGGGCTGCACGCGCCTCCCTGGACAGCCCGGGCCAGGCTGGCGTGGAGCTAGCGGGGGGCGCGGGCGGGGCCCGGAGCTCCCCGGAGTCGGCGGGGGAGGCCTCGACGCCGGGCGCGCGCCGGGACTCGCCAGCCAGGACGCCGCACGGGCGCTGACGGCCCCGCCCCGCCTCCGGACGCGCCCGACGCGCCAATGCACCGAACACAGCGGACGTTCACCGTGGCGCAGCCACCGAGGGAAGGCGAAGGCCGGCGACCCCAGGCAGCGCCCACCGCGGCCTGGCCGCCTCTAGTGTCATGGCTTACAGCTCAGTCAATTCCAGGGTCACGCAGACCCGACGCCGCCCCGCCCTCCTCCCCCTCCCCCGCTTACCCCGCTGGGCTTCATTCAGGCCGACTGCTGGGCTGGACGGCTACTGCACGCGTGCCCGCGGGCGTCGTGGGAAGCCATGTGTTATCTCTATCAGCCTGACAGTCTTCCTTCTTTACCTTAGGAAAACCTGGCGAATGGCAGAGATGCCATGGGGCTGCCTCCAGAGAGCTACACGCAAAGCTGCCTCCTCAGTGGACACCAGGAAATATGCTCCCAGTTAATACATGAAGCAGGAGGTTTTTGTTGTTGTTGTTGAGCTCAGGGCCTGAGCACTGTCCTTGGACTTTCTCAAGGCTAGAGCTCCACCACTTGAGCCTCAGCACCATTTCTGGCTTTTTCTATGTATATGTGGTACCAAGGAATTGAACCCGGGTCTTCGTGCATGCTAGGCAAACACTCTACCACTAGGCCAAACTCCCCGGCCCTGAAGCAGGCTTTTGATTTGAAAAGAAACTATTAGTTTTAAAACAGCGTTCCTTCTTTTTTTTTCTTCTTGTTGTTATGCTTCATTGCTCTTTAAGCTCAGGACACAGAGCAACACTTTCTTTGGGACTCTGATTTCTTGGCCCACCAATACTACTATCCTACATAGTAAAGGATTAAATGTTTAAACTTAAACTTTCCAGATTGAAAAGGGAGCAGTAGTATCTATATCTTTCCTCCTGTCACATTCATTCTAGGCGTTCCATTAGATCAATAAATAGTGTTTGGAAACACCATCCACAGACTGCCTCTGAAATCAATCCCCAATATCTCCCAGATTTGCACAAGCAATTCCCAAAAGGAGTTTTGATTTGAGTCGTCCTAAAGAATAATAAAGACGTGGATTAGACAGAGAAAAAGAACTCTGTGTCAAACAATCAATAGAACACCTATCCCCAACGCATGTTGGAAAACTCACCCGATTAAAGATTGCCTGGGGAGAAGGTAGTCCTCCAGAAATGATAGGTTGCAGATAATTATACTGACATCCTTAGGACAACAAAGAACTTTGTATTTTGAATGTTAAAAGAGATCAAAGCCAACCTCTATTCTCAACACCTGGGAAAATAAATTTCACAATATGGAAGCAAAAGGACCCTCGATGTCTATATGAAATTCTGAACCTGTTTAGAAACCTGTAGTTGAGGTAGACAGCTAACTTCAGTTTCTCTACAGTGATACAAGTAAGATTCAAGAGAACTGTGTTTCCCATACACCACTACTAGAGCATACATTTATTGTCACCTAGGTTCCAGGCCATATGAATTAGAAAGGCACATAGTAGCCCACTTAAATGAGGGGTGTATGTTCCAACCCAGGCGATGCATGAAACTGCAGGTACCACCAAACCCTGTATACACTTTTTCCTACATACAAACTTAAAACGGTGTTTCATATATAAGGTACAGTAAGAGGTCAACAACAGTATTTAGTAGTAAAATGAAATAATTACAACCCTATTCTATGATAAAAATTTCATGAATCCTTGCCCTCTCAAAATATGTTCTTGTACTGTGTTCACATTTCTTCAGATCGTGTGAGATGATGAGGCAGACTGGATGATTTAGGTCTTGTTAGATGGCATTATCTGCTACCTAACTTAATAGTCACTAACAGTCACTTAAATATGAACACTGCAATGCCACGCCAGTGAATCTAATAATCAGACAGCGACTGAATAAGTACTGGGAAGGTACAGCAAAGTTACTCAGGACAGCTAAAGATTAAGTCATGTGGCCAGAGAGGGATGGGGGAGGGGTGGGGAGATGGTGGATGGAGCAAGATGTCATCACAATATTCAGAATGTGGCAGGCATTTTAAAATAGGATTTTTTCTGGAAATTTCCACACAATAATTTCAGATCACAGCTGGTGAGGACTGCAGAGTACCTATAAACTAACTGATTGCATCCTACAAATTACTATTCTTATAGTTAAAAACTATAGAAGAGCTGCTATATGTAGTCCAATTAGCATAGCTACTACTTTGAATGGAAACTGAAGGCTCAGTATTTCCTTAACCCACAGAAAGAAGGGTTTCCTTGTCATAAAGAAGTGAAAAATTGCACTGTTAACTTCCCTGTGGCTGCTGTTCTTGGTTCCATTAAGCAATTAGGTACGGTTGGTGGGATAAAAAGAATCACGCGTTTCTAATGATTCTGGGGCATCTTAGTTCCAGCAGCTAATTTCTGTAGGGAATTATTGGTCAAGATGCACTGCACTGATAAACTGACATGCTGAACTGGAACACTTTTGTGCCAAAAGATTAAAATATAACAATAATATCTTCCTTTTTAAATAAAAAAGAAGGTACCAAGTACCAAGATAATACAATAACACAGACAAGTCTCAAACACAGAAGCAAGGAAGTCATGCAAGAAAACATATAATGTAAATCTGTGTCTTAACAAGTCCTGGAACAGATAAGGTGATCAACACAAAGGAGGGGAAAAATAATTAGCAGTCAAGTAAAAACTGTCATGGGTAACAATTCTTTTAGGTTGGAGTGGTGATTACATAAATGCACACAGATTGTGGATATGATTATAGATACATAGTTCAATTTGAAAATACAGTTTAGAATACAAAAATGATAAGGATAAAAATGTCAGATAATGAGCCTGGTGGTCTATGCCTATAATTCTATCCTGTGGAGGGCTGAGGCAGAAGGATCACACTAGTGAAAGCCCATCTTAGCCCGCATAGTGAGACCCTGTCTCAAAAGGAAGGGAAGGAGGGAGGGGAGGAGGGAGGGAGGGTGGGAAGGGAGAGGAGGAAGGAAAGAAGGAAGGGAGAGAAGGAAGGAAGGAAGGAAGGAAGGAAGGAAGGAAGGAAGGAAGGAAGGAAGGAAGGAAGGAAGGAAGGAAGGAAAAAGGAAGGAAAGGGAAGGGAGGGAGGAGTGAAGAAAGAAAGGAAGAAAAAGATAAAGAAGGGAAAACAAAAAAAGGAAGGGAATAGGAAGGAGAGGGGAGAAGAATGAAAAAAGAGAGGAGGGGAGGAAGGGGAGAGAAAAAGAAAACAGAGAACATTGTAGATAGAAAGGAGAATACATGAGCATGGAAAATGTGAAAGAATGCTACAATAAGAAGGGAATATTGTCAGAGAAAGCTTGTTTCAGAAAACAGACATTATGAAGACTGATGATGTAAGCTGCCAATTTTTTTCTCTCTTCTTGACTTTAACTTTCTGGATCATATCTTAATTAGTACCTTGTTTGCAACCACAACAGTTTGTTCCTGTCTCTTTCTGAACACTTCTCCTCTTATTGTAATTCTTTTCCCTGCTCGGGTCTTATGCTGCTGGAGATAGGTGTTTTTATTGGTCTTTGTCTTAGTATGTGCTTGCACATATTAGTCACTCAATGAATAAATGATGAAAACAGCATGGCACATAGCCTCATCCATACAGGAAAAGAAATATTCAGTCCCATTTATTCTAATGAAGAAAAGAAGGAAATGCCTTCCTTGAGAACGGACTATAATGATAATGGTGAAGCTGAAGATATTTGCCATTATAGAGTTCATATTATGTTCAGAAGTGTGCCAAGAAATAAAGCAAGTCAGATACTAGTGGCACATGTCTGCAATGTTAGCTACAGAGGCTAAGATCTGAGGATTGTGCAGAAGAATTCATGAGATTTTATCTCCAATTAACCACCCCAAATCCAAATGTAAAAAGTATGGCAACCCTGACCAAAAAAAAAAAAAAAAAAAAAAAAAAAACTAAGGCCTTGAGTTCAAGACACACACACACACACACACACACACACAGACACACACAGACACACAACCAAAATTCTATATAACTGATCACAATTGTTGAAGAGGAATATAACAAGGTGTTATCAGAGGACTTTTTATGCTGAGTAGGCACAAGTCATCTCTGAGGACATGCAGCGAGATCTTAAGGTGAGAAAGAGCGGTCATACGCTAAATGAGAGTGGGTGAAGAGTGTGGGCTGTGGAAACACTTCTGGAGCCCTGGCCTGAAGGCTCAGCTCTGCGTTCCAACACTCGCTCACATTCACAGAAAATGACAAGAGATATAGACAAGGAAGAAATGGACGCCTTCATAGTTTTAGCCCAAACAAAAAGTCTCAGCCTGTCTCTACCTTGTTCATAGCAGTGTCACAAATGAAGGCAGGAAATATGCAGAAGTAAATTTTCTCTCTCCTGGGAGATGAATCTTTTCACTCCCAGAGTACAGTTCTTCTGGGCCCCTCGTTATAGTGTTTTACAAAATGGAAAAATAGTTCTGCCTTTAAACCTATTGATTTGAGATGCTCCCTCATGGAACACCTTGAGAAAGATGTCTATACAAAGTATTTGAATCTCTAAAATTTTGTTATAGTTAAAATTATATTGCCAGCTTTGTAGATTGTAGTCATAATCTAGTAAGGTCAAGTATATCAAATCTATCACATGGCCTGATTTTCATAAAGCATCAAATCAATTGAACACATTGGTTGTGGTATTATTATTATCCTTATTATTGCAATAGAGGCCAAAAGCTTAAGCCAAAAGCAAAAAGCAAAAGAGATGAGAAATGAAAGTCAGCTTATCATCCTGATGCTGTGAAATTGTGAAACCTGTAAAAAGTACTTAGAAACTGTTTTTCTATGAAGAGTGGTGTGTGTGTGTAAATCAAGGCTTGAACTCAGAGCCTGAGAGCTGACCCTTAGCTTTTCACTCAAAGCCAAAAGTAGCCACAGCTGTACTTCTAGCATTTGGCTAGTTATATGGAGATAAGAGTCTCACAAATTTTTCTGCCCAAGTGGCTTTGAACCTTAATCCTTGGATCTTAGCTTTCTGAATAGCTAGAATTATAGCCACCAGTATCTGGCTGAAACACTGACTTTTTATTTGGACCAACAACTTAACTAAAAGCAGAAAAGATCCTCTCTCTCTCTCTCTCTCTCTCTCTCTCTCTCTCTCTCTCTCTCTCTCTCTCTCTCTCCTCCCCCTCCTCCTCCTCAGATTGCTTCTATTTTAATTGCAATGGACAGAGGACATGGAAAGGAGCAGCAGAATCCATTAGGATAGACCATATCAAACAAGGGCAGTTACCTATGATGAGGTGTCTGTCAGGAAGCTAGATTGGTCCTCTCAGGTGGTGTCAGCAATAAGAACTTCTTCAGAACTCAGAAGAATCAGACCTCAGATAATGATCACTTTTCTCAGTACTGCTTAATTATGTAAACCATTCTTCTCTTCCTCTTTAACTCTAAAAATCATGTTTGTACATTGAAAATGAACTGAACTGTTTGTCTCTGTCAGTGGCGTGTCTATGAGACATGATAAATCTTCTTCTCTGCCCTTCACCACTTTATTTGACAGGTTGGGGCTATGAGTGGCCAGGTCTGACCTGAAGAGCCCTGGAGTTGGCCTCTGCCTGTGACAGGGAGGTCTCGATGATAATCCCTGTCTCCTCTGCATACCTGGCAAGAAATCCTCCCTAAAAACTCTCCAAATCTGCACTGCTTCAGCATCCAGAAAGTATGGATTTCTTTTTCTTAGTTCCAACTTTAAAATTTCCCAAGGAAAAATTATGATAAAATGAAGAATCTTGAGGGTGATGCAGATCAAGATGTATTTGTAAATTGCTTGGTTAAATGGAATAAAAATCAATACATAGTCTACAAAATTAATACAACTAAAAGAGGGGATGGATTGGGAAGAGCGAGTGAGTGTTGAAAACGGTGACATTGACCAAGACACATTGCATTTATATAATACAATACTACTTGTAAATCTTGACTCTGACTCATGGAGCCATGTTTGAGGATGGAAAGGGCATACCTTCAGGAGGAAACTGAAGCAGCCACACAGGACCTCCAGTCTACATCAAGTCTACTCCATGCAAAGTAATACTTGAAGTTGAACTTGCACGTGATTTCAATGGAATTAGATGGCCAGTTTCTACTAACTTCCTATTTGCATCAACCTTCATGACTTCATTCTATTTATGAACTTGGGAGACATGTCCTGACAAGCATTGTTCTCTTAATAATTTACTTTATTTATTTATTTCAGCTGGTCCTGGGGCTTGAACTCACAGCCTGGGCACTGTCCTTGGGCTTCCTCAAGGCTAGCGCTCAACCATTTGAGCCACAGTACCATTTCTGGCTTTTTCAGTGTACTGAGAAATAGGATCCAGGGCTTCATGCATGCTAGGCAAGCACCTTACGGCTAGGCCATGCTCCTGGCCCTTAAAAACTTCTTCATTGAGAATTCTTTATCTCAGATAACCTTACATTACTAATGACTATGTTTTTCTTTCATAGTTAATGCATAACTATCAAACTGATTTTAAAAATCCTAAAGACTGAATTCCTATATGAAAGAGAAATGGTGTCAGTAGCCTAGGCTTAGCATATTATAATTTTTAAAAATTTAAATCTAAAAAAATATTGCATCTATAAAAGAATAGAACCACATAAAAATGGAATAACCAGGGGACATAAAGTAACATAGGACACAAAACAGGAAGATGAGAAATTGAAGTATAGAAAATCCTTTGTTTTAATGTAATTTAAAAAGATGATTCTTAAAAAGGAAAAACATCAAGATAATCACACACAGAATTTCTCAGAATCGATGGGCATTTGTTTCTGGACTTAAAAGGGTCCATCCAGTAAAAATTGGCATAAGCTGACATGTTTGTCAAACACTCAGTCCAGAACACCTGAGCATACCACTGTAAACAATTCCCTTCCCACACTTTAATTAGCAGTTTTTATGTATGTTTGTATATGCCATCTATTTCCCAGTAAAATCCGTGTATATGGGCCAGGAGTTTGGCCTAGTGGTAGAGTGCTTGCCTAGCAGGTACAAAGACCCGAGGTTCGATTCCTCGGTACCACATACATAGAAAAAAGCTGGAAGTGGTGCTGAGGCTCAAGTGGTAGAGCTCTAGCCTTGAGAAAGCCCAAGGACAGTGCTCAGGCCCTGAGCCCAAGCCCAGGACTGGCAAAAAAAAAAATCCGTGTATATGCAATCTATATGCATGAAAGAAATCTTACTGATTTCTCTAAAAGAGAAACTTCAAGTAGTATCATTACACATGAAGAAAAGAAGATTTAGAGTAGTTGAATAATTTGCTCAAAAATCAAACAGTAGAATCAAGATTCCAATCCACATCCCAATGGAGTTCCTCTCTGCTACACACTCCAGAAACACGATGATGGAAGCGCAATCCAGGAAGTTCTCAGCATTTCCAGTCCTATGGGTTTCTAACTCCTCAGTAGAGGGTACACATTTCTGCAGATAGGAGGACAGCACAGCAGTTACTGCAAAAGCCATTTTCCCAGTTATAGACAAACACATAAGCCTCTGAACCTCGACCCCTCCCCGCCCCAAATAAAACATTCTAGATAGTGTGACCCCAAGTGCCAGCCTTCTATATGCCAAGAACTTTGCCTATCCAGCTGTCTACTTCTGCATTCCATTCTCTAGTTAAAATGGAAACAGGATCTTCTGAAATTCATCTACTGTCTTCTCTCTCCTCCTCACTCCACTCCTCTCCCTTCCTCTCTTCTTTCTTCTCTTATTTTCTGTCATTTCTTTTCCTACTAACCAGGTTGGTGGGGGGGGGAAGGAACTAAGGATATTGGCCTGGGCCATCTGCTTGAACATTATCTAGGACCATGGTCTTAGAAACTTCAGTGTTCCTCTGTTTGGCAATGGGGCAAGAATGAAACTTTAAAAACAGGACAAAATTAGAAGAGAAAAGTTAGATTCATTCAGTTTAGTCCTCTTAACTAGGTTCTTGTTGTCTGTTCCTTCTTTTATTAGTCATATCTAAAGTAAGTCACGTTGCAATGGTCTAAATCATTTTGTAAAAAGCAATAATAGTTACACATTTCCTAACAAGGAAAAATGCATGGGAGAGGGTAGGAAGAGAGACAGTTTCACATTGCCTCTCCTAAGCCCATCAGTGTAGCATGGAGATACACCCCTTGTGAAGATGGGGTGAACAAGAATGACTGACACACCAACATAGCTACCCTACCCAGGCTCCAGGTCTGCCCCAGTGACAGTTGACCCTGCAAACTCAGGATCAAGCTCCACTCAGAACATGAGGGTCTTTAGCAAGACAAGCTTCAGCCACTGCCTGCAGACACAGACTCTAAGCTCCTCACCTTCACGTACCCAGGCACTAGACTGGCCCACAAGAGGACCAACTACCAGCTCAAGGCAAACCCTTTTCAGCCAGAATCACCAGTTGGGCTTCCTGGTGAAGGGGTTCTTTCCCAAAGATAGTAGGTAAAGACAAAAGAGGCACTACGTATTCACCATAACCAAGTTATAGAAATGGTTCAGATTCATTGGCCTTTCAATGACCAAATGGGTCAAGAAAATATGATGTATATGGCATATTATATGTATCACTTAAGTCACTTAAAGGCTTATAGAGACAAAGGACACATATTTCCTCTTATATGCAGAAGTGAGTTCTAAATTACAAATGTAAACATATTCACATTCATATACATATATACAAAGACACATTAAGTATTTGATCTACAGGGGAGAATTCTAACAGTGTAACTCCTTTGAACTTCTAGTCTGACTTACAGTCTAACAAAATGAATACCAGGAAGCTAGAACATGTATTGACATAAAGTCAAGGGAAGGAGCTAGATGATTGGGAGAGAAAGAGTGTACACAGTGCAAATGAAACCAGGCAAACTGATGGGATGGTTGGAGTTGGGAGAAGACAGGGATTGAAAGGAATGACCTTGACCCAGATGCGTGATACTCAAGAACTGATACATGAAATTGAAACCCCTTTGTATAACTACTGAGGATCAGTTCAAAAAATGAATGAATACATTTTGTAAAGACTAAAAAGGTCCTACTTTTGCAAGTGTGCAGACATCAGCACAAGGCCGCAAGAATCATGATTAACCAGAGAAACATAGCACCACCAAAGGAATAAAATAAATCACATGCAACCAATCCTAAAGAAACAGAGACCCAGAATTGACAAGGTGAACTAACCAGCTGAACTTAATCTCGGGGAGCTACCAGACAACACAGAAAACTAAATGGTATAGGCAATTGTGCTTAGTGAAAGAAACCAGATGCAGAAAGATAAATATTGAGTGATCTTGCTTTTGTGTGGAATCTTAAACTTGAACTACAACGAAGTGATAGTTACCAGAGGCTTTGGGGTAGAAGAAATGAGACAGTACTGAACCGAGGAAACAATTTGGCAAGAATATTTGTCCGGTAGGGGCCGGGAGTTTGGCCTAGTGGTTAAAGTGCTTGCCTAGCATGCACGAAGACCCGGGTTCGATTCCTCGGTACCACATATATAGAAAAAAGCCAGAAGTGGTGCTGAGGCTCAAGTGGTAGAGCTCTAGCCTTGAGAAAGTCCAAGGACAGTGCTTAGGCCCTGAGCTCAAGCCCAGGACTGGCAAAAAAAAAAAAAAAAAAAAAAAAAAGAATATTTGTCCGGTAGAGGTAATAGTATAGCATTGTATATTGAAAATTCGTTGAGCATAGTTATCATATGTTCTTATCAGACACATGAAAGGGTAACTATACAAGGTGTGGGTATGATGGTTTATCATTGAGATATTTCACAGCATATACATTTAACAAAAGATCAAATTCAGAACCAGGAGTTTGGCCTAGTCGTAGAGTGCTTGCCTAGCATGCACAAAGACCGGGGTTCGATTCCACGGTACCACATACATAAGGAAAAAAAGCCAGAAATGGTGCTGTGGCTCAAGTGGTAGAGCTCTACCTTGAGAAAGCCCAAGGACAGTGCCCAGGCCCCGAGTTCAAGGTCCGGGACTGGCCAAAAAAAAGAAAAGATCAAATCCATGTCCATGCTGTGAGTAGCTTGTGTGGGGGGAAGGGTGCAGACTAAGCAACTTGCCTGGAAGTCCACAGCTGAAGACCAAGTCCAGCTGTAACTTTAGGCATGTGTTTCTAAAACAATCTGATCCTGTCCACGGATCCTTATATGACAGGTGAAAGATTAGGAAGATGACTGTGAAATCAAGTTCACTGAGTGTCACCATTGGGATTTAGCTGTAACCTCAGTGTCCCCATTGGCATTTGAAAAATTGTTCTATGTGAACATTGCTCTTTGAAAAGCAACACAAAAAGCTACTTTCAGCAAGTGCTGGAAAGCACACACTTAATTTCACACACATAACTTATTCTTTTGGCATTTAACACAAATGATTTCAAAGATCCCAAAGAGAAAGAGTACTTTAAATGTCTTGCCTGTTTTTATTGTAAGCATTATGTATTGGAAATATAGTAGCTTTCAAGGAAGCTATTTGTATTGTCTTAAATAGAATTATTTGTAGTCTGGATTGTCTCTGCATGCTAAGAACTCATGATCTCTGCATGGAAATTTAACTTGATAAGTCGCCTCTGTTTCAGGATTTGAACATCAAGGTCTGGTGTGGGATTTAATTTGACAGGCTGTCCCTGTCTGCTTTGAGTAAGCTACTTTTTCATCACAGTTCAAAGAAAGACTTATGGTAAGTAGGTCATGAGGAGCTGTATTTCTCCTGAGGGATCCTGGAATTTATGCTGTCTGCAACTCTTTCCATGGTGATTCACAGAATTGCTCAAGGGCTTGAACTCAGGGTCTCGATTTCTTCCTTGGCCGCACTTTATCGCTTGAGCCACACTTCCTCTTTCAGCTTTTTGCTGATGAATTGGAGGAAAGAGCCTCTCAGACTTTCATGCCTAAGCTGGCTTCTCATCAAGATCCTCAGATCTCAGCATCTTGAGGAGCTAGAATTATAAGTGTGAGCCACTAGTACCTGGCAAACTGTGCATGCACCAGTTCTGATGATTTTGTTGTGTGTGTGTGTGTGTGTGTGTGTGTGTGTGCGCACTCGTGCATGAGCATGCATGCATCAGTACTGAAGCTTGATCTTGGAACCTTGAACCTTTTTTACTCAAGGCTGGTGCTGTACCATTTGAGCCAGACCTCCACTTCTAAGTAACACTGTTGAGACGACCAGCCACTTTCTCAGGCAATGGGAGCCTCATCTCATGAGCAAAAAAAGCTCAAAAGATGCTCATCTCTGAAGTATTGATTACAGAGAGCAAACACGGTCACATAAGACATGACTTAGGAGTTAGAAGCTTCCATTTTCCAAGGTTCAGAGAAAAGGTCACATCCAGTTCATGCTGTCAGAAGTTATTAAGAACAGGTTTCACTTAAAAAGAAAACATCTTAAGACTATTTTCTTTAATGCCAGGCTGGTAACAAAAATCATATTATGACCTATTTGCATGGTTCCAATGCTGTGGATTTTATTGTTCATTGTCCATTGTCTGATGCATTCACTGTTTGCAGTGGAGACCTAGGACCTAGGAGAAAGTTTGCTCTTTTAATCCAGAACTCACTTTGTATTAGATTGCACCACATATATTTATCAAACCAGTGTCCTGACCTTTTGAGTTACTCAACACATCCACACATTCAGGATATCTTCGTATCTGCTGTCAGGTTTCATTCACCCTGCTCCGTTGGCACTTTAGCTGGTTATTCCTAAGGGGAATAACCTGTGCTGGTAGCTCAGTTTTCTCACTTAAGAACAATAAGTGATGTGAAAAATAAAGTGGTCCATTTTCAAGGGGCACATGCCTGTGACCCTGAGTAAAAAGTTGCAAGATTGACATTAACCATTAAAGTCTCACTTTTGCTTTACTGGGTATCTTTGCCTATTCTTTGCATTTGGGCAGGTCAGTATGTTTTTCACAGTTATTTGACTGTCACTGTCATAGAATTTGCTAAAGCTAACGTACTCAGAAGTCATTTTGTCCATTTTTCTATCAGAGCAGCACAACTGAGCATTACTCACAGGGCCATAATTAACATCGGCAAACTCCCTCACTTCTCCAAGAGAGATATAGAGAGATAGGGAAGGCCCCAACTCTTTTTTTTTTTTTTTTTGCCAGTCCTGGGCTTGAGCTCAGGGCCTGAGCACTGTCCTTGGACTTTCTCAAGGCTAGCACTCTACCACTTGAGCCTCAGCACCACCTCCGGCTTTTTTGCTATGTATGTGGGGTACTGAGGAATTGAACCTGGGTCTTCATGCATGCTAGGCAAGCACTCTACCACTAGGCCAAACTCCCAGCCCCCGGCCCCAACTCTTATAACCCATCTATTCTCTCTCTCTCTTTTTTTATAACAAAAAAAGCTACTAAAAAAACCCACTTGATTGATAAAAGAAAATTGCCCACATATTGTGCCTCTTAATACTGTAGCATATGTGTTAAAGGATTTCTGACACATTTGTCACAAATCCTACTGTTCCTCCACTCCTGAATACTCAGAGAAAAGTTTGAGTATGTGGAGCAGCCATCCAGGGAACTGTTTGTTCTTGACAGAGCTGAGGCAGCCTGAGAGGTTCACTGAGCAAATATCAGAGAGAATGTGACACTAAGCAAACAACAGGGGCAGTGTATGCAAGCAGATCAGAAGAGGCCCAGGCCAAAGCAGCTGTTAAAAGGGAGTGTCCCTGCAGACAATAAATACTCAACACCTGCTTGTGGCTAGGGTGGCATTCCTTACAGACCATTTACAAGTCAACTTATGGGACTGGCGCTGTACCCAGCATTCACTGGGCTCTGAATCCCATGTAGTCTTTAATCACGTTAGAGTTCCCCACCATGGCTCTTTGCCAGGAGAGGCAAGGCAGGTGCAGAAAGTACTGTAAGGCAAAGCAGAACCTAACCAAGGCCTTAAAAGGAGTAGAAATAAAGTGTAATGGAAATGGAGAAAGGAAAGAGAAGTTCTTTCTTGGAATGAGGGAGCTTCCAAGCTGGGGTAGAAAGCAATATTCACTGTCATTACAGCAACATTAACTAGCATTTGTGGGCCACTATTTGAAACTCACCCTCCTAATACCGTTTACTCAGACACCTGATTGACAGCAGCATTTTGCCTCTGGGTAGTGGTTCAAAAGACTGCTCACATACCAGGACCAAATGCTACCCTGACCAGTTTTTCCGCCTTCAGAATGTGCTCAGAGCAAAAACCTGGAAGACAAGCACCAGACTTCCTCCAAAGAACACATCCCTGATCAGGAAAATCTTGCTCTGAAGGGCCAGCAGCGCACTAAGAGAAAGGGTGGCTGTTCTCTGGCATTAGAAGCTCCTCCTCCACTGGACAGGATAGGACTGGCTAGCACACAGCCTCCCTTACCCTGTGGCAGTGGGTATAGATAACCTTCCTCTCTGTACTTCCCCCACTTTCTTATATGTTCTACTCTTTCTTAACTCCATGAATCACTCTCATTCCTATGTATTCTTTGTTTTGCCAACTTAATCCTTTGATCTCCAGAACAAATAAGTTTGGAAGCCCTGAGCCAGTGTTCCTCTTTAAAGAGATTTTTCTTTTCTCCATTTCTAGTCATACAATGGGATTTTATCATTTCTGGTAAAAGTGCAAGTTCTTTGTGAACTACATTATTGTCATTCCTTCTCACCTGATTCACCTCCCCTCCTTTTTTTGACATCTGTCTAATTTTGTGTAGAGTCTGTAGGTCATTTCACAAGGCCCCTCAAGATTTCTTTTAGTTAATGTGTTGGATGCCATAAATTACCCCCTTATTCCATCACCTTCCTCATCTGTTAGATTTGGCTTGGGTCCGACAGGATAGTTCTCAAGGCACCAGTGGGTAGCTCACGCCTGTAATCCTGGCTACTCAAGAGGTTGAGATCTGAGGATCACAGTTCTAAGCCAGCCCAGGCAGCAATGTTCTTGAGATTCTGATCTCCAGTTTACCACCGGAAAACTGGAAGTGGTGCTGTGGTTCCAAGTGACAAAAAGGAAAAAAAAAAAAAGAAAGAAAAGATAGCTAAGCCTCCCTTTCTAAAGCTGCCCTGAAGCCCCATTCCAGGGCCATATGACATCCTTCTTAAATTTGGAGCCTGACCTGGGGGAGTCACAGTTTGCTGGAATAGAGTTGTGCAGATGGCTGTGCAGCTGGAGAGAATGTCCAAGGATTATTCAAGATCTACAGAGCCATCCTGGTCGCCAACTTTCGCTCTACCTTTACTTTACCTGGAATCCTTCCTCAGGCACTGCCTGAGACTCTTAGTATAAGCCCACAAGAACTGGCCTCAGACCTTTGCAATTAAAAATCTTAGCCAGTTTATACTTTGTCTTCAGCAGTTTAATGATGTGGATGCTGAAGGGTTTTTTCTTCTTGATGGGCTCCTCTGGCCTTTGGCAGTCCCTGTCTCCAGCCATCTTAGGCTTCATTGAGCCTCATCTTTCTGCAGCCTTTGAATGGGAAGCTTCCAACATCTCATCCAGGGTCACCTTTTTTTTTTTTTTTTTTTTACATTGTCATCTAGTCAATTCAACAACACAAAATTTCAATGAGTTGAGCACCACATTATCTCAATTCAGAAGACTCTATGCAGACGCAGCCCAGTCCCAAGACACCTGACTGAAATTTGGACATTTTTTTAAAGTTAACTTTAAATAGTTGTGCAAAAGAAATTAACAATGCACCCATCTCTCCCCGCCCACCACCTCTTTTTTCACTTGCTTTTCATAGTTTTGTAGGCTATACATTGAATTCTTGATTGCATTCTCCCCCTTTCCCCTCTGCATTATCTACCCCTCTCCCCTTACCCCAACGCATCCATTTCAAGTAGCCATTTCCCTGTGTGTGTGTGTGTGTGTGTGTGTGTGTGTGTGTGTGTGTGTGCATGTGTGTGTAACTGTGTATTTTTGTCTTTTCTTTTTTGGTATTGGGAATCAAACCCAGCATGTCACATTTGCTAGGCAAACACATTTGTTGCACTTTGACTGCCACTCTGAGGAATTACTGTATTTGAGCTCTCCCATGAATCCACTATATTCAATTAATACATTTGTATACATTAGAACACCTCCTAATATTTTTACTTATATATTAATAAGCTAATTCTAGCTTGCATATATGAGGGAAAACATACAGCCTTTTTGTCTCTCTGCCTGATTTCACTTAGATACATCCCCAACAGAGCCCTCTTATTAAAAGAGCAGATTCAGTATGTTTAAAGCCAGACTGACTAATACTTGAGGGAATGGCTGGAGTTGGGAGAGATGAGGGAGAACCATGGAAGAGATGACATTAATCAAGATGAATTGTGCTCACAAGCAGACATTGATGTAAAACCCCTTTTGTACAACTACATTAAGATAATTGTAAACATTATATAAGTTAAAAAGATCAGATTCATGAGTTTATTCTTCAAACATGGATCCTTTTCTGGCTTTCCTATCTTGATTATGAACTGTACTGTCATTTAATTATGACTCACCTTAATCTCTGCTCCCAGCAGGCCAAGGAAAAGCCCTGCCCACATGGACTTTGACCGTGCCCACACTCTGGCCACGCCTACTCCCACTTCTCTGGTCTTGCCCCACATACCCCAGAGAGCCCTTTATTGGCGCCTCCCAATTCCCCCTTTACTTTAGTTCCTGTAAGAGACAGCTACTTACCAGCCAGCAATCTGGCTTTCCCTAAAGTAGTCTTCCAGGCTGCTCTCAGTTCTTCCTGGAACTGAGCTCGAACTATGATGGTTCCCTGAGAACTGTATGCTTCTCTCAATTTCAACAGCCAGTTATATTGCTCAGGAGTGGTTTTTTGTTTGCTTGCTTGCTTTTTGAAGTGTAGGTTTTAGGGCTGCAATCTAGCTTCCAGCTGTAAGGCACAGGCATCTCGCTGTGTTGGGAAGGCCCCCAAAGGATTCGGATGTAGACCCATGGTCGGGTCATAGTGTTTTGGGACCGTGGACACAGCTCAGGGTTATCCCTGTGATATTGAAGGCACCAACTTGGGCTTCGGGCCTATTCTTCTCAGTCTTTTACACATCCCCACATCTAGCCTCAAGTGATCACAACAGTTACCCTTTCCTGAGTGCCTCTGACCCATGCCTTTTATTCATTTGTTCTTGCCACCTGGAATAGGCTTTCTTTTTCATTTCTGTTTTTGCTTTCTCTTTAAGGTCAAGCTTAAATGACAGACACGAATCCATTTGAGGTGCATTATTTAATGAATAGTAATTATGAACAATCCCAATAACAATTATTAATTGATACCTATTTAATTTGCTCAGAGTACCTCTCCTGTCGCCTCTGCACTTTGTCCACAGCACACTTTCCTTGATGGCCACATTAGCTCCATACCTCAGGCACCAGGTTCTCTGTGACACTACCTGGAGTGTGAGTCTGTCCAAATCATCTCGGGTTTCTCTAGTTTGCTAGAAAGCTCTTTAAAAAGAGGCCCTTGACTTCTGTCTGCTTATAATTCATGATCACTAAGATAAAGAGTGACAGTGTGCTTGCTGTCTGTCAGCACCTCTCTAATGAGGGTCCTTGAAGGCTGTTCCCCACACCTGGTAGAGCTGCTTCATCAAATGAAAGCAGAGCTGAAATGCCTCCTTCTAGGGGGCCAGTTTGTTCCAGTCAGAGCAGGACTGCCCAGTGTTAGCCCTGAAGTCCCTCATTCCAGGAAGCTCCTCAACCCTCAGACTAGGTCAGTTGGCCAGCCTGCTGCTGCTAAAAATAAGAAACCACTTTTCTTCTGGGAGTGGCTCAGGTCTCACAGAACTAAGTAGGTGCTCCCAAGAGGAGATTGTTACAGGGAAAAAGCACCTTGTGTGCCACATAGATTCAGTTCCCTTTGCGCTTTTCTGTGACATTACAATTATTTGTCAATGAACCTTTTTTTTTTTTTTTTGCTTGAACTCAGGGGCTGGGCAGTGCCCTTGGCCATTTTTTGCTCAAGGTTAACACTCTGCCACTTGAGTCACAGTGCCACTTCTTTTTCTGTGTATGTGGTAGCAAGGAATTGAACCCAGGGCTTGGTGCATTCTATCACTAACTCAACCACAAGGCCACACTCTCAGCCCATGAGCCTTTTGTTATACATTACCGAGCAACAGGTATTTCATTATAGTAACCATATAAACTATGTCTTTAAGCTGTTTCAAAAAAAAATAAATACTACAATGATGTGAATCTAGTTACTAGTTGTAAATCAACATTGCTACCTAGTAAAACTATTAATGGAAGATTAAAGAATGAATGAAAAAAAAATCCATGTAAATATCTAGAAGAATATGCTTCCAAAATTGTAACTTATAGGAATTTCTAGCTGAGCACCATAGGAAATTTTTTTGTCTCCTTTTTGTTCTTCTTTGTATTTAGATAACATGCTAGGGACTAGATGAATCATAGATTATCCTGAGAATGTACTCTTCCCCATGGTACATTACATTTGCAAGGAGTATGGGAATTCAGAATAGCCTGCCCTGGAAGGGAGACAGGGAGCTCTGGTGTGTGAACTGGAGGTGGATCTGGTAGTTTTGCATTCCAGGGCCCCAGGAATCAGGAAGTTGCTACATGTGGAAGAGGCCCTGGGAGAGGATGTTGTTACAATTGTGTCTGCAAGATGACAGACAGCTGCTTCCATCCTAAGCTCAGAGGGTGGTTATTGTCCCTACACCCTGAAAGAGTAGCACTGAGAGAACTGTTAGGAAACTGAATTCAGTGGAAGAGAAAGGAAGGAGAGAGAGGAAGGGAAAGGAGACAGAGAGCTCCACAGTGCAGAGCAGACTTTGATCATATCTGCAGCAGGACTGCATGCAACACCAAGCAGGATAGGAGAAACGAAGTGGGGAGGGGTGGTAGTGTAGGTTTTTACACATTGTAAGGTGAGACTCTTCTTCAGAAATTCTTTGACCTGTACTGCTGAGGGTTAATTGCCCCCAACTGTCCTGTTGGGGGTTTGCTGTGGTGTAAACAGGGTTTTTATGGTGAGGATATCCTCTTGATGAGGTCCTCCAGCATTTCAGAGAAGGCCAGGGGTGAGGTTTTTTCCTAAGAATGAGTGGAGCATGGCGCAGTCATGAGAACAAAACAAATCCCCATCAAGAACTGTATTTAGATTGATCACATAATCTACTGACAAACCTAGGACTCTTTGGAGACTGGAACAGGAACCTTTAACTGTGCAAAGGAGTGAACTAACTCTGTCTGCTCTTGTGAAGACACAGCTGCTGCTAGGCATGGTTACACTTTCTCCTTGGTACTTTTATATGGTGAGGTACCATTCCTGGTGACCCTAAGTCTCGGAATAGCCGATCTCCTGCTCTACATGCAGTGTGTGGCTCAGGATAGATAAGCCAGGGAAGGCTTTGTTCTTACTGAACAAGAAGACCTGCAGTCCCTGTGACTCTTCTAAGAAGTGAGGTGGTACCAGGAGTGCCTCATATTTTGAATCCTGCCTAGTACAGAGCTTATTAAATTCCATGTCTCCCTTTTTAAAATCAATGTGTTTCTAACATTCAAGTGACTTAGAATGTCAGGAACCGAAGTCCATTTTGTTAGCCAAAAACCTAAATCCATTTGGAGTTTCATTTTCTCCAGAGAACAATGATATCGCAAAGTCATCGATGACTTTCTCATCGTCTTAGTAACAACTGAGACTATGTTAACAGAACTAGAGATTGCTAAGATCATACATATTACTCTTCCCAAGATAATAAGATTCAGTTGCTTTTATAACGTTTAAACTTTTCAGATAAAATTATGGGCTCTGTTGCCATCTAATGGAACATTGGATTATTACATGCTGTTATCAATAGACCTGTGATCATGGTACAGAGCCTATGGTGACAGCATCTGTGTTTATATGGACACACATTAAAAAACAACAACTGGGCCGGGAGTTTGTCCTAGTGGTATAGTGCTTGGCTAGCATGCACAAAGACCTGAGTTGGATTCTTCGGTACCACATACATAGAAAAAAGCTGGAAGTGGTGCTGTGGCTCTTGCGGTAGAGCACCAGCTTTGAGAAAGCCCAAGGACAGTCCTCAGGCCCTGAGTTCAAACCCCAGGACTGCCAAAAAAATGTTTTTAAAATTTAAAAAATGACAATGACAACTCTGCAAATCTTGTGTGAGTTTCCTGATTAGACTGGTGGGTGCTGAGAACATTCCAGCTCACTGGAACCTTCATTGCCACACCCTGACGGCAGAGGGTATGGAGCATTGTAAGTCTGCAGTTGAATCTAGTTTATCATAATTACAAACAGAACACAATATTGATACAGACACTGGAGGGAAGATCAACAAACAAAACATAAGCAATCTAATCACATTTTCTTTTGTAATAGGATTTTTTTTTTTTTACTTTGTTCTCAGAAGAACCTATGAGATAGAGCAGTTTCTTTTTTCACTTTACACATGAACAAAGGCTGACACGCTGGAGGCTGGTAGGGGGTGGGAAAACAAACCCAGCTTCCAAATGGACACAGCCCACTGGTAAGAACTTAGGAAGAAATTATGTTTGTGTTGTTTAGAGAGAAGGAAAAAGCAGAAGAAGGAAAGGACATTGGTGGGGCTCACACATATCTGGTAGGAGGTTGGATCCTGCTCTCTGCTTGTGAACCCCATCATACCCACCTTTTCTAGCTCTCTAACCTCTTCTCCCTCCCACTGAGCTCTGGAGCTCAAAATCAAACTTCTGCCTCCATTCACCTGTCAATACCCATGATCACATTGCTCTGTCTGATTTTCCAACTATCTGGAGTGTCCTCTGACTACATCTCCCGCCTCCTCCCGCAATTAATCTTTATCTCTCCAGGGTGCTGCTACACCAATCCCATAGTCTCTGCGTGTCAAAACCAAGTGCTTCGCAAAGCCTGGAGACCTGACAGGCAACTTCCCATCAGTGCTTGGCTCTGGCCTCAACCATAGAGATTCATGTTTTGGATCTTACATTTGGTTAGCATAGTCTTTTTCCTTTTCTTTTTAAATGTTAGTTAAGGGCTTGACTTAAAAGGGCTCCACTATGTGAGCCACAGCACTAGCCCTTTATGCTTTATTTTCAGATAGGGTCACATGCATTTTGCCCAGGCTGACCTTCCTTGGGTTAAAATTCTTCTACATTTCATCTGACCACACCCAGCTTGTTTTAGAAGATAGTTTCAGTATTTTCCCCCCAGACTGGCCTCCTAGACTGGCCTCCCATTCCTGCCTCCTAGATAACTGGGACTGCAGGCATGAGCTACCATTCCAGGTCTTAATTACCGTCATTCCTTAATATTCTTTAGTATTATTCCCCAGATCTTATTGTCTCTTCACTGGCACAGATATTTCTTTATTTTACTTTGTGTGTATGTGTGCCTTCACGCACTGATACTGGGATTTGAATTCGAGGCCCAGGCACTGTTCCTTAGCTTTTTCACTCAAGGCTCTACCCCCTTGATCCATGGTTCCACTTCCAAATTTCTAGTGGTTAATGGGAGGCAAGAGTCTCATGGGGTTTCCTACCTAGGTTGGCTTTGAACTGAGATCTCAGCCTCCTGAGAAGCTATTACATGTGTGAGCCATGGACACCAAGCTTGTTGAGCTAATATTTTTGAAAGACACAGACAAGCAATTTGGTAGCTTGTCTTTCCATTTGGTTTTGACTGGTATTTTCAAAGCTGTTCATCTCTCTACATTTATCAATGAATGCGCTATTATCAAGAAATTTCCTATCCTTATTTGTTTTGATTTCTTTAATATCATTAAAGATTCATGGGGTCTTGTGGGTTCTTCCTCATGAGTTATAATCCAGAGTTATCACTGTCATTTATCATCCTTTTTTTTTTTTTTTTTTTTTTTTTTTTTGCCAGTTCTAGGGCCTGAACTCAGAGCCTGAGCACTGTCCTTGGACTTTCTCAAGGCTAACGCCCTACCACTTGAGCCACAGCACCGCTTCCGGCTAAGTGTGTGATGCCAAGGAATCGAACCCGGGTCTTCGTGCATGCTAGTTGAGCACTCTACCACTAGGCCACGCTCCCGGCCCACCACTATTTTAAAGAACGATCATCGGGTAGTTTTCAGAATTGCCATCAGAAAGTTTGACTTTGGGGGCCGGGAGCGTGGCCCAGTGGTAGAATGGTTGGTGCATGATACGCTCGGAGCAGCCCAGCACCGCGAGTCAGGCTTGTTCCTGTGTATTTCGTAGGTGATTGAGTGGGGGGTCGAGGAGATGAATCTGAACGGCTGGAAATCATCAGATCTGGCGAATGACGCAGGCTTCCTGGCCTGGCATCGGGTGGTACTGCTGTGAGTAAGGCTGGTAGTTGGGGGACGCCCAGGACCCCCCTGAGGAGGAAGCTATGGTCTCCCCGGAGTGCTCCAGCACTGAGCCCATGGGCAGCCCCCAGGGAGGAGAGGCTTGGCCTCAGCTCCTCCAGGTTGGTCAACCCAGAGCAAAGGGAAGGGCAGCTGGGCCGATCTTGCACACCAGCCCCATCCCCACTCCCAAGGAAACGAACGTGACTTGGTTTCTCCAAATTGTGCCACGCAAGTGCGGTTCAGTGGTCTGTCTGGGCCGCCATGGGTGGGAGGGATCTTCCCCTTCTCCTGGAAGCCCACATTCACAGCGGGCGGGCGCGGGGGTCCTAATGGCGGCATCGCCCCGGCTGTCCACGCGGTGGCAGTGTGGCCTCGACGCGCGGAAACCCGCCGGCCAGGCCCGGGCCCCGCAGCCGAGCAGCCCGGCAGCCCAGGAGCGGAGCCCGGGTGGCTGCATCTGGCCTGCGCCCCGCTGCGCCCCGGGGGCCCCGCATTCGTTTCTTCCATGCTGAACACGATCAAGGAGTCCTGACCAGAGCTTAGACAGTGTGATGCCGTGCAGTGGGGGCCAGGAGGGGGGGAAGCCGCTGGAGCTCAGCTGCAGTGGGGTTTCCAGGCTATGTTCCTTCTCTCTGGTGTCTCCCATTCCTATATTTTAACTCATTTCCTAACATTCAACTCCCTGTGAACACAGCTACTCAAAGACAAGAACCTTCCCCAACCCCTCCCCAGTCCTGGACTTGAACTCAGGGCCTGAGCACTGTCCTTGGACTTTCTCAAGGCTAGAGCTCTACCACTTGAGCCACAGCACCACTTCTGGCTTCGTTTTCTATGTATGTGGTACCGAGGATTCGAACCCGGGTCTTCGTGCATGCTAGGCAAGCACTCTACCACTAGGCCAAACCCCCTGCCCCAAGAATCATTTTTGTCTTGTTCCCTACTACCTGACTAACACCTGTCATCAAGTCTGGCTCACAGCACTTGCTCAATAAATCCTGCGATTAATTCCATGGCCCCGCAAGGATAAGAAATGTCATCCATCTTATTTTTTCTGAATCAAATGAAATCTCAGTTTACCCAAATTAGTGAGAAATTCAATAGGAGTTAACTTATCCATTTCTTTCCACTCCTTTGGATTCGATTTAAAATCTGAGGATTCGATCAAATCTCAATACTGGAAAATGGAAGCGAACGGTCCCTGCTTCTTCCAATACCTCACATGCAGTGGAGGCCGGGCTCTAGTCTTTGACTCCAGCTGGGGTGTTGAGCAGGACTCCTCACAGAATGCTCTGTGACTTCTTTGACTTCTACTCAACTCCTACACTGCTTGTGAGTGGGGCCCGAGAACCATGCGTGGACACCCCACACTTCCCTGAACCTCGAGAATCACCTCCAAGTGCCACTCCCCACTTTACCCCAAATGTAGCCCTCTCCCCTTCTTCCCAGCCCAGTTAAATATCTCTGAGGCTCTCCTTGCTGTACTCTTGGCAGAGAGATACTTTACAAGTTCACACTGTTGAATTAACTTCAAGAAGGGAAGGAAGAAAAAAGAAAGGAAGGAAGGAAGGAAGGAAGGCAGGAAGGAAGGAAGGAAGGAAGGAAGGAAGGAAGGAAGGAAGGAAGGAAAAAGCAACACTAATTCAGCAAGTTCATTATTTACTAAGTGATTTTTATGCAAGAGAACTTTAAGAATATTCCATGTTTCCATCTTAAGGTGACCTAACTTCAATAAGTCAACAAGCACCAATTATTTCTAAATAAGTAGCTTCTTTGGAGTCTCAGAAAGGCAATGGACCACAGAATGCCTTTTAGGCCAATCATAGATCATATGACAGTGGTTTCATAAGATTTTTATAAGGCTGAAAAAAAAAATTTGGTTGTGGGGCTTGAACTCTGGGCCTAAGAGCTGTCCCTGAACTCTTCAGCTCAAGGCTGGCACTTTACCACTTTTAACCAGAGTGCCACTTCCCATTTACTGGTAGTTAATTGGAGATTGGAATCTCATGGACTGACTTACTCTGGCTGACTTTGAACCATTATCCTCAGATCTCAGCCTCCTGAAGTAAGATTGCAGGTGTGCGCCACGGCACCCAGTTATGGCTGAAAATCCTTATCCCCCATTATTTTAACATATTTAGGTACACAAACACCCACCAGTGTCTAGAAACTGCTTATCATACTCAACATATCAAAGTACTACATAGACTTACTGCTGAAGAGCAATCGGCTCGATCACAAACCCAAGTGTGCAATGGTTCTAGTGTTTAAGCTTGTGTAAGATACTAATGTTCCCATGATGATGGAAATGCCAAACAATTTACTCCCAAAATGAAGCAACGGGATGACTGGATTGACAGCCTAGTAAGGCATTATTGACACATTGTCTATGAAAGTACCTTGGGAACTAGAAGGAAAGTATAAATGTAGAGTTACTATCAACAACTAATTTCTATATTTTAAAGTCAGAGAAGAGGTGACATGATAAATGATCTTTCCGGAGTGATTTCCAGTCTTCCCATGATGGCTTTTGTGATGATAAAAATCTTTTTTTCATATATTTTATTGTAATTAATAGAAGGGTTACATTATATTCACCAGATAGAGGGTGCATTACTTCACAAACATTGATACCCTTTCTCAGGTATTGGTCCCCATTTCCCACCCACACCCCCGCCCCTCATCTTGTTTCCCCCCCCATTCCCTATCCTATTTGAAATAACCAAATAAACATATATACACTATATCAGATAACAAGGTAAAATACTGTAACCATATGAGATAACCAAGGGACAGCAAAAGAGATGAGAGATAACATAGTACATTAAGGACAACAATCAGTCATTATATGGTGAAAAAAATATCTTCTGCTCTCCATTGAGCTAGAAAGCTTTAGACTCCTTAAAAAGTCCATTCACCAATGTTGCCATTTTTTTCCTCTTCCTTTTTATGGAAGCCTCAAATTCAAACCTAAGAGCTCTAAGCTGATACCCCTTGGGATATCCCAAGGACCACTCTATCTTATAGTTCTATGACTGATGAAAGCTCCCATATAATGCTGACAGCAAATCTCTGATTGCTCTCCTCTTTCATTCATTGCTTTGGATAATATTTATTCTGTGCAAATCTTCCCATCACCTATTTGACTCATTTAACATTCTGCTAACTCCTGAAAATTGACATAGCAACTTTGAGCTTACTGTCTTGTCCCTACCACTACAAATCCTTTTTTAGCTTGCTCACCAGCATCTTCTATTCCCTCCATTTTCCTGATGTCAGACTTCACTCCAATGCAAGTCTACTTGGATGTCAAGGTTCTTGCTTGTCACACTATTTACTGTGTTCCTGTTGTTTGTAAGCTGAGAACATCCAGAAATTCCCAGATAAAATTGTGAGGAGCAGCCCTGAGATAAAAGCATCAGAATAAATATTCCATGAGATACAAAAATATATGTCTTCATTGCATAAAATGCAATATGACTTTTTTCTTGTAGCAGAAGCAATACCAGTTTTGAATGGGTTAAATACACAGTTAAATCTGAGGCAAGCATTCAGGCTAATACTTGACACTCTGATATTGTGGATAGAAAGGGACAATTCCCTTTGGGACAAAGGTGGTCACCCATGTGCTATTTATACCATGGCCTCTGTCAGATATTGCCCAAGTTATTTCTTACATCTCCCTCCCTCCTTTTATCCCTCCCTCCTTTGCTCATTCCTTCCCTCCCTTCCTTCCTTCTTTCCTTTCTTTCTTTTTTTTCTTTTCACCTTGTACCCGTCATGGGGCTTGAACTGAAGGCTTGGGCACTGTCCCTGAGCTTTTCCCTCAGGTCTAACACGCAATCACGTGAGCTACACCTCCAGTTCTGGCCTTTTTGGCAGCTAATTGGAGATATGAGTTTCATGGACTTTCTTGCCTAAGCTCTCTGCTCCTTGATCTTCAGATCTCAACCTCTTGATTACGGGTAGCAGTAGCCATTGAAATCTACCCCTTGCTTCTTTTTTTCTTAACGCAAACATGCCAGTTCTTTTCTTGATCATAGAACTCCCACTGTTCACATAGTTTGGTGCATGTGACTATTTCATTTTATTGCAAAGGTGATGTACAGAGAGGTTACAGTTACATAAGTAAGGTAATGAGTGCATTTCATTTGAACAGTATAACCCCCTCCCTAATTTTCTCCCACTCTCCCTCCCCCAACTCCCCTCTCCTCCCGAGTTGGAGAGTTCATTTCCAATATAGTGTCTAAAGGCTATTACTGTTGCATTGGTTCACCTTTTGTCCTTTGTCTCACCATTTTGTGATTTCCCTTTTGTTCCAGGAATCAAATAAACTTATATACAAGACAAAGGATACCGAAGTCAGAACAGTGACCACTGGAAATAAGCTAGAGGAGAAAAAAATGAAGGACAAAAGAAATTACTGCAGATAATGAAAAGAAAAAGAAAATCACAAAAAAGCCTCTCATTCAGCCCGGAGAGTGGCCTAGTGGTAGAGTGCTCACCTAGCATGCACAAAGCGCTGGGTTAGATTCCTTGGTAACACATAAAGCCCTGTGGCTCAAATGGCAGAGCACAAATCTTGAGCAACAAGTGTCCAAGGAGAGTTTCCAGACCTGGAGGAGGAGAAGGAGGAGGAGGAGCAGGAGGCTGCTCTTGTTTCCATATTGTGGAGATCATTTCAGTTATCATCATGTTCTGTGATCATATGTAATATCTATTGGGCTATTGTGATCCTCTGCTAGGACTATCCTAGGTATATGCTAGTTATTACAAATGAGGGAAACAATGGAGCCTATGTTCTTTGGGGTCTGGCTTACTTCACTTACTATGATTTTTGTACGTCTTTCCATTTCCTTATGAATGGGGCGATGTCATTCTTTCTGATGGCAGCATAGAATTCCATTGTGTATAAGCACCACATCTTCTTGATACATTCATCTACTAAGGGGCATCTGGGTTGATTCCATATCTTCGCTGTGGTAAATAGTGCTACAATGAACATCGTTGTGGTAGTAGCTTTGGTATGCCCTTGTTTCTGGACATTTGGGTAAATGCCAACGAGTGGGATTGCTGGGTCATAGGGGAGCTCTGTTTAGTTTTTTGAGGAACCGACATAGTGCTTTCCAGAATGGTTGATCAAGTTCACACTCCTACCAACAGTATAGTAGCCATCCTTCCTTGTCACATCCTGGCCCCCCATCTGCTGTTATTCAGCTTCTTGATCATGGCCATTCTAACTGGAGATAGAATTTCAAAGTTGATTTGATTTGCATTTCTTTTATGGCCAGAGATGTTGTGCCAAACAGCCAGATTGTTTCCTTTATTCCTTCCTGTAAGTTTTCAGAGTATCTGCTTTTACCTCAAGGTCTTTGATCCATTTGGAACTGATTCTGCCGCAGGGTGATATATAAGGATCTAACTTTAGGTTTCTATAGGTGTTCAACCAATTCTTCCAATACTATTTGTTGAAAAGGCTGTCATTCTTCCATCCTATTTTTTTTGTTTTGCTCCTTTATCAAAGATCAGGTGGCCATACGTCTGTGAGTTGATTTCTGGGTCTTCAGTTCTACTCCATTGATCCTGAGGCCTGTTCTTGTGCCAGTACCAAGCTGTTTTTATTACTCTACCTTGTAATAGAGTTTGAAGCTTGGTATTGATATATCTCTTGTGCTGTTCTTTCTGCTAAGAACTGTTTTTGCTACAATTCTTAGCAGAAAGAACAGCGCAGGAGGAATTTCAATACCAAACTATAGACTCTACTACAGAGCTATAGTGGCAAAAGACATAGCTAGCAAATTAACTAGAAAGCCTACAGAGTGGGAGAAGATCTTCACTAAGCATACAATGGACAAAGGCCTCATATCTAAAATATATCAACAGCTCAAAAAGTTGAATCACTCCAAAACGTATCTCCAAAGAAACAACCATCCCATTAAAATATGGGCCAAAGACTTAAAGAGAGTCTTCTCTGAAGAAGAAATAAGAATGGCCTATAGACACATGAAGAAATGCTCAACATCTCTGGTCATAAAAGAAATGCAAATCAAAACAACTCTAAGATTCCACCTCACTCCAGTTAGAATGGCCAGGATCAAGAAACCTAATAACAACAGATGCTGGTGGGAATGTGGCCAAGAGGGATCACTACTACACTGTTGGTGGGAGTGGAAACTCATTCAACCACTATGGAAAGCAGTATGGCAGTGCCTCAAAAGACTAAACATAGAGCTCCCCCATGACCCAGCAATTCCACTACTTGGCATTTACCCAATTGTCCAGGAACAAGGGTATACTAAATCCACTAGCACAATGATGTTCATTGCAGCACTATTTACCATAGCAAAGATATGGAACCAACCCAGATGTCCCTCAGTTGATGAGTGGATCAACAAGATGTGGTATTTATACACAATGGAATTCTCTGCTGCTGTCAGAAAGAATGGCATTGTCCCATTTGTAAGGAAATGGAAAGACTTAGAAAAAATCATATGAAGTAAAGTAAGGCAGACTCAAAGGAACATAGGCTGTAGTTTCCCTCTTTAGTCATAATCAATAGAAACCTTGGGCTCTCCTAGCACAGATTTTCAATAGAACAAAACCTAGATGCATAAGGCTATATAAAATGATGCTAAATGAAAGGACCCCCAGGATATAGAAACAAAAGTCATATAATGAGTGATTGTTGTCCTTAATGTACTATGTAATCTCTCATCTCTTTTGCTTCCTTGGTTATCTCATATTGTTACAGTATTTCACCTGGTTATCTGATTTATTTTATATATGCCTATTTAGTTATTTTAAGTCAGATAGGAAAGGGAGGAAAACAAGATGAGCGTGGGGGTGGGGGGAGGGAAATGGGTACCAAGACATGAGAAAGGGTATCAATGTATGTGAAGTAATGCACCTTCTCTCTGGTGAATATAATGTAACCCTTCTATTAATTACAATAAAAATATATGAAAAAAGGATTGTTTTTGCTATTTGGGGTCTTATTATTCTATATAAATTTTTTATTTCTTCCTCTATTTCATTAAAGAATGATGTTAGGATATTTATTGGTATTGCATTGAATATGCAGATAGCCTTTGGCAGTATTGTCTTTTTGGGGGGCACTCCTGGGCCTTGAACTCATGGCCTGGGCACCAACCTTGGGCTTTCTCAAGGCTACCACTTGAGCTAAAGCACCACTTCTCATTTTTTCTGCATATGTTGTACCAAGGAATTGAACTCACAGCTTCATGCATCCAGGCAAGCACTCTATAACCCCCAGCCAGGTATTGCTGTTTCCACAGTGCTCCCAATCCAGGAGCATGGAAGGTTTCTTCTCTTCCTAATTCTGCTTTAATCTCTTTTTTTCAGGTTTTTAAAGTTTTCACTTCTTTGGTTAAGTGGTTAATTCCTGTGTATTTTTGAGGCTATTACAAAATGAGTTGCTTTCCTGATTTCAGCCTTGCTCTTCCCATTGTTGGGAATGTCTAGGATTTTCCTATCAGAGGATCACAATAGTGCGTTCTCTCTCTCTCTCTCTCTCTCTCTCTCTCTCTCTCTCTCTCTCTCTCTCTCTCTCTCTCTTCCCCACTCTCTTTCTCCTCTGTCCTCTCTCTCTCTCTCTCTCTCTCTCTCTCTCTCTCTCTCTCTCTTTCTCTCTTCCCCTCTCTCTTTCTCCTCTGTCCTCTCTCTCTCCCCCTCTCTCTCTCACTCTCACTCTCTCTTTCCCTCTCTTTCTTTCTCCTCTCTCCTCTCTCTTTCTCCCTCTTTCCCTCTCTCTCCCTCTCTTTCTCCTTTCTCTCTCCCTCATTCTCTCTTTCCCTCTCTCTTTCTCCTCTCTCTCTCCCTCTCACTCTCTTTTCCTCTCTCTCTTTCTCCTCTCCCCCTCTTCTCTCTCTCTCACACACAACCATATAAGATAATGCTAAACCATATAAGATAATGCTAATCAAAATGAATTCCAAGATATGAAAACAAGAAATTTTTCTAAAATTCTTCATGTTTCTAAACAACAAAAAAGGCTTTTCTTTATGGTCTTTGTTTTAATGTACTACGTGAAATTATTTTTTCTTCTGTTATTTTCCCACCTAAGGTTTATCCCCTATTGTCACTGTATCTGATTTTAGTAGCTGGTGCATTATATATACATTTCTTTAAATTAGGGAGGGGAAGCGATAAAATAAAATGATGAGACAAAGAATAAAGGTTGAATCAATTCAGCAGTGATACTCACAAGATAGTATGTTGGAAATGAACTTTAGAACTTGGTGAGGGAGGGGAGTGGGGGGAAAGATAGGGGGAGAAAATGTGGGAGGGAGTAACAATGTTCAAAAGAAATTTACCTCCTTATCTCATATTGTTACAGTATTTCACCTGGTTATCTGATATATTGTATATATGCATATTTGGTTATTTGAAATCGGATAGGGAAGGGAGGAAAACAAGATGAGGGGTGGGGGTGGGGGAGGGAAATGAGGATCAAGACATGAGAAAGGGTATCCATGTATGTGAATAATGTACCTTCTATCTGGTGAATATAATGTAACCCTTCTATTAATTACAATAAAAATATATGTGGAAAACCAATATGAGTCTGGGGTCTAACAGAGTTATACTCAAAAGGCCTATATTGAGGACAAAGGGTAAAGAGTACAATCTGCCTGCCTTTGTGCAAGGATGGAGTGACCTTTTTGCCTAAATTCTCATGGGTCATAACAGTGTGCTTTGATAGTATTCCCAGACTTGTTTGGTTACCCTCTCCCTCCAGGAGATAGATTTGCTGAGAATAACTTGATGATTCTTTATACAAACAATAAGTCTTCTAAAAATTCTTGTTATTATTCAAGTATAAAACTGTAGCTTGATTGCCAACATAAACAATTGCTTTCTGTTCTTTTGTACTAAGGTATAAAATAGACAAGCTGTTTAATAAAGTTGTCAGATGCAGCAATTGCTCTGGCCCTCCCAAACCCCTCTGTCTCTGTCTTATTTTCCTTTTAGCCTCTCAGCCCTACTCTTCGAGGACCCTTGGCCGGCTGGCTCCGGCAAATATATGAAAAAAGAAATTTACCTCCTTATGTATGTAACTGTAATTCCTCTGTATATCACCCTGACAAGAAAATTAAAAATTTAAAAATATGAATTTTTTCCAAGTCTTTCCATTTCCTTACAAATGTGACAATCTTATTATTTCTGATAGAAAAAGTATAATTCCATGATTGTGGCTTAGTGTTAAGAGTGTTTGCCTAGCTTATCTGAAGCCCTAGATTAAATTCCTCAGTATCACATAAATAGGAAAAGCCAGAAGTGGCTCTGTGGCTTTAGTGGTAGAGTGGTAGCCTGGAGTAAAAGAAGCTCAGGGACAGTGACAGGCCTTGAGTTCAAGCTCCAGGTCTGGAAAAAAGGAAAAGTATAACCATATTTGATGATGTTCTCTCTCATAGCTTGTATGACCAAGGAAGGTGGGGCAGTGTCTTTGGAATAAGACTGGCACTGTGGAAAGCATTTTGGATATCAAAAAGAAAGAAAAGAAAAAGAAAGTCTAAGTATAGCTACCTATGATCCAGTATGGGCATTTACCCAAAAGATTACAAGTCAGGATAGAGTAACGCCACTTGCATAAGCATGCTCTTTACCAGAGCCAGGATACAAAAATAGCCCAGTTGCCCTTCAGCAGATGAATGGATCATGAAAATGTAGTTTATATACACAATGGAATTTTATTCACTCATTGGAAAGAATTATAGAATTATATTATATAATTCAAAGAAATGGATGGATGGGAAAAATATCTAAGTGAAGTCAGACTCAGAGAGAAGAAAGACATATTTTCTGGCATACGTGGACGTTAGATCTAATTTATCAATATATGTGCAAATATGTAGAGTCATAAAGGTATTAACTAAACATAAATGTATTAACTAAAGTTTGGTCTTTGTAGAGGAGGATTCCAGTAGTGTGGCTGTTTTGAACAATGAGCCTATAGTCGAACAAAATGAATGTCAGGAAGCTGGAAGTTGAGGTGTGAGTGGGAGGTCACATGGAGGAGGAGACAAATGAAGAGAGAAAAGGTGGGATGATGCAGTCATCACATTCAATGCACACATGTGAAAATGGAACTGTGATAACTGAGGTGATAGGAGAGATGGGGGAGAATGATAAAAAGGGTGACATTGATCAAGATATAATATAATTATAAACTGGCACATTAAAAAGAAACTTCTTTGTACAGTGACTTACAGATAATTTTTACAAAGAAAAAGAAGACCTCTCTTGCCTCCCTGTAGCACTTGGGAACAGTAGGAAGACCAAACTTACTAGACAGAGGTCTCACTTTATATAAAAGCACACGTTGAGCCCTGTCCATGAGAAAGCGCAGCTGGGAGTGCTCAAAATGTATCCAGCTTGGATTTCTCACATAAATTGAACAGATGAACACTGAGAGGCATAGAGCAATTCAATAACCTGCCCACAGGGAAACTGTTGCTCGCGAATGCAGAATTTGAACTGAGAGGTTCTGGCTCCTGGGTTTTGTGCACTTCACCTCTGGCATGGTGTCTTTCTGGCCCCCTTTTGCATCATGTGGCTATGTTTTTTTACTGTAATTGTCTTCCTCTAGCCTTCCTCTCCCTATTTGGGATACCACTCCACCACCACGCCCATTATGTAGGCACAAACATGGTCTCCAATCATCCAGGAAAATCCCCAACCCTAGTGGGAGCCTTGAGAATTTTAGGATGAGGAGCAGCTGTCTTGTGGAAGGAGGACCTAAATAAGACTTTGTCCAGGCAGTAAAGGGAAATATATTGAGGGGAAAACTCTTTTCAGTGAATAGATGTTTTGCATCATTCTGCCATCTTTTTCACTTTGCGACTCGTGTCCATGAGATTTGGTATAGCTGTGGTTTGTGTGCTGCCATATGTATTGCATTCCATTGTAAAACTACTGTACACCATAATATATTGATTCATTTCTATATGATAGACACTTGAGTGTGCCCCATTTGAGGTTATTATGAGGAGAGCATATTCAATATATTCATACTATTTATAATAAATTCATATTGTGTGTAAAGTTGTTCCCATCCTTGTCTTTTAATGAAAATGAGCATAATTTGTGTTATATATCATGAAGTATACATGCAGAAGAAGATCTTTTAACTCAGAGGGCAGAAATTTAGGCAGAGATTGTTGAGTAGGATACATTTAATCATGAGATACACAGGGGAATGTATTTGTCATCAAGCCATAATTCTGTGGGAGGGGAGGGGACAGCGCGCACACACATGTTTGTGTTAGTACTGAGGCTTGAATTCAGGGCCTGGGTGTTATCCCTTAGATTGTTCACTAAAGGATGACATTCTACCACTTGAGTAACAGCCCCATTTCTGGCTTCTTGATGTTAATCAAAGATATGAGTCTCACAGACTTTCCTGTCCCTGCTGGTTTCAACAGCTAGCCTCTGATCTCAGACTGAGTAACCAGGATTACAAGCATGAGCCACCCATGTCCAGTTTTTGTTTGTTTCTTTTTTGTCAATCATAGGGCTTGAACTCTGGGCCTGGGTGCATGCAATCTCCAAGCTCTTCAGATCAAGGCTAGCGCTCTGCTACTTTGAGCCATGGCACCACTTCCAGCTTTCTGATAGTTATTTGGAGATGGGTTTCCTAGATTTTTATGCCAGTCTGGCTTTGAACCATGATCCTCAGATCTCAGCCTCCTGAGCAGCTAGGATTGCAGGCATGCATGAGCCCCTGTCACTGGCCTCAGGTTATAAATTTTGAAGGATTTCCCACACACACATGCTGTTTAATCTGGGGAAACCTGGCTCACCCACACAATCCCTTAAGATGTCTTCTAAAGAAAAATCCCATCTATGCAGCGAGCATTTCATTCAGAATCCATTCATGCTTGGGGGATATTCAATCTACCGCTATTTGGGTTTCTCCCCTGGTGGAGTGGAAGATTGGAAATGCATAGAGCATGTGCAGCCACTCAGGCACAAAGTTGCAAAACTCTATCAACCACTGCCGAACTGGTTTGTCCAGAACAGACTGGTGTGGACTACCTGGGAGCCAAGTTCATGGTGGAATGCAGGGGATAAAATCCAACAGCAGGAAGTCCCAACACAGGCAGGATGCTAGTTGCTGAATCTAAGGCACCTTCCAGGCTTCCACAAGCTCAGGGCATTGTTTCTCCAGCCAGCAATTTCACTCAGCATTTAATAAGGGCTCCATGCAGGAAAGGACCTTTGGTTTATCTAGTGAAATGTGAAGAGTGAGCTGGTTGAGAAGGTTTGACTATATCACCATTTTTACTAATTATTTGCAGTGAGCATGCTCAAGGACTACTCCATGCTCTAAAATTCATCTTGAGGGATAAAAGGAATCATTATCTCAACTGATTAATAGCTATATACATATACATATACATGTATACATATATAGAATTATAATAAGCAAGTTTTCAACTCACCAAACAAAACTTTTGAATCTCTTTTCTTTTTTCAGTGCTTGTGAACTTTTTTTTTTCTGTGCACAGCCTGGGACTTGAACATAGGACTTGAGCACAGTCTCTTAGCTTTTTAATTCAATGCTAACGTTCAACCACTTGAGCCATCATTCATTTATGGATTTTTGGTGGTTAATTAGAATCTCATGGACTTTCCCACCCTGGCTGGCTTTGAACAAGGATCTTCAGATCTCAAGCTTCTTAGTAGCTGAGATTATAGACATGAGCTACCGGCACCTGGCTTCTATGTAATCTTTTAGAGGAAAATAAGTGACTAGCTGACTTTTGGTGTCTTCTTTTTTGTGGTTTTGAATTCATTAACTAATTGCTCTAAAATGACATTGTTGTCTGCAACATTCCCTAACAGGAACAGCTCGCACCCTTGGGCTTTTTCCTCAAGCCTATGCTCTACCACTTGAGCCACAGCACCACGTCTGGCTTTTCTGTGTATGTGGTACTAAGTACTCAAACCCTAGTCTTCGTGCATGCTAGGCAAGCACTCTACCATTAGGCCAAACTCCCAGCCGGAATAGTTGGATTTTAACATTCTTTTCTCTTACATTTATTGTGCCAGGGTGCTTGTTTCGACAAGCTTGTCTCTGCACACAATCTACATCAGGCGTTCTTCCTTTATTACCCTCCCTCATCCCCCTTCTCCACTTCCTAAAGCACTCTCAACAAGCTTATTAGCTCCATTTTCACACATGAACATAAAGGATTTTGACTTTATATACTCTCTTCCACTCAGTTTTCCTCTGCCAGTTACTAGTTACCCTATCAAAACAAAATCTATTTTACATACTTGCCCCTCCGTGTGTGTGTGTGTGTGTGTGTGTGTGTGCGTGTGCGTGTGCATGTGTGTGTGTTGTTCAAAAGAGGTTTTACTATGGTATTTCACATATGCATGTACTTAAACCATGTTGAAAACACTCACTAAAAATACTACAATTTTACATTTTCTAAGTTTTCTTAACATTCTTTGACAGATTCTGCATTTTTAAAATTATCTTCCTAGTCTAACATGTTATATGACCACATAACAGGAATACTTCATAAAAGTCCACTCGAGTTCATTTAGGACTATTAGAATATAAATCTGAGCAGGTCAGAGCTACTGCTGACACTGTGATTATATTCTCACCGGAAATGAGGCCAACATAAAAAGAAAGCAAGGTTACATGGGTGGAGAGCAAGGACACAGGAAGTAGGAAAGGACATCCTGTGTGCAGTGATGCCTGGATTGAGCTGTGCCAGAAGCAAAATTCACCTTTGACTTCCTAGACTCATGAGTAAGTCAGCTGGCACCAGGTTTTTTTTTTTTCTTTTGCTCTTCCTTTCCAAATGATTATTGTTAATACAGACTGATATGTTGCCTTGGAAGGGAAGAAGATTTGACCTATGCTTTATGTTCTTTACCTACACAACTCTGCAGGAAGGGGCAGAGCGGGAAATGAATTGAATAACTTACAAAGGATGTAAAGTAATCAATAGAAATAAAAATAGGTGTAAAACCTTGAAGAAGGACCAGTGCTTGAAATGACTGTGGCAAAGGACGGGTGCTATAAAAATAAATGTGACAGTATCCTGAAAGGTATCAAGTATGATCCCTTCTGGGGATCTGTGTACAGACATCATTGTGGGTCACAGCCTTTTGCTTGCCATGATGAATTCTGGATCCTTTTAATGTGTTCCTGGGAAGTTCTCAGCACAAATATTACCAGAACCAGGTGGTTATAAATCATCAATCTTCCATCTCCACTGCCTCATGCAGAACGGGATTGGGAATATTGTCTTGGAACTCAAAACCAAAAGGCAACGTGACTGGGTGTAAGGAGGTTTTACTAAATGAATGAATGAGTGCTTAAAACATTCCCAGTGATTTACAAATAAATATCTGGCTCACTCAAACACAATCTATTCTTTCACAATCAATTCCTTCTGATTGCTAAAATAATAAAATTCACTAAAAAAGTCTTGTATTGACTTAACAAAAACTCCCTTTGATCTCACTAATGATAAATCTTTAAGCAACCATTAGTAGAATATCTAATTCCTTGTGTTTGACTTTTTTCATATATATTTATTGTAATTAATAGAAGGGTTACATTATATTCACCAGATAGAAGGTGCATTACTTCACAAACATAGATATCCTTTCTCATGTTTTTGTCCCCATTTCCCTCCCCCACCCCCACCCCTCATCTTGTTTTCCCCTCTTCCCTATCCTATTTCAAATAACCAAATAAACATAGATAGGATATATCAGATAACAAGGTAAGATACTGTAACAATATGAGATAACCAAGGGACAGCAAAAGAGATGAGAGATATGGGTTTGATTTTTTGATAAAAATATGATCATCTGACTTGAAAGGATTAGGGATTATTTACATATTGTACTTGTTGGCTTGCACTGGTATAGTGCCTCATAATTATGGAAAATTGTAAAAATGAATTAAATACATGAGTGATAGAGAACGCTCACTTCCCGCACCCTTTCGCTTACTATATAAATCATCTTTTTGTTATTACATGTAATGTATACTCTTTTGCTCCTATACATGCAGAGCTGACCTTACAGCAGATTTTCATGAAGTGAATGTCTTTTTTATTATTCATTTTATTGTAATTGAGAGGTTAGAGTTATACTCACCAGATAGATTGAACATTAATTACTTCACACACATTGATACCCCTTCGCATGTTTTTGTCCCTCATTTCCTTGCCCTACCCCCTCTCCTCATCTTGTTTCCCCGCTTCCCTTTCCTATTTTAAATAAACAAATAAACATATATACAATATACTAGATAACAAGGTAAGATACTGTAACAATATAAGAATACCCAAGGGACAACAAAAGAGATGAGAAACAATATAGTATACTAAGAACAACAATCACACATTATATGGCTCTTGTTTCCATATCATGGAGGTTCTTTCATTTAGCCTCATCTTTTTTTCCATATATTTTTCTTGTAATTAATAGAAGGGTTACATGATATTTGCCAGATAGATGGTGCATTGATTCCCATACATTGATACCCTTTCACATGTCTTGGTCCCCATTTCCCTCCCCCCCACCCCCACCCCTCATCTTGTTTTTCCCCCTTCCCTATCCAATTTCAAATAACCAGATACAAATATATCTGATATATCAGGTAACAAAGTGAGATACTGTAACAATATGAGATAACCAAAGGACAGCAAAAGAGATGAGAGATAACATAGTACCTTAAGAACAACAATCATTCATTATATGGGTTATATTTCTATATCCTAGAGATCCTTTCATTTAGCGTCCTACTATATGGTCTTTTGTATCAAGGTTTTGCTCTATTTAGGCTCATCTTATATGGCCTTATGTATCTAGGTTTTGAGCTATTGCTAGGAAAGTCCAAGGTTTGTACTAATTATGATAAAAGAGGGAAACCATGTTCCTTTGGGTCTGGCTTACTTCACTTCATAGGATTTTTTCCAAGTCTTTCCATTTCCTTACGAATAGGGCGATGTCTTCTTTCTGATAGCAGCATAGAAATCCATTGTGTATAAATACCACATCTTGTTGATCCACTCATCAACTGAGGGTCATCTAGGTTGGTTCCATATCTTTGCTTTGGCAAATAGTGCTGCAACGAACATCGTTGTGCTAGTGGATTTAGTATGCCCTTGTTTCTGGATGGTTGGGTAAATGCCCAGTAGTGGAATTGCTGGGTCATAGGGGAGTTCTGTGTTTAGTCTTTTGAGGAATTGCCATACTGTTTTCCATAGTGTTTGAACGAGTTTGCACTCCCACCAACAGTGTAGTAGTGATCCCTCTTGGCCACATTCCCACCAGCATCTGTTGTTATTAGATTTCTTGATCCTGGTCATTCTAATTGGAGTGAGGTGGAATCTTAGAGTTGTTTTGATTTGCATTTCTTTTATGGCCAGTGATGTTGAGCATTTCTCCATGTGTCTATAGGCCATTCTTATTTGAGAAGTCTCTCTTTAAGTCTTTGGTCCATCTTTTGATGGAATGGTTGTTTCTTTGGAGATACATTTTGGAGTGATTCAATTTTTTGAGCTGTTGATATATTTTAGATATGAGGCCTTTGTCTGTTGTATGTTAGTCAAGATCTTCTCTCACTCTGTGGGCTTTCTATTTAGCTTGCTAGCTATGTCCTTTGCCACACAGAAGCTCTGCAGTTTATGTATGTAGTACAGAGGAATCGAACCTAGGTCTTTGTGCATGCTAGAGAAGCACTCTACCACTAGACCAAACTCCTGGCCCCAGAAACTCTGCACTTTAATGCAGTCCCATTTGTCCAAACTTCCTTTAATTTGTTGGGTTTCTGGGTCTTTATTAAGAAAGGAGACCTAGTGTATCTCCTATCTTCTAGGAGATACACTTGTAAAGTTTTCAGTGTATCTGCTTTTACCTCCAAGTCTTTTATCCATTTGGAGTTAATTCTGGTGCAGGGTGACATAGAAGGATCCAACTTTAGTTTTCTGCAGGTGCTTAACCAATTCTGCCAGCACCACTTGTTAAAGAGACTGTCTTTCTTCCATTCTATTTTTTGGCTCCCTTATTAAAAATTAGGGGGCATTAGGTCTGTGGGTTGATTTCTGGGTCTTCAGTTCTATTCCATTGGTCGTCAGGCCTGATCTTGTGCCAGTATCAAGCTCTTTTGGTTACTATAGCTCTGTAATAGAATCTAAAGTTTGGTATTAAAATTCCTCCTGCTTTCTTCTTTCTGGTAAGAATTGTTTTTGCTATTCGGGGTCTTTTATTATTACATATGAAATTTTGATTGATTCTTCTGTTTCCTTAAAGAATGACATTGGGATATTGATGGGTATTGCATTGAATTTGTAGATAGCCCTTGGCAAGATTGCCATTTTCACAATGTTAATTCTTCCCATCCAGGAGCATGGGAGGTTTTTCCATTTCCTCAGTCCTGCTTTAATTTCCTTTTTCAGGATTTTAAAGTGTTCATCATAAATGAAGTGAATATCTTATCATCACCTGCAGGATAAGAAATAGAACTGTGATTATTCTAGCTCCTCCTCCATAAATTTCCTGTTTTATCTATTTACTTATTTACTTATGTGCTGGTACTAAGACTTAAACATGGGCCCATTCAACTCCCTTTAACTTATATGCTCACGGTTGGCACTCTACCACTTGAGTTATGTCTCCACAGGCAGCTTTTTTGTGGCTAATTGGAGCTAAGAGTCTTATAACATTCCTGCCACAGCTGGTTACAAATATCACCCTCTAATTTTAGTCTGCTGAGTTGCCAGGATCACACGCATGAGCCACTGTTACCCAGCAGGCATCACCTTGCAAACCTCTCTTTGTCCTCAAAGCTAACTTATATGCTGCTGCCAATGACAGTAACATCATTACTTTATAATTAGTTTTAGCCTTTATCTCTAAACTAATGAAGTACACATTCACCCCTAAACGAAGTCTGCGTAAGTGGAGTATATCTGATGTGTTATTTCTTATGTTGTTGCTCAGTATTATTTGATGAATCTGTATTATGTATTGTTGCAGTTGCTTGCTTGGAGCCTTTGCTTTTACTTTCATATAGTATTTTATTGCACACCTGTACTGGAGGGTTCCCAGTCTCTTGCAGATGAGCATCTATGTGCTTTTCAGTTGACAGAAGTTATAACAAATTTACACTCATGGTTCATGGTATTTTGTTTAAATTTATCATCTTATTCTATACCTTTGTTACCTAGTCTATTGTTCTCTTCCTTACTTCCTTGTTGGATTGTTTTCCTATTTCTATTCTTTTCTTCTACTAGCTTAGACTATGTACTTGCTCATTCCGTTTTTTAATGGTCCCATGTGTATGACATTCCATTTCCATATTTCGTGTATCCATTTAGGATACACAAATATCAGCCTTTCAGTGTTACCCTTTCTTCCTTCTCCCCTGTCTCTCCCAATCTTCTCCCTGCTTCTTTCTATTTTCATCTGTGTATATTGAATATTATGACTATATCTGCCCATCCTTCCTCTCTCCAGCCATCTACAACCCCTTCCTTCTTGTTCTTTTTCATATTTGCTGTCACTTTTACAGCTTCTGCTTCCTAAGAAGCTTCCAACTTGTTTCTTTGATCTCTTTTGCATGGTTTCATTATTTCAGTTTGATAATTACAATATCTGAAGCCCTGTGCGAATGTTCCCACAGCTAGGTCTAACAGTGTATCCCAGTTTCCTCAGATGCTTTATTACTATTTGACTCTGCTCATCATTATTCATGCTCATCATTATATTATTGTCCATGGGGATTATTTATTTGAGAGCTAGAACAAAGATAGGAAACTGCCTCTTTGCCTAAGATTTACCACTTCATAAAACCCAATTCATTCTTGTGGGAATTCGTTTGGACTGTAAAACTCCGTGAAGGTCAGTTACCCTGGAACAGATTTGTCCTGGTCTCCCCACATGTTCACATTTGTTTTGTTTTGTTTTTGTCAGGCATGAGGATTGAACTCTAGGCCTGGATGCTGCCCCTGAGCTTTACCCTTTAAGCCACAGCCCCATTTCCCATTTTCTAGTGGTTAATTGGAGATAAGAATCTTGAGTTCTTTAGTCCATGGGTTGGCTTTGAACCTCGATCCTCAGTTCTCAGCCTCCTGAACAGATTACAGGTGTGAGTCACCTCACCCAGCCTGGTGGTCCCTGGGGTGGTCCCTGTTCTCTTAAGGTGTGGGAGGAGGATGCTTTTGCTCTGGTTTCCCCTATGATGAAGACATAACTGCAAGCCCTATGCACCTCGGCTTTGCTTCTACCTAGATTTTATGTCAGTTCAAGATTTGTATATTTTTTCCTTCTCACTGCATAGGGATCAGCGGGAAGTTCGAGTATTTCTGTCTCTAAGTAATTCTGAATGATTGATTCTGTATCTCCTTATGTTTGGTAGTCTTCTCCAATCCTGTAATGTGGCATCAGGGCACTTCTTGTTTTTCTCTGTACTACCCAGCACATCAGGCTATGACTACGAGATTAAGCGTGAGCATGGTCCTGTAGTTAGTCACAAAAGCAGCCACTGTTAGGGGATTAGGCTCTTTTCCTCCACCTCCATTTCCTCCTCCCTGATTAGACCAACCATACTTGGTGTTGATTCACCCTCCTCAAAAAAAAAAATCCAAGTTTTGTTTTTTTGTTTTTTGTGTTTTGTTTTTTTTAATAAGATTTCAATCCCACAAAGACTTTGGCTTTAGGGAAGTTGACCACTGCTGCTTCCCTTGAGACCTGGATCTTGTAAAGCCAGCCCAGCTGACTTTCACAATTCCAGGAGATTTATACCATCCCTGTGCCCAAGGTAAGAGAGCTACATGGATCTGACAGGAATTCTCTTGAAATAAAGAAAATAGGGACAGTTGGGTTTTTAGCTTTGAGGTTTTACTTCATGAAATCTTTCTTCAGGCCACTGTATACCTCAGATAATTCTGTTGAAAGAAATCTCACTGTGATACCCTTCTCGTTCCTTGACTACTAGTGAATCTGAAGAATGTGATTCGGCTTTGTAAATGCTAGCGTTTTGAGTGGAGATAATAGTTCTTAAGCCTCTACCTGGACATATTGTTAGGCAAGGCAACATAGTTAAGAAAAGGCTCTCTCGCTGTCAGAAAGAATGACATCACCCCATTTGTAAGGAAATGGAAAGACTTAGAAAAAAATCTTATAAAGTGAAGTAAGCCAGACTCAAAGGAACATAGGCCCAATAGTCTCCCTCATTTGTCATAATCAGTAGAAACCTTGGGCTCTCCTAGCAGAGATTTACAATAGAACAAAATCTAGAGACATAAGGCCAAATAGTATGACACTAAATGTAAGGACCTCCAGGATATAGACACAAAAGCCATATAATGAGTGATTGTTGTCCTTAATGTACTATGTTATCGCTCATCTCTTTTGCTATTCCTTGGTTATCTCATATTGTTACAATATTTCACCTTGTTATCTGATATATTTTATATTTGCTTAATTAGTTATTTGAAATTGGATAGGGAAGGGGGGAAATCAAGATGAGTGGGGGGAAGGGGGAGGGAAATGGGGACCATGTCATGAGAAAGGGTATCAATGTTTGTGAAGTAATGCACTTCCTATTTGGTGAATATAATGTAATCCTTCTATTAATTACAATAAAAAAATTTAAAAAGAAGAAGTGAGTCTGCACTTGGACATGATAAACAGGATCTAAACATTCACACAGTGAAACCAAAGGAGAATTTTCTTAGGAAAGTATCACAAAGGCTAAATAACTATGTGCATACAATCATATAAAATGATGTTTATCAAGACGAATGTCAAGAACGGGAAACAAGATATTTTTGTTATTTTCCTTTTTGTAGTTTCTTTTACCCCTTTTGGCCTGTTTTTGACTTCTGTTCTTTTCATCTTGTCTATAAATTTATCTGTTTGGGGGAGGGTATGGGGAAGCACAAAAATGGTGTAACAAAGGGTAAACAAATGTAGCGGTTATTCTAGACATTATGTTGACAATGAACTAGATAACTTGTGAGAGAACAGGGTGAGAAGGGAAAAACGGGGAGAAAATGAGGGAAGAGGGAACCCTGACATATATTGAAACCCCTCTGTATATCACCTTTACAATAAAATTTTAAAAAACAAAAAAAGAAATCTAATTAATAAATTTATATTAAAAAAAAAGAAAAGGCTCTCTCACCCCTGACCTTGAAACTGCACACAGTATCCCAGAGAAAACAAAGCTCTTGGCTGGCAGTAGCTTAGTGGTAGAATGCTTGTTTAACATGCATAACACCCTGGATTCGATTCCTCAGTACCACATACACAGAAAAAAACCAGAAGTGACGTTGTGGCTTAAGTGGTAGAGTGCTAGTCTTAAGCACAAACAAGTTCAGGGTCAGCACCCAGGCCCAGAGTTCAACCCCCAGGACAGGCCAAAACAATAGCAGCAACAAAGCTCTTCTCCTCCAGCCATACCTTCCATTTGAGTCACACCATTACCAGTCTAAGTATACAACTTAGTTCATCAGTTATGTTCTTATTCGTTCAGACTGCTTTATCTGCATCTAGTTTTCTCAACCACACTATTGGTATTTGAACTCAGAGCTTATCATTCATTTGGCTTGCTTGCTCTGCTAATGCTCTACCATTTGAGCCATACCTCCAACCTAGCTTTTTGCTGCTCGATTTTGAGATAGAGTCTCTAGGATTCTAGTGCATGGACTGGCTTCCAACTTTGATCATCCAAGTCTCAGTTTTCTGAGCAGCTAAGCTGATGGTCATGTGCCATCCGCACCAGCTCATGAGTGAATTTTATCTCTTACATGGCTCGTGGCTGCCCAGGGGGCAGCATGATTCAGAACAGTGATTTTCCCAAAGGAGAGAAGTTTGAGAGAGGGTTACTGGTAGGAGTCTATTGTTGTAGTCTAGGCTGGAAGGGTCATAGACAGAGCAGCAGAAATGAAAACAAACAAAGGGGCGTGGAAGACTGATAAAAGCTGTGAGGTAAAGGGATTTCTCTAGTGGACATTTGTATTCTAGAACCCTAGTTTTGTGGAATGTTAAAAGAATCATGTATAATCCAGGTGCAGTGGCTCACGCCTGTAATCCTGGTCACTCAGGAGGCTGAGATCTGAGGATCAAGGTTCAAAGCCAAGCTAGGTACAAAAGGACCTGAGACTCTTATTTCCAATTAACCTCTAGAAAATAGGAAGTGTGGCTTGGCTCAAGGGTAAGGTGGTAGCCTTGAGCTGAAGAGCTTAGGGACAGTGCCCAGGCCAAGTTCAAGCCCCATGGCCCACCAGAGAGAGGGAGGGGAGGGGGAGGGGAGGGGAGAAGAGGAGGGGAGAGGGAGGGGAGGAGGAGGGGAGGGAAAGGGGAAGGAGAGAGAGAGAGAGAGAGAGAGAGAGAGAGAGAGAGAGAGAGAGAGAGAGAGAGAGAGAGAGAGAGAGAGAGGAGGGAGATGTATATACTAACCTTGGGATGCAGTAAGTTTTTCGGAGATATATTCACTTTATTTATTTTTAATTTATTTATTTCACAAACTTTCTTTCTCAGTCTGAGTTCTAACTACAATCCTCAGATCTCAGCCTCCTGACTAGCCAGGGTTACAGGCATGAGCCACCAGAGCCTGGCTTTTCAGAGACATTAATATGTTAATATGTTTTGTGATTTGGCAAGACAGGTTAAGTCAGGTGCTAATTGCCAATTCTGTTTGACCGGGATGTCATTTAGGGAACATTCATTCTTGCAGGTGAGGTGCCAATTTAGGTTCACAGGAGGAGAGCACACACTGTCAGACCTTATAAGTTCAGATTTTTCCCTTTGTAGTCAAGCCCCTGTGTCAACACTTAGATGTCTTCTGCTGGATGAAGGAATCCCCCCAACTGTAAGGAGTGATGGCCCATGAACAGCTTATGGGCTTTCTGCAGAAGTTTGTGGAAGGAACTTGCTTGGTCTGAATTTATAGCCTCTGGGCACAAACACCTCACACCAGTGACAAGTTAATATGAGGTCTCAAAGCCCAGCCCCGTGTTTAATTCAAATCTCTCTGAAGAAGCATCACAGTGATTAAGGACAGGCTATGCAAAGGAGGCGATAAGTTAGAAACTGGAGTGTGGGGTAGACACTCAGTCCCCTGCCCTTCCTCAAGGAGACTTGCAGACACCAAATCAAGCTACTGTGTTCTAAATGGATAATACACAAGAACGGGTTCAGGAATTGACAGACATACAGTCGAAGTTCACATTGATAGTTAACTGAAGCCTCTAGTGCAATGAGGACACCACGGCTCCACGGTAGACTGGGATAAAAGTATGGGTTGTTCATTGTGTGTTTACTGGCTCCATAAGCCTCCTCTGTGATCCTTCTCCAGCGTCCTCAGTAACTGGCTGAACTTAACATCTGTAAGGTGACAGCTGTGTGACAGCAGAGCAAGCCCAACTGAAGCTTCTGAAACTTCCTTCTCCCTAGCTTAGATTATACAATTAAAACTGTCCCTTAATGCGAGGGACAGCAGAGTTCAAAATACCTTGAATATAGGATTCAGGTATGGTGGCTCACAGCATATTCTCACCGATTTAATCCATTAGTCTGATCCTTTTTTTATTTTTTATTTTTTGGCCAGTCCTAGGGCTTGAACTTAGGGCACTGTCCTTGGACTTTCTCAAGGCCAGAGTTCCACCACTTGAGCTACAGCACCACTTCCAGCTTTTTCTGTGTATGTGGCACCAAGGTTTGAACCCAGAGCTTCATGCATACTAGGCAAGCACTCTACCACTAGGCCGAACTCCCAGCCTGATCCTTATTTTAAAAAATCAGATCCCAGGAGAAGAGAGTGGATTATTCTAAATCAACCAAATGATAGTCCTCACTTTAGCTGCTGTAGTCGTTGTGGTTTCTTTGCTAGAACAAATTAACAGAGTTTGCAGTACAAGACATATAGATATTGATTTAGTGAATGCTTTCTCAGTATTTTTGTTCTTTTTTAAGTGCTAGGGATTGAAGGTGACTTTTTTTCATCTCTATCATGAAAAAGTCTCTGTCAAAATTCAATGGAATAGATAAGAGTAGGTTTATAGTTGTGCCCTAAGGCTGTGCTTTTTCTACCATCCTCTGTTATAACACAGTCTGAAATGCACCAAGAGCATTTTGACATTCCACAGTACAATCAGATTGGTTTATCATATCTCTGATGTCTTGTTATTTGGGTCAGATGAGGAAGTGGCAAAATATTAAAATCTTGGAAGCCTTGAGAGCCACATGTTTACCATGGAGTAGGAAAGATACTCTTTCAAAGGACTAATCAGCAAATATTTTTTAGGAAACCAGGAGTCCAGCATGCTAAGCCATTTCTGCCAAAGTGAAGAACACATTGTTATAATTTGCATCTTTCATCATTAAGAAAGCAACCTAATACTTAAAAGGCCTCCAATTTTAAATACAGGAGCTTCTATAACTTGGCAACATTATTCTAGCCTGTTTACCCACTGACATAGAAAGCTGATAGTTCTGAGTGGGAGCCAGAATAGGGAAATATTTTGTATCAGTTCAGGCTATGAAATGATCTGGGGAAGAAAGACTCTTTGTGCATAGGAAGGTAAGTGTGAACTTTATAACAAATTTCAGCATCAAAGATCACCAAGTCAAGCTCTAGCATTGTGGTAGCAAGGCATACCAGCTATAGCAGGTGAAAAGAGTCATGGCAGAGCCCGCACATAGAAAAAAATGACCAGAACTGACCACCAAGAGCTGGATTCTACCCGAGGCAGCCCAGAAGTAATTCTTGAATGGAAAGAAATATATCTGGAATAGGCATGGGCACAAACATGCCTAATGATAAAGCTATCCAGACTTGGGTATCAGCTAGCACTGGAACATGCTGCCTCCCCCTTAGTCACAGTAAGTGTGGGGGTGGGGGCTGGGGTGCAGTGATTACAACCTGTCAACAAAATAAGAAACAGGATGAACAGCTGAAACTGGACTGTGACTAAACTAAGAGATTTAATCAAGAATTTCCTTTTTTTTCCACAAATTGGCATGTTAAATTGAATTGGACAAGTACTTAAAGTTAATTTTAAAATAACTGTTATTTTAGTTTATCTCATTTCATTATTTTATTTCTGTAATGCTGGGGATTCAACTCAGAACTTTGCATTTGTTGGAAAGGCACTCTTCCACTAGAACCAAGCCACCAGCCACCATAAACATAATGATCAGGTTTGATGCTTTCTGTGTTGTTTGTATTCTTAATTTGATGACTTTTATTCTATGTGCATATTATGACAAGTCACCTTCCTTGATATTTCTTGTTTGTTTTTTTTAATTTGGTGATACTTAGGATTTAACTCAGAGCTTTATACTTTCTAAGCAGGCATCCTTCCACTTAAGGCATTCCTCCAGGCTTTAAGAATTTGAAATGAACCAGGAGTTTGGCCTAGCATGCACAAAGACCCAGGTTTGATTCCTCAGTACCACACACAGAGAAAAAGTTAGAAGTGGTGCTGTGGATCAAGTGGTAGAGCTCCAGCCTTGAGATAGCCCAAGGACAGTGCTCAGGCCCTGAGTTCAAGTCCCAGGGCTGGGAAAAAAAATAAGACAAAGGTCATAAAAGTGTAGGTAGGTACTCACAGATTTTATGTGGAAAGAGAAGTGTCTAGAGACATTAGAAAAAAATATATATACACACATATATAAACACGCGTACGTACATGCATACAGACATACAGATGTACAGAGAGAGGAAGAGACATGAGACTGCAAGAAAGGAATTGATCTAGGTCCTAAGGTGTAGTCCCAAAGTGTGCCATGTTTTTTTCACACTAGTAGATAGTAGCCATAAAGTAGGCCTGACCTTACTAAGTAGGCTGAATGGCCCAGTCAAGCCACCACTGTGTCAAAGGTACATGGCAAGAAAAGCTGTTTGTTCAGTAGTAGAGGCTGGCATGGACCTCGCAGCAGGGACTCCAACTCTCCAAGGCTGATTTTGCCTTGTTATAGTAACTACTGTTAACAATAAGGGTGCTGTGGCTATTGCCGCTGTCCAGTAGCCAACCTGCCAGCTACAAGGACCTGGACACTGGTGGCATCATATCTTAAATACACCAATGACCCATTTCTGGCCAAGTGATAACAGGACTTCTGTGATCCTGGCGTTCATTTTTACCAGAACTGATGTACATTCTGAGTTTTCCTCTTCTGCTTCTTGGTTTCAAGCAATCAGGGTAGGATCTCCATATCACTGCAGCTGATCCACCAACCCACGTACTAAACATCCCCACCTTGTGAGACCATTCGCACTATTTTATATCGTATCACACAGACAAACAAATAGTGGAACAGATCTTTGAAGGCACAGTGAGAATGCCAGATGAGGGATGCTGTTTTCTGAGTCTACACCGTAAGACTTCCAGAAGTAGAATGTCTCTTCCAAGGGAAAAGCAAGTGTCCCACTGAACTTGAAGCAATGTGAGTACTGAAGACTCCTCCTTTTCCAAGGACAGGAAGCAAGGAATGAAGCCATTACATGGACAGGGGCAAGTTACCCTCATCATCAGGAAGTGGGAAGAATGTTCTTACACAATATCCATCAGTGCAGAAGGATAGCTTTTGTACCAAGGAAGTGTACGGGAAGTTGGGTGTATAGAAAGGGCACCCAAACAAGAAGCTCGCTGGGATCTAAGAAGATGATTATTTGCTGTAATCCCAGATCTCAGGAGACTGAGAAAGGAGGTTCTCAGGTTCAAGGCTAGTCAGAGCCACACAGTAAAACTCTTCCTCAAAACCAAACCAAACACGAACAGTACAAAAATTAAAAAAAAAAAAACAGTGCATACTATGTGATTTTGTGTCCATTATTTGTACAGTTACATGATTTTTACTACCATTCAATTTTACATATTTATAATATGTAAACTACTCTCTCTATATAACTACTCATATATAACTACTCTATATATCTATGATATATCTATCTATGATAGATCTATCTATCTATCTATCTATCTATCTATCTATCTATCTATCTATGTATATATATTTATTCAACCCCAATTCTGGATGCCTTTTAGTGTGTAGAGCCCAAAAACAATAAACTATAATTCTCAAACTTCTTTGCAGATAGGTGTTTTACCAGAAAAGTATAGCCAAATGAAAACTTGACTTAGAATTTAGCCATACTAGAAGAGAGATGGAATAAAGGCCTTGGCAGAAAGGCACTAGGCTGGGCAGAAAACAGCTGGATCATCTGGCTTTCCAGATCTGCAGCCTTCTCACTAGCTCAGATGCAATCACTACCTTGACCAAGTCTGGATTTGGGAATTGTATAGAGAAGTTCAACGTAGAAGACAATTCTGCTTCTTGGTGCTATATCAAGCCATAAAATACCCTGTCATAAATCGCTTTCTTTTAAACCCTCTGAACAGATTCTGCCCTTCACAACTGAACCTTAGCTGACACAATATTTATATTAGAAAGATAAATGTAAAACAGGGGTCATTGAGTATTCTTTTTATTATATATATATTACCCAAAGGCTTTATTCTGATTTTTTAAAAAGGCTTCAACTTAAAAACTTAAATAGGAGAATAAGAATGGACATATAAATTAAATGATGGCAAACAAAAAGTTCTTGTATCTCAGTTAATCTGTCATAGTTGTCTTAGAAACACCAAATTGATATACCTCATCCTGTTTCCCCAACCCTGCCTGCCAGTAATGGGACTTGAACTTAGTGCCTGGGGCACTGTTCCTCAGCTTTCCACTCAAGAGCAGTGCTCTACTACTTGAACTACAGCTCTACTCGTGACTTTTTTTCTGGTTAATTGGAGATGAAGGTCTCTTGGAATTTCCTGACTAGGCTGAAAATCTGATGTCAACCTCCTAAGTAGCTAGGATTGCAGGCATGAGCCACTAGTGCCTGGCCCAACACATTTCACTGTAACAAAACAATATTAAAATTCTACAAATGTAGAAAGATGCATGACAGTGTGATCATTAAAGTTCAATTGGTTATGAAGGTGACATCTATTTAGATGTGTCTCATACAATTATTTAGGAAGAAAGCTTCTTAAACTCCTGAAGTAACTGGAAATTTATTTTACTCAGTGAGATCACTCATACCCTCATGTTGCTGGGTAGAAGCCAGCAGGTCATCTGTTCATCTTCACACTATGGCTTAGTCTCCAACCAGAGTCTTCACCTGATTGGGCACTGTGGCTCTTGTAACTAAGAGATGCCTCGACAGGAAGCAGTGCCCAAATGGCATTTCCTGGGGATGGGCTTTCTGTTCCTACAATGTTGGGCACGCAGCAAGATGACAATCAAGGGCATGAGAAATTATAATCGCATGATTACAGTAAGGCCACTACTTACAGCTCAAGTGGTAGAGTGGCAGCAAAAAAAGTCAAGTGAGAGTACAAGTGAGAGCCAGTATCAGCACAAAGATATATTGTAAATTATTTTCCCAGATCATTTGCCTCATATAATGCAGAACTGAACTTAAATCTGTTAGCTCCAAATCCTGCATGTTAAAGACTTGATCACTGTTATCAAAATAAGAGACACACTTTTATGAACATACATAATTCATACGACTTATCTTTATCCTCAAAGCACCAACTCTCAGATGAGTATTCAATGAAGAATTTAAAATGAACAGCTCAAATGAATATGCAAGACAGGCTATGATCTCTTTTGTTACTATGTCTCTGGCTTCATTGTAGGTTCTCTATACATCTGCATTGGATGGATGAATGGATGGATGGATGGATGGATGGATGGATGGATGGATGGATGGAGAGATGAATAGCCAGATCTTTACCTTGAACCCATGAAGAAAGTTACCCTGACTTATTTGAGACCTAGAGTATTTCTTCATTTTTCCCTTATGGAGCTTGGTTCTGTGAACTGTCCAGTTTCCACTATCATCTAGAGCCCTTAGGACAGGAAGGTGGGTCACTAACTCATCCTTATTTGGTATTCTCCACATGAAGATGGTCCCTGTGCATGGGTGGGTTGAATTGCTGAATGGCAGGCTCATGTCCTTATTTATCTGAAACAACACATCTGGATGGCTGAAATCTTCAGAGACTAGAAATTTATTATACATTAGTGAAGACATCATACTGGAGATTAATGAGGAATCAGAGATAATGTCAGACTTTGGTGGTCTCAGAAGCTTAGTTAGTAAACATTGGTAACTCTTCAGTGGGTATAGAAAGGTGTGATGGGGACCAGCAGGCTTTCCCTATACAAACTCTGGGTCTGCCCCAGTGGTTTTGCCCTTGATTTTGAGAGAGGATGCAAAGAAAGTTCAGGGTGCTTGCATACTGGTCTTTATGCCAGTGAGATGTCAAAATATTCCATCCATTTACCTGTAAGACCAGTCATATTTTGTGTGGCTATTCAGAAAAGTTTGCATTTGAAAATATGACAGCTGAAGGTCACCTGTCTACATTCAGTCACTTGCTTTAAGTAGTTACCACATACCACAAAGTTCCCTTTTGGGTCATTGAGGTGGAAAGTAGAGAAATAATTTTTTTTCTGGACTCTCTTTTGCCTCCTTTTGCACTTGGACAAAAGTCCATTCAAGCACAGTCCCACAGCCCTTTTCTAAGGAGGCATTTAACCCCCTGTTGTGTGATGGATTGTTCCTGTGTCTTACCTATTCACTTGATGGTTCACAGCCAGTCACAAGCTTCATTTCCGTGGATGTATGAATGGGTTAACTAGAGGAGAGCTTTCTAATAAGACTGTGGAAAATCTACAGAAATAGGTTTAGTATGTGAAATACCTTTTAAAAGACAAATCAAATGGAAGAAGGAAAGGAAAAGGAGAGGGAGGGAGGATAAGAAGAAAATAGGGAAGCAAGAAGGAATGGAGAGAAGGAAAAAAGACACCTGTCTAAGAGAAAACATTGAAGCTTTCTTTGTAATGATTCAGAAGATAAAAGGAGTCCATAATCCTCCTTCTTTGAAATAATTGCAGTCAGTATATTTGTATTTCTCCAGTGTTATTATTATTATTATTATTATTGTTGTTGTTGTTGCCTCTCCTAGGGCTTGAACTCAATGCCTGGGCACTGTCTTTGAGCTTTCTCAAGACTAAGGCTCTGCCACTTGAGCCACAGCACCACTTCCTGCCTTTTCTGTGTATGTGGTACTGAGAAATCGAACCCAGGGTTTTGTGCATGCTAGGCAAGCACTGTACCACTACATCACACTCCTGGCCACCTCCAGTGCTTTTTGTATGCATATAAACACATTGGCAAATTTTCCTACAATGTAGATTCTTACGATTTATACAGAAGAACATCCCAAAGTCCAGTCCAGATGTGCTTTTAGGGATTGTGATAAACAAAACAGAGATTAATCCATGCCTCCCAGGGATTTTACCAACGAATACACAAACTGGCAAATAAAAACCAGAAATTACTCGGTAAATTATGAAAATGTCTCAACAACGCTATTGCTGCTGATGCTGGCAGGATGTGGTGGATGCAGGAGGTAGAGTGATTAAGTGATTGAGTGTTCAACTTCAGTTGAACAATGGAATTCTATGCCGCCATCAGAAAGAATGACATCGCCCCATTTGTAAGGAAATGGAAAGAATTGGAAAAAATCCTATTAAGTGAAGTAAGCCAGACCCAAAGGAACATAGGCTCAATGGTTTCCCTCATCTGTAATAATTAATACACACCTAGGATTCTCCTAGCAAAGGGTTACAATAGCTCAAAACATATGTACATATAGTCATGTAAGATGAGACTAAACAAAATGAACTCTAGGATATGGAAACAAAAGGTTTATCTTTGTGATTGTTATTCTTAATGTACTATGTATAGTTACTTCTTTTCTCTTTTTTGCCCTTATGGTTAATCTCATGTGGTTACTGTATCTGACTTTGTTAATTGGTACATTGTATAAACAATTATTTGTTTATTTGAAATAGGGAAGGGAAGGTGGGAAAACAAGATAATTGGTAGGGGGTGAAAGGGAAAGGGGGACAAAACCATAGGAAGGGATATCAATGTTCGAGAAGCAATGTACCCACTACCTGACAAATGTAACTGTAACCCCTCTATATATTGCCCAGATAGTAAAGTACAACAACAACAACAACAGTAATAATAATAATAAAGATGTTGATGGTGTGGCAATGGGGATTCAAGGGAAGAAACCTGGCATTGGGTGGGGGGAGGAATTAAGAAGTACCTTGGGCTAAGTGCTCATGCCTGTAATCCCAACTCAAGAGACTGAGATCTGAGGGTCGTGGTTCAAAGCCAGCCTGGCAGGAAAGTCTGTGAGATTTTGATTTGCAAATTGACATCTGATATTTTAAAGCATAAAGCTATTTACACTGTAATCAGGTTATCTGGCTTAGGAAAAGAAGGCATCAGGGAATTTGGGATTTATTTTCTTCCTACTAGGCCACTGTTGGGAATGTGGCAAAGGAAGGCCAGAAGGCTATGAGGACAGCTTCTCCAAGAGTTCTCAAAGACTTTATGTCCCAATCATACCTTGAAAGTTACCCCCACAAAGCAAAGCAAAAACAACAAAAATGCAAGTATTTACCATCAAGCAAAGATTTAATTACCTTCAATAAGCTTGGTCAAAAGTTCTGTATGAGCATCTAATATTTTCTTAAAAATTTGAAAATGAAAAAACATTGAAATAGATTTATTGTCCTCAAGCTGTCGATGTAGCTGTGTTATCAAGATTCAACTATGTATAAGACATGATAAAGTCATAGTAAATAAATCCTGATGTTACCATGCTGGTTTATACTGGTTTTTACTCTTTTTTTCTTTTATTATCAAAGGGAACAATTGGTGATGCCTTTAAGGCCTTTGAGCTTAAAGCATATCTTATAGCTCTTGTAACACTAATTGTTAATCTCTTGTCAAATGCCTGCACTCAGTCTGTATTCCTTTGCTGAAAATGTGTACCTGAGGCTGAGTAACATATAAAGAAAGACATTCTAGTTCTGTAGCCTAGATACTCATGATATGAAGTGGAAAACCCAAGCTAGACTGCCAGACTGCAAGAATAGAATCCACACACAAGGGACAACCTTACTTTATGATAACCTATTCCTGAAAGACAGTCTTGCTTAGAGTAACCTATCTTGAGTCCATAATATAATCCATCCAGCCCCACAAACTAAGAACTTCTTGACAAAAACCATTTGTCTTTTTAAAGGACCATGTCACTTTATTCTCACCTTCCAATATGACCATTTTGGCAGTAAAACCTCACACACACTCCCAGCTTACTCTAGTTTCTCAGCAATTCTCCCTTTGTTGAATTGTTGCTGTTTTGAGCACTGTCTGCAGTTCCCTTTTATACAGAAAAGAGATCTTCCTGCACAATGTAAAATCATCATTCATTTGAAAGAAAATCAAAGTACCGAGGTTTGCGACATGTGAGCCTGTTACATGGCTGAAATGGATTGAGCTAGAAATTGGGGTATAGGTAATTATCAACAGCTGAACATTAAACTCTTTAAAGAGGACATGTTGTAAGTCAAATACTAGGCTGAGAACTTGATTGTTTTAATTAAACTATGAGATAGTTCTATGAAGTTGGTTAGAATATAAATGTAAATTATAATCGCAGGAATATCCAGTTAGGATTAAAACATTGACCAGTAACCACCCAACTTGAAACTCATGTATTTCACAACCAGACAGCATCATTGTAGAAGCTTAGTAACTGGTCCTCTGTCACATACCACTAAGTAGAGCCGTGGGGTTTTGAATCCAGAATCTTCTATCTGCTTGACTCTGGTGCTCTTGTAGGTGATCTCATTCTGCTTCATGTTAGAAACTAACAATGAAATTCAAAAGGCATAGATGACATATGACAGTGGTTCACCAAACTTAAAGGCTGATATCTGAGGATCATGGTTTGAAGCTAGTCAGAACAGGAAAATCTCTGAAACTCTTATTTCCAATTAGCCATCAAGAACATTACTCAGATCTTGAATCAAAGCCCCAAAACTAACACACACACACACACACACACACACACACACACACACACAATCTTAGACATTTGTTGTCAGAAAGATCAAGAAAGAGTGAGATGCAGACCATGTCATCATGAATTAGGCAAGGTCACACATGTTCTGGGCCACTCTAAATATCCCTGAAACATATTCAACTTTCAGTGCTCATTAGCCTGAGCCATGTAACATTTGCTCAAAGAAGTCATCTGAGCTAGTTTCTGGTCTTTGCCTTTCTGAACAAAACAGAAATGATCAGCAAGGAGCAGTTTCTAAATAGATTGCTATAATAGAAAGTCATCTCTGACAACATCCTACGACCAGCAACTCTTGGAATGCTCTTTGATTAATGATAAAGATTGCCAGTGCTTCAGGAGAATTTAAGGGATAATTCAATTGTGAATAAGTACCTGCTAAAAGCTTAAAGTAGTAGCTGGAAGTAAATTTGAGACTGTTAGTTTTCCAGACCTTTAGCTTCTTGAAATTCTCTCCTAGAATTAAATTTTTATTGCATAGAGATTTAGTTCTGTGGTTTTTGCTCTAATGGAGAATTGTTTAAGGAACATCATTTAAAATATGAATTCATTTTGTTTTAGTGGGAAGAAATGTTCATTCCATCAGGTAAACAATATGGGCCTCCATTTAGTTATAAATTGGATTTTACAACCAGACACTAGTAGCTCATTCTTGTAATCTACTCAAGAGGCTGAGATCCAAGGATCATGATTTGAAGCCACCTGAAGCACACAAGTCAGAGACTCTTGTCTCCAGTTAACAAGCAAACATTCAGAAGTGGAGGTGTGGCTCAAGTGGTTGAGCACTAGCTTTGAGAGAAAAAGCTAAGGGACAGCACCCAGGCTGAGTCCATATCCCAGTACTGGTACAAGAAAAAGAAAAAGAAAAAGGAAGATTTTGCTCTGGGTAGTTCTAGGTAGTGGGTCACACTGGTAGTCTTTGTTACTCAAGAGGCTGAGATCCAGATGATTGAGGTTCAAAGCCAATCTGAACAGAAAAGTCTGCACAAACCTAGAAAAAGGCTTAGCTGAAGGGATGGCTTAACTCGTAGAGCCTACATGGTAGAACTTGCTGAGCCAGCAGGGGCTGAGTTCAAATCCAGTACTGGAAAAAGTAATGAAGACTTTGCTACTCAGACTTTCTGCTTTATCTTAGGTTCCATGACACTCAAAGCCACAAACAGTGATTGCTGCCCTCTGGTGCCAATACTATTCATATACCTGTTTTCAAGGACTTATGTTCTCATTTAAATTTTCCCCTCATATATTTTACTATTATAAGTTATCCATTGATGCTTTTGAAATATTAACTTGAACCATCTAAAATTGTCCATCATTATTAATCTACAAAATGAGCAATTCTGCAAGGTTTGTCATATAAACCAGAAGTAATACAAGATAGGTATATGACAAGATTTTAACTGCAAAAGCTCATATTTTTATTTTCCTCTCCATAATTTTATTAGCAGAACTGGGTTTTGAACTTGAGTCCTCAGACTTGTTAGGAAGTTCTCTAGTTGAACTAGGAAAACACTCTATCACTTGAGCAATACCTTAGCCCATTTTTGCTTTATTACTTTTTCTCAGCTAGACTCTCTCAAGATTTTTCCTGGAACTAACCTTAGCTTTTACCCTCCAACCTAATCTTCTCCCACAGGTACCAAGATAAGAATGCACTACCCTCATACAAACCTTAAAGGTTGAAATGACATTTTGCTCACTTTTTGTCTAGGCTGGCCTAGAACCCTGATTCTCCTGATCATTGTATCCTGATCTGAAGTTACAGGTGTAAACCACTATTCAGGGATATTTTGCTAGTCCGCTGACTTCTGTTCTTTCATGCTTGCTGCTGCATGATCACATCCCATACTGAATCTTCAAAAGTGCCTGTTCTGTGAATTCTTCAACAGTAAACTGCACACAGAGGATATAACAGACATTTGCTTCCTTGAGTAAATCAATGGGTCCAGGTATGGCTTAGATACATTAGAAAGCAATTCATGTGCTGCATTTTCTGCCTTGGCTTTCATAACTGATTTTTGTCTAAAAATAATGGAATAAAGTTTCGCAATGGTTTTTCAAATTTTCCATCATCTTCTCTATTAACAGGCTAACCTCTGGATGACACCCATTCTTGTATTCAGGTGACATTTACATTTCCTTTTGGTTTCTTTTAAGCCGGCAGTGGTTTTTGGCATTGCCTGACTACAGTCCTAAGATAAGACTTGGATGCTTTCCAAATTTCTTAAATGAAACAAAAGTTCTGTTCGAGCGATGTCCTTGACTCTCCTCTTCAGCCAGAAATTCTTTCTCTTAATAAACTCAGTGTTGAAATCCAAAAAAGATAACTTCCAAGTTGTTTTGACCCAGAGATTTTTTTTTCTCTGTGTTTTAGGTCAGGCAACCTATATTCAGAGTTCCATCCAGAATCTAGGGCATACTAAATCCACTAGCACAACAATGTTCATTGCAGCATTATTCACCATAGCAAAGATATGGAACCAACCTACATGTCCCTCAGTTGATGAGTGGATCAACAAGTTGTGGTATTTGTACACAATAGAATTCTATGCTGCTGTCAGAAAGAATGACATCGCCCCATTTGATAGGAAATGGAAAGTCTTAGAAAAAAATCATATTAAGTGAGGTAAGCCAGACTCAAAGGAACTTAGGCTCAATGGTTTCCCTCATTTGTCATAATCAGTAGAAACCTTGGGCTCTACTAGCAGAGATCTGCAACAGAGCAAAACCCTGATACATAAGGCCATATAGTATGAAGCTAATTGAAAGGACATCCAGGATATTGAAACAAAAGCCATATAACGAATGATTGTTGTCCCTAATGTACTATGTTATCTCTCATCTCCTTTGCTGTCCCTTGGGTATCTCATAGTGTTATAGTATCTCACTTTGTTATCTGATATAGTGAATTTATTTGTATTTGGTTATTTGAAATTTGATAGGGAAGGGGGGAAATCCAAGACAGGGGGTGGGTAGGGGGAGGGTAATGGGTACCAAGACATGTGAAAGGGTAACAATGTATGTGAATTAATGCACCTTCTATCTGGCAAATATCATGTAACCCTTTTATTAATTACAATAAAAAACATAAAAAAATTTAAAAAAATAAAAGAATGACAAGTTTCAGCTGGCGGCTCATGCCTGAAATCCTAGCTACTCAGGAGGCTAAGAGCTTCAGATCATGGTACAAAGCCAGCATGGACGGAAGTCCAGGTGTCTCTTATTTCCAATAGCAAAAAGCTGGAAGTGGAGGTGTGATTTCAATGGTTAGAGTGCCAGTCTAGAATGAAAAAGCCAAGCGACTGAGGCCCTGAGTTCTAGTCCCAGGACTGGCACATACATCCAAGAAAAATCACCCTTTTGGAGTCATTGATCCCCTATCTTGAAAAGTACGAACAGCCATGACTTCAGGAACAGGGAAGTAGGAGACTGAAGTAAGGCTAATACCTCTTAAATGTAATCTGCACACAAGTCACCTGAGCGTTGTTAAGGTAGTGATTCTGATGTATTTGGCATGAGATGGGAGCTCATGTTTCACATTCTACTCAAATGAAAGGTCTAAGCGCATAGCTTGAGCAGCAAGGATGTAAGAAAGAGTAACAGACTGGGCATGGTGCCTCACGCCTCTAATCCTTGCTACTCAGGAGACTGAAAGCTGAGGACCATAGGTCAAGGCCAGCTTTGGCTGGAAAGTCTATAATCTACACTAAACTACAAAAAGAAAAAAAAAAAGGCTGGACATGGAGTTATGGCTCAAGTGGTAGAGCATTAGTCTTGAATAAAAGAAGCTCAGGGGTAGTTTTCAAGCACTGAGTTCAAGCCCCAGGGCTCATGTGCACATGCAGGTGTGCATGGACACACACACACCCACACACACACGTACACAGTGGCATTATCTTTCTTGCTTAGCCATAAGTATCCCTTAGAAATGCACACAGGAGTCTGAAGACAATTCATCTGTAGCAAATGCACAAATTCCACATCCAGACAGCATTGTCTGCTGTGAGGGTAAAGTTTTTCCATGGCTCTCCATCCCATCACATTTTCAGACGTGCCTGTCAAATGTTCTTGGAAGTTCACAACTGTCACTTCCTGGTTAAAGCTTTACTCTATGCTCTGAGTAATCCTGTCATGTAGCCAACTTGTTCAACTTCCCACCAAATTGACTGATATAAGCTAATTTGAAGAACTAATCCAGCTCAATAATGCATTAATAAAAATTATTTCCGTTTAAAAGGCAAAGCCCTTACTCTGCATTCTTGCTCTGCTCTACAACAACAGCTATTGAAGCTGAATAAATAGCGCCCCCCCATGCCCATTCTCTTGCCTGGAGCCTGTAATTGTTACCTTAAATGGCAAAAGGGTTTTAGATGTAATTCACTAGGATTTGGAGAGTAGATCATTCTAGATTATGTATGTGCTCAGTGAACTAATGGGGATTGTTCTAAGAAGAGACAGTGCAAAACCTGCCCAGAAAACAGAGTGGCGGAGCCAGAAGCCACATCAGTCTCCAGGAGCTGAGAGAAGGAATGGCTTTCCCTAGAGCCTTTGGAAGAAAGCAGCCCTTCCTAGCCTTCATTTTAGCCCTAATTTACACATCTACTCCCAGAGAATGGTAAGAAATTAAATGTTACTGTTTACGAAATTAGGTGATTAGGAAATTAATACAATCTCTATGTTTTTTTTGGTTTTTTTTTGCCAGTCCTGGGCTTGAGCTCAGAGCCTGAGCATTGTCCTTGGACTTTCTCAAGGCTAGAGCTCTACCACTTGAGCCTCAGCACCACTTCCGGCTTTTTGTATGTATGTGGTACCAAGGAATCGAACCCGGGTTTTCGTGCATACTAGACAAGCACTTTAACCACTAGGCCAAACTCCTGGCCCCTACAATCTCTATGTTTTAACTACGTAAAATGAAGCCAATAATAGCAAGACTGGAAGAGTATTTGAAGTAACAATTACAAGGGATACTATGTACTTTGAAAATCCCAATGTTATACATTTCAGACCTTTGTAGACAAAAGCATTTGTAACATACAGATTTCTTCCTTGGAGATTCTAATCTTTCTCTTGTCTAGTTTGAACTTGTGTGTCTGTGTTTTTAACTATCACCTCAAGCATGCCCGAGGAATTGCTCAAACCTAAGTCCCTTCTTGAGTCTCTTGCTTCTCAGCCACATTCATTAGTTCTGTTGGTGGTGAATCAAGACCGGAACCAGTTGGGAGGGCTTTCTTTGCCACAGGAAGGTCATTCTCATCTGACACCTGATGGCTACAGCTATACTGTTCACATTCCCACCTGAGCCCCGCTCTGAGCCCCCGCCACAGGCACCCATTAAGTGCGCACCATTCTAGGGTTTCCATCATTTGTTTCTTCTAACATTCTCTCATGTTTCTTACAAATCAACTCCACAGGTTTCAGGACCACATCATCAGGTAATTTCACAACAACCACAACTCTTCCCTGGTACTCATATATGTTTTGGATTTTCCACCATTGTGATGATAACAACTATGGATGGAAGGAATGGTTTGTTCTGGCTCCTGTTTGCAGAGGTTTTAGTTCCTACTTCTTGGTTCTGTTTACTCTGGATCCACAGTGAGGCAGAGTGTCATGGCAGAAGAAGCATGTGGCACTGGCTGTACAAGCATCATGTGGGCCCTCAGAATATGGGATGATGTTTCCTGCCTCCAAGATAAGTCTTCTCTTGTGTAATCCACTCTGGAAATGTCCTCACAGATACACTGAAGCTATTTTTTCCCCTGATCTCTGAGTTGCTTCTCAATCTAGTCACATAATCAAGTTTAACCATCACAGCCATATTGAGATATCAGGACAGTCCATGAGTCTGCCTCCAGGGAGAGAAAAGATATGCATGGCTCGAGTCTACTTCTACTTTGCCCAAAGCCCCACCAGCCTGGACTTGCTGCTTAAGGTGCTTAGTTTAGGCCCAGCTCTAAATCTAAAGATATGAGCACACTGTGGTAGGCTGAGACATGAGTGGAGGTCCAAAGCAGAGGATTTGCAATTAATCAACCCAAGTTTCTACTTTTGCTATCATTTACTCACTCTGAACTTTAGCAAGTGGCATAGCCATCCTAAACTCTCTTCAACAGTGACCTGTGCAAGTTGTGCTAGGTTATAAGGACAGTTTTGACTGACATTTTCAAGTCATCTGGTTTGGACTAGTGTATTTTATTGTATTTGCTCCTAATGTGCTAGTGTAAACATTTTTGTATATCTGACTTTCTCAGGTTCGAGTTCTTTTTTTTTTTTTAATAAACCTACAGGAGTAGTATCTGAAGCACAGTAGATTTTCTGAGCTCTGAAGGCAGACCCTTTTGTCAGAGACCAAGGAGTTAAACGGAACAAAGCCCCCATTGGTTTTCTTCTCTTAGGAGGTGCCTCCTCGGGCCTCATGAATAGCTGAACCCGCGGGTCGGGAGACCCTTTAGGACTAAATCTCAGTTGCTCACTTCCTATCTATGAGGTATGGCGAAGGTTTTCTTGTCTCCTCTGCACCAGGAGGGTGGAGAATCCAAATAAATGCCAATTGTTATTGTTATTGGAGTACACTACCCCCACTTTAACTGGCACAAGAAAGGTGCCAGTTAACAAAGCAGTCCATGGATATAATGCATCTTGATCAGTGTCACCCCTTTAACCATCTCACCCCCTTGACTCATACTTTCCCTTACATTTCTTAATTTTGTGGGATATATAATGAATGCCTGACTGAATTCTCCCCGCCTCTCCCCCTTTTTCCCTTCCTTCCCTGCAAGTACCCATTTTTAGATGCTTATTTTGTTGGGCTTTGACTTAGTCTTTCTTTTAAAAAAATGCCATTTGAGCTCTCCATATGGTCTATTATAATTCAGTTAATTCATTTAGTACTACTTGCATATCACCCAGTGTGTTTGCATATAGGCACATTCTGTCTACCACCAATGAGAGAAACCATACAACCTTTGTTTCTCTGGGTCTGACCTATTTAATATAATTCTTTCCAAGTCTACTATAATAGCATTCTTTATAAGGGGTTAGTAAAGTTCCATTGTGTATGTATTCATAATCCATTTGTCCATTGAAGGACATTTGGGCTGATTCTATATCTTGGCTATGGTGGATAGTATAACAATAAACATGGTGGTGCTAATAGTTTTACTGTAGCCTTGTTTGTGTTCCATTGCATAGATACCTAGGAGTGGCCATGCTGGGGTCATAGGGTAGTTTTATGTATAATCTTTTGATGAATCTCTACACTACTTTCCAGAGTGGTTGAACAAGCTTATATTCCCACCAAGAGTGTAACAAAGTTCCCTTTTGGCCATGTCCCCACCAGTATTTATTATGTTTTCTTGATAATGGCCATTTTAACTGGTGTGAGAGAGAATCTAAGCATTGTTTTGATTTTCATTCCCTTTAAGGCCAGAGATGTTAAACATTTCTTCATGTGGGTATTGGCCATTTTTACTTCTAAGAAGTCTCTCTTTAAGTCCTTAGCCCATTTATTAATTGGACTGTTGTTTCCTTAAGGGTTTATTTATTTCCTTATGTGTGCCAGTCCTGGGGTTTAAATTCAGGAATTAGGTGTTGTCCCTAAGCTTTTGTGCTCAACACTAGCACTCTACCACTTGAGCCACAGCTCCACATTTGGGTCTTTAGGTGGAAAATTGGTGGTAAGATTTTCATGGGCTCTCTAGCCAAAACTATCTTTAAACTGTGTGCCTTAGTGAACAGTAGCTGGGATTACAGGCATGAGCCATTGGTGCTCAGCTTTTTCCTGTTGTATATTATCTGAATTTGGTTGTCTTGTGATAGTTGTTTTTGTGATTCATTATATGTTTCTTCCATTATAAAATTTTCTGTTCCTTCAAGAGTTGAACCCTGTACTTTGCTCACCTTCTGGAGAGACCTCACACACAGTGGGATAGGAGGCCTGGGAGAACAGGAAGCCACTCTGGAATTCACCGTGTCTGACAAAGGAGAAGGAGTTTGAGAGTAATGGCAGGAACTAGCACTCAGAGCCACATCAAAATTGCCTTTAGATGTGAGAGATGTGCTTAAGAAGCAAGAAAGAAACAGAGAGGCAAGAATGTCCGCCTCACCAGCCCAAAGGCTCACGCCTGTAATCCTAGCTACTCAGGAGGCTGAGATCTGAAGATCAAGGTTCAAAGCCAGTCCAGGCACAAAAGGATCTGAGCCATCTCCAGTTAATCTCTAGAAAACAGGAAGCTGGGCTTGGCTTAAGGGTAGGGCGGTAGCCTTAAGCTGAAGAGCTCAGGGACAGCACCCAGGCCGAGTTCAAGCCCCATGACCCACACACACACACTAAAAAAAGAATATCTGGCTCAGAATCAGGGCATATTTTTGTGAGTAGTCTAATCTAAAGATCAGCAGGTAGAGGAGATCTTTTGGTCCAAATAAATATCTGTTGAAAGTTTGTCTCCTTTACCTATATTCTGTTACCAAGTTATGTACACTCTGAGGAAGACCATTTGAAAAGAAATGGGGGCCATTGTTATTTGTGGCGATATGAACAAAAGGGAATCTGTAGTATGGGACTGACAACTAAAGAGGCCTGTATTTCTACCCTTCCCTTCCAGGTAGGTATCCTCCATTTCTTAAGCAAATGGCAATGAATTGCTCCAGGACTAATTGAAACCCACCTGTATGTTAGGCAAGCAAGATCCACAGAAGTAGGAGCTGCCTGTGTCTCAGGGTATCCACTGAACAAGATGAATGTGGAAGGAAGGATAGCTGTTTCTGTGGGTCTCCCTGCCCACTATACCACTCCAGGCCTCCACTGGCCAATTCAGAGTATGCTCTCACTGGTCCCTCGGTGACCTCTAATGCAGCAGTAGAGCCATTATTCTCATTGGCTTATTTTCTTTCAGTGCCCAATCAGAGGAGCAAAGGTTTAATTTGATAAGCACTCAGGTTTTATCTATTTAGCCAGACATGATTAATGAAGCATGACATTCCCCTGGCCAACTTGTGTTACCTGCTTCTTAACAGGATTTTAAGCTCAAACATCCATATCTACATTCTAAGCATGATAGAATGCATTTTATTTCTCTTTCCAGGAGCAATGTACAAAATGAAGTTAAGATGAGGAAAATCAGACATGCTGGTCCCTTTTCACATTCTCCAACATCAATTATATAGGAAAACTTTAAAAAATTGAAGACAGCAAGTTATCTTTTCTCAACTTGTTTTCACATCTATAAAATGAAAATAATTAATTATGCCAAAATCTACCTCAGAGCTGTCATAGAGCTATGTGAGACAATATATTTAACATTGCTTTGTAAATAAAGTATTTCAAGATATTACTTTTCATTAACTTCAAAATCTAAGTCACATTAATACACAGTTCTAACAAAGGCAAGAGACGGATAAATATTAAAAACCGTAGCATGAATGATAACAACTAAAATAAGTCATTCATTGGTGCTGTGGCTCAAGGGGTAGGGTGGTAGCCTAGACCTGAAGAGCACCCAGGCCCAGAGTTCAAGTCCCACAACCGACAAAAAAATTAATGAATTAATTAATTAAGTCATTCATTTCTTTAATGCACATAAATTATGCAAAAGTGCATTTAATTCTATTTTTGTAATTCACCAATTTATTTTTATTCTTTATTGATTAAATTCTTAGATGCTTATAGTTCTATTTTTTATTTTTTCCATACAATTTTTATTTTAATTAATTGAAGGGTTACATTATATTCACCAGATAGAAGGTGCATTACTTCACAAACATTGATACCCTTTCTCATGTCTTGGTCCCCATTTCCCTCCCCCAACCCCTGCCCCTCATCTTGTTTTCCCCCCTTCCCTATCCTATTTCAAATAACCCAATATGCATATATACAATACATCAGATAACAAGATGAAATACTGTAACAATATGAGATAATCAAGGGATGGCAAAAGAGATGAGAGATAACATAGTACATTAAGGACAACAATCACTCATTATATACCTTTTGTTTCTATATCTTGAAGGTCCTTTCATTAGTGTCATACTATATGGCCTTATGTATCTAGGTTTTGTTCTATTATAAATCTCTGCTAGGAGAGCCCAAGGTTTCTATTGATTATGACAATGACTTCACTTAATATGATTTTTTCTAACTCTTTCCATTTCCTTACTAATGGGGCAATGTCATTCTTTCTGACAGCAGCATAGAATTCCATTGTGTATAAATACCACATCTTGTTGACCCACTCATCAGCTGAGGGACATCTGGGTTGGTTCCATATCTTTGCTATGGTAAATAGTGCTGCAATGAAGATCGTTGTGCTAGTGGATTTAGTATGTCCTTGTTTCTGGATGGCTGGGTAAATGCCAAGTAGTGGAATTGCTGGGTCATAGGGGAGTTCTATGTTTAGTCTTTTGAGGAACTGCCATACTGTTTTCCATAGTTGTTGAACGAGTTTGCACTCCCACCAACAGTGTAGTAGTGATCCCTCCTGGCCACATTCCCGCCAGCATCTGTTGTTATTAGATTTCTTGATCCTGGCCATTCTAACTGGAGTGAGGTGGAATCTTAGAGTTGTTTTGATTTGCATTTCTTTTATGGCCAGTGATGTTGAGCATTTCTCCATGTGTCGATAGGCCATTCTTATTTCTTCTACAGAAAAGTCTCTCTTTAAGTCTTTGGTCCATCTTTTAATGGGATGGTTGTTTCTTTGGAGATACGTTTTGGAGTGATTCAATTTTTTGAGCTGTTGATATATTTTAGACATGAGGCCTTTGTCTGGTTAGTGAAGATCTTCTCCCACTCTGTAGGCTTCCTAATTAATTTGCTTAACCAGTTCTGCACCACTTGTTGAAGAGGCTGTCTTTCTTCCATTCTATTTTTTGGCTCCCTTATCAAAGATTAGGTGGCCATAGGTCTGTGGGTTAATATCTGGGTCTTCAGTTCTATTCCATTGGTCTTGAGGCCTGTTCTTGCTCCAGTACCAAGCTGTTTGGTCATTCATTGGTACTGTGACTCAAGGGGTAGGGCGGTAGCCTTGAGCTGAAGAGCACCAAGGCTAACAGTTCAAGTTTCACGACCGACAAAAAAATAAATGAATTCATAAGTCATTCATTTTTTGAATGAACATAAATTATGCAAATGTGCATTTTAATCCTATTTTTGTAATTCACTAATTTATTTTTAATCTTTATTAATTAAATTCTTAGATGCTTATTTTTCTAGTTTCCTTATTTTTTGAGAATGAGTCCTTAATTCATCTCTTTGCATACATTATTAATAATAAAAATATTAAAAATATAACTTTGGCCATACCTAACTTTTGATACAGAGCAATTGTAGTGCTACATTTTTGTCATATATTTATTATTTTATCTTATATTTATTATAAAGATGATACACAGAGGGGTTACAGTTGTGTAGGTCAGGTAATGAGTACATTTTTTTTTGGACAGTATCACCTCTTCCCTCATTTTCTACCAGTTTTTCCTTGCAGAACCTCTTCCCCCACAAGTTGTATAGTTCATTTTCAACATAGTGTCTAGTGAATATCACTGCTGCATTTATTTACCCTGCCCTCCCATTTCTGTGCTCTCCCTTTCCCTTCCCAAAACACATAAGCTTATATACAAGACAAAAAGTACAGAAATTACAAACATGTAGTTCTGTTTTCTAAGTAGTTTGTAGATACTGATGTAGTTTGATGTTCTTCTGATCTCAGTTTAATACGTATTCTTAATTATCTTATTTATTTAGCAATCATTTAAATAAGTTAATAATTTATTATTATTATTAAACATTGCAATATTTCATGAACCTATATTTTTATTTATAGTTTTGCTAATAATACTTTCTTTTATGGTAATTGGAAAATAATGGTGGTAAATTTTACTTTTGATTTTGAAATGTATTAAAATCTTATGGTCAATTTCTGTAAAGGGTCCTATGAGCAAACAAAGTATCATTTCTCAGTTGTGGAATTCTAAATATATATTTGTTATATTATCTCATTAATTTATCTTCTCTATATCAAGATTTTTCTAAATGATGACACATGACATGAACTTTGAGAACTTGCATATACATTTTTATATGTACATTTTTAATATATTTAAAATTCTCACTTTATTTTTAGTTGATACATAAAATTGAATATATTTATGGGGTAATACCTGTATCTGAAAATATATACTTTGTGTAATGCTGAAATAAGTAAGATATCTGTCTCCTCAAGCATCTATTATTCCTTTGTGGTGACATTTAAAATCCCTTTTCAGCTCTTTTGGAATATATAACATATTGTCCTACTATGCCATAGAATTCCAGAACTTATTCAATTCAGCTACAAATTAAAGCCTGTAAACAATCCTTACCCATTCCTTTTTCCTTCTTCCACCACCAGTCTCTGGAAACCACTATTGTAGTGACTTCTATGAGACCAAGGTTTTAAGCTCCGCATATCAGTAAGATCCTGTATGCTTGTCTTCCCAGGCTTGGCTTATTTTACTTCATATGATGAACAGGCTGTTGCAAATGACAGGATTGCATTGTTTTTATGGCAGAATCACATTCCACTGTGCATATGTACAACTTTTCTTTTATTCATCAATTCATGAATACCAGTTGTTCCCATTTCTTGCCTACTGTGAATAGTGCTGCAAGGCATAGGGGAATGAGGATGTTTCTTTGACTTGCTGATTATGTTTACTTTGTCTATATATCTAGCAGTGAGATTGCTGGATCATGTGTTAGTTCTATTGATAATATTTTCAGCAAGCTCTTTAGTGTTTTCCATGATACCAGTATTAATTTCCCTAATAAAAGCCTTTGTGTTTGTCTTGGATAATAACCATTCTGGCAGATAGGTGACCTCTCATTGTAGCTTCCATTTACATTTCTCTATGGATCAGTGATTTATTATGGACCTGCTGGTTGTATGCATTGTTTTGAGAAATGCCCCAGTAGGCTCATTGCCCATGTTTTACTTGAATTTATTTATTTATCTATTTATTTATTATTGAGAATCATCTTTTTTGGATGAATAGTCTTTGGGGATGGGATAGTGGTGATTTCTCCATTACATTAAAAATATGGGGCAATATCTGAAGGCACTGGTTCCAAGCCTTCTGTGGTTTGGCTTTTCTGAAGCACACAAACCCTTAGCACAAGCCCTCCTCCCCCTCTTCCTTTCTCCTTATCTCTCCTTCCTTTCTCTTTCACTTCCTTTCTTTTCCTTCCTTCATTTCTTTGTTCTTTCCATCTTTCTTCCTCTTTCTTTCTTTCTTTCTTACATGCCAGTGCTAAGGCTTGGACTCAGGGCATCTTGCTCTTAACTTGCTTTTCAACTCAATGCTAACACTCTACCACTTACTTCCACTCCTGGCTTTTTGCTGGTTAATTGGAGATAAGAGTCTCACAGACTTTTCCATGTAGACTGCTGTTGAACCTCAATTCTCAGATCTCAGCCTCCTGAGTAGCTACTATTATGAGTGTGAGCCAGCAGCAATCAGATAAATTATGTATTTAATGTGTTATCTAATGAATAACTAAAGTGATCTAAACTAACTTGATTTTTCCTTGGAGCAGAATAAGAGCAAAAATAATTCTGGATAGGCGTGCATTCTGTAATACTTAGTTATTAATATTCCCAAACTAATTGAACTGATTCTTGGGACAAGCCTGACTTCTGAGCAGAAAGAATGGATTGACTATAAATCTACATAAATGCTTTCTCAGCAATTGTAAAGCATTTGATCTAGTTAGCAATAAAGATTAGCTCTTTTTAAGAGATTAAAAACAGCATGTAATTAACTAATTAATATATTGATTCATTATTTTTGTATTTATTCCCTGAATACAGCTAAAGGATTTTTTCCCAAGCAGATTGCTCAGCATGCATAAAAGACAGAGGTTATGTCCTACGTGGAGAGACAATGATAATTATAAACCATTCTTTCCAACCCCGACCCTCCCTGCAACTGTTTCCATGGGCATTGCTAATGACCTTTTGTCTGAACTTCTGTGATTACTTCTAAGCTCATTTCTTTTCCTCTGCTCCTGCTGTTTTGTAATCCATTATCCTCAGAGGAACTGCAGCCTTCTTTTACATCATTAATTGGGTGATATTGTTGTTCTTCTATAAATCCTTCAGCATGCCCTAGTATCCTTAGCTGTAAATTCCAAGTACTTAAGGTGCCACATGATATGCCTGTATTACTGATCTTATCTCCCTCTTATGGCCAGCCCTCAGACACAATGCCCAACCATACTGAAACTGAAGAATTTCTCATTCCTAAAGTGCTTTGGTTCCCTTCTTGCCTTGGGTTTCTGCTGGGATGCTTTCCTCCTACTGACCATTGGTCTAAACTCTACTTATATTTCCTATTTTAAGTGTCACCTCCTCCAGTCAACTTTTCTGAGCCCCCGATTAACTCTCCTAAAACATCTGGTGGTTTTCTTTCATAATTCCTTTTGTGATCTGAATTGTAGATTTATTGAGTTTCTCACTTGTTCCATGTCTGTCTCCTTCACACAAATCTGTTACCTTCCAGGAGACAGGGACTATGCCTGCCTTGTTAACCACTGACTCCCAGAAAAGCAACTTGCATGGCTCCTTAAATGACTGGTAAACAGATGAGTAAATGGACTTAGTGGACAGACCAAGCCAAGAAATGGTGTCCTAGGCAGGAAATGATGTGAAATCATAAACAAGGAGGGACTCAGGGGACCCTGGAAAAGCTACAGACAGGTGTCTAGCAGAGGCAATCCCTGGACCTGCAAGGATGGGTAAGAGGTGAATGACACTCGGGAGGAGTTATTTATGTCATACCAATCCTTACATGGATGTACTTACTATATCCTTGAGCTCTAAACAGGGACCTTAACCCCAAGATCCTTGCAGCTTGAGTTCTAGATTCTAGCAGGCCAGATTTGGGGGGAAGTGAACATGATGTACACGAGGCCGTAATTATCCTCTTAGTTGTATAAGCACAGTAGTTGTTTTCCTGAGATGACCCAAGGAGAGACCTTAAGTATAAGTCATTGGCTTCCTGATTACTAAGGCACAGAGGGCCAGGTTGAAGTCCTTTTGCTCCTGCAGATGTAGTCATGGTAAAAGGCTACCAAAAGAGAAAGCCCTACAAAGCTGGTCATTTTGAAGTCTGTCTTGGCTAATAAAAGATTTGACAGTCAATTTAGGATGCTAACATAATGATAATTTTAAATAATTTAAATGTTTAGTCCCATATAAAAATTTTGGAAATTCCAAACCTTGTCAAACCCAAAGCCCTCCCTTCTCCTCTAGAGAACTAGTAACAGGCTGCTCACAGCAGTATTTACAGGGTTTGGTCTTCCTTTTTCAAACACTTCCTTCTTCCATTTCTTTTCCAGTTTTGACCCCTGTGGGATCAGAGTTGAGGAAGATGGGAAAGGAAGGAATCAAATGAGTCTTTGTTTGCCAGTACTCCTGCAAAATGGTTCACTCTTACCAGATCTGATACTCTCGATGATTCTTCAGAAACTTGCACGTCACTGGAGTCTTTCACAGGCAGTTTCTCTGACTAGAGCAAGAGCAGGCTGCCCCTTCCGTGTGCTCCAAGACATGTGTGAGGCATGCTTAGCCTACAGGCCATAGAAGGCCAATATATAGCTTGGCCTTTGTAGCCCTGCCAAGGCAACTATAGGTGCAAATCCAAATGCAATAAATTCATGGTCACATACATTTATACCAAGAGAATCATTATAATAATGTAAATTTTGAGGGACAAGCAAGGAATGGGCTTTCATACAGGACACATACATGTACATGATGAGACAGATAGATACGCTTTTATCGGCTTTCTGAGGCACACAGAACAGTCAGTGCCAAGCAGGCTGGAAGTGTGCACATTGCGATCCATGTGTGCACATTTCACGCTCTAATGATCTGGTAATAACGAGACGAGATGCACTGAGATAATTCCTCCCAACACAGATGACCTTGCCTTTGATGAATGACAATAGTGTTGTTGACTGACTTGTGGACACAGATGATGATGCCAACCCAACCTTGAGCAGCTACCAACAGTCCGCACAGATAAAGAGAAAGGAAATTATAATGAGCAGAGAAGGCTCCTATGTTCCAAATCTAAAATGCAGCGATCAAAGCCATAGAATGGCACCACTGGGCACACACACATAGCTGAAGGTTGCTAAAAATTAAATGATAAGACATTCTGCAAATGGTGACTACAAAGAAAAGTAGATGCAGTGTTGATCTTGGCAAAATAAATGGGCAAATGATTTTTTTTTTTTGCTTGATGCCTACGGCAAGCCTGTGTTTGTGTCGATACATTGGGAGTAATGAAAGGGGGAAATTTAGAGTATCACTGCAGCTCAAAACATGCTAACATCAATGCATTGGAATTCCAGTTGTATCCTAATAAAATCAGTCTCTTCAATGAAGTTTGGACTCACAAGTTGCTATTACTCCGCCTTGTGACAGAGGCAACACGGTTAAATGTTGTTAACTCATCGTTAAAATGAGTTATGTGGTAAGAAAGCTAACCAAAAAAGCCAAGGCTTCCCGTAGAGGAGAACTTATGCGATGTGCAAAAGGGCCACAGAGGAGTTACTAGCATCAAAGTAAAACTGCTTCACAGTGTCCGGTTATCTCAAAGAACCATCTCAGATTGATTTACAGACTTAGTACAAGGTATTGAAAACAATAAAGACTTCTGCAGGAGATTTCCAATTTGTCCTCTGGCTTGTAATGAGACAACAAATATGACAAACATCCTACAACAGGACATTTTCATTTATGGGATAACTACTGAGTTTGACACGAAAGAGGAACTGCAGTCCCTGGAAACCATGCATAGCCCCACAAGAGGCGATGACTTTGTGTGAGAGACATTTTTATTTATGAACAAACCTGAGCTAACATTTGAAAATTTTGACATTTGGTCTCTGAATATTTGAAAAGTGGTTTTACTATACTGGAGTTTCAGTCATCATGGGCTTGCAAAAAGGGTGAATGGCATTTTTCAAGCAAGAACTGAAATTATTCTTAAGGGAGGAACCAAAAGGAGCAATGTCCATATGCCTCTTATCATATGAAATAATATTTACCAAAATGAACTCCTGTAAATGGTAACAGAAGGCTTATTAGTAATATTCAGTAGACACTACGTTGAAAATGAACTACACAACTGTTGGATGAGAACAGGAAGGGGTGGCTCGTCCAAAAAGAAACATTCTTTACCTGACTCATTATTTATTTAACTAACCTCTCTATTACCTTTATAATAACAAAAAACGCTTACAAAAAAGAGAAATATTTGTCAGTTCTTACAACTGTCAGTTATTACAACTGTCTCAGTTGTAATCTATGTAATGATATGTCACTGCATCACACACCAATAATGTATTGGCACAGCCATTACAGCTCAGCAGTGGGATATCAACAGTAGTGTCACACATACACTTTGCTAAACACAGAGGCTTAACAGCTTCCAATTTAAGGAGTGACTGAATCATGATCGTGTTTATTACTGTAGAGTTTGGTGCTCAGTCTCAGGAACACACTCATGAGGTTTTATGAACTGTAGGATGAAGCCAACCAGTTCATGGAGATGACGGGAAAATCAATAACAGCAAGTGTCTGCACAATCTCACATTCATGATGGACTTTACAAAATACCTAGTACCTCTCAGAGCCAAATATCAAGCTGCAGAGTCCTACACAATGCGGTAGTGGATATGGTTGTGCTGGTTGCTTTAGTGTGGCTTAGTGTGTGTTTTATTGGACAAATGCACCGGAGTGGGATTGCTGGGGCATGGGGAAGGGAAACACTAGGGCTTCTAGGCATGGGTGGAAACTTCCCAAGTAAATCCAGAATCACAACAAACCAAAGAAAGACTGGAAAAATGGGATTGCATCAAACTGAAGAGTTTCTACATGGCAAAGGCACAGCTAGCAAGAATAGCTACAAAACAGGAGATTTTTACTAGCTATGCATCAAAGGCCTCATATCTAAAATATACTTTGAGCTCAAAAAATTAATCTCTCCCCAAATCCCTCAAAAAACAACAACCGAGTTAATAAATGGGCTAAAGACTTAAAAGGAAAGACTTCTCAGAAGAAGAAGTAAGAATGGTTAATAAACACATGAAATGTCCCTAACCCCCACCTTATCTCACTCAAATAGCTGATTGCTGTGTTGATGTAAATCTGTGGTCTTCGCCTTTAAAAGCCCTGTAAAATTTCAGCTCGGGGCTTCCTCCTGAGCTCCCCTGTGTCAGTGTGCAGACAAAGCCCGAACTGCAGCCCACCTGAATGAAGCCTTGCTTTTGCATTTCAAAACGTCTGGCTCTCGGTGGTCTCCTTGGTGGTCGTCCTGAGACTCGGGCATTACAGTTTGAAAATCACAGCACATTAGCATCTTTCTTTAAAACTCAGAGCTGGGTGCAGTGGCTCACTCCTGTAATCCTAGCTACTCAGGAGGCTGAAATTTGAGGATCAAGGTTCAAAGCCAGCCTGGCACAAAAGGACCTGAGACTTTTAACCTCTAGAAAATGGGAAGTGGAGCTTGGCTCAAGGGTAGGGAGGTAACCTTGAGCTGAAGAGCTCAGGAACAACACTCAGGCCCAGGGGTAGGGTGGTAGCCTTAAGCTGAAGAGCTCAGGGTCAGTGCCCAGGCCTAGAGTTCAAGCCCCATGACCCACAAGCAAACAAAAAACAAAAAAAAGACCAAAAAAAAAACCCAAAAAAAACAAAACCCACCTCACAACAACTCATCTCTCAATCCCTACTCTACCATTTTAGGTCTTTGGTATGATTGAGGTAGCTAATCAATTTTCTGCCATATTGACCTTTTAAAAGTTTTCTGTAGATATCTACCCCCTCTCTAGGATTTTGACTTATGTAAGCTAGTCTTATTGCTTGCCCCTGTTATCAATGACAAACTAAAAGAAAATCGTAACATCAGCTGACAAACAACAAAGTTATTCTCTTGGGCTGGCACTGACTCAGGCAAAGCTTTTGCTCCAGAGTATCCCCGTTACAGTGAAGAATGTAAGACTTCCCCATGGTTCAGTTGTGAGCTTCGAGAAAGGATGGATGTTGAGCTCATGGCTGCTAACAGCCTTCTTGTCATTAGGAAAAATATGTGGAGTGCAACACCAAGCTGTGGTGCTAGCAAAGTGAAGACCTATAAGTTTACCATGATGTATTTATAACTGAGTTTCTTCATGGTAAAGAAAATATAAGTCCTTCCTCAGCCAACTTGTATCTGAGTTTCCCTCATATGCAACCAAACGCCACTGATGTATAGATTCCCTGAGGTAGGCCCTAAGCCTTGAATGGAATGTGTAGTAATAGCTCACTGGTTCCTTCCTTGGAACTCAATTCAGAAATGAATTTCAAGAAACCAAAGCATTTTCTCATATCTGGAGGGAAGGAAAAGTAGTAGTAAAGGAGTTCTACAAAGTTTAATTCCCTACTGTGACAATGGTAAAAGCTTTTAAAAATAACTTCTGAAGCCAGCCACCAGTGGCTCATGTATGTAATTTTAGTTACTCAGGAGGCTGAGATCTGCGAATAATGTAAAGCCAGACTAGGCACGAAAGTCTGTGAGAATCTCCATTTAAACACACACACACACACACACACACACACACACACACACACACACACACTGAAGCTGTGGTTCAAATAGGAGAGCACCAGTCTTGATCTAAAAAGCTAAGGGACAGTGGACCAAGTCCTGAGTTCAAGCTCCAGTACCAGCACACACACACACACACACACACACACACACACACACACACGAACCAACAACAACTGAAACCATTCTCACTCACAATGGCCCCAGTCCTGAGTTCAAACTCCAGTACCAACACACACACACACACACACACACACACACACACACACACACACACACACACATACACAACACAAAACAACAATAATTGAAATAATTCTCACTCCCTTGATGGGGAAGGAGTTGACTGACAGAAGTTACTAATTGCACTAATATGTACTAATTAGCACACCTTCACAATTAATATTATCTGAGGTAATTTCTTTACATGCTCTGCAGAGGTCTACCATGCATGATTATTTCTACTCAAGAATTTAGAATGTATTTTTCTTAAAAAAAAAAAAAAGCTCTGTGAATGTATTTTCTAGGAAGAGAGGTAAATCAACACCGGACTTTGTGAACTTCATTTCTAATTAAATCAATATCTTTATGGGAAGTTACTGTTCCAAGCCAACAAGCCTCTTTAGTTAACCATATAAACATTTTGTTTATATTCAATTAGAGTATTTAATTCTACGCATTTGGCAAATTGCTTATGCATTGTGTGTTTCTAGGAAGCTCACGGTCTCATTGTGTATTTGGTGTGCTTGTTAAAAAGAATATGCTCATGCTATAAGTAATGTCACTTTACTTCTAGTGCCTGTAGTGTCAATGATAAAATAGACACACAAGGTGCATCAGCTATGTTATGTTTGGTGAAGTCATCAATAACCCCTGTCTACCCCTTGAATCTTCCCTTTCCACCGCTTCAGTTCAGACTTCCATTATCTTGCTGGATTACTGCAGAGCCAGTGAAGTGGTATCATTTTTTAATCTCTTATCTTTCTTCAGTTCAGGCTTCATGCTGTTTCCGGGTAAATCCTGAGAGATGTACAATTCCCACTGCATCTCCATCTCATTCATGTGCTTTCCAGGGACCACCTGCTCCCAGCCAAATCAACATCCTTTGAGGCCCTGTGATATAAGGGCCTCAAATACACTTTCAATGTTATTTTCCCAATCTGTCCATGCATGTGTCCTGTGATTCAATCAACTAGCTTTCTTGCCATTTCCTGAGTACCACTGTGGCTTCACTCCTACAAGTCCTGCTGTGATCTTTCCCTCACAAGCCTAACCTCCAGTCCTGCTGACCCACCTCCATCCAGTCTACATCTAAGCACATCTCAAAGCACATCATTCATTCCACACATATTCACCTATCACTCACCATAGGTTAGGCATGGGCGTGGATGCTCAGCGACACATAATCTAATAGGAAGTTTCTAAAACTGCTTATGAGAACCACCTCAAAGACTAGCCAAACTCATCATCACTCTTAGTGGTTGGCCACTAAAGAAACATTGCTCACATCACTTGTTAAGGATGACAAGAAAGACTTTAAGAGGAACTACTGCAATGGAAGTTTTGCTATGGTAGAGCCAGCAGCTGTAACTCTGAATACAAGTGCCAGCACAAATGTAGAGCCAAGAAACAGAGTGGAGATCAGAAGCTAGAAGGATTCAGGTTAGAGCAAGGCAACAAGATTCTTCCAGAAAGCAGATATTGGGAGAGTAAGATGGCAAAGTTGATCAGATACCAAAACGATTTTGAGTAAGCTAATGATTTGGCATCATTCTTGCTAAAGCTACACTAAGTGGACCAAGGGCAGAACTTAGTCAGAATGAGGGATTCAAGAATCTAATACAGGGACCAAGAGTCTGACTACTGGTAAGGTGCTTGCCTAACATGTGTGTACATCCAGGTTCGATTCCTCAGTTCCACATACATAGAAAAAGCGAGAAGTGGTGCTATGGCTCAAGTGGCAGAGCTCTAGCCTTGAGAAAGTCTAAAATCAGTGCTCAGGACCCGAGTTCAAGCCAGGACTGGAAAAACAAAAACAAAACACAATGAGTAATACAAGTTTGCAACCTGTTTGATAGTTTGAGCCTTGAATATCTTCCAAAGAATCCTATATTGAAGGCTTGATCCCCCAAGTGGGGGAACCTTTTACAGGTAGTACTAGTGAGTCCTTAAGTCATTGAGAGACAATTCTAAGGCCCTGAGCTCTTTCTCTTCTTCTTCCAGGCCATGTAATGGTCTACCATGCACTCCAGCTGTCATCATCTGGTACCATCACCAGAGGCCTAAAACAATATGTCTACAAACTCATGGACTAAGACCTCCTCGGAAACCCTGAGCCAAGATAAACCTTTTCTCTTCTAACGTTAATTATCTCAAATGTTACATGATGTTGACAGATAGCTTGCTGACACTTTCTGTTCTACTGGTCACGGTTCTACTAGTCTTAGTTCCATTGGAGGAATGGTCCCACCAGGAGATAGATAGAAAGTTCAAGCTGTCATCTGGCCATATTGGGATCCTTGTACTTTTGAATCAGCAAGCCAATCACAGAGCTACTGAAGTGACTGAGGTGATGGCTCCAGGGGGGAAACTGGATAGCTATTACACAGAAGGAGTAGGAAGAACCTGCATGCAATACCACAATTACCTTTCTCAGTGAGTGAAGTCAGTGGGAAAATAACAGAATTCCAATTCTAAAGGACATCTCATGGCCAAGGAATTCATAATGAACCTTAGGTTCACTCCACTGGTAAAGAATCACCACCAGCGTAGGTGCGTACTGAGAAATATGAGATGTGAACTTGGTAGAAGTAGAAGATAGTTATCAACACAATTACAGCCACATGGCCAGCTCCAGAAACGAGGACGATAATTGTGTGTGTGCGTGTGTGTGTGTGTGTATACTATGTATCAGTCTAATCAAGTATATATATATGTATAATATGTAAGCATAATAAGCATATCTAATATGTAAGCATAATATGTGTGTGTGTGTGTGTGTGTGTGTGACCTTGAATGGGCAGTATGGATGAATATGGGGCAGCTGGCTATGAGTGCTGTCACCAGAAGACAGAGAAAAGTGACTAAGAAATAAATAAATCAGTAGATCTAAAGACCATGAGTCTAACTCTATACAGAAAGGGATTTGGAACTGGCACCCACCTTTGGATTCCCTGACCCATGAAGTTCTCCTTTCACCTCTCTGTGGATTAGCCTCCTTCCAGACAGCATTGTCCCCACAGTCCACAGTGTCCACAGAAGCAGGACTTTCTCACCACTGTCCACCAGGGTATGGGGCTGAGACTGAAAATGCTCAAGTATCTGCAGTTCGAGTGTGGTTCACCTGAGGCTGGGAATGGTCAAGGAAATACGAGGCACTTTTAGATCTCTACAGACACTTTAATTCACTTTTCCATGTTGTACAAGCATGCATGACATCCAGCAAAGGAACTGGCCTCATTGGTCTCCATCAGCCTTCAACTCCTTGTAACCAGAAAGCTTCTGAGCCTATCACCAAGAAGAAAAACTCTAGTCAATGAACAATTCATGATGTGAGACACATTTGGCAGTCCCCATAACTCACACTAGCTTAATTCTTTTGGGGACACTCTTCTCATACTGTATGTGTTTCAGCCACACAATGAGTATCATCTGTCTGAAAGGTAAAAAAAAGATTATGAATGAAATTGCCTAAGGAGTTTGCCAAAATCTAGAGATGCCTATTCAATCCCTCAAAAACACCAAATCTGGAAGGAATAACCAGCCTGATTCATTTATGTCACACATTAGGAGATAGCTGCCAGTCTCAGCCCCAACAACCTTTTACAAATTAAGTACAAAACACAACTTAGGAGATACTTCAGCAAAGAATAACACTTATTCTTCAGAATTTTACACTAAAAAAGGATTTAGCTAACCTGAGGTTGGTGATGGCAGCATTTGAGAATGCAGGGGGAGGAAAGGGTTGGCTCAGATAAATGAAACCTAAAGTCAGCTTGGATTCTGACTGTTTCTAGTCAGAAATCAAGTCAGCTCTGGCTCTTGTCCTCCCTCTTCCACTCTTCCTCTCCCTCTCTTGCTTCCTCTCTCCCTACCTCTTTCTCTCTCTCCCATCCTCATGCCCCCACTTCCCTTTCAAAGAAATTCATGGGATCCGTGGTAAACCAATGTGTCATTTTAATCAAGAGCTCACTCAGCCCAAGATGTCACACTGAAGTATCAGCTGGGGAAATGTATTATTGTGTTATTGAAATGTCTTATTCTTCTATAGGGGAGCATGCTATTATAATTGCTTACGCAACCATAACTATAAAAATGCCCGATATTGTTCTTGGTTTTGTATCAGATTATACAGTTTATATAAGTTCTTGGCATTATCATTTTAAGTGTCTATAATTTGCACTCATTTTCTGTAGCCCAGAGTTGCTAAATACCCCCAATTATTTATTGTTCATGAGTGCAGAAGAGCAAATGATTATATTAGCATGCTAGAAATTGTGAAGTTCAACTGGATGCCAGTGGCTCACACCTGTAATCCTAGCTACTCAGAAGACTAAGATCTGAAGATTGTGGTTCAAAGCTAGTCTAGGCAGAAAGTTCTGTGAAACTTTTACCTCCAATTTCTGGCAAAAAGCAAGAAGTGGAGGTGAAGCTCAAGTGGTAGAGCAAAAAAGTCAAGTGAGACAGTGAGGGCCTGAGTTCCAACCATAAATTTATCAAAAGAAAGAGAAAAGGGAAGGGGGCGGGGAGGAAGGAAGAAAAGAAGGTAGAAACTTCTGTGACAAGGGTCATAAAATAAAAGATGGACTTAATTATGACCCCTGGAGATGTTTTCAGATTGATCCAAAGAGGTAGCTTTAATTGTCTGATGCTTGAGATCTATTTTACTGTTTTTACACAATAAGTACTTTTTAGGCACTTGCTCTTCACCAACTATGGTATACAGATGGGTCCCGGCAGGAAACAGGTCCAATGTGATTTGTGCCTGAATGATGTGGGAAGTGATATGATATATATATATATATATATATATATATATATATATATATGTATACATAGCACTATCCAAAACAACAGTCCATGCAGATTTGAAGAGAGTGACAAAATGAGACAAGAAGGGGTCATTTTGATTTTGTTATTTTTTTGTCATCCATATTTTCTTGACACTAGAAATTTGTTGCAAATATGGATGGCATGCTTTTGAAAGAGAGAGAGAGAGAGAGAGAGAGAGAGAGAGAGAGAGAGAGAGAGAGAGAGAGAGAGAGAGAGAAAGGAGAGGTGGAGGAGGGAGAAAGAGAGAGAGATCTGATAGCTGTGAGAGTAAATCATTGATGCAAGGGTGAGTTTAAATCCCAATTTGCTTCATCAAGGTCCCTGTTCGCCCTTAAGGAGACCAATTCAGGCAATCTCACATTGTGACTTATCAAAAGTATTCATCTGACCTTGAAACTATTCTTGTTGATGCCACGAGAGTGGAAAACAAATAAAGTATTTGAACAAAATGTCTGCATCAGTGATTCCAAATTGACACACACTCAGTAGGTTGTCCAGGATGAGAAAACTCTCCAAGGCACTTTTTATTTAGTGCCTGCAGTGTTTTGTTATTCTAGATGCTAAAGGATGAGATATAGCAAGTTAATTAAGGACCTGACATCTTTCAATTTACTCTTCTCATTCACTCTTTGCCACGTTCCTTCAAGTCCCAGCACCGTTCTGCTATTCCCTGAGAAGTGTAAATGGAAGGCTTTACAGTTTTCGATGAATAATTTTGAGGCAGATACTGTGTTTCACATCAGCCACACCACAGCAAAGTCAAGTCACGTGTCCTGTTAGGTGAAATTTTGATCTTTTTTAATACAAGGGGAAAAAATCATTTGGATAAAGGTTAATGCCGCCTTGATATTTATACACCTGAATCATATTGAAAATACATTTTAAAATTTGGAAATCTTGCATGAATATGACAAGGTGTAAAGCTGTATGACACCACTTGTAATTCATTAGCACATACTTTACAATATATTACCATCAAATGGGAAATATTCTTGTCATAGTACTGGCAAGCCCAGGAGTTGCATGCAGTAGTCCATTATGTAGCACTTGAAGGTTTTGACAAGCATGTCCAGAGACGATTCCAAATGATTCTTGCAGATCAGAAATAAATCAATTAATCCAGCAGCCCGCTAGGCATAATTCATCGCCCTGGGAAAGAAACCTGCTTACCTTGCAGCCCTGTAGCATATGTTTATCTAGTTTCGAGCACATTTTGAACAGCAGACAGCCATAATGTGAATGAATAGTGACATGATCCTGGTAAATTGGGGCTAGCTTCTGCTGTACTGCACCTGGCACAGTGCTCCCCCCCCCAACACACACAGCGTATCTGTGGTTGATTAACAGCCCCTAACTCTCACATCATTTTGAAAGAGTGCCTGAATAATCCATGTGTATTGTCCCGGGCTTCTAAAACAGATGGAAACATAAATGTGTAGCAGATTTCATAAGGGTTTTTTGTTGTTGTTGCTGTTGTTTTGGATTTTTTTCCAAGGCTAAACTTATTGGAATATCTATTTTCATGAGGTTTCTTTGGGGAATCTGAAAAACAATCTCTGATGGACTCTCCAAACAGTAATTTAATGATTAAATTTAGTGTGACTATTATTGCAGAAATTTACTTAGCTCTTAAAATTTTTCCAAACCTCTGAAAATACTTGCACTTCATAGAATGTTCCCTGAGATGAAAACCTTTGTAGGGAGAAATGTGCAAGAGTTTGTGTTTAGCATTATTCATGCTTCTGGTTTTATTATTAATGAGAAAAGTGAATCATTTCCATCTTGGAATCCACAGGGCTCCTTCATGCTTTTTATTCATCTCTGGGGACTGTTTTGAGCTGTGCTAATTTGACCCATATGACAATGTGTGTGTTCACGTGCCTGTGTGCACAGGTTTGTGAAACAAAGCTAGTGAATTCCTGGGCATGGTTTTTTTCGTGTGACCTTTGTTTCCTGCACAAGTCTGCTTCCTCTTCTTTCCTCCTTTTGACAGACAGCTTTGCTCTCAGCCTCATCTTAGCCTCACTGCTTTGTTTGTGTAGTACTGTTCTGTTCTCTCTTTTATGCTCTTCTTGATGACAAAACACTAGATTTCAGGAGGATATTGGGGGCTTATAACTGCACTCTTAACTACTCAGGAGGGAGCGATCAGAAAGGTTGAGGTTTAAGGACACCGAGGCAAACTGTGTGTGATATACATGCTGGGAAGCATAAATAGGAGGATTATGGTCCAGGCTGACCTAGGCAAATCAAAAAAAACCAGAACCCTATATCAAAGATAACCAGTGCAAAATGGCTGGAGGCATGATGGAAGCAGAGACTACTTAGCAAGCACAAAGCCCAGTACTTCTACACTGGGCTTTATAGAAACACTGGGATTTATATTTTACATTCTCCTGTGTGTAGCTGAATATGGCCAAATGGACTCATTTTTGACAAAAATGTGGGGGTGCATCCATTATCCTGTGTTACAGGGAACGCCAGTTGGGTTGTTTGTGCTGTATCAGCCATGTTGTAAAGGTATCAGGGAGCTATCCAGACAGTGACGTAGAGGGACTCTTGTTCTCTTACAACTGCTTCATTACTCTTGAGTTGCCTGTCTTATAAGAGAATAAGCCACGTGGTCTCTCACACTTGCAATACCAGAGACTCCAGAAGCTGAGAGCAAGAGGATCATAATTCCAGATTTCTTTGTGGGGCAAGACTCCCATTTCAATCCCCCAAAAAATGTTAAGCAAGATGGAATCACTCTTCATCCCAGCTATGCAGAAAGTTTAACTAGGAGGATCATGATCCAGGCTGGCCTGGGCAAAACTGTGAGACCCTAACTCCAAACATCACTGAAGCAAAAAATTTCTAGTGGAGTTACCTAGGACAAGGCTACTACTAATTCAAATGCCAACTGAGAGAGAGAAACCAAGAGAAAGAAAGAGTAAGGGAAAGAGAAAGCTAAGAGAGAGAGAGAGAGAATAGAGAGAATAAACCTTCATCTTTTCCAAGGCACTGTTTATTCCTGCTGTTATAGATGCTAACGAGTGACTCCTTAAAATGGCCATATATTTGCCACGTGCACTTGAGGTTCTCTGTCCCTGATCTGAGCCCACCTTACTCATGGTACCCCAGGGACCTCTTTTCTAACATCTAATGTCTTCAACTGATCACATGAAGCCTGTGGAGAAGTCAGGCAGTATCCCTATGCACATTTATGACTGACATTTCTCCTAATATTTGTACTCCATATTTTCACATATTGCTCACTTTCCTCCTCTCTCACATTTGTGTTTGTTGCCTAGATCTAGAATGGGTTTCCTGAACTCCACCTGAAACCAAGTCTCAGAGATCATGTCTGCCTGTCTGAAATTCTGAGATTAGCCCAACCAGAGTAGATGCATGCATCCTTTCTGTTAGCTGCTTCTGCACTGGACATGATGGGAAACAATGAACTGCAGTGAGAGCCTACCTATGTCTGACTCTACTGAATTCCATTGATCAATAACATTTTCTTCAAAACCTTCCTTGGTTAGTTGTGTAAATGACAAAAGGACTTGTTATTTTTAAATTGGAATCTTACGATATACAGGTCTTAAAAAATGTATCTTCATTGTCTTGAATCTTAGATTAAAAAAGAATTGGTATGAGCTGTGAGCGAGTACCTCATACTTGTAATCCTTGCTACTCAGGAGGCTGAGATCTGAGGACCATGATTTGAAGCCAACCCGGCGGGGAAGTCTCAGAAACTCTTATCTCTAACCACCAAAATGCTGGAAGTGAAGCTCAAGTTGTAAAGCAACAACCCTGAGTGAAAAAGCTAAAGGATAGCACCAAGGTAATGTATTCAAGTCCCAGGATCACCACAGAAATAAAATAATCTGAAAGTAGAAATGCCTACACATGAGACTTCATTCTAGTAATGGTTGGTGTGCAATTAGTACCTTGACATTATCATACATGGTGCTAAGTGATTTCTGTGACTTAAATGTTGCCATAAGTATTATAGCAGGAATAACTTAGACAACAGGGATTGCCTGGGGATTCACAGGGCCCAAAGACCTGAGGAAAAAGGTTTCACTAGGTCGTGGGTCCAAACAGTGCTCTGAAGACACCACTTCTACGCCTATCTCTAATTCTACCCATTTCTCTAGGTTTGGTTTTTGTTTGTTTTGGCCAGTCCTGGGCTTGGGCTCAGGATCTGAGCACTGTCCTTGGGTTTTCTCAAGGATAGAGCTCTGCCACCTGAGCCTCAGTGCCACTTCCGGCTTTTTAATACGTATGTGGTAACAAGGAATCAAACCCAGGTCTTCATGCATGCTAGGCAAGCACTCTACCACTAGGCCAAACTCCCAGCCCCCCCTTTCTCTAGTTTTAAGTATCCCTCTCAACCCCTGCCTCTGTCTCAGTAGTGTGTATGTCTCACCTGTATCTTCCTGCATGCCCCTCTCTCACACTGATCATATGAACATCAATAGATTCAAACTTTCTGGTTGCATGTGTCATTTGCTTATCCATTCAAGGAAGGGAGAGTAAGCTGTGCAGGCCCAGAGCAGAACTCAGCCATTTTACAAAGAGAAAGTATCTTCACTGAGGGTGGCTTCCAGAAGAAGATAAAAAAAATATTAGGCAGGAAAAAAAATGGAAAAGTTCAACCATTCTTATGTTCTTTCCCTAGACCTGAACAGATTTCAGCGATTTCTCCCACTTTTCATGTTAACTGACAATGAAATAAAAACAAATACAAATAATTTACACACATTCATGAGCCAGAGTTAAGGCTGTCATCTGAATTGTCATCCTCAATTTTTAACTGACAACAAAATAAAAATAAATACAAATAACTTGTACACACTTGTGAGCCAGAATGAAGACTGTCATTTAAATTGTCATCCTCAATTTTACCCAAGCAAGTTTTTATCTTTCTAAACACTGTCCATAAATAAACACATAACATCTGTGAGTCAATCTGTACCTTTATGGATTATGTAATCTCATTTTTCTTGAAGACTTATTCTTTACACAGTCTCATCACAGATGTTTTCTGAGTGGTTCTTGGCCTCTCAGTGCCTTTCTCTGGCCAGACAAGAACTGGTTCAAGGCTGGGAGTTTGGCCTAATGGTAAAATGCTTGCCTGGCATGCACTAAGCCATGGATTTGACTCCTTGGTACCACATACATAGAGAAAGCCAGAAGTGGTTCTGTGGCTCAAGTGGTAGAACTCTGGCCTTGAGAAAAAATCAAGGAGAGTGCTTAGACCCTGAGCCCAAGCCCAGGACTGGCAAAAAAAAAAAAAAAAAAAGAAAAGAAAAAAGAAGAAGAACTGGTTCAGTTTCTGTAGACTCCTAAGTGTGTTGATTCCATCTCAGCACTGCTGTTAACACTGGCCATGCACTTTGGTTTCTCTAAAAAAAAAAAAAAAAAAAAGCAAGACACCTTACCCTTCCACATTCTATAGTTAAAGGCTCATCTTTAAGAATTCTAAAAGATATTAAACATCACAAAAAATATTGAGGGATTGGAGAGCAAAGAAGGATATCCCCAAGGAAGAAAGGAACATCTACCAACCCAACCATCTCATTTCGACAATACTCGGCCTTGATATGTTCCACTCAAGGCTGGCACTTTACCACTTGAGCCATACCACCCCTTCCAGCTTTTCCATGGCTAATCAGACACAAGTATCTCATGGGCTTTTCTGCTTGAGCTGATTTTGAATTAAGATCCTTAGATCTTAGCCTCCTAAATATGTAAGATTACAAGTATGAACCACCAGCGCTCAGCCTAATTCATTATCTCTTGAGCATGAGCTGATCTTAGTAATTCATTACTAATGAAAAGAACATTGTAAAAATGACACTGTGTGATTCTGAACCTAGATTATCAAAGGTATTATATCATCCATTTTTGATGATTTTTTATAAATAATATAAATTTATCATGCATGACCTCCTGTTTATTATATTTAAAATATAGCTAAATTTAAGCTATTTATTATCTCATGTATTTGTCCCTTTTCAATGGCAGCCCTTTTATCTTGCTCTTTCGTGTGTGTGTGTGTGTGTGTGTGTGTGTGTGTGAGAGAGAGAGAGAGAGAGAGAGAGAGAGAGAGAGAGAGAGAGAGAGAGAGAGAGAGAGAGAGAGAGAGAGACCTGGGGCTTAAACTCAGGGCCTGGGCACTGTCCCTGGACTTTTGTGCTCAAGGCTAGCACGCTCTACCACTTGAGCCACACCTCCACTTTTAGCTTTTTTTTTTGCCAGTCCTGGGCCTTGAACTCAGGGCCTGGGCATTGTCCTTGGGCTCTTCTCAAGGCTAGAGCTCTACCACTTGAGCCATAGCACTGTTTCTGGCTTTTATCTATGTATGTCATAACAAGAAATCGAACCCTGGTCTTCGTGCTTGCTAAGCAAGCCCTCTATCACTAGGCTAAACTACAGGCCCCTTCTTCTTCTTCTTCTTCTTCTTCTTCTTCTTCTTCTTCTTCTTCTTCTTCTTCTTCTTCTTCTTCTTTTTGGTGGCTAATTGGAGATAAGAGTCTCACAGGCTGGCTTTGAACCATGAGCTTCAGATCTCAGCCTCCTTATTAACTTGGATTACAGGTGTGAGCCACCAGTACCTGGCTTTCTTGGATCATTTTAAGTTGTGGAAGCCAGCTACTATGTCATGAATATACTCAAGCAGCCCTCTCAGGGATCACAAGTGCTAAAGATGAGAAACATGTCTCATACCCAAAGAAGCCTTCCTGTAACTGCAGCATCCATTTTCAGCACAGAGCCTGAATTAAGAGCTCGAGTATCCCAAATTTCTGTCAGAGTTTCTGACATGATGTTTATTGCTTTGATCTGCTAATTCTGGCTGTCACTTGTCATACAGTAATACATAAATAAGAGTACACATTTCAGTTTTCAATCCTTTTATAAAATTGTGATGAAGGCTCTAACAAATTTCCTTATATGGATACTGAAATGTCTTCATATCAGGGAATTGCTATATATGCACCTTTATATTTAGACAAATATTAAATTATCCAAATAGGGCCTGAGATAATTATAACAAATGATACATTTGCAAACAGTGTTTAAATGTTGTTGTTACTATGTTTTTCTTGATCCTATAGAAATGTTTCATCATTATTCATTTGTCGCATTGGCTGCACATTTCTTTGTATGTTTATGGTTTGAGAATCTTCTTAACATGCCTCAGGTCCAAACTGTTATCCTTATATCTCAGCCTCTAGAGTAGTTAGGATTACAGGCCTGAGCCACGGGTGCCTGGCTCATTTGTTGTTTTTTTTGTTTTCTTTCTTTTTAGAACTGAGCTTGAAACCAGGCCTTACATCTATTGGGCAAGTATTCTACCACTTGACCCATGCCCCACTCCTTTTTGCTTTAGTTATCTGAAGGATAACTGCTTGTCCAGGGCTGGCCTCAGACTATAATCCTTCCATAGACGGCTTCACTCATGGGGTAACACATATGTACCACTATGCTGAATTTCTTTGAGATAGGATATCTTCACCAACTTGCCTCAAAGATCTTCCTGGTCTCTGCCTCTTGAGTAGCTGGTGTGAAAGGCGTGAACATGCCAGGCCATTTTTGTTTTCTCACTTCGGATTCTCTCACAACTGAAGTGACATGAAATCTCAGTATAGTTTTGATTTGCATTTTCTCTGACAACTAAAAATGTTGCGCATTTTTATGTATTTTCCATTTGTGCTTATTTATTTGAGAAGAGTCCAATTCATTTGCTCATTTACTGATTGCAATATTTGCTCATTTAATAGTTGTTGTTTTTTTTTGAACGTTCTGGATATTAATGCCTTTGAGATAAAACCTGGCAATGATTCTTTTCCATTCCATATGCTGCTCTTTACTCTGTTGTTTCCTTGCTGGGCAGAAACTCTTTCAGTAGATGAATTCTTCCTATGATTTCCTGAGCTATTGGAATCTTAGTCGGAAAATCATTGCTTCTATCTTGCTCTATGTTTTTCCTCAGCAGTTTCAGATTTTACATTAAAGACTTAGATCTATTTCAGCCTTATTTTATACAGGATGAGTTAGGGATCTAGCTTTAATCTTCTGCATGTAATTATCCAGCTTTCCCAGCAGCACTTGTTTAAACATATACTTTAGTTTTGTTTTTAGTGTGTGTGTGTGTGTGTGTGTGTGTGTGTGTGTGTGTGTGTGTGTTGGCAATGCTGCAATTTGAATTAAAGTTCTTGTGCTTTCTAATCAGGATCTCCACCATTGAACCATGTCTCCAACTATATTTTGTGCTAGATATTTTGAGTTAGGAGATTGTTTTTGTTTTGTTTCTCAAATGTGTACCTAAATCAAAATATTCCTAAAAATTGTGTGGGTTTTTAATACCCTCTTAAATTGTGATAGTTAATATATGTCTAGAAATTTTCCAGTTCCTTTATATTTTCTAGTCTATAAATTTTTATAATATTTCCTAATGGTTCTTTGGATTTCAGTTATATCTGAGATAACATTTCTTTTTGCCTCTAATTTGATTAATTTCTCTCTTTTACTTTTTTTTTTTTTGCCAGTCCTGGGCTTAAGCTCAGGGCCTGAGCACTTTCCTTGGACTTTCTCAAGGCTAGAGAAAGGCTACCACTTGAGCCTCAGCACCATTTTCGGCTTTTCTTCTATGTATGTGGTACCGAGGAATCGAACCCGGGTCTTCGTGCATGCTAGGCAAGCACACTACCACTGGGCCAAACTCCCGGCCCCTTACTTTTTCTTTTAGCTAGTTTGGGTAAAGGTTTGTCAATTTTGAGTATCTTAGAAACAACTGTTTCATGATTTTTATTTATTTGTTTATTTATTTTGCCAGTTCTGGGCTTGGATTCAGGGCCTGAGCACTGTCCTTGGGCTTTCACAAGATTACCACTTCTCAAGCTGTACCACTTGAGCCACAGCAACACTTCTGGCTTTTTTCTATGTATGTGGTACTGAGGAATCAAACACAGGGCTTTGTGCATGCTAGGCAAGCACTCTACCACTAGGCCAAACTCCCAGTCCCATGATGTTTATTAATTTTTTAATTTTTATTTAGTTTTAGCTCTAGTCTTCATTGTTTCTTTCTACTAACTTTGGATTTGGTCTGTTCTGATTTTCTAAGCACTTATAAGGAATTACTAGGTAATGTACTGGAGAGCTCTCTGATTTTTAACCTAGGCACTGATAACTATAAACTTGTGTAGATGAGGTTCTGATGAGTTTACCTTTGTAAATAGCTTGGAACTTCTCTTTTGAAGCTGTTGACATTTTCTTTGTTATGTACTCTTGGTATTTTCTAGCTTGTCCACTTGGAGTTTGAAACTTCAGTGCCCCTATCCTTCTATCTTTCTCTAGATTTGGGCTTTTGTGTATTTGACATCACTGAGTAACTTTTCAATGGATTTTGTCTATAGCTCTCTCCTCCATAAAGATTTTCCTTTAATGATCATGACGTGTTAACTAAGGAGGGCTTTATTGCTCAGTCAGGCTTCTGTCTTTCATGCTGCTATTTTTTTTTTTTGCTAGTTCCGGGGCTTGAACTCAGGGCCTGGACACTGTCCTTGCACTTTCTCAAGCCTAGTGCTCTACCACTTGTGCCATAGCACCACTTCTGGCTTTTGTCTGTGTATGTGGTACAAAAGAATTCATGCATGCTAGGCAAGCACTCTACCACTAGGCCACACTTCTGGCCCATGCTGCTATTTTTTTTTTTGAGATTAGGGTCTTGATTCCTCCTCAAGCAGATGCCTATTCTGCAGTTGCCTGTTTTCAGTTTCTTATATATAGCTGAAATGATAAACAAGTGTCACCATGCTTAGTTTCTTTCATTGAGATGGAGTCTCATAATCTTTTCTTCCAGGGCTGTCCTTGAACTGGGATCCTTCCGATATCAGCTGACCATGAGGCTAGGATGGCAGCCATGAGCCGCCAGTGCCTGATTCTGGCTTCTTTTTTGAGAAAGGATTTCAATAATTGTTTTCCCCTTCTCTTGCTCTAGCCATAATGTCTGCCTACCAAGTAGCTGTGATTTCACCTGCGCTCTGTTTATGATCTCATTCTCATGCCACTGCAATCCCAGCTACCTCTTATGGGGACAGAAGATTGTGCTAATTTATCATCTTCCCTCTCTGGAGAAGGAAAAATTCAATTAATTTAATTATCTTTTCCCATGCCTGTGATCACCATTCAATTATATTTCAAGAGTTTCTGAGCTTTTTATCCTAACAGCTTGTTCCAGCAAATACATATTAAAAACTAGCTATATATTTCTTCCGTTTCTTAAAGAAACAAAATAAGTATTATATTAATAGTTTTATGTTTTCTGCTGCAACTAGTACATGGAAAATGCATTATATATCACCTTCTTTGTATTACTCTTCCCCAATTACCTACAGTCACGCAGCTATTACATGGCAGAGTTTTGGGCTCTTGTCTGTCAGAATTCAAAGTCCACAGTCCCTGTAGAAGTTCCTTAGAAATGTCATTTATGTCATTGTCTTTACATGTTCTCTACTCAAAGCAGGTGGTGAACATCGAAATACTTCACTTTTTCTTCCTGGGATGGCAAATGGCTACTGCTGTGGATTCTTTCCAATAACTAATAGAAAAGGGGAAAAGGAATATTAAGTAAGAAGAATGAACATTTCTTTTCCTTCATGGTTTTTAAAGTTAATTCAGGTGTCTACAGACAAGTGACTTGACTAGTGACTTTTGTGTTGCAATAATGAAACATGTGAGGCTAATACTTTATAAGGAAAATGGTTTTGTTTTGGTTGATGGTCGGAGCTCAGGTGAACACACCTGATGAGGATCACATGTGGCATTGTAACATGGCAGATGTTATTGAATGGTACGGATGTGTGTGAGCTGCCAGTGGCACAGTATAAGAAGCCAAACTTTAAAACTACCTTCTCTTGCAGCAACTAATCTAATCCTGCAAGACCTAACCCATGACTGGAGATCGCATTAATCCCTTCTGATGGTGGCCTAATGGTAATTATTTCCCAATGTTTCTACTTCCTAAAGATTCCAGTGCCTCTCTATATTGCTTCCTTGAGACAATCTCCCAGCCCATGAGCCTCTGGGTATTAAACCACTTCTAAATCACAGTGACTTATACCTAGCTAAAAAATGATAAGATGCAATTGAAAACATTTAACTTAGAGGGAGAGCAAAGAAAATATAGTTTCTTCTCACAGTGATCAGCCTTTCCCTCCAAAGGATTTATGTCAAGCTGTGAAAATTCTCCCTCTCAGCTCAGAAATAAGAATGAATAATGAATTTTAACACAGCACCATGAAATTGAAATGGATGCCTTCTTTCGAAGGCAATTTGCAAATTTTGAGAGATCACTTGGGTTTCCGGATGCTGGGGTCACTACAGATGGAAGATGAGTGTGTGTTGCAGGTGACTTTCGAAAATGTTCCCTCAGAAGAGGATAAATTTGTTCTAGAGAATGAGAACTACCTTAATTGTCAAAAGTTGTTTTCCTAACAGAATCACAGCACAGCCATGTGGGAAGGAATTGGCAGTGATGAGGGCACTACAAAAGTCATACCATGCGCCAGCAGTTCTCTGCTTCCCTGACTGAGACACAGCAAAGTTGTCATAAATTTAGTCCAGTAAAAGAACAAAAAAAAATGGTGTTTTGCTTTTCTCCTATTGAATGTAGCAAACTCCTGTTCCTTCAGTGTGGAACTCAGATGTGTCCAAGAATAATGTTTTATTATAGGTATAACAACTCTCATTCAGCAGCAGCAGCAGCCGCCGCCACTGCACCGCTGGAGCCAAGCACAAAAGGAGAACCAAAATAAGGCATAATGGTGACACCAGGAACAGCAGGGGCATGCTAGTGAAAGCACCATGAGTCATACTGCAAAACAAACCTAAGAAATAAGAATTCTGGGAGCAATTTTTCTTCAGCCTGTGTCTTGTTACATGTGATCACTGACGAGCTACACTAAATAGAGAAAACACCCATGTCTCTTGTGAGCAAATGCTGCAGGCTTTCACAATGACAGAATAATGTATTTAGAAATATTGGAAATGCTGGTTCACATACCTGTAACTCAGCTTTATTCAGCCAGCTGCATGTTAACCATTATTTATAGGGAAACTAAAACATGTAACTTAAGAGATACACAGAAATTCTCAACTCATGCAAATAAAAATCTCCTCAATATAATTAAATAGAAACTAAAAAAAAAAACAACTGAATTTCCTAGGGCAAAATTATAGATCCTAAATATATTTTAAAGACATTCTCTTATTTTATTCTGCCTAATTTTTTAAAATAATATTACCATTTATAACAAATGGGATCTGACATTGAATTGATACTCATAGATTTTTACCTGCTTATTTCCAAAAACAGAGAGTTGAGGGAACTTAAAAGCTGTTTCTTTGTATAACAAGAAAAAAGATAAAAAAAAATATTTAAGGAATGAAGAAAATGTCTGGAAGAATGGCTGAGGTGGCTGAGGTTTGCTAGCCTAGCAAACATGAGGCTCTGAGTTGAAACCCCATAACTACCAAATACATACATCTATATCTCTATCTCTATCTCTATATATCTATCAATATATAGAGATATAGATATCTGAGTGCTGGTAGTTACTGTCTATTGTCCTGTAATTCTAGCTACTCAGGAGACTGAAACATAGGGAGTCCTGATTTTAAATCAGCCTGGGTAGTTTTCTACATTGAGTCCATGAGATTCCATGTCCAAAGGGACAAGTAAAAAGCCAGCCTGGAGTTATGGCTTGATTGACAGAGCACCAACCATGAAAAAGCAAGCTGGGAAATAGCATGAGGCCCTGAGTTCAAGCACAAGTACCACACTAGAACTGTTGGAGTCCTTCTTGGACGTCTAGCAGGAGGGTAAGATGGCGACAGAGCCCACAAATAATCCCGGGAACACAGACTCTGGAGACCAGACTTTCAGTGCAGATCTAACTTTATTTTACAAAACGTGCTTGCTAAATACAGATCAAGCGATGGCCACCATGTCATCAAATAGGGACGTCCCTGAATGTGACTGTCAGCCAATGGTGTCCTGAGACATGCCCCACTTGCTCCAGGTGGGAGGGGCCAGGTGCCCTCTGGCTCCTGACTGCTTGTGTCACTGAGTGTGTATGTGCTAAAGCACAGGTGGCAAGCAGCGGGGTTCCTACAGCTACCCCACATATAACAATAACAACTTCAACAACTTCTAATGGTGGTAGCACATTTAATTAGATATCATGGATAATTTTAATTGTAACAAAACATTATGGAAAATATAAATGCATTGCTTAGTTGAAATGAAAAAAAATGGAATCCAAAGATATCAAAACTTAAGTGAAAGCAGAAATCTTAGCAAGTCAACAAGTCACTGATTTCTAAAAATAAATTTGTCTTGAAGGCTTTTCCTTATGCCAGGACTTGTACATGTGAGGATAGGAAATAAAACCCAGGACAGCACATGTATTCCAGCAGAAGACTTCCGCAGGAAATTTGGATTGCACATAGCTACCTCTACAAGAGAAGTATACGATACGTGAATGGTGAGCCTTACTATATGCAGATCTTAAAGAATATTTCAGAAATGGAAGAGCCCATGGTAGAAAGCTTAACTGGCACAACAATCTTACTGTATTACAAATAAATGATCAAAGCACTCTGGATGTGGATGAGATCTGTAGAGACAGAGGCAGTTTTAACTATCCATGTCATACTGCACTGTCTTCGACACAGTTGTTTCCGGTGGCTTACAGGTCACCATTCTGACACTGTTGTACCTATATACAGCAGTTGTGCAATTGCATAAACAGATGGCAAAACATGGGAGCCAGTTTCTCACTATTGAAGCTTATAGATAAGCAACAAGGGACTAGAATAACCATGTGCATCATATAATTAGGGGTATCTGTGTAAACTCATGTTTTGCTTGAGATTCAAATGGGTTCATGTACATATATTTATTGGTATATTGATATACAAGGATTTGTATTGAGCAAATATTTCCTCCTTCTATCAGCTGAGAGGATTAGAAGCAATTACATTCACCTAGCTATGAGTACATACAGTATAGAGATACTGGCTTCTAATTACTTCTTAAAGGAAATAAGGCTTCCTGGAGAAATAACTTATCTTAGAATTTGAATAGGATGTGTATGTGCAATTGATGATCTTGGAACATTTTCTAATGCAGAAAGTACTGGTATTGTTTCAAAATACTTAAAACTATTTAAACCCTAAGCAAAAACAAAGTCCCACAATAATGTAAGTATGTTCAAGTGCTGCAAGCAGCCAGCTGAAAGAATGCTCAGTGACCAAAGCTGCACAATCTGAAGGACAAAATTAAGTACCTTCTTATTTTAATTTAGAGTATACAAAAAATATCAGGAACCCATTCTGATATAAAGAGAAGAAAACATTCCCATGCAGAAGAATTCCAATTAATTTCTATAGATACTCTAGTCTTCCTAGGGGGAAGCCTAAGTTCCTGTTTAAGTGTGGAGTGCACGTAATAGCTGTCATCTAAAGAACACACTGTGGAAAGGGGGAAAGAGTAACCTTAGAGAGACATGAGAAGACATGAGATGACCAATGTTAACATCAACACTTGTAAACAACATAAGGCAGGGGCCAACAGTTTATGTCTGTAATCCTGGCTACTCAGGAAACAGATCTGGGAATCAGGATTCAAAGCCAGCCCAAGTAGAGAAGACTTATCTCCAATTAACTAGAAAAAAAGCCAGAAGCGGAGCTGTGGCTCAAGCAATAGAGCATCAGTCTAGAGCAAAAAAAGGGGGAAAAAAAGAAAGAAGAAAAAGCTGCAAAGAACACAATCCCAAGTTCAAGTCCAAATATCTCAGTACCAAATAAATAAATGATGTTGATAGTATGTACCTTTGATGCAAAGTAATGAAAATGTGCCTTGTTTGAAAGACCTCCTGTGGAATGTAATAAAGTAGTCTGGGATTGTTCAGACCTTCAGACATTTCAAAAAAGTAAATGAAAACCTTCTCTGAAATAACCTTCTACCCTCAATCCTTGCTTCAAAGATATTCCAGAAATAAAGCTCTGTCCTAGAGCATCTTACAGTATATCGTTATGAAACACATAATAAAAATAGTCATAGATCAAAATTATTTCAGACATTGGAATAATAAGATAACCAAAAATCAGTAAAATAACTTGTTTTGTTTTGTTGTTTTTGTTCCAGGGGGCTTGAACTCAGGGCCTTGGTGCTGACTTTGGGCTTTGGGACTGAAGGCTAGTGCTTGAGTCACGGCTCCACTTTTGTCTTTTTTGGTGGTCAATTAGCAATAAGAACCCCACAGACTTTTCTGCCCAGGCTAGCTTAAAAATGGGATCCTCAGATTTCAGCCTCCCCAGTAGCTAAGACAACAGGTGTGAGCCACTGGTGGCTAGTTAGGGACCTGAAAGAGAGTTTAACAGAGATGAGCTCTTGGAAGAAATTACCCAGATGAAAAGTGCCATTAAACAAGAAGGCACAATTTTTGAGTATTTTATTCTTTTATATTTAATCATTTATTTGTGCCAGACTGAGGTTTGAATTCAGGGCCTAGGTGTTTTCCCTCAGCTTTTTCAGTCAAGCTTGGCACTCTACCATTTGAGCCACACCTCTGCTTCCCATGAAAGCACACTTTTTCTTGCTTTTTACATTTTTTTTCTTTTACTAGTGACCTCTCACTTTATCAATGACCTTTCTGGCTCTAGAAAATGAGTATTCTGTAAACAAAACTTAAGCTATTGATTGCACAAAAATCCAAGGCAGAATGGCCTTTACAAAAGTACAGTGACAAAATGCTAAGTGCCAATATAAGGGGGAAAAATGATGACAGGTGTTTTCCTTAGAGTTTGGTTTTGTTTTCTAAACCTGAAACAAGATCTGTAATTCTAATTTATTTCAGGAGGACATGCTTACTTGCCTTCCCAACCTCTGGCCAGCAAAGACTAAGAAACAGTCTTCCCTTGGTCTCTTCTTTAGAGAAGCAGAGCTGATTACAGACAACGGAAAGATGTACACATGTGAGCAAATGAAATACCTGTTTGCCTAAGGTCACAAAGTATGCAGTCCTTCTCCAGGTCCTGAGCACCTTAATGATGGTTTTGAGATGAGAGACTTTCATAGCCTTTCCACTTAGCCACCCCAACTTGTGGATTTGCTTCCCAATGTGTTAGGCACCAATCATCTATGCCTATTGGGTTCTGATTGTCATGACCTTGGTAAGAAGTTGAAGAGCTAGAGATCCTCCCCACTGAGGAGTGTAGGAATTGGCGCTCTTCCCCTCATCCATTCTTCCTTCTGAAAACATGAGGTCTAGAGTCACTCACATAAGATTTAGACTGCTAAAGAACTAAATTTAGGACAGAGTTGAGAGCACCAGATTTGGAGTAAGATGAAGTGAGGTGTTTTAGGTTTATGTCTTAGTTGCACTTGAATTAGTTGGGTCATCTCTAAGCCTGGGTTTCTTAATCCAGTGAAAGGAATTATAATCTATAACATTTGTCTCTCACAGTATTTCTGAACCTGAAAACAAATAATAAACTTGAAAAGTACCTACCAGTGGTAAAGATGTACACTGAGTAAACTGGGTATCCTGAAAATTTAGGAAATTGCCATTCTACTTTATTTTCCTATCACTGGACAGGGATAATATGGTAATTTATTCAGGTTATGAAAAAAGTATGACTATGATTCTAAGATTTTAGAGTAATTATCACTCTTCAACCACACAACACAGTAGTTGTAAACACTGATTAAAACTAGTATCCGAAGTTAAAGGTTACACCATTCACCCATGAAATTAACTTTATCAAGGCACAGAAAATGGTTTATGAAATGCAGATAGAATCTCCATAGAGATATGTGGTTTCAAATTGACAGACAGGTTAAAGCAGCAATTTGGTATTAAAGTTACAAAAGCTGAATAAAAATAAAAGACTTTACAAAGTAGAAATTGTCTGGGTTAACGGAAAACAATTGTGCTCCTGAAATAAATGCAACAATGCTTCCTAAGTAGAAAATTCAAGCAGCTTAAGAAACTTACTCATCAGTGGAAAAATAGATAATATTAGTCTTTATATATGCTACATAGTATATGTTGCAATATATAGTATATATACAGTATATGCTTATGTATAGTATATATTATATATGCCATATATCATTATGTGTTTAACAATATAATTAGATATACCATACATTATGGTATGTATGTGAAGATAAATACATGAACATAAGTAATGCAAATATATAAATATAAACTCGTATATAAACATATGTTTCCATATATATATTCCCCCCCCCCTTTTTTTCATTCCTTTGAGAACTCTTGGGGGTGAGGCAGACATTCTGTCATCCATTATTCTTGGAACGTGTCGGATGGGCTCAGAATTTGGAATCCGCTGCCTCAGGTGGCGTCCCGGACGGCAGTGGGGAGCTAGCCCCTTCCCCGTCAAGGGGGCTCATGCCGTCTGCTCCGCCCGGTGGACGTTCCCCAGGCCCAGGGCGCAGCGCCGGGACCGGTACGCGCGGCCACGCGGGGACGGCGGAGGGCAGCCCCGTGCGCCTCGGCCTGCGTTTCAGATGTGGGGAGAGGGAAGGAGGCGGGGCGGGGTGGCCGGAGCTGGACACGGACGTCTGTCCCTTGGCCATCTGGTTGGTTCATTCACTCAACAGCCGCTTCCCTTCCCGAGTAGGGCGTGCGACCCCGGCTGCGCCGGGAGTCTCCAAGGGGACCCCGGCTGCACGCCCGGGCGCAGCGCCCTACTCCGGGCGCGGGGGCGCGGAGTCTGCGCAGGCGCGGTGGGCGCGGGACGGACGCGTCTCCGAGGCAACGCGCTGGGGTGGGCGATGCCACTGCGGTCACCGGCGGGGAAAGTCGCGGAGCGGCGGGAGTCAGCCAGGTTGGCGGGCCGGGCGGCGGGTGGCGGGGACCCCCCGGGGCGGCCCGGCGGGGCAGCCCTCCCTCCAGGCCACAGTGCTGTCCAGCCGGCCAGGTGCGCGCAGCGCGGCGCAGCGCAGGTAGCCCCGGGGTCCCGGGGTTGAACGGGGCGGGGTGGACCCCGTGGGGAGCGAGCCGGGGGCCGGGGGCCGAGAGCCGGGGGCGGAGACCAGGGGCCCGGGCGCCCGAGCGGAGCCCCGACCCCCCGAACTCACCCGAGGGTTAGGCCCGGTTTGTCCCCTCCCCCTCTTCCACCCCAGAAGTGTCACTTTGGAGGGAAACTTTTTACTTGGAGCGCCAGGGCCTACAAAGCCGTGAAGACATAATGGTTCTGTTTTAAGGCAGTTCGCGGAGTCTTTGTTGTAAATCTCAAGTTATAATCATATATTTAAAAAAAATACAGGAAGGATCAAAATGACAACGAATGCCTTTAAGGATCCACCAGGCTGAGAGCCTCTGGCTTCAACTCCTGTAAAGGAATTCTCCCAGGCTGCTTCTTGCAGGGAACCCTTCGCCAAGTACCCAGCACCAATCTGCTGTGCAGTAAATAATGACAGGATTTCATTTCAGGCTGAACCATGTATTTCAGTTCCTCCTTAAACCCATATGTGAGTGGGGACAAAAAAAAAACAGAAAAAAACTCAACTTTCTGTGATATGTGGGATCAAAAGCTACTGCACTCGGAACCATTCATATCACTAGTTGGTCAGCAAAATCTCCATATTTTATAGGTTAATAAATGGGAGCAGTTTAGGGATCATGCTTTTGTTTCTCCAAACAGAGTAAAAAAAAAAATCAAGAAACATAAGCCAGATGTAGCAGTTTAACATGGAGAACCAAGCTCATAATACAATGGGGTAAGTGCTATAATTAATTTCTAATTAATAAATTATTCTAAAGCGCTCTGATAAATGGGAATTTTTGAGATCACGAATTTTGAAATTCATGATTTTGAATTTTGAAATTCAATTCAATTCTTTTTCGTAGGGAGACTGGGGTAACATTTCAATTTATTAATAATCTATTAATGTGATGCTGTGAGTTTTGTTTTGTTTTTTTGCCATTCCTGGGGCTTGAGCTTAGGGCCTGGACACTATCCTTGGGCTTTCTCAAGGTTAGTGCTCTACCACTTGAGCCACAGCACCACTTCTGGCCTTTTCTGTGTTTGTAGTACCAAGGTATTGAACCTGAGTTTTCATGCATGCTAGCCAAGTACTCTGCCACTAGGTGTGCCCTGGGTCTCTCTGGGTCTGTCTATTCTTAAAGATCCACAGAAGGACTAGCTTAGACCAACCTGGACCATTAACCTAACTGTGCCTTTCCCATAACTGGGATTACAAGTATATGCCACCACTGCCTGGCTTGTTCATCAAGAAGGGGTCTTTTTGCCTGGGCTGACCTCAAACAGAAACTCTCCCTATTTTTGCCTTTTAAGTGCCAGAGATTATAAGCATGAGCCACCACATTTGCCTCACAGGAATTTTTTGGAGGGGCTTTTCTCAACAGATATTTCCTGTCTACAATGAACTCTTCAGAGTGCTCTATAAATATGTGGATATATGTCATACGTTGATAGGGAAAAATGTGTGTATATCAGATGGATTTGGTTCCCAATGTTACTAAAATACAACAATGTCCTGTGCTTCTGGTCCCTACCTCATTTTCTACTCCCAGAGGCACTTCCAGTTTTGCCAATGGATGTCCCTTCCTCGATGTCCCTTCCTTTGATGTTTATAACCATGTGGCTAAATAACATGCTTTATTGCTTCTGAGGATTTTTCAGTTTTAGGCAATATCTACTGACTCTTACCCTGGAATTTTTTTTTTCTGGTCCTGGGGCTTGAACTCAGGGCCTGGGCTCTGTCCCCGAGCCTCTCTGTACTCAAGGCTGGTGCTCTACCTCTTCAGCCATAGTGACACTTCTGACCTTTTCCGTTATGGTATTGAGTGTGGTATGGAAGAATCAAACCCAGGGCTTCTTATATGCTAGGCAAGCACTCAACCACCATGCCACACTCCCACCCCTGTACTGGATGTTTTTATGTCTACTACTAAACATACATGTGTGCACACATGCACAGAGATACCTGTGTGAATACAGTCACACTTTTATTATTCTGTGTTCCCAATACATTGTAGGGAACACAGAAGATCAGTATTCTGATTGCCTTGATCTGGCCACCTGTGAGTTACCCTGCCATTAATAATGGTGGTATCATATTACAGATTTCTGAAGTGTTCCTCTTCATAATGCATGCCTTTCCATTTGTATTTGACTGACCTCGTTGGTGTGAACTGGGGCCGTTGACGGCTCACTATTGGTTGAGAGTGCTGGGTAGGAAGTGCCTCTCTGTATGGTCATGTGGACTTTCCTCTTAGGACCCAGTGTTAGTCTCAGGCTGATGAGGCTCCAGAGAGCCCTCTTTCAATCTTCTTCCTAGCAGGTTGGTGACTAGATTTAGACTTACATTTGAGATGCCAGTTTTTAAGTGCTGCTCAGCTTTCTGGGGACCTGATGATCCCAACCACATGAAGCCTTTCTGGTTTACTGACCCCAGAGATTGTGTGTCCAGTGAAACATCAGTGAAAGAAAGGACCTAGGAGGCCCACCTTGGCATCCATTCCTCCTGACTACAGGCACAGGTACCTAAGTTTCACCACTGCCAATTCCCATATTTTTGCCCTTTTAGTCTTAACCTTGTGTGTTAAAAAATATCCCATTTGCTTTGTATTGTTTTGATGAGACAATGTTTCACAATAGCCCAGGTGCCACAAACTTGGAGATCTTCTCCTTCAGTCTCCCAGGTAAGGACCATTCCTGTCCCAGTTGCTTTGAGGAAGGAGCAAAATAAGTGTTTACCCATCTTTAATCAAGTCTCATTTTTTCGTATTGAATCTTCAACTTTCTTTTTCTTTGTTGGTACTGGGCTTAGTACTCAGTTTGCTTGCTCATAGCTACTGCTCCACCACTTGAGCCATGTCTCCAGCTCAGCTTTTTGCTAGTTCGTTGGAGATGGAATATCAGGGACTTTTCTCCTAGACTCACTTCCAGCCAGGATTATCTTGATTTATCTTGATTATCTTAGCTCCTAATAAGCTAGGATTACTGGCATACCCCACTAAGGCCCAGTTTACTTTATATTTTGTTACTAACACTATAGCCATTGCTTCATGATATGCCTCAATCTTCTAACCTTCCATGAGAGTTACTGTGCTTTTAAAAAACCAAAGCCAGTGATTGGGAAGGGGTGGGGGAGGGAAATGGGGACAAAAATGAGAAGGGGTATGAATGTGTGAAAAGTAATGTACCTACTACCTGACGAATGTAACTGTTATCCCTCTATACATTACCCGGACAATAAAAAAAAAGCTTTTAAAAAAAGAAGACTGTAGCTGTTATAACAACCACTGAAGTTTCAAACAGTACTCCTTTCTTCTAGAGAGAAGTTCACTGTATGCTCACATCCCTGCCAGAAACCTGAGTCTCTCAACATAGCAGGTCAGGTTAGGGGCACCTAACACCTATGGTATATGACTAAGTGTATACCTACCATATCTTTGATTGACATCACTAACTGACAACACTAACCATTTATAAACATTGTCTTGTAAAAAGTACATGCAAATATATCCTTCACAGTGGTAATGTTTTTTAAACTTAGGAATAACTTAATTTTCACAAAGAAATCTTCCCTTTTTGCTTTCTTTCTCCTTTTCTTCCTCTTGGATTTCCGTTTGTCAAAAATCTCTAAATTTCTACCATCAATACTGTGTTACTATTTCAAAACTAACCTAAAATAGCAGTGTATGTGTATGTGTGTGTGTGCATACCTGTGTGCTGGTCCTAGACTTGAATCCAAGGCCTGGGCACTGTTCCTAAGCTTTTTTTGCTAAGTCTAATGCTCTACCACTTAAGCCACAGCTCCATGTCTAGCTTTTTGTTTGTTAACTGAGGATAACCACGTCTAGCTTTTTGTTTATTAACTGGGGATAAGAATCTCGAATATTTTTCTTCCCAAGCTGGCTTTGAACCAGATCCCAGTCTTTTTAAATTGAGCCTAAGGAATTAATGCACCATCTATCAGGCAAATATCATGTAACCCTTCTATTAATTACAATAAAAATATATGAAAAAAAATAAATTGAGCCTAAGATGAAGAAAGGAAAAAGGAATCGAGACAAGAGTGGGAAAGCAGGCAAGAGCAATGTGTGCCATGTGCTGGGGTGGCAATACATTGTAGGCTAGTGTAGGGATTCTGGGGTCTCCAGATCTGTTCAGCAATATTTGTCTTCTCCATTGTTGCACTATAGGGACAAACAGAGCACAGGACACAGGGTAGGTGTGAGTCAGTGTATTTGGTGCATGAACAGAAGGGTTGATACTGTGCTAAAGAGAATAGTGCCAAACCACAGGGGGATCAAATGTAAATGCCACACCCAAAGACTGGAGCCAGGAGTCAAGAATTCAGTACAAGTAGGATTCTCTGAAAGAAGGGTATTTAAAACAAGAGGATCCAGAACAGCTTTTGTAGGTATTCTCTATGTGAGTGAGATGTTATGTTGTGTTGGAACAGCTTCCCAGCCAGATAAGGCATATTGAAGTTGGCTTTCACAGGGTCTTTGAGGAACACATCCTATTTTCACCTTTTGATGTTATTAAAATTAGGTTATATGTTGAAGTTAATAGAAAAAAATTGGCAACAACTCCCATTTTCTTCCATAAAGAATTTTTAAGTTGCTGTTGCCTCTTAAGTTCTTTATTTTTAGTGTGCCAATATTAGGGCTTGTTTTCCATATTTGTCTGAATTCTTTTTTTTTTTTGCCAGTCCAGGATCTTGAATTCAGGGCCTGGGCACTGTCCTTGAGCTTTTTTAAATTTTTAAATTTTTTTCTCATATATTTTTATTGTAATTAATAGAAGGGTTACATTATATTCACCAGATAAAAGGTGCATCACATACATTGATATCGTTTCTCATGTCTTGGTTCCCATTTCCCTCCCCCTGCCCCCACCCCTCATCTTGTTTTTCTCCCTTCCCTATCCAACTTCAAATAACCAAATATGCATATATACAATATATCAGATAACCAGGTGAAATATTGTAACAATATGAGATAACCAAATGTCCTTGGGCTTTTTGCTCCAATTTATAGCTCTACTACTTAAGCCACAGCACCATTTCTGGCTTTTTTCTATGTATGTAGCATGGAGAAATTGAACCCGAGTCTTCATGCTAGACAAGCACTCTTTCCATTAGGCCAAACAACCTGCCCTGAACTCTTCTTTTTGCAGTCTTATCTCTTCACCCCACTTCCCTGATTGATGATAGTAGCTGGTCTTCCATCCCAGTTGTCCCAAAATGCTCAGTATCTTCACCTGTCTGGTATATTTGACAGGAGTTTACTGTAACTTTCAAGGTCTCTGGAAAACAATCACATGTCATCACAGCAGTATGAGCCTGTGCTTTAATGGAGTATGAGATGAAAACCTACCACCAGCAAAATTACTCAGGGCTACCTCCAAATATGCCCAATGATGCACTGGAATCTAATTCTTAAAAAAAATGAACTTTTATACTTATTTAGTTCTAATACTTGGGCTTGAACTCCAGACCTAAAGTACTCCCTTGAGTTTTTTCTTTTGCCAGTCATGGGGCTTGAGCTCAGGGCCTGAACACTGTCCCTGGACTTTCTCAAGGCTAGAGCTCTACCACTTGAGCCACAGCACCACTTCTGGCTTTTTCTCTATATATTTGATGCCAAGTAATTGAACCCAGGGCTTTGTGAATGCTAGGCAAGCACTCTACCACTAGGCCAAACTCCCGGCCAGCTCCCTTGATTTTGTCCACTCATAGCTAGTACTCTGCCATTTGAGCCATGCCTCCACTTCTGTCTTTTTTCTGACTACTTAGAAATAAGAGTCTTGTGGATTTGTCTGTCTGGAATGAGATTCTTAGGTCTCATCCTTCTGAGTAGCTAGGATGATAGGTGTGAGCTTCCAGCACTTGACCTATTTTCTGTGTTTTTTAAATGCAGCATTTGTATAGATTTATGAGGCATAGCTTGATGTTTGGATTCATGTGTAATATTAGGTAGTGATAAACTCAGAGTAACTACACATCTGTCACTTTCAGTTTCTATCATCAAGATGAATACATTCACATTTTGCTGCTTTAATTATTTGAGATATGAAATGTTTATTAATAATACTCATCCATGCCAGATGCCAGTGGTTCACACCTTTAATCCTAGCTACTCAGGAGGCTGAGATCCTGAGAATCACACTTGGAAGCTAGGCAGGAAAGCCATTGAGATTCTTATCACCACTTAACCACTAAAAAGCCAGAAGCTTAAGTAGTAGAGTACTAGCCTTGAGCAAAAGAGTGCAGGGAGAAGACCAGGTCCTGAGTTCAAGCTCCAGAACTGACAAAAAATAATAGTACACTGAATGTGTTGTACAATACTAGGACTTAATTTGTCTATCAATACAATCATTGTGTGCACTAATTTCTAATGTCCTTCTACTTTCTTTTGCTTCTCTTTTGTCAGTTTTGGGGCTTAAACTCAGGGCCTTGGTACTGTCCCTGAGCTTCTCAGTGTTCTAGACTAGTGCCCTACTACTTTAGCCGCAGCTCCACTTCTGGTTTTTGATTGGTATTGCAGATAAGAGTCTTATGGGGACTCTCCTGCCTGGGCTGGCTTCAAAGTATGAGATTAGGATCTCAGCCTCCTGAGTAGCTGGCATTACAGGTGTGAACCACTGGAGCCCGGTATCATTCTACTTTTGATTTCTTTTGGAGAGTACACAGATGAGTCACATTATATGGTGCTTTCCTTTCTGAGCTTGTCTAATTTCACTTTTTATAATGTCCTCTAGATGCATCCATGTGATTGCTAGTAATGGGAGTTCATGAAGACTTTATGCCTGCCTAATATTCCCTCGTGTAGATGGACCACATGTTCTTTTTTTAAAATTTTTTTTTATTGTCAGGGTAATGTATAGAGGGGTAACAGTTACATTCGTCAGGTAGTAGGTACATTACTTTTCACACATTCATACCCCTTCTCATTTTTGTCCCCATTCCCCTCTCCCACCCCTTCTCAATCATGTTTTCCCCTTTCTCTTTCCTATTTCAAATAATCAAATAAATGTATATACAATATACTAGGTAATAAAGTCAGATACAGTAACAATATGAGATTAACTATAAGGGCAAAAGAAGATAAGAGAAATAACATAGTACAGCACTAATGTGGAAAATATTTAGGTTTTACATTGAAAAAGCAGTTTTCAGATATGTATATGCAGTAAGGTTAAAACTATGCTTGAAACTCAAAGCAGTTAAATGGCTGTAAAACCTCAAAGAAAGGACATATAAACCATGAGTAATATAGGTTGTGGAATGATATGGATTCCTTTTTCTTTTCATTCAGTGTTTACATTATTTCCTAATTTCCTTAGATAGACATTCCTTTGATGAACATGTATATATGAAGAAAATATTAAAATGACATGTATCTGTAAAAAAGAAAAGAAATAGCATAGTACATTGAGGATAGCAATCACACAAGATAAATCTCTGTTTCAATATCCTAGAGATCCTTTCATTTAGCCTTATCCTATATGACCTTATGTACCTAGGTTTTGAGCTATTGTGATCCTCTGCTAGGAGAGTCCAAGGTTTGTACTCATTATTACTAATGAGGGAAACCATGGAGCCTATGTTCTTTTGGGTCTGGCTTACTTCATTTAATATGATTTTTTTCCCAAGCCTTTCCATTTCCTTACAATTGGGGTGATGGCAGCATAGAATTCCACTGTGTATAAGTACCACATCTCCTTGATCCAGTCATCTATTGAGGGGCATCTGGAATGGTTCCATATCTTTCTTATGGTAAATAGTGCTACAATGAACATCATTGTGCTAGTGGATGTAGTATGTCCTTGGTTCTAGGCATTTGGGTAAATGTCAAGGAGTGGGATTGCTGGGTCATATGGGAGCTCTATATTCAGCTCTATATTCATATGGCCATTGAGGAATGGCCATACTCCTTTCCATAGTGTTTGAATGAGTTTATACTCCCACCAACAGTGTAGTAGTGATCCCTCCTGGCCACATCTCCATCAGCATCTGTTGTTATTAGATTTCTTGATCATGGCCATTTTAACTGGAATGAGATGGAATCTCAGAGTTGTTTTGATTTGCATTTCTTTTATTGCCAGAGATGTCGAACATTTCTTCATGTGTCTATAGCCCATTCTTGTTTCCTCTTCAGAGAAGTCTCTAAGTCTTTAGCACATTTTTTAGAAATTTTGTTTATTTTTTTTAGTTCCAAGACAGGGACTTAAACTTGGCATGTGATGATTTCACTCATCGTCTAGCTCTCTACCAACTGAGCTATGCCTCCAATACCGAAACAATTATTACTGTATGGTTATCGCTTGGATTTTGGATTACGTGAAAGGTTCTTTGGTAATTCAGTATTTAAAAAGCAACCCGTCTCCCCCTCCCCTCTTTCTCTCTCTCATACGACTGATAGTCAGGCTGAAAAGTCCTAGAGAATTAAACATACAACCAGGTGCCATTGGCTCATGTCTGAAATTCTAGTTACTCAGAGTGTTGAGATCTGAAGAACGAGATCAAAAGCTAGCCAGAGCAGGAAAATCCTTGCTATTATTTAACCAGGAAACCAGAAGTGGCACTGTGGTAGAGCAGTAGCCTTGAGCTGAAGAGCTCAGGGAGAGTGCTCAGGCCCAGAGTTCAAGTCCCATGACCAGTACCACCACCACCACCACCACCACCAACAACAACAACAACAACAAAATTCATTCTAGAAAATAAAAACGTTATAAATGAAATTCAAGTTAAATAACAGTTTTTTAATTGACATGGATTAAGAGCTTCCCACAAAGAAAAATAGAAATTCACCTCAATCTATATTAATAAACAAATCACACAATTTAACAAGGATTATAATACAAGTTTAGCCCATCTTTTAGTGGGATGATTGTTTCTTTGAAGATTTGTTTTGGAGATATTCAATTTCTTTTAGCTGTATGTATATTTTACATATGAAGCCTTTGTCTGTTGTATGGTTAGTGAAGATCTTCTCCCACTCTGTGGGCTTTCTGTTTAACTTGCTAGCTATGTCCTTTGCTATACAGAAGCTCTACAGTTTAATACAGTCCCATTTGTCTAAATGTTCTTTAATTTGTTGTGTTTCTGGCTCTTTATTAAGAAAGTTTTGACCTGTACCAAGGAGACCTTGTGTATCTCCTATTCCTTCTTGTAAAGTTTTCAGGGTATCTACTTAACTTAAGGTCTTTGATCCATTTGGAGTTAATCCTGGTGCAGGGTGACATAGAAGGATCCAACTTTAGTTTTTTGCAGGTGCTTAACCAATTCTTCCAGCATCCCTTATTGAAGAGGCTGTCTTTCTTCTATTTTTTCGGCTCCCTTATCAAAGATTAGGTGACCATAGGTTTGGGAGTTGATTTCTGGGTCTTCAGTTCTATTTCATTGGTCCTCAGGCCTGTTCTAGTGCCAATACCAAGCTGTTTTGGTTACTCTAGCTCTGTAATAGAGTCTAAAGTTTGGTATTGATATTCCTCCAGCACTATTCTTTCTGCTAAGGATTGTTTTTGCTGTACAGAGTCTTTTATTATTTCATATGAAATTTTGGATTGCTTCTATTTCCTTAAAGAATGACACTGGGATACTGATGGATATTGCATTGAATTTGTAGATAGCCCTGATCTCAGGCCCAGGACTGGGGGGAAAAAAGGAATATGCAGAAGTAATTCATGCATTTGCAGACTATTTTTGTGTGCGCCAGTACTGGAGCTTGAACTTAGGGCCTGGAAGCTGTCCCTGAGCTTTTATGCTCAAGGCTAGTGTCACTTAAGCATGTGTGTTTGTGTGCGCGTGCATGTGCGCACACTCGCGCACGTGTGTATGTGTGTGTGTGTGTGTGCAGGTGCGCCAGTTTTGGAGTTGAACTCAGTGCCTGGGTGCTGTCCTTAAGCTTTTTCACCTAACACTTGTGCTCTACACTTGAGTCACTGCTCCACCTCTGGCTTTTCTGGTGGTTAATTGGAGAAGAGTGTCACAGACTTTTCCTGCCTACTGGCTTAGCATCAGGATTTCAGATCTCAGCCTCCTGAGTAGCTAGGATAACAGGAGTGTGCCACCACTGCCCACCTTTGATCTTTTTGTTCAGAATGTGACTTTCTCTTCCATCCCCTGCATCCTTTGTCCTCCTGACACAGTACTACCACCTCCATTTATATTACTGGGTTTATATTTTATTCCTTCCTCATCTCCAAAGCACATCTCCTGATATTTTGATTCTAGGCTCCTGGGATTCTTCTGTCACCCTGCAGTCTTTTTACAGTAAAGAATTTATGCAGACAGATTTGGCCCTGGTGAATTTCTCCTAAGGATCAATCTTTTCTGGTGAATTTCTCCTAAGGATCAATCCCAAAGTGAGGGTTCTTTTTTTTTTTTTTTCAGTCCTGGGCTTAAGCTCAGGGCCTGAGCACTGTTCTTGGATTTTCTCAAGGCTAGAACTCTACCACTTGAGCCTTAGCACCACTTCCGGCTTTTTTCTATGTATGTGGTACTGAGGAATCAAACCCGGGTCTTTGTGCATGCTAGACAAGCACTCTACCACTAGACCAAATTCCAGGCCCTCAAAATGGGTTTTCCTATCTTTAAGCAGACATAGTCTACCAAGTCTGCAAGCAAAGCTAGACGACTTGGGAAATCTTGTTTAGTCTTCATTCAACTTTTCTAAGATGGAAATAATAATATAGACTTTACAGGAATGTTGAGAAGATCCATAAGGGAAAATAAAGAAAAGTATGTAACTGTCATTTGACTACAGGAAGTAAGACATGTCAGTAAGCAATGTTAATGTCTTGCAATGTGAAGGTGACTGAGTCAAGCCTTTTCAATTCTGAAGTTACTTAGATATAGAAGCAAATACTAATGATAAGGAGACAGCCAAACCAAACCATTAGTAATTATGACTGAACAATGATAGTGGAAGATAAAGAAAACAATGAAACAAGTTAATCTCAAAAGGAAATACTAAGTCTGACAAAAGCTGAGCTTGATGTAAAACAGAGTTAGGCCAGTTCTTAGCTGAGCGGTGTGTATGTGGGTGTGTGTGGAAGTCCGAGACCAGGTATTCCCCTAAGGCTAGCACTCTAAGGCTTTATATGTATGTGGTGATGGGGTCAGGGAATGATAAGAGTACAATGGATTTTCTTGCTGGGACTGGCTTTGAACTGTAATCCTCGGATGTTAGCCTTCTGACTAACTAGAATTCAAGTGTGAGCCACCATTATCTGGCTGAGCCAAGATTCTTGAGCCAACAATGCTCACCAGTACCAAGTGTGATGCCTAGCCAGCTCTATCCTGGATGGCCTGATTATACCAACAAGCTCACCTATCATTTGGTATATAGTATATTATAATTCATATTATTTTACATAGATGATATGTATGATATTTTGTATATAATCTAATATAGGTGATATATTACATAGAATAAATATTGTGTTATATGATATACATTGTAGTATGTATAATAACTGCAGGCATTACATTTATATTTATGAATAGCATTCACACTTGTAATAAACAGTGAATACTTGTCAGATTTGCAGCAATCACACAACTTGGAACTACAAGGAATATACTGTCTAAAAGAAACATAACAGCTGTTAGGTAAGGAAGGCTTCTGTGGTAGTTCATCCCCTTCAAGTCTTACTCAGCCATCTTTCTGAAGCACCTCATGTATGTGTTAGTTTGTATTTTTCCTGCCAGCCTTACAATTCTGTCTTTATGGCCAGGCAATTGGTGCTGTGACTCATTTTCCCAGTTCCACACTGAAAGGCTGGAACTAGAAAGCTGAAATGTGTTAAAGATAAATAGCAAGCCCTTTGCCTAGATTCCTCCAAGAAACAAGGTAGTGACCAGTTGGCTTACTTCTAGCAGTATGAAAAAGAAATAGGGGAACTGGGAGTGTGGCCTTGTGGTAGAGTGCTTGCCTAACATGTGTGAAGCACTGGGTTCAATTCCTCAGTACCACATACACAGAAAAAGCCAGGAGTGGTGCTGTGGCTCAAGTGGTAGAACATTAGTCTTGACCAGAAGTGCTCAAGGACAGTGCCCAGGCCCTGAGTCCAAAGAAAGAAGACAGACAGAAAGAAAGAAAGAAAGAAAGAAAGAAAGAAAGAAAGAAAGAAAGAAAGAAAGAAAGAAAGAAAGGAAGGAAGGACAGTGCCCAGGCCCTGAGTCCAAAGAAAGAAGACAGAAAGAAAGAAAGAAAGAAAGAAAGAAAGAAAGAAAGAAAGAAAGAAAGAAAGAGAAAAGAGGAATGGGGGTTTTAGATAAAGGCACACTCAGTGGAACTATTGGAACTATGTGATGCCAGGACTTTTTCTGGCCACTCCCAGATCCCAAGCTAAAGTGATCTTCAACCAGCTGAAGGAAAGTGTGTGCCAGTTATATGCTAGCCACAGGTAGGCAGCTTAGTCCCAAGCAACCCAAAACAGTATCTGAAATACAACCAAGAAAAAAAAGGCTGAGGATATAGCTCAGATGGTCAGCACCTATTTAGCAAGTACAAGATTTTGAATTCAACTCTAGTACTCAAAAAATATATTTGTATAAGTAGTACACACACTAGATCAATGGTTGGGATAGATGATTTGTTAGAGTCTTCCTGCCCTAAAAGTCTAATATTCTGTGGTTATGACCAGAAAATAAGTCATTTATTCTTTTAACTATACTGTGTTAAATAATTACGTTACTTTCACACTAACTTAGGCTTGTGTTTTATTTCCTTTACTATGGTGCTCTCTTCTGTGGCAAGGAGAAAAGTGGTGAAAGGAACTCATATACTTATTCTTCAAGGTTTTATGGGCCAACCACTGTGTGCTAGAGTGGTGTGCTCAGCTCTGGTGAGATAGTGGGAGCAAGCTACTACAGTCCCTACAAGACCTTACAAGTCCTAACTCAGACCTTACAAGAAAAAATCATTTATTTACAGAAGAGGATGATGCGTGTTACCACAGGACAGAAAAAAGTGTGAAAACTTAAGACCTTTGGGTCTGGGGATTCTTGGTCATAACTCCAATTAAAATTCAATCCAATTATTTCTACAAATAATTTTCTTAGATTTGTTTTAGGATTGAGGAGAAACTGAAAAGGCTCGTGAGCCTTGTTTTGGGGCTACTAGGAGAGACTTAGGAATGGCACTTGGGCCTTGTCTGATGTCACTCCTGGTGACTATACTGCTGAACGCAAAACGCCACCTCTATCCAGATGGACCCTGGGTGTGTTAGAAGGGGACTCTGAAAATTCTGATTTCTTTTTTATTCAAATTTAAATTTAAATTTTGAAAAATTATCTTCAAGTAGCTGTTCAAAGGGTTTCAAAGTCAACATGTCAGTTTCGGAGTTCCGTGCCTCTGTATGGGTGTTATGACTTCCACTGTTCCCCCATCTCTCCTAGCTCCACCCGTCCCCTCAAGCTACCTGGTTTCTGTTTTTACATATGTACATTGAATGTTATGACTGTGTTTGGCCACCATTTCTCTCTTCATTCATCTGCTCTTCTGCCCATGACAAAACATGTTTTAGCCTCTTGGTATTCCTTTTGCTAAACTGGAAGTGTGTTGTCTATGAAGCCTCTGCTGTAACTGTAGCTATTCCTAACTTTGTTGCACTGGAACAAGCTGGTGCTGTATTTTTTTTTGCCAGTCCTGGGTCTTGAACTCAGGGCCTGAGCACTGTCCTTGGGCTTTATCAAGGCTAGAGATCTGCCTCTTGAGCCACAGCACCACTTCTGGCTTTTTTCTATGTATGTGGTACTGAGGAATTGAACCTGGGTCTTCGTGCATGCTAGGCAAGCACTGTACTACTAGGCCAAACTCCCAGCCCCTAGTGCTGTATTTTTGAAACACCCTCTCTTTGGCTACGTGGTACATAGGACGTTATAAAAGATGGGGCCCATTCTTCCACTCATCAGCTGTGTAGCCTTTGAACTCTCTGAGCATCTATTTTTTTTAAATGCTAAATGATCCTTAATTGGCCCTGAAATTTCAATTTAGCAAATCTAAAGAGAGGGGAAAAAAAGTCATTTTGTAACCCCCTCTCTTTGTCCTCCTCCTTGCTACATATATTAAATTGAAACAAGCACTGAAATAACTCACAGAATCTGGGCACTCAGGCTTTAGTCCGAGGTTTCAATAACCCAGTAACCTCCTACATAGCCAGTCCTAACCAGTCTGCATGGCTGAACCTGTCATAGCTCCCCAGGGAATATTTGAGTTTCTTTGAGGGACATCTAGCAGTCTGTCTTCCCACCAGACTTTACTCTCTGTAATACTAGCTCTCACCAGGGCTCTTAGTAGACCAAACTCATAGACTCTTACCTAGGTAGCCATAATTATTAAGGACTTAATCTCTGCGGTCCACTTCAGTGATCAGTGCCTTCTGGACAGACACTGTGTCGAGGGCCTCTCTCCCTGACAGGTGTGAGTGACATCTCTATTTGCTCCTAGAAAGCCTTCCCAAGATAGGAGAGAGGAGGGCACATGTGTATTTGTTTGTAGGATTATTAATCTAGTCTTAACCATTTTCCAGATTAACATATTCCTTAGAATTAGGCCACTCCAACACTATTACTTAAAGCTGGGCGTGGTGGCTCATGCCTGTAATCCTAGCTACTCAAGAGGCTGAGATCAAAGGATTGCGGTTCAAAGCCAGCCAGGGTACTAAAGTCTGTGAGGTTCTTATCTATAGTTAACCATAGAAAATGGAAGTGACACTGTGGCTCAATGGGTAGGGTGGTAGGTAGCCTTGGGCAGAAGAACTTAGAGACAAGGCCGAGGCCCGGAGTTCAAGCCCCACAACTGACAAAACAACAACAACAACAACAACAACCAACTAAAACTATTACTTTAAAACTTAAGTGAGTGTGTGTGGAGGGGGTGTACTGTTAGCTCTGAAAATACCTTTCCTTTTGAATTAAAAATTTCATATCCAGCATTTGGATTTCTTAAATAATTGTATATCTTGAGGAAATGATTGAGCTATGCAGTAGTCATTTTTCTTGCCCTTGCCTTATTTTTAATGTCTTCTGCTTTTCTCCAATTGCCAGAACTTCTCCTTGTGAGGCTGAGCTTCAGGAATTAATGGAACAAATTGACATCATGGTAAGCAACAAAAAGTTGGACTGGGAAAGAAAGATGCGGGCTTTGGAGACACGATTAGATCTTCGGGATCAAGAATTAGCCAATGCACAAACTTGTTTGGATCAGAAAGGTCAAGAGGTATGGAATGCATGCACTAATAAACTGTTCATTCCTCAAGTCTTATAAATAGTACCTATTATATAAATTTTTTTTACTATAGATGCTTTTTCTCAGACATCAGAAACAACAGCACTGAAAACTTGTCAACAAATGTGTTGTTTATATTATCAAACAAGTACAGTCAAAAAATCTATAGATACTTAGGAATGAAGATAGATTTACAGTGATTATGCCATCTGTAAAAGTAAATAAACATCAAATATATATGTTAAGTATTGTTTGTGAACAAAAATTCTTTTTTTAACTATAGAAACAAATTAGTGGATATCAAAACCCTGTCTTGTTCAAGGCAGAGTTCGGAGACATTCACCTCTTCTAATCTGCTAGAAGACTTTTTCCTGAAAATAAGGTATCTAGAATTGATTGTAGAAAGTGGAAACATGGCTCAAGTGGTAGACTGCCAGCCTTGAGCAAAATAGCTGAGCATAAACATGAACCCTGAGTTTAAGCTCCAGTACTAGTATTTAAAAAAAAAAAGGAAGTGGCATTATGTGGCTCAAGGGGTAGGGCGGTAGCCTTGAGCTAAAGAGCTCAGGGACAACACCTTAGCCCAGAGTTCAAGTCCGATGACTGACCAAAAACAAAGAATCGATTGTAAGGACTGGAGTCCTGTCAGAAGCAAGCAAGAGGTCCTGAGTCCAAGCCCCTCCAGTACCACCTAAATAAATAGGCAGAAAAGGAGTTGTTTTTGTAGGGTTTTATTTTTGAGTTGAATTTTGGTTTTTTTGAGGAGTTGCTTTTTGTTGATTGGAGAATCAAGGAGAACGACTTGATGAGATATGCAGGTGCTCCTGAAACACCTTTGAAAGCATCCTTACCTACATATTGTTATATCCCAGCCATTTTAGGTTCCCTGAACCCCCCAGCAATAAAGTCATCAGCTCTCAGTGAACGGAGCTAGGAGTCAGTTTAATAACAGCGCAGCAGTTACTTTCCACCTTCCGGCTGATAGAGAGCAGCACCTTCCATGGGGCTGAGCTTTTAAAAGAACAGCCCCGACCTTCCATGGGGCTGAGATTTTAAATTAAAGCACCACACACATGCAGTCCTGTTCACCAGGAAAATACAGCATGCAGGTGGTCAAGCAGTTTAAGTATTTTTACCAAAAAAAAAAAAAAAAAGAAAAGAATTAGATTGTGAATCCTGACAGGTTACTACACATATTGGTGCAGAATGTTTGAGGGGCTGGGAATATGGCCTAGCATGCACGAGGCCCAGGGTTCACTTTCTCAGTACCACATAAAAATAAAAGAAAGCCAGGTGCCAGTGGCTCATGCCTGTAATCCTAGCTACTCAGGAGGCTGAGATCTGAGGATCAGAGTTCAAACTAGCCTGGGCATGAAAGTCTCCAATTAACTACCAGAAAAGTGGGAGTGACACAGTGGCTCAAGTGGTAGAGCTCTAGCTCTGAGCTGAAGAGCTCAGGGACAGTGCCAAGGCCCAGAGTTTAAGCGCCATGACCAACAAAATAGGAAAAAAAATTTTAAAAAATGTGTGGGAGTACTCAAGCTGGCAGAGTTCTGGAAGACCAATATGCAATATTGTCTCTGGATTTTTCTTTTTAAGTGAAGCATAAGGGAAACATCATCTGCCAACTTTATCATAAGCCAGGTTTTTACCCGATGGCATTTCAATAGAACTTAGGTTTGAATGCAGTTAACTGTGCCATGGCCAGGGATGGTGACCCTTAGTTACTGATGTCTGCTTTCTTTTACCATAGAGACAGGCCACTCTTCTTGATGTATGCAAGGGCTAATTCTTATCCTTCCATACCTATAATATCACAGGTGCCTTAACTACAATTTAAGAAGTTGAATTGAGTAAGCTAAATCCTTAACAACTTCTCTTAGCCATTTGTATTTTAGTATGTTAATATACTTAATGTTTTTAATATGTTAATATGGTTAATATGTAGCAATTATTGATAGTATTTACTGAAGAAGAGTTCCCTTTGCGGGCACGAATGCCAAAACAGAAAAAGAAAAAAAAAATTAAGACGTTGAATTAAGCTAGTGGAAGTTTTGCTTGAGTAATAAAGACATAGCCTCTTACAAAGATAATGTGAAATAAATCTACATCTTAATTTAAAATGTGATGATGATAAAGATCTTTTGCTAAACATTCACACTGCATGTATACCTAATGAGAAAAGTGCTAGAAATAATGACTTGAGAGAATTTAATTATTCATGGCTATTTTGTAAACTGTAATACAAATATTCATTCTTGGCTTACTGTGTTGTTTCATTTGAACTGTTTCTTTTTTGTACATTTTCTAATTTTGTCAAGCAAAATTTAGAAAAACAAATTGAAATTAAATTTGATTCTTGATGCAGGTGGGATTACTTCGACAGAAGTTGGACAGTCTAGAAAAATGTAATTTGGCAATGACTCAGAATTATGAAGGACAATTGCAAACCTTGAGAGCTCAAGTAAGAAAACTTGTTTAAATTTAATATTGTACATTCTGCTGTATATTTTTGACCTATAAAATGGTGTTGATTTTATTGGAACAATTTGTCTTTAATGCAAGCAGATGCTCTCGTATTTTAGTTACATGTATTCCCTGTCATTCTTTGAGTTCCATGCACCAGTTTTGTCTCTTTTTACCATATTGGCAGCTTGGTATTCATTCTGTACCCTTCAACTGCTAACACAGAACTTAGGCGTTAGCTTTGTGCAACAGCAAAAAGAAAAAATTGGCTTTTGTGATTATTGGTACCTAACAGAAGCAACCTTTTCATCTAGGGCAATTTAAAATATGTTTAGTTACTATTATGACAGAGATAACTGAAAGAATGAAACCCATCTTGACTATCTTATACCCGATGGAGCTGTTTCACAAATAATTATACTTCTGCTTGTGCCCTGGGAGAGACTGAGTTCCTTCGAATTGTGGCACTGGCAAACAGTTCTCTCCCTTCCACAGGGAGAAAAAAAAGCTTTCTTTAGCCAAAAAGCCAGAAAGGAGACAGCCAAAAAGAGATAACAGTTCTAGAGAATAACTGCTGTGCTCCAGCCAAATACCTCAGATAAAATTACAGCCCCACCCCACCAGTACACCACTGGGAAACCTCAATTTCCATGTAGGGGAAGTTGGAACAATGTACCCCAGGCCACTGTCCCCTTAGAGCACCTAGACCACGATCCACCCAATGGAGGCTTCTCATCACAGCTGGGATGGTAAGTGCATACTACCACATCCAGCTTCCCTCCGTGGAGATGCAGTCATTTTTATGTTTTCTGCCTAGGCCAGCCTATAATTGAGATTCCTGCCTTCTCAGTCTCTCAAGTAGCTATGACTACAGACACGAGTCATCAGCACCTGCCTCAAGGATTTTAAAACAGCTGTTAGCAAAAAAAAAATGCTCCAATGAGCAATTATAAACATGCTTGATGTGAGTGACAAAATGGAAAGTTCTGTTGAGAAAATTAAACTTTATAACTGAAATGGTAGAATAAAGAAGACAAGGGAAAGAAGTAGAGCTGTGGCTTAAAGTCTTAAAGTGCTAGCAGTGAGAGAAAAAAAAATGTTGCTCAGGCCCCCAAGTTCAAGCCCACAGGACTGACAAACACACACACACACACACACACACACACACACACACACACACACACATACATGAGGAGAAAGGATTAGTGAATTTATAGATGATACAGTAGAAAGACCAAAACAAAATCAACCAAAGAATGTATAGTAAAAGATTTAAAATCTGTGTCATCAGAGTCCCAGAAGGGGGTAAGGTGAAAGGGCATGGAAAAAAATAATATCTGTGACATTCCATAAGTTGGCAAAAATATAAACCTACAAATTCAAGAAGCTGAGTAAACCTCAAACAAATTCTTTGGGTAAACCCAGAGAAATGTAGAGCAAGATACATCAAAAAGTTCCAGTTACATTGAAAGACAAAATCAAATAATAAGCATTGGGAGCAGCGAGAGAGCAATGACATCTTAACTGTCAGGGAACCAATGCAAACCACTGTGGACTTGTCACCAGAAACCATGGCAGTGAGAAGGAATGGCATAGCACTTCATGAGCTGAAAGAACAGACCCCATCAAGCCAGAATTCTAGGTTTAGCAAAAACATTTCAGGAATGAAGGAGAAATCTAGTTCTTGTCAAAACAAAGAAAAAGAAAAGAGAGAGAGAGAGAGAGAGAGAGAGAGAGAGAGAGAGAGAGAGAGAGAGAGAGAGACAGAGAGACAGAGAGGAGGGAGGGAGGGAGGGAGGGAGGGGAAAAAAGAGGGAGAGAGAGAAAAAAGAAAAGATTCACAGCATTTGTCCCTAACTAACACAATGACTTGAAGTTCTTTTGGCTGGGAGCATGGTCTAGGGGTAGAATGCTTGCCTAGCATACCCTGGGTTTGATTCCTTGGTACCACAACACACAGAAAAAAGGGAAAAACAAGATGGTTGGGAGAAAGTGGGGGGAGGGAAAGAGGGACAAAAACATGAGAAAAGGTATCAAGATTTGAGAAGTAATGTTCCCATTACCTGACAAATGTAACTGCAACCTCTCTATACATTATCCCAACAATAAAATACAATTTAAAAGAAAGAAAGAAAGAAAGAAAGAAAGAAAGAAAGAAAGAAAGAAAGAAAGAAAGAAAGAGAAAGCCAGAAGTAGTGGTACTGTGGCACAAGCGGAAGAGCGCTAGCTGTTCAAGGACAGTGCCCAGGTCCTGAGTTCAAGCCCTAGGACCAGAAAAAAAAAATTCTTTTGAAAACAAAAATAATCAGGAATCTTGACACATCTGAAAGAGAAGCAGGGAGAGAAGCCAAATAAAAAGGTTAAATTGCAATAAGCTTTCTTTTTCTCGAACTTTCTAAATTACTGGGTTAAAAATTATAACAATACTGGGCACTGATTGGCTCATGCCCAGGAGACTGAGATCTGAGGATCCAGTTCCAAGCCAAACTAGGAAGTAAAATCCATGAAAGTCTTATCTCCAGGCAACCACCAATAAGCTGGAAGTGAAGTTGTAACTCAAGTGTTTGAGAGAAAAAAAATCTCAAGAACAGTGCCGAGGCCCTGAGTTCAAGCTTAAGACTAGCACAAAATTGTGACAATGTCTAATTCATTTTTCAGTGTGTATAAAGGCCCTGTGGTGAGGATTACACCGCTGGTATCAGAGTATAGTTCACTGGTGGCCTGAGAGGTGAGAGTGAGTGTGAGAGTGAGGACTCAGTGAAGCCAACAAGATTTGCTTAGGAATTAACCAGGGTGCCATGAAAACCACATTAACCCCTTTAAAGGACAGCAGCTCTAATGACTAAATCACATTCTGGTAGGCTCCACCTCTTAGCTCAATTTCTAGGGCATTAACCCTAGTAGGGCATACTCTGATCAAACCCAAACCACAAAGACAACAAACCCAACAACCCAAAGACAAATAGCCAAGTCTTTAAATGGATAAAGATTTTAGTCAATGTACAGATGGTTGATAAACACATGGAAACCTACTCACAGCCACTCATCATTAGGAAAAGGCGACCACGGGAATGGCTATAATACACATTGCAGTCACAAGTGTGCATGAGGAAGAGAACCTGGAATAAGCAGGAATGTAATGGTACAGCCACTTTGCAAAACAGTCCTGCTGTTCAGAAGGTTCAACTGAGGGTTACTGCCTGATGGAGCAATTCCAGCTGTAAGTATATATCCAAAAAAAAAAAAATGAAATCACAAAACCCTACAAAAACTTACACAGAAATGTTCACGTCAACCCAAAATGTCTCAATACGGAAATAGTCCAATTGTTATACATTTGCACCGTAGAATACTATTCAGCAATAGATATCAAAGACATTAAGCTAAATGAAAAATCTGGTCCCAAAAGGTCATACACTGTATCATTCTGTTTCGTAACTTTCTCAAAATGACAATTGTGAAGGTGGAAAACACATGGTTTCTAGCATTCTGAGTAGGAGGGTGACTGGAAAACAGTATGGAGGTTTCACGAAAAGCTAAACATACAGTTTCCCTGTGACCCAGAAATCTCACTCCTGGGCATTTATCCAAATGACCACAAATGAAGCCACACTGAAGCTAACAGTACAACCATGTGCATGCAGCATTATTCACCATAGCTCAGATGTGGAACCAACTCATATGCCCTTCAGTAGATGAGTGGATCAAGATGATGTACTTATACACAATGGAATTCTATACTGCCATCAGAAATAATGACATTGCCCATTCATAAGGAACTAGAAAGACCTGGAAAAAATTATATTAAGTAGAACAAGCCAGGCCCAAAGAACTGCAGGTTGCCTATTTTCTCTAATAACTAGAATATGTCTATGATATTCTTAGCAGGAGATCACAATCACTGAATCACTAAGTACATAAGACCATATAGAACGCAGCTTATCAAAATGAACTCCAAGAACTGGAAACAAGAGGTTCTTATCGGGGCCGGGAGTTTGGCCGAGTGGTTAAAGTGCTTGCCTAGCATGCATGAAGACCCGAGTTCGATTCCTCGGTACCACATACATAGAAAAAAGCCGGAAGTGGTGCTGAGGCTCAAGTGGTAGAGCTCTAGCCTTGAGAAAGTCCAAGGACAGTGCTCAGGCCCTGAGCTCAAGCCCAGGACTGGCAAAAATAAAAAAAATAAAAAATAAAAATAAAAAAAGAGGTTCTTATCATGTTCTGTTTACAATTATTTCTATTTTTTGTTTTCTTTTAATTTTCTGTACCCTTTGCTTTGTACATACGTTTATCTGATGTATGGAAGGGAAAGGGAATCACAGCAGGACAAAGGAGGAACTAATGCATCAATGATACTACACGCTTTGTTGGAAATGAACTTTACAGCTTGCGTGGGGACTGAAGCCAGGGCTTCCTCCAGGCCAAACATGTGCTGTACCCCAAGCTGCATTCCTCACCCCTAGCTCTGGTCTTCATCTGATTGCAGTCACTCAGATCTTATGTGGGAGAAAATCACGTAGAATTGTACACATAACTTTCTCACCAATGTCAAATCCCTCTATTTAGTATTGTGCTAGTTAATAATGAGCTCTACTGTTTATGAAGAGGTATGGATTGAAAGAAAACTGAGTGAAATAGGCCTAGATAAGCCTGTCTATAAATGAGAACTTTGAAACTTCCTATGAACCTAGAATTCAGTATTAGGTAATTAATAACTAAAATATGGGCACTGGTGGCTCACACCTGTAATCCTAGCTAATCAAGAGGTTGAGATCCAAAAATTTTCAGTTGGAACCAGTCCGAGCAGACAAATCTGTGAGACTCTAATCAGCTAAATAATCAATTTTCTTGGTTGTAGTATAAACCTGATTGAATTTGTTTTTTAATCAGTCACTGTTAGAAGTCCATGGCTGGAAGCTAGCCCACATTGTCTGTCTACACTGTAACACTGACTATATTATCCTGCATCCTTTCCTCTCCCTGCCTGCCACCCCTCAGTGACTAGGCCTGCAACAGCCTTCCCTGGCTGGCCTCATTGCTCGCTTTTTTCTATACTGCCTTAAGCTGTCTATTTTATAGATTGACTTACTGGAATTAAAATTGTTAACACAAGATGGCACTAAATAAAAGCATGAAAAAACACTTAGTTTTTTTTTTTAAATCATCTATCAAATGAGTCATTGTTTACAGTTAATGAAGGTGCCGCATTTACATGAGCACTGAGTTGAATTCAGCGTCAATAATTTCATTTTAATAACCGGTTCTGTCTTCACAAATTGGAACATTTGAGTTGTACTACACTTTCTAATCAGGACTTGAAAAAGAAAGAAAATGAAATAAACCTAGGAAGAACTCGCAGTAACATGTCTGGGTTTTTCTATTCCAGTTTTCTCAACTCACCAGTAACTTTGAAAAGCTGAGATTACATCAAATGAAACAAAACAAAGTCGGCCGAAAAGAATTCCCTCACAAAGAAGAAGTGCCCTTTGAACTGAGCAATTTGAACCAAAAATTAGAGGTGAGATTCATTTTCTGTGTTTCTTCAAGTGTACCAAGGATCCCTCTCCAGTGATGCTGAGAGTGCCATTACACTGCAACCTCTCATGGAACACAACTGCTCGGGGCACCTTCCCTTCCAGCACTTAATGAATTAAAACATCACTTTGATTTATACATCTTTTATATGTATCAGCATTTAGGGAGTAGCACATACACTCAAGAAGAAAAAGCTTGAAACTGCAGATGTTGAGTGAAATTGAAGGACACCCGTGGGGTCAGTTAAAGCGAATATCTAATAAATCTTTTAGTGGCCATTTAACTATTAGATACTTCAATTCCGATGAAGCCTCAAAACATTTTCAGAGCCAAGCTCAAAGGTAGAGTTTTTTTTCTTAAAGGCACAGTGCTACTCAGACTAATTTGTTCTCTATTGCCGAGAACTCAGAAAATCTCAGTCTCTTACAAGATCTACTATGTCATAAAAGCACTTATTCTCATCATTGTAATGTTTCAGCCTTAGAAAACACGCAATAGCCATTTATTTCCCAGTACTTCTAGATGTTCTTGCTGCAAGCCATCAAGCGGTCAGAGTACAGGTTCTGCTATAAATCCCTGCTACCAGACTTCAGCCAGTGGTTCCCACCGCTGCTCATTATTCCTAATTGTTCCAAGCTGCCCGTACACTATCCCTTTCAGCATCTTTGTTCTTCTCATGCCTTCAACCTCAGCCCCCAGGCCTAGCCAGTGATCTCCCTGTCTCTTCTACTCATTGGCTCTTCTACTCATTGTACCTCTGCTTACCAAGCTTAGATTGGTTTGATTTAGTTTGAGTCCAGTAATGGGTCTTAAATTCATGTCCTCCCAGTCCTCCTTAGCTTTTTTGCTCAAGGCTGGTGTTCTACCACTTGAGCTATACCTCTACTTCCATATTTTTCCTGATTATTTGGAGAAAAGAACCTCATGGATATTTGGTCCTATCTGGCTTTGAACTACCATTCTCAGATCTCAGCTTCCTGAGTAGCCAGGATTACAAGCATGAGCTACCAGCGCCCAGCTTAAAATTAGCTATTTTCATGAAGAGAAAGACCAGACCCAAAGTTTATGAAGGTAATGAAGGTCTGAAGTCACAGCCCTAAAACCAATCTATTATATAAATTTTGTAAGGAGTCCTGGAATTTATAAAATTACATAACTTGTGGGCGGGGGATGGGAGGGAAAATGGAGTGTGGGAGGGAAGAGGTGACAGTGTCTAAAAAGAAAGGTACTCTTTACCTGACATACCTACATCATCTTTATAATAACAATGAATGTTTTCAAAAGAACTGGACATTACTAGTAAAATGTAAAATCTACAGGACTTTTATAGATAAATTCCAGGATTTGCTACAAAATTTATACAATATTCATATCTTACACTTTTGTAGTAACAGAAGCAGGAAGTAGCCTTGCTTAAATCACTAAATGGAGCTTTACAATACCTTTTAGGTGACATTGAAGTTAAAGATAGATGGACCACAAACGGATGGATGGATGGATGGAAATTAAAGCATTTAGTTGTGAAAATACATAAGGTCAAGGATTTACCTTAAAATACTCTACCAAAAATATTAGACTGAAGACACACAGAGACTGAGTTAATGGTAACCAAACAGTAAAGAGTACACACTAAGTAGTTTCATTTACTCCCTGCTTTCATGAAAGTATGAAATTTTTCCTAAGAAAAAATTAAAACCATCTTAACAAAGGAAAGTTTGGAGACTCCCTGACACAAAGTAATCATTAAAGACCATCTCCTAACATTTACTACACAGTCTTTTTTAAATAGCTATGACAAAAAGTTCTAATTTTAATGATCACGACATAATCTCCACCATAAAGATCCAGGAAAGATTTTGTAGTCTTGGAGAACTTTCTCTGGCGCCTAGGAAACTGTAGGTGCTCTGATGCTCTGAGGTCCTGTACGTCTCCACATAACCCCACAGCCCTGTGTAGACTCTGCTACTCACTAGTTTTGAAACCAGTACCTTTGTATCACTAAGGAAGCTGGCACTGTTCCAGACCTGCTGCTATGTCCACACACATTCCTACAGCTATTTCATGAGATTATTTGAGGTTGTTGCATGGGCGATGCTAACTATGTGTATTATCTATCAGAAAGATCCTTGCTTAGGGGGGTGTATTGTGACACATATGTTTTCTGTCACCTGGAAGGTTGAGGCAGGAAGATAATGAGTTCAAAGCCATCTTGGCCTGAGGCCCTGTTACAAAAATATAAATAAATACAAGATATTTAGTGTTTTAAGTCAACGTTGCCTAAATTTTGACTACTTACTTTTTAAACTGGAAGCAAATAAAAATTTTAAAATCGGGATTGTGTTTATTTTTTTAATGTCATCCATCTTCCATTAGACACTACTAGACCAGTTTTCTATTGACACTAATTTTGTAAATTTGTCATTGTTATTGAAGTTCCTCTGTCTGTCCATCCATCCACCCTTCTATACCTCTCTCACCTGAACCATTCTTCTAATAGTTTTTTGCTAGTTATTGGAGATGGAATATAACATTTTCTGTCTGGGTTGGCTTGAGTCACCATCTTCAGATCTCAGCCTCCTAAAACACTAAAATTACAAGTGTAAGCTACCAGCATTCAGCTGACTCTTGTTTTTCTTTACCTGATTTTTATATCAGAACCAGTCAAAACTTTAAATGGACAGTATATTCTTATATACTTAGAAATATACTTGGATATATTTTTCCAAAGTTTTTACCATGATTCATTAGGGATCATCTTAATAGCTATTAGAGGTTCCTAACTTGGCAATTTCTTCATTGTTTGTTTGGAGATTTGTAAATTTATAAAATTAAATTTTTTGAAATGGCCTTTAAAATCATTTCAGTATGATCTCATTTTAAGCAACATGTAGCTTTCATTCTCTAAGATAGAAAAATTTCTTTTTCAGTATGGCCAGTTGAGTCATTTCAGCTTTCAATAAACTAACCAAATGAGCCATATTCTTTTTCCTAGAGGTTCACTTTTTGTAATAATTGAATTATAAAGATGATGTTAGAGGGGTTACAGTTACATAAGTAAGGTACTAAGTACATTTCTTGTGGAACATTGTTATCCTCCCCTGTTTTCTCCTACTTTACATCCCTCCTTACTTCTCTCTGTGCCTACCCCCTCCCAAGTTGTAAAATTTATTTCCAACATAGTGTCGTGTGAGTATCTGTTGCATTGGTTCAGCCTTTGTTCTATAATCTCTGTGATTCTCCTTCCCTTCCCCAATTCAGAAAAATGTATAAAGAAGATAAAGGGTACTGAAATTAGAAACAGTGACCATAGGAAATAAACCAGAGGATAAAAAAAATGAAAGTCAAAGAAATAACTACAAACAATGCACTAAAAAGCAAAGCAACAACCAAAAACAAATAAGTACAAACAATACTGAAGAAACAAAGAGAAAAAAAAAACAACCACAAAAAAACCTCTTGTTTCCATATTGTGGAGAATATTTCGATTAGCATCATTGTATATGGTCATACATAGCTGTTGAGTTATTGTGAATCTCTGCTAGGACTATCCTAGGCATATACTAATGATTACAAATGAGAAAAACCATGGAACCTATATTTCTTTGGATCTAGCTTACTTTGAGGTGATGTCATTCTTTCTGATGGAAGCATAGAACTCTACTGTGTGTGTGTGTATACAACATATTCATGATCTACTCATCTACTGAGGGTAATCTGGGATGATTCCATATCTTAGCTTAGCTATGGCAAATAATACTGCAATAAACATGGTTGTGCTGGTAGCTTTAGTATGGCCTTATTTGTGATCATTTGGGTAAATGACAAGAGTGGGATTGCCGGGTCAGGGAGAACTCTATGTTTAGTCTTTTGAGAAACCTCCGTACTGCTTTCCGGAGTGGTTGAACAAGTTTACATTCTCACCAGCCATTTTTTTCTTTCAAAAGAATTTTTTAAAAACATACAATGGTTCTAAATTCTCTTTTGATCACAGTACCTTGTAGATACTAGGTGTTTAATAATTATTACTGAACTCGGAATTGGGAACATTAATAGTGGTTTTACATAGTGATATATAGCCATGGGCTTAATAACTACTGATTTGTTTCTAATCATATTGTTTTCTTTGGGAAGAAAAGTTTGAATTCTTGGGTAAGTGAACATCATGCTTTCTTTGTACATTCAGGGAATATAAGTGATGCTTGATACTTTGTCAGGCACTATAGTAATAGAAAATACAATACAAAATCCTTAGCATTAAATTGCTTGACACTTGTACCAAAAGAAAAGCCCTAAGCAAAATTGAGAAGCAGTGAAATTTTCTTTGGTGCCTCCAAAGTCATAACTTTTGTCCATGTTATTATCATATTTTATGACTCCTGTACTTGAACAAACACTTGAAGCATTAATTCCATCATTATTTCCCCAGGGGGCCCAATTGGCACTGTCTAAATGAAGCTTCAGTGGGTTTTTCTGTTTCCAAGAATGAGTCAATTTTTGGCTTCACCTTGGACAGTATTGAAAGCCACAGTGGATAGAGTCCTTGCCTTAGTTGAGACTTCTCTTATATGATAGTATGGACTTGGCTATAAAAAAACAACCCTGAAAGTTGGAAACCCAAAATCAAAGGGCTGGAATGGTCAAGTTCCGGTGAGAGCCCTTCTCTTGATCAAGAAACCAAGGCTAGGCTTAGGAGTGTGGCCTAGTGGTAGAGTGCTCACCTAGCACGCATGCACACACGCACGCACACACGAAGCCTTAGGTTCAGGTCCTTGGTACCACATATACAGAAAAAGCCAGAAGTGGTGCTGTGGCTCAAGTGATAGACAGTGCTAGCCTTAAGAAAGCCCAACAACAGTGCCCTGGCCCTGAGTTCAAGCCCCAGGACTGGCAAAAAATACGAAAGAAAAGAAAAGAAAAAAATAAACCAAGGCTAGTTTTGCATCCTCTTGTATCAGGAGAAAGGAACATGAGACACAGTTCATAATATCTTTTGGAGGATATTAATCCCCTTCCATTTCACTCCAACATTGTGTTGCAGTTACCTTCACCTCAGATTCCATCACAATGGTCATTCCATTTCAATCTATGAAGTTGGAGGAGAGAGCCTTCAGCTTATTCCCTTAAATAACAAGGCAGCACAATCACTGACTGAGTGTAGGGAAGGGAAGAATGGAAAAACTTCAGTTAGGAATTTAAAAGAAAGTTGTTTAAAACTCTGGCATTTGTAAGCACCATCTATTACCAGAGAGATTTATGATTCTTTTTTTTTTTTTTTTTGCCAGTCCTGGGGACTGAACTCAGGGCCTGAGCACTGTCCTTGGGCTTTCCTTATGATTAGTCCTCTACCACTTGAATCACAGTACCACTTCTGGCTCTTCTATATATGTGGTACTGAGGAATCGAACCTGGGTCTTGGTGCATGGTAGGCAAGTATTCTACCACTAGGCCAACTTCCTGGCTCCCTTTGTGGCTTTTTGATGTTTGTTTTTGTGGTGGTGTGGACTGAACTCAGGTCCTCAGGCAGTAACCTCTACCACTTGAGCCACATCCCCAGTTTTATGCTTTTGTTTGTCAGGAGAATCCAGTGCTAACTTGACCAGAGATTGGTGAATCCACAATCTTCGTATTTCTGCCTCCTAAAGAGATTCATGAGTTTTGATTTTTATTTTGTTGTTGATACTGGGGCTTTGAGTTAAGGACCTCAGGCTTTACCTCAGCCCTCTACCACTTGGGTCATGCCTCTACTCCTGACTCTTCACTGGTTAGTTGGAGATAATAGCGTACTATGTTATTTCTCATCCACTTTTGTTGCCCCTTGGTTATTCTCATATTGTTATCCGACCTTGTTATCTAGTATATTGTATATACACTTACTTGTTTATTTGAAATAGGAAAGGGAAGGGGGGAAAACAAGATAAGGGGAGGGAGGAGAGGGTAGGGAAATAGGAACAAAAACATGAGAAGGGGTATCATTGTGTGTGAAGTAATGCACCTATTATCTGGCAAATATAACTGTAACCCCTCTATTAATTACAATAAAAAAGAATTTAAGAAATACTAAAAAAAAAAGTATCTTGGATTTGGCTGTTCCAGCTGGCTAGCTTGGAGCTGAGATTCTCTGATCTCAGCCTCCTGAGGAGCAAGGATTGTGTAAACTACCAGCACCCAGACTTAAGTTCTCCATAAGTGAAGCATGGGCCAGAGACAGTGTAGCATAGTGATAGAGTGCTCGCTGAGCATGTTCAAGGTCCTCAGTTCTATCTCCCGGACTGGAGAAAAAAATGCAACCTCTTTATTACATTTATTATTTTGTACAACAATTAAGCTACAGACTCTAGTGTACATCCTGACTTGAAATTATGAACGTTCTGAAATCCCAAACTTTGTGAGCATTGACATAATACCCACTGAGAAAAATTGCATACCTTAACTCATATGATGATGAATTGCCATCAGAACTGTTCATTAAAAAGTATTGTGTAAAATGATCAGTAAGCAATAAGTAGGTCACAGTCTACTAAAAAAAAGAATTTTGTGGTTTCATTTGGGTAGTATATTTTATGTCTCTCATTATGTTCAAACAAATATTCCAAAATCTGAAATATGGAATAGCTGGTTAGCAGGCACTTCAGGTAAGAGATATTCTGCCTTTACTCATAAATCCAGCGAATGATTGGTACTTTATTTTTGGTTGTTTTTCTAAAAGGAAAAAAGGTGCATAAATGAAAAACCTTACTAGTAGGCTTTCAATGAATAATATTTGTCAATTTGTGTTTATTTCCTACTTTTTCAAAGGAATTTAGAGCAAAGTCAAGAGAATGGGACAAGCAAGAGATACTGTATCAGACTCACTTGGTTTCTTTAGATGCACAACAGAAGTTACTATCTGAAAAATGCAATCAATTCCAGGTAAATAGTCTTATAATTATAGTGTATAATTTTAAAAACAATAGAGGCTAAATATATTCCAGTCAACATGTGATAGAATGTGCAAACTGAGGAAAAATAACCAAACTGGGTTCAATGGTGGATGCAATCATAACTACTTAAAATATCTATTAAGAATTTACATACCTGAAAACCTAATGGCTATCAAAATGCCATTAGTATTATGTCATTAAATGAGTTATATCTTGACATGATGGTGCCCATTATAATCCCAGCACCTGGGAGACAGGGGCAGGAGCAAATAGCAAAACCGTCTCAAAAAATGTGATGTCATCTTCTAGGAACTACATATTCATGCGTGGCTCATTTTTCTTTCGTGTTGAATTATTACTGGTGTGTGGAAGTTTTACACATTAAAAATTATTACTGGGCACTAGTGTTTCATGCTTATAATCCTAGCTACTGAGAGCTGAGGATCGCAGTTTGAAGCCAGCCAAGGTAGAAAAGCACTTGAGACCTTATCTCCAATTAAGAGTCAGAGGTAAAGGTGTGAATCAAGTGGTAGGTACAGTGTCCGCTTGATTCAAAAAGCCAAGAGTGGGGGAGGGAAATGGGGACCAAAACATGAGAAAGGGTATCAATGTTTGTGAAGTAATGCGTCTTCTAGCTGGTGAATATAATTTAACCCTTCTATTAATTACAATAAAAAATATATGAAAAAAAAAACCAAGAGTGCCCAGGCCCAGAGTTCAAGCTCCATTACCAACACACACAACAATTATGAATCATTGCTATATGTATTTGCCCCTCCAATCCAGTTGTTTCTGTTTTATTTTTGTCCATAGATGTGTGAGGTGTTTTTCAACACTTATGTAATTGAATTTAGAATTGTCCTTCTTTGGTAGCTCCCAGCTTCTCCTTTTCTTTCTTGCTTAGCAAGACCTCCCTTTCAAACCACCTCTTCTGCTCGGTATCTTTGCAGTGGGTTATACACCACCTGACACCACCTTGTACCAGCCAAGCTTTGTTGTCGAAACACATCCTTGCTGCATGCTGGTAAAACCTAGTGACATGGAAGGCTGAGATCTGAGGATTGTGGTTCAAAGCCAGCTCAGGCAGGAAAAGTCTGTGAGACTCATTTCCAATTAACCACCAAAAAAAAGGGCCAGAAGTAAAACTAGCTTAAGTGGTAGAGCACTAGCTTTGAACACAAAAGCTTAAGGCCAACACCCAGGCCCAGAGTTCAAGCCCCAGCTCTGCCTCTGCCTCTCTGTCTCTGTCCCTGTCTCTCTGTCTCTCTCTCTGTTATACACACACACTGTTGTTTTTTTTTTTTGCCAGTCCTGGGCTTGAGCTCAGGGCCTGAGCACTCTCCTTGGACTTTCTCAAGGCTAGAGCTCTACCACTTGAGCCTCAGCACCACTTCTGGTTTTTTCTATGTATGTGGTACTGAGGAATCAAACCCGGGTCTTCATGCATGCTAGGCAAGCACTTTAACCACTAGGCCAAACTCCCGGCCTACACACACACACTCTTGAGGATTTTTTTTTTTTTGCTGATTATTTTCTTTTCATTCTTAGCTTTATGGAAGCTTCAATATCACATTCTTCATTTAACTTACTCAGTTTTGATTTTTCTCAGAAACAGGCACAAAATTACCAATCCCAATTAAATGGTAAAAAGCAATGCGTGGAAGACAGCAGCTCTGAATTTCCTCGTCTGGCATGTGAATCGGACCCTGGTGCTGAAGCCAGTGAGAGAGATGAATTCATTATTGAAAAATTAAAATCAGCTGTGAGTGAAATAGCACTAAGCAGGAATAAGTTACAAGATGAAAACCAGAAGCTCTTACAAGAACTGAAAATGTACCAAAGACAGTGTCAGGTGAAAGTGTGCTTCTTTATTTCCCAACTAGCATTGCCCATGAGATGTATAAATGTTCAGAGTCAGGGGTGAGAAATCTGACTTTCTACTGCATGTGTCAATTCAATTCATTCTTCCTCTTCATCAGTAGTTCTCACTCGACAAAATTCAGGAATGCTGTTAAGTCTCCTGCTGGAATGCACTTTGGTTCTGAAAATGCATGATAATAAAGTATTGCCAGTGCATTAATCGCAGTTCCTTATGCACACCTATGCCTCAAAGCCATGGCTGCTGTCCCCACTCTTTTCTCTGGCCTTCTGCCTCTTAATTTCCAGGAAGCTTGTGGTAGAGATTTCATGATTAAGAAATCATGAAAGGTTAGATGATCTAGAATCACTCCTTATGATTCTTCCTTGGTTAATTGATGAATTAGTTTTCCATAACTATCACAAAATGCCTGACATATGCAGCTTATCAAGATAAAAGGTTTATTTGGAGTTACAGTCCATACTTGTTTGTCACTGTTGCCTTAGACCTGTGGCAGAAAGAACTTTAGGGTGGGTACGTGTGGTAGAATAAAAGCTCTCCATTTGTGGCCAGGAAGCCAAACAGGGATGAGGAAGAGGTGAGAAGTTATAGAAGGGCTTCCTACCAAATCCCTTCCAAGGTTCAGCCACCAGGATTCTGACACAGAAGTCTTTGGGCTAATAGTTTATATAGATTTTCATGAGGAATTTATACTTTACCAAAATTATATTTATGAACATTTTTTAATTTAAAAATAATGTTTGGAAGCTGGGTGTGGTGGACCACACCTGTAATCCTAGCTACTCAGGAGGCTGAGATCTGAGGATCAGGGTTCAAAGCAAGCCCAGGCACAAAAGGTCCCTGAGACTCATGTCCATAATTACCAGAAAACCAGAAGTGGCTCTGTGGCTCAAGGCTAGGGTGCTAGCCTTGAGCTGAAGAGCTGACAGTGTCCAGGCCCAGAGTTCAACTCCCATGACTGGACAGATAATAATAATAATGATGATGATGATGTTTGGATCTAGGAACACTATTAAAATTAAACAATGCTTTTCCATTTTATATTTTTCAAAATAATACACTTATATTAAAAAGCAAATCAAAATTAATCTGAACCATGGTTAGAAAAAGAAAAGATCTGTTGTTCTAATGAAAAAGATTTTTAAAAAGTAACTTGCTTAAAAAATTAAGATTTCTACTCTTAGGAAAATGCTAAATATTTTTATCTCGTTGGGAAAATGGTGAAAATAATGCTTTTTCTCTATTTTATTTTTTTCAACATTTTATTCACATCTCATCCTTTTGTTTTAAGGTAAAAACAAAGTAAAAAAAACTATCAAATTATATGTTAGTTAATTTAAAGGTTTAAAATCACTGCTACTCTCAAATCATTAAGCAGACTTCTGACTAACAGATGGGCCTTAAATTTATTTTTATAAAAGTTGTATTTGAAAAAAAAAAGTTGTATTTGGCCAAGTGGGAATAATTAGCAGTAAATAATAAGCAACTATAATATTCTATGAGAAATTCATCTTCTGTTTCTGCAAAATTGTTATTTGACTATATTTCACATCTTGCACATGAATGCAGAAGAAAGTAATGCATTTCGAATTACTGCCATTCATTATATGTAACATTTCCTTTAGTTTGCAACATGTTTTAATGCCAGCTGCATCTGAATTTTCCCGTGGATTGCATCTTCCCATTTGTCATTCTACAACCCTGAAACGTATCAGTGTACATATTAATTACATCCCACTCACTATTTCTGTGCTACACCATACTCACCTCTAAATGTACATGATTCCCCATTAGAAGTTCATGACAAAAATAAATTGTAGGCATTTTTCAAATATACCAGAATTATTAACTTTCTTTTTTTTTTTTTTTTTTTGCTAGTCGTGGGGCTTGAACTCAGGGCCTGAACACTGTCCCTGGGATTTCCCAAAGCTAGAACTCTACCACCTGAGCCACTGTACCACTTCCAATTTTTTCTATGTATGGGGAAATCAAACCCAAGTCTTCATGCATGCTACGCAAGCACTCTACTATTAGACCAAACTCCCCACCCCATTTTTTTTTTCAGAGTGCTGTATAGAGAGAGGGGTTACAGTTGCATTGGTCAGATAGTGGGTACATTACTTCTTGAACATTGATACTACTTCCCATGTTTTCTCCCACTTTTCCTCCCCCCAACTGTTTTCATTTTTGTCCTGGGCTTTAATTCAGATCCTTCTTGTTGTCCTTGAACTTTTTTGCTCAAAGCTAGGGCACACCTCTGTTTCAGCTTGTTTTTTTTCATATATTTTTATTGTAATTAATAGAAGGGTTACATTATATTCACCAGATAGAAGGTACGTTACTTCACAAATATTGATACCCTTTCTCATGTCTTGGTCCCCATTTCCCTCTCCTCTTCCTCCGCTCATCTTGATTTCCCCCCTTCCCTATCCTATTCCAAATAACCAATTAAGCATGTATAAAATATATCAGATAACAAGGTGAAATACTGTAACAATATGAGATAACCAAGGGACAGCAAAAGCGATGAGAGATAACATAGTACATTAAGGACAACAATCACTCATTATATGGCTTTTGTTTCTGTATCCTGGAAGTCCTTACATTTAGTGTAATGCTAAGGATTTTGTATTTTCTATTACTATAGTGCCTGACAAAGTATCAATCATCACTTATATTCCCTGAATGTACAAAGAAAGCATGATGTTCACTTACCCAAGAATTCAAACTTTTCTTCCTAAAGAAAACAATATGATTAGAAACAAATCAGTAGTTATTAAGCCCATGGCTATATATCACTATGTAAAACCACTATTAATGTTCCCAATCTCAAGTTCAGTAATAATTATTAAACACCTAGTATCTACAAGGAACTGTGATCAAAAGAGAGTTTAGAACCATTGTATGTTTTAAAAAATTATTTTGAAAGAAAAAAATGGCTGGTGAGAATGTAAACTTGTTCAACCACTTGAGCTTTTATTTCATTCTTTCAAGTTTATGTATATCTGGCCATGTTTATGTGATGGTTTGTTGTACTTGATTATTCTTTATTGTTAGATGATAAGCTTACCCGAGGATAGTTATATTACATCGTCCCCCTTCTCAGAGTAAGTAGAGCTCAGTAAATATTGGTTAGTAATTGAGTGGTAAAATGGGTGTAATTGTGTAAGACAGAGCAAATAAAGACTAAATTCTCAGTCTTTTAAAAGAAGTCTGTGTTGGCCAGGAGTGTGGCCCAGTGCAAGAGTACTTGCCTAACATATTCAAAGCCCTGGGTTCAAGTACTCAGTACCACATCCACAGAAAAAGCTGGATGTGGTGCTGTAGCTCAAGTGGTAGAATGTTAGCCCTGAGAAAGCTCAAGGACAGTGCCCAGGCCCTGAGTTCAAGGCTCAGGACTAGCAAAACAAAAGTCTGGTTTATCAATGATGAGTATTTAAAATGTATTATATGTAATAATATGAAAAATGGGCATAAAACATTTTTAATATTTTTAAGCAGGCCATGGAGGCGGGACTGTCTGAGGTTAAAAATGAGCTGCAGTCACGTGATGATCTCTTAAGAATTATAGAAATGGAACGGCTGCAGTTACACAGAGAATTACTGAAAGTCGGAGAGTGCCAAAATGTTCAAGAAAATAAAAAAAGGTATAGTCCTATCTGACAGTCTGAGAGAAACCATTCAAAACATGATAATAATGTGTTTTTAAAGTTTGTGTGAGGCTGGTGCGATGGCTCACGCCTATAATCCTAGCTACTCAAGAGGCTGGGATCGGAGGATCAAGATTCAAAGCGAGCCTGGGCACAAAAGAACCTGAGACTCTGTTCTCCAATTAACCTCTAGAAAACAGGAAGTGGGACTTGGCTCAAGGGGAGGGCAGTAATCTTGAGCTGAAGAGCTCAAGGACAGCACCCAGGCTGAGTTCAAGCCCCATGACCCACCAAAAAAAAAAAAAAAAAGAAGTTTGTATGTGAACGTGGTGCCCATGGCTCAGTCTGTAAATTAGATACTTGGGAGGCTAAAACTGGAGGATTGAGGTTGGAGGCCAGCTTGGGCAGAAAAGACCGTGAGATTCCTTCTCAACCTATAGCTGGGCATGGGAATTCGGTCCTCTTGTGCTAAGATACAGGGAAAACTAACACTGAGAGGATCGAATTTCCAGGCCAGCTCATGCGGAAAAATATAGCCATTCAACAGAGGAAAATTGGGCACACAGGCATTGGATGAACTATTGTCACAACCAGGATGACTAAAACAGACCATTTGAATTCAAAAAATAAAATAAATAAAAGCAGGGGTAGAGATATGGTATGCTATGCTATGCTAAGGTATGGCTCAGCAGAATTACCTGCCTAGCAAGTGTGTGAGGTCCTGAGTTCAACTCGAGTACTACAAGAAAAAAAATTGTATTTTTCATAAAAACTAAAATATATTTATAAAATAAGCTAAAGTTTATTTTTAATTACTATGCTGCTAATTGATAAATTTAAAAGTATTCAAATGAACTAATGATTATTTTAGCTTTAAAATTATTCTTACATAGAAAATATGGCATGTTCTGACTTATGGCTACATTTGTCACATTGAGTCAAAGCTTGTCTTAAAACAGTTATTCTTTAGGATATCAGTAGTATACAGCAAAAAAATAAAATAAACCCCAAACATTACCAGCTTTCCTTCAATAAGTGATTTGATCCAAATTCTTGCACTTCTTCATGTGTTTGGCCAAGAGAACTCAGATAATGCTTCAGATAATGTACCTCCATATATATATATATATAATTTACAGATACTTCTGCAGCAAAATAATACTTATTCCATATATTTCAAGACCTTCTGATTGCCTGTGAGTCTGGTGCTTTTTCACTTGTAGGTGGCATCATCTTTGCTTCCACCCTCCTCATCTTGTCAGTGCCTTGAATGGTTCTTGGGAAGACAGATTTTCCTCTTTAAAACAGACACTGTAGTCTGTAATCACAAAGGAAACAGGGACAGCTGAAGACTTCAAATGTTGTGCTGTTGAAGAGACAGTGAGTGTCCTTAGTCTCTAATGCCAGGCCCGTGATGAGATTAAACAGTTGACTATCTAAATGCCAAAGGAGATTTTATAGAGCAGAATCCTGGTTTTAAAGGGAGTGCTTATTTCTTCCAAGTTGAAGGACATGCTGGCATTTCTTTTCAGTTTGTCCTTAACAACCAGTGGCACATGAGAGTCCCTGAGGATGGCCCGTGGTGTGGCTTAGGAAAGAGACAAGGCCTGTCGGTACTGTTGGTCTCTGTGCTGTGCGATGCATCATCACTGCTGATGGTTAGTCATCTTCTGGACATTGTTTATGTGCAAGGTGCTGTTCCAGTGTAGCGAGTTGGTGAGTGATGCCTCTGCACAAAGAAAGGATTCCTATGCCTGAGGACAAAGGAAATACAAATCCTGGTTGCATCTCTGATCTTTTCCCCTGTGGTACTCATAAAAGGCTTTTGAACCTCAAGTATTGTCAGCTTTCCTAAACATATGGTTTGGCCCAAAGTCTTGCGCTTTATGTATTTGGCTAATACAGACTTTATTCTGCCAATTTCTGCTCTCTGTTTAACGTGCTTTTTTATCTGACATCTTTGTGGTCTGGAGGGAATCTCTCAGTTCTAGAACTCCAGAAGAAATGGAGTGTAAGAAGCTTCCAATGCCTGGTGCTGTGTTCTGTGTGCTCACAGCTGGCGCTGTGCTGCGCATGTCAGACTTAGCCTTCCCCTCTGCAGGTTTCAAATCCTGTTACTTTGTTCTCGTGGTTGCCTTTGAGCTGCTTTGTTTCTTGGCTTCTTTTGTTTCTTTTTTGTAGTTGTGTCGAGGTGAATCAGCCCAGACTACTAGTGGGATAAAAGTAAAAATGCTCATTTCAGAATCTTTCTCGATAATGTTTTGCTAGTGGCAGAAGTGCCTTGATCTGATAATTCAAAATAACTGCAATATGCCTTTTCTACATGGCAAATTATCATTCCTTTATACATTTATATTAGCAACTTATATTAGCATGACTATTTTTCTCTTAGCCTCTGTCCATTTTGGAACTGGACATTTTTTTCCACTTACTCATTGAGCTTTAGGAATTGTTGAGAGGATTTTAGCACTCAGTTCAGGGTAGAGTATACAAACAGTTCCATTTTTCAGTTCTCCAAAATCATAGCAGATGACTAAAGATCTAAGAATAATCTGAAAATGATGTTTTAGACGCTACTGGATAAAATGGTAAATATTCAAATGATGCCTTAAGTGGGAGATAAAGAAGACTGAAAAACAGTATCTCACTGTAAGGAAAGCATGTATTATCATTATAGGAAATGGTGTATTTATTTATGTACACGTACAAACATGGAAAAGACAAATAGTAAACATGAAAGTAAGTTTTCATGATTAACAATACAGCAGGAAAATATGCTCTGGTGTATTTAGTTGTCTACACTTAATCAGTCTGGCCTAGATGCCTGTATCTCAGAAGAGGTATCACTGAATTTATATCTTTTACTTTCTATTCTTGAAATTGGTTCTCTTCATCATTACTCAGATTTTACTTTATTGTGAGTGATATGTTTTCACTGTTTGGAACCTTCTCAAAAAATATTTTGGAAATATTGCACTCGCAGTGGAGTCTGAACAGCTGCATTTGAACTGGCTTCAGATAGAAAGCTGCGTTTCCCTACCTCCGGCCTGATTGTCTTTATCTTGGTCTTTTTTTGGGTGGGGTCAGTCACAGGGCTTGAAATCTGGGCCTGGGCACTGTCCCTGAGCTCAAGACTACCACTCTACTCCTTGAGCCACTGTGCCACTTCTGGTTTTCTGGTGGTTAACCGAAGATGAGTCTCATAGATTTTAGTGCCCTGGCTGGCTTTAAACCTCAATCCTCATATCTCAGCCTCCTGAGTAGCTAGGATTACAGGGGTAAGCTACCAGCACCCAGCTTACCTTGGTCTTTTACTGCTTTTAATTTTACTGAGTTACTTCACAAGGAAGTGAACATCACATGCCTTTCTCAAGCCTCCTATGGGAATCATCTTTATACAAGTTCCTGCTTCCTTTCTCTAGTATGAATAGGGAGTTGCAGTTCCATTTTGGGCATGCATCGTCAAGAATAGCTGCATTTGAAGTGTCTCTTGGGCGGTCGTCAGATGTAATCATTTTTGAGCATTTTTATGGAGTAGTTGCTCCCTTTGCACTTTTTCTGGCAGAGTTGCTTTCCACAAAGCATTTGAAAGTTGGGTATGTCTCTTTTCTTAGAATGGGCCCCCAAACTCTCTTACCATAGGAAGCAGCCTTTTCTCCTCATCCAAAAATCATATAGACATATAAAATCCCAGTAGTATGCTGATTTTCTTTAACACATTAAAGCTCCAAAGTCATAACTGGCTTTTTCTCATCAAAATCACTCTCACCCAGTTAAAGACATAAATGGTTGTTTGATCTGGATATATTAGGACTTGCAGTTTCTGTAACTAGAAATGTTTCCCAACAAAGCAATACTTTTTCTTCTGCACAGAGGATAATTTAGACAGCAGTCTAAATTAACTATATAATCATAACAATTTATCAAGTTAAGCTTCATTTTTGCCTATTTTTTAATTTGTAGACTTGAATCATCTTATTCAACTTCTGTGAAAGAACCAGAAAGGAAGAAGAAAGATCTGTTTTCAGGGGATCATGAAAAAGAATTAAACAAGGTATGGGAAATAATGAGCTTCATTCTTGCAAGTCAGCCTAAAGTTTTTTCATTCAAGAAGATAAAGAAATTCTCTCTCTCTCTCTCTCTCTCTCTCTCTCTCTCTCTCTCTCTCTCTCTCTCTCTCTCTCTCTCTCTCTCTCTCGCCCTCTCTTCTTGCTGCTATAATTTTCCCCTAAAATAATAATTTACCAAGCCAATAACTGTAACCCTGCTGGTGTAAACACAGGCTTTGGGTTATATCTGCCTCAAGAGAGTGCACAGAGTTGGGGAATGGTTGTGGGAGAGTTGTCCAGAAGTAAGGAGGACACCACAGACCTTGCACTCATGTGCATGTGCACCTCGCTCCAGAGCCTTTTGAGCAGGCTGTGATGAAGAAGAAATAAATCAATAATAGCTGCTCAGGGCATTCTTACCAGATACCAGGTCTCATACCCATAATCCTAGCTACTCAGAAGACTTATTTGAGGATCATGAATGGAAGCTAGCCAAAGCATACAAACAAATCTTAGAGACTCGCCAGTTAACTGGAAGAAAGCAAATGTGGAAGCATGACTCTCGTAGAGCACCAGCCTTGAGAGAAAACTTAAGCCCCTGTAGTAGCATAGAATGTGTGTGTGTGTGTGTGTGTGTACACATGTATATTTCATTCTAGTAAAATTCGGTAGTGCTGTCCTGTTTATCAGAGATTCTAGATATTTGTCATAGATTCTAGATACTTCCCAAGTCTTTATTTTTTAATATTTTTAATATTTTTATATCATTAAATAGTTTACAAAGGAGTTTCTATTCAACACAGAAGTTTAATGAATACAGTTCCTTTTGATCAATGTCAACCCTTTTAACATTATCATCCAACCCTCCCAACTCACCCTTTCCTTCATTTTCCTTAATCTTTTAGACTATATTTTGAATTTTTGCATTTAACAGTTTCTGTATACAGTGCACCTTGATCTGTGCCATCCCTTCAATATCATCACATGCCTTCAAGCCACCTCTTCCCTTATTTTTTTTATTCTGTGATATAAACAATGCATTCTTGACTGTATTTCTCCCTCTCCCCTACCCCCATAAGTTTATCCCTCTGCCTTTGGCCTCATCCCAGCTCTTGAAAGTATCCACTGTAGCCTAGTACTTATTTTGCTGGGTTTTGACTTAGTCTTTCTAATGAATAATACTATTTGGATTCTGCATAGAGTCAGTTATACTTCAGGTAATTCATTGGTAGCTGCATGCATACCACATAATAATTTTACTTACAGACTTATAGGCACATTCCACCTACCACAAATGAGGGAAACCATCCAACTTTTGTTTCTCTGGGTCTGGCTTACTTCACTTAATATAATTTTTTCCAGGTCTTTCTATTTCTTTGCAAATGGTACACTATCATTCTTTCTGATGGATGAGTAGAATTAATTGTGTATATACACCACATTTTCTTGATCCATTCATCCATTGAGGGACATCTGGGCTGATTTCATATCGTGACTATGGTAAATAGTGCTGCAGTGAACATGGTTGCAGTCATGGCTTTACTATAGCCTTGTTTGTGCTCTGTTTGATAAATGCCCAGGAGCAGAATTGCTGGGTCATAGTAGATCATCCAGACTACTTTCCAGAGTGGTTATACAACTTACATTCCCACCAACCATATAATAGATTCCCTTTTGCCAAATCCTCACCAGCATTTGCTATTGTTAGTTTTCTTGATAGCATCCATTCTAACTGAGGTGAGGTGGAATCTCAGCGTTGTTTTGATTTGCAATTCCTTTGTGGCCAAAGATGTTGAACATTTCTTCTTGTGTCTATTGCCATTGTTACTTCTTCTGAGAAGTCTTTGTCAAGTTTTTAGATTTGACAATCATTTAGAACTTGCAGTGCTGTAAACTCCAAATGGTTGTATAAGTTAAAGCTGAGTGTGGCTTAGAATTCTCGTTTATTGTGCACTATGCTTAAAACACAGGCAATGAAAGTAAATATCTAGAGGACCAGTTAACTAACATCAAGGCTAAGTTCTCCCATAATTGTAAAGGGTCATAAATTGTTTTGGTTGTATGATTCAACCAATACTTGTAGAGCATGCCGTAGGGAAAACCAGCCTGAAGAATTCTATAGGAAATGCAGGGATGGGAAGGCCTGTCTGACACAGCTTACTGAAGAACTATCAAAAAAACGTGTTACAAATTATGAAGCAGCATTTCCCTTTTATTTTGAACACTTCAAGACCACAAATGCAGTCATAATATTGAATGTATAAATGTGAAGTGTGGAATTTGGTAAATCGGGGATAGGTGGTGTTGGGAGAGAATGATGAAAAGATGACATTGATCAAGATGCATTGTACTCTCAATGGACATATTGAATTGACTCCCCTTTGTAAACTACTTCAAAATAATAAAATACATCAATACCACAGTCCATTGAAGCCAATTTTCCAATATATACATATACATATACATATACATATATATACATATACACACACATATATATATGTGTGTGTATATGTATATATAGGCAGTCATGGGGCTTGCACTCAGGGCCTGGGCACTGTTCCTGAGCTTTTTGTTCAAAGCTGGTCCTCTACTACTTTGAGCCATAGTACCATTTCCTTTACCAGTATTTTTACTTTTAATCAAAAAATTGCTTTTGTCCCCAGTGAACATGTTATGAATTTTTTAAAAATTGCTTAAAGACCCATACTGTCATGTGTTACATTGACAGAGAAAGAATACCTTGAATATTATAAAGAATTTAATAATTTCATGCCCATTGAAACTGAGGTCACATGTAAGAGGTTCTTGGAGACCAGTAGCCAAGCAGTTCTGTGCAGGAAAGGTTACAGAAAAAAAAAAACCCAAAAACTAAATATAAATAGCTAGAGTTTCTAGGAAGTGTTTGTGAAGAACATTTTCATTCCATTGTTATAAAACCAACAAGAGCCACGTGTTATGAATTCTGCCAGTGTTTTCTCTTTTCCCAGGACAAAGTTATTTTTAGTCATCTATTTTGTAATAAAACTCCCATTTTTTAATAAAGCTGAAAGTCATTTGAAGCTCAGGTAAATTAATCTCATTTAGAAACAAGCTTTGTCATGTAGCATGCCGTTTTAATATCTAAGCATTTTATAAATACTAAAAATAGTTTTTTCATTTTAGTGCATTCATCTTTATTTTTATTTTGTGTGCTCTGTTTTTAAGAGGAACATGTTAAATTAAACCACATTGTTTTTTCTTTTTTGCAATTGGCAAAATCCAGATCAGCACACACTATAGAACAATGCTGTTATTTTATCAAATAAATTGTAAGGAGAAAAATTGGAGGTGAGAGAAATTCAGTTGGCCTCCTTTAAAACACCATTGGCTTAGAGTGTTTGTCTTCCAGGCTTCTAAACTCTGCTTTGAGAATTTAACCATGTTCCCCACCCCCACCATTTCTTTTTATGGTCTTTCCTTCCTCCCATGTAGTAAATGGTAAAGTTAAGACCACATAATTTCTAGGGGTTTTGTCCAACTCTGAAATTCTAAAAATGTTCATAAGAAGAATAGAGACAGATGAGGGGGTAGATGACACAAGGCCTGACAAGAATTCAATTTGCCCCTTGATAAGAAGTCATTCCGCTCTAGTGTTTTCCCTGAAACTCAGCTCGTACCAATATGTGTCAGTCCTCTCCTAGGGCCAGCCTACCATCAGGACATTGCCAAGCACAATAGATAAGGTTATGGGTTGGTTCTCATTCCCTTTCATATGGGGAATGAGACTGGAAAGTTACATACTTTATTCTAGTCAGAGAGACTGTGAGGATTGAATTAGATGATTCCTGCAAACTCTGTGAGAGAGAGACAGCCTGGTGCCACTGGCTTAAACCTGTAATCCTAGCTACTCAGGAGGCTGAAATCTGAAGATGAAGGTTAAAAGCCAGTCCAGACAGGATAGTCTGTGAGTCTCTTATCTCCAATTAACCAGCAAAAACCTGAAGTGAAGGCGTGTGGCTCAAGTGGTAGAGTGCCAGCCTTGACCAAAAACACTAATCAAGAGCATGAGACTGAATGCAAGCCCTATTACTGGCATAAAAATAAATAAAGATAAAAGAATAAAAAGTTACAGAAGCCATTCTTTTCTTTGGGCGGGGGGAGGGGTGGTGAAGGATGGCTTTCTCAAGACTAGAGCTCTACGACTTGAGCCTCTGCATCATTTCTGTTTTTTTTTTTTCTATATATGTGACACCAAAGAATCGAACCCAGGTCTTTATGCATGCTAAGGCAAGCGCTCTACCACTAGGCCAAACTCCCGGCCCCCATAAGCCATTCTTAATGTGTGGGCCATTTGTAGATATTAATGCAGTTAAACAAACTTAAGCAATATTCACTGTATTTTTTGAGACAATTTTCAACTTGAATTCTGCCAGTACATTGGATTAGATGAAAGAATTGATCATTTCAAAGACATTTTAACAGTATTCTGGCTACTAGGAGACAGAAAAGAGTTGAGAAGGGAGGGAGGGAGAGAAAGAAATGGAGAGTGATACTCAGAGAAAGAAATTATTCTTTTAGACATATATATTGCATATTTAAAGCTAAAGTGGAAATGCTCATTTTTTATCCTGGAATCAATCCACATACATATCTGTGGTAGTCTCAACTCCACCTCTCTTGCCTGGTTTCTCATGACACCATTTTCTATCCACTCCACTGCTCTGAGTGTCAATTGCTACCTCACTCGAATCTTTACTGTATTATTTGCCCGGGATCCTGGCTCCATCTCACCCTCTGGCTGTCTTCCATTCATCCTGTAACAATTGGCCTGCTAACCTCCTCTCTGGGTGCCCGGGCTGACATCCATCCCTCGGGATACATCAAGCACTCTGGCCTCCATATCAGTAGCAACCATTTCTTCTCTGTACTATAATTTTCCTTTTCTGTTTCCCCCTAATGGATGATGATTTTTTTCTGAGAGCACTGACTTGCATTTTATCTCTGAACCTAAGACTTAGGAACTTTCTGTGGTTTCTAGGAAGATGCTAGCAGCAGAACCAAGCCCACAGTGATAGGAAGAGAGGACAGAGGTGAGCTGTAAGCAGTGAAAAGAACAGGGGCACAGGAAATGTGAAATGAGGTATAATGGGGAGTGAAATAGTGGACAGAGTTGGCTGCATCTGGAAGGAAGGCAATGAAGAGTAGAATCAAGTGGTATCACAGTTGCTGCATAGAAAGCTTCGCCCACTTAGAGAGTGTGTGTGCTCTGCAAGTGAGCCAGTGACACACTTTGGTGGACATAGGAAGTTTTAAATTTATCACCATGTGATTCTGAAAAACATTGTGTTTTGTCATGAACAGCACAACACCATTTAGTATTGTAGTATACTAAATTTAGAGCCAAGAGCTCTAGGCTCCATATAAGCTCTGCCAGTCAGCTTGGAACCAATTGCTTCATCTCTTTAGGCCATTTTTTTCCGTATGAAAAGTGCTTGAAAGCGTGAGCATAGTGGTGGTGCATTCCTATAATCTCAGCCACTTGAGAGCTTGAGGCAAGATACTACCTATAGCCTGAGCTATGTAGAAAAATCTTCTGTTTAACACATAATAAAAAGTCTTGGATAATATTTTTACTACTTTCTAGTTTCTATTTTCTACTATCCCTTAACAGACCACACAACAGAAAACAGACATGAAAAATCAAATCTTGTAACTAGAAGGAAAAATGTAAATGAATCACTAAGTCTTCTTGTTTTCAGTTTTGCTTTTCTTAAAAAAGGAAGGTACAGAGGAGCCTGCTGAACCTTTTAGGATAGGTAGACTGGATCTAACTAGTAAAAACTTAAAGCTGCTCTCTTGTTTGCAGATAAGATATGAGGCAGAAGAGTACCACCGCTCTGAGCAGGAAAGAATGAGGAATGAAATATCTGACTTAACGCAGGAGCTTCATCAGAAGGAGATCACCATAGCAACTGTCATGAAAAAAGCTACCCTTCTTGAAAAACAATTGAAGATAGAGTTAGAAATAAAAGAAAAAATGTTAGCCAAACAACAGGTATGCAAGCAAGGAGCAGGTCCCTTTCCATGGCCGGACCCTGCTGAGGGCTCACTGGAAGCCCTCCCCCCATTCTTGTCAGGAATTGGCATCACAGAAAGGCTCCTGGGGCTGTGGAAGTACTGTATGGAGCCACATAACACCCATGAGACACAGAAAAGTGTCCCTAAAAAGAAAGGGAGAACTTGCTACTCAGGAGGCTGAGATCTGAGGATCACAATTTAAAGCCAACCCCTGCAGAAAAGCTCTGTGCGACTCATAGCTCCCATTAACCAACAAAAACATCAACAAAAAGCTGGAGAGATGGAGCTTTGGCTCAAGTAGCAAAATGTCAGCAGCCTTGAGTGGAAAAGCTAAGGGACAACACGTAGGCCCTGAGTTCAAGCCCCCAGGACTAGCACACACACAGAAAGATTAAGCTATTACAAAAAAGCCAGAAGTATGGCTCAAGTGGGAGAGTGCTAGCCTAGAGCAAAAAGAAAGCTCAGAACAGAGCTCTGGTTCTGAACTCAAGCCCTAGGACCAGCACCAAAAAACCCCACAGAAATTGTTTGAAACATGAAATTGTTTGAAACATATTTAACTGAACTCACATGTAGCATGATTCCTGAAGAAAAACAGCCATGCATTCTCCTGCCAAAATACTGCAAATGAATTATATGCACACATGACTGCCTGCCCGATTTCTTTTTGCCTTCCTTTCCTCCTCTCCTATTTTTTTCTTTCTTCCTTCCTTCACTTCCTTCCTTCCTTGTCTTTTAAATTCTTTTAGTCTTACTCACAATCAGGTCAGATGCCCCCTCTCAGTAGAGACCACAGAGATTCTCAGCCCTTTTACTCCAACTCTAGATGTTTTCAGAACGTGACTGCTTACTGAGAAAACTTCAGTAACTTTCTAGGCAGGTGAGGGTCACTTTAGGAATAACGTTTGTTTATTATGGAAACAGAATAGACTCTACTTTCATTCAGTTATGAGCCTTAAACTGTGATTTATGAGTACAATACCCAGGAAACTGTGTGTTGTGTCCATGACAGCAGATGCCTTGTACTGGACAGTGGATGGTAACCAGGATGCACAGCTGGATTATGAATGATTATAAATGAACAATTCTTATTATCACTGCCACTATGGCTACATTCTTTTTAAACTTAGCTTATAGAGGCTATACAGGGGTGGGCATTTCATTGTCACACCTCTACTTGTTTACACCAATTTGTCTTGCCCTCTCTATAACCTTCTCTTGTGTAGACTATCAGTGAGTGTATAATTTTAGTCTAGTTTTATTGTTAGTATTAAGGTATTGTTTTGAGGACTTGCCATATCATAAGTCAGGTAGCAAGTACATTTCTTTTGGGGCAGTGCTACCCCTTCCTTTGCTTTCCACCCGTTTCCCCCACCTGTCCATGCCACAAACTGCATAGTTCATTTTTCACACAGTTAGTGTGTATTTTATAATTTAGGCAAGTTTTGTGGAGGTAGGAGACCTGGACGAATGAAAGATCAGGTTGTACATAGTGGTACAGAGCTTTATTTTTTTTATTTTTTTTATTGTAATTAGTAAAAGGGTTACATGATATTTGCCAGATAGAAGGTGCATTAATTCACATACATTGATACCCTTTCACATGTCTTGGTACCCGTTTCCCTCCCCCCCCACACCCCCCACCCGTCTTGGTTTTCCCCCCTTCCCTATCAAATTTCAAATATCCAAATACAAATAAATTCAATATATCAGATAACAAAGTGAGATACTATACCAATATGAGATAACCAAGGGACAGCAAAGGAGATGAGAGACAACATAGTACATTAAGGACAACAATCATTCATTATATGGCTTTTGTTTCACTATCCTGGAGGGCCTTTCAATTAGCTTCACATTATATGGCCTTATGTGGTACAGAGCTTTAATCTCACCAACTAGGAGGCTAAGGCAGGATGCTCACAGCAAGACCTCTGTCTCAATAAAAATTAGACTAATAAAAGCAAAAGGACAGATACTATACCCAAGTCCTGTCAAATGGAAGAATCATAGGGGGAAAGGAGGGAAAAATAAAGTCACAAGGAAACTTGACAGGACTAACAAGGAACATTAAGAGACCGAAGCATGTCCTAGTGATAGAGTGCTTGCCTAGCATGCAGGAAGCCCTGGGTTCGATTCCTCAATGCCATATACACAGAAAAAGTCAGAAGTGGTACTGTGGCTCAGGTGGTAGAGCTCTAGCCTTGAGAAAGCTCAAGGAGAGTGCCCAACCCCTGAGTTATGCCCCAGGACTGGCAAAAAGAAAAGAAGGAAGGAAGGAAGGAAGAACAAGGTTAAATATGTCACATATTACATACTGTAAAAATTAATTATTAGTTCAAGAAATTTAGTTGGCCATATTTAAGTATGTTTTCAAAATGGTGATTTTTTTCTGTTAACAGAAAGTAAGTGGATCTATTTTTAATTTAGTATTGATCCTATCTGTGGTGTGCCACCGAATAAACTGCTAAAAGCCAAGAATCATTCCCCTTTACTACACTTAGAAAATACCTGCATCCACAAGATAAAAATTAATTTTTAAAAATTTGGAGTTCTCACTATAAATTTTACATTTCCCTTTTGTCTTCTGAACTTTCAGGTCTCAGATATGAGATATAAGGCCATCAGAGCAGAAAACCCACATCTAAAAGGAATGATGGGAGATTTAGACCCCGGACGGTATATGGTAATACGTTGAATTCATTCAATAAATTGAACAAGAGATGACTTAGTTGGTCAGGATTTCCAGACATTGTTTACTGGGGCCTTGTCTCATAATAGCATGCAGGGCTTGCAAACTGACATGCATTTCATTTTTATTCTCAGGCTGGAAGATTCGAATTTCTTGGTTTTGTGGTTATGGCTGTTTTGGTTTTGTTCTTTTCTTGGATTTTGGCTGAAATTCTAATCATTGCTCAAGCATGCCAAACTTTCTAATGGATTGCTTTTGATCTTGCTGTTGCCTTGAAATCCCACAGCCACCTTCACCCCATGAAAGCACCTCCAAAGCCCAGTTGCAATGTATTGGTCTGACTTGGGTCTTCGTGTGGCACTTTCCCTGCCACGGGGAAGCCATGCCCAGGCTGGGTGAGCAGCACTCAGAGCGCTGGTGTGGAGGGAAGGCCCAGTGTGTGTGCCTGGGTAGATGACAATGCTTGATAGATGTATACTTTTCTGCAATTCAACACACAGAAATCATGTGAGCACTGTAGCTGATTAGCCTGGTCCTAGTTTCCTCAGCTATCTGATGAGGGTTAGAGCAGGCCACGGTACTTTATTTCTGTGTTTAATATACTACTTCTCTGAGGCAGTGGGAAGAGAAGCCCTCTGCATTCACCTTGAACTTAGTGATGGGTCAGGTGAGTGGAGGACACGTGGTAGAAGAGAAAGCTTAGGGAAGCTTTTTACCCATCTCTTATGTAAAGTTGCCCATCTGCTGTGTGTGTATAAATATGTGTGTGTATACATGTAAATCTTCCATCTAACCCCATTTATTTAGAAATACTGGATACACAAAAAGTAAAACCAGATCCCAACTCCAAGAGTGAGTTTCTTAACACAAAAAAGGATTTTGTGTTTCTAAACTCAGTCTGAGCATTTGTGTGTGTACATACTTGGTTATCATAGTATTCACTGGGCCTGCTTCTTCCTGTTCCTAATAGGCTTTGGTGGGAGTTTGTGAAAGAGAGTGAGAGGAGTGTGTGTGTGTGTGTGTGTGTGTGTGTGTGTAAGAGAGTGAGAGGATTGTGCGTATATATGTGTGTAAAAGAGGGGGGAGAGAGAAAAACTCAAGCTTGGTTGTCGTCCCTTAGGTTTTTACTCAAAGCTAATGCTCATCTATTTGAGCAGTACCTCCATGTCCAACTTTTGGTGGGTAGAGATAAAAGTCTCATGGACTTGGCTTTGAACCACAGTCCTCCGTTCTCAGCTTCCTGAGTAGCTAGGATTACAGGTATGAGCCACTGACACTCAACCTTATAGGATTTTGACTTTTAAAATATAATAAGAAATTAATTATTCAAATCAATACATATCTTTTTTCTTCATTTCTTAAGAAGATCATACTCATATAAACAGTATATATATTTATGATTTTGGTTCACAGCTAATAATGTAGTAGTTTTCAGTGCCAGCTTTCTTCCTCCAGTCCTCTACATTGTCATCAGCAGATGACAGTTCACTTCACCATGTGTATTGTTTCATACTTTCCCATGCATAGGTATATGTAGTCATATACATATTCAGGGATTTTATCACTTTAGAAAAATAAGATTGTGGGCCAGGAGTTTGGCCTAGTGGTTAAAGTGCTTGCCTAGCATGCATGAAGACCCGGGTTCGATTCCTCAGTACCACATATAGAAAAAAAGCCAGAAGTGGTGCTGAGGCTCAAGTGGTAGAGCTCTAGCCTTGAGAAAATCCAAGGACAGTGCTCAGACCCTGAGCTCAAGCCCAGGACTGGCAAAAAAAAAAAGAGAAAAAAAAAAGAAAAATAAGATTGTTTATGTCTGTGTGTCACTGAACAGTACTTCTTAGAATCCTCCCAAACAACCAGTGTAAGACTATTTAATCCTTGTAATTGGTATGGCCAAAACACAGTTAATAGTCTGCTTGTCATAATTAATAAAAATTTTCAACTCTGCTTTCAAATTTTTCCTGAATGAACAATAATACTATAAAGTATCCTTATCCATGGTTTTCAGTCATCTTCTAGACATGAGACTGTGGATTCAGAGCTGGTGAGAGTTTTTATTTTAGTACCTGTTACCGAGCCCCATTTCTGCTTTCTCATTCCCACCACTATGAGGTGATTGTTGCTCCTTTGCCGTGTCTGACTTTCAGCAGTAGGATGGCTGAGAAGTAGTTTCCATTTTTTTATTGAAAGATTTTATTAACACTGATTTTTACCTCATATTTCAAATGTCATGTTTAACATACAAGTATTTAATAAGGGAATCTATGTGCAATCACTGGCACATAAATTTTAGAACATAATTAAAGTTAAACTGAGAGTTTGTATCGATCTATATAGTATAACATTACGTCTATAGAGTATATATCCTATCATAGATTTTTGTGACTATGTAATGTTTATGTCTCCAAGACCGTGTCAACCTTGGGTACCTGAGTATTGAGTCATCGCTGTTTGGATCTAATATCCACATATCAAGGAGACCATGTGCCCTTTGTTCCTTTGGTCTTGACATAGTCTTGCTCGACACAATTTGCTCTAGTTCCATCCATTTCCCAGTGAACGCCATTATTTTATCTTGTCTGGTGGGTATGTAGAGTTCCATTGTGTGTGTGTGTGTGTGTGTGTGTGTGTGTGTGTGTGTGTATCACATTTTTTTAATCCATTCATCTGGCTTGGCTATTGTGAATAGTGCAGAGATGAATATGGCTGAACAGTTGTCCTTATCATATCCTGGGTTATGATGCTCAGGGTAGATGCCCAAAAATGGTATGGCTGGATCCTAGGGAAGGTCTATTTTTAGTTTTTTGGGAAACCTCCAAACTGTCTAATTTTCCATCTTTCTGAGTATATTTGAGCATGCTTTCTACATTTATTGGCAATATATTCATATGGATTAAATATATTCTTTCTTCATTTTCTATTGGGTTGTCTCTTTTCCATTTATAGCAGCACTTTTCTAAATCCATTCTTTGTAACATTTTTATGATATCTTTTCATAAAAACTTTTGTCAAAAATAGTCCCCAAAAAAGCTTCATAGTTTTGGAGTTACAATCTTCAGATTATAAGGTTTTTCCAAACATCTGTGTATATATTGTATCTTGGATTTTGTTGGGTTTTTTATTGCTATTATAAAAGTAATATAGAGAGGGATTAGTTACCTAAGTCAGGTAATGAGTACAGTTCTTTTGTGTGTGGGGGGGAATCATGGGGCTTGAACTCTGGGTCTTTGCGCTGTCCTTGAATAATTCAGCTCAAGGCTACCACCCTACCCCTGGAGCCGCACCACTTCCTGTTTTCTAGAGGTTAATTGAAGGTAAGAGTCTCACGTTCTTTAGTGCCCAGGCCGGTTTTGGACGGTGATCCTCAGGTCTCAGCCTCCTGAGTAGCTAGGATTACAGGCATAAGCCACGGCACCTGGCTTAGTACATTTCTGTTTGAACAACATTACGTTCTCCCTTTCTCATCTCTGTTTTCTCCTCCTGTCCCCACCCACAAGTTGCATAGTTCATTTTCAATATAAGCACCACTGCTGTATTTGTCTACCCTTTGTCCCTCTTTGATGTTTCTGAGAGATTTTGTTGTCCATCATTAATCCATTGATTGTCATTTTGAATGAGTGTGATATTGAGGAGCTCAATTTCAATTTTAAAAACATTTTTGAAATTGAATTTTCGTATAATAGTGTTAAAGCAGGGAGGAACTGAATATTTCCTGATCCCCATGCAGGAAGTGAGAGTTAAAGACTCTCCAAATTCAATTTTGGTGTGAATATTAAGCTCAGCTTTCCCAGTTTCTCCTCATAATTTTTGGAGTTAACATATAGTAATGTTAAAATATTTGACGTTTTAATAGTCAATGTATTTTAGAGATTTGGCATTTTTAATATAGCAAAATTTTCCTTCCAGGATTACAATGTAGCTTTCTGTCTTTGCATCCTGGCCTTTTCAGTAAAATCTCACAATTTTCTTTGTATAAATTCTACCCCATTTCAAATTATCCCAAGGTTTTTTACAATTCTTGCCATGGTTATCAGTAGAATATTTCCCTTTTTTCATATCTAAGAACTTATCACTAATATTTTAAACTCAAATTGTTTTACTAATTCACTGTTATGTACGTTTTTAACCATATAATTATGTCCACAAATAAATGTTATCAGCTGAGCACTGGTAACTCACATATGTAATCCTAGCCATTCATGAGACTGCAGTCTGGGGGTTGAGGTTCAAAATCAGCCTGAGTAGATATATTGAGACTCGTTATCTCCACTTAACCAGCAAAAAGCTTGAGGTAGAGATGTGGCTTAACTGGCAGAGCACCAGGCTTGAACAAAAAATTGAGAACCTGAGGCATTCTGTTCAAACAGTGGTATTTGTACAAACAATTTAAAAAACAAAAACAGACATCTCTTTTTCTCCACTGTTAACATAAGTTATTTTTTGTTGTGTTCCTATAGAAAAATGTTAAACAATAAGAGGATTTTCTGGCAAATTTTCTACTTTCTGACTTTAAACCTCACGATCTTGTTCGGTGTAACATTCATGCTTTTTATAATCTTTATCACATTCGTATTTAAATGAAGACTTTTGCTAAGAATTCCTGCTAGATTTTTTTTTTTATCAGATGTCTTTCAGCACAGAAGACCTGGTGTGGGCTAAAAGACTTCCTACTACAGATCCAGAATTAAATTTCAGGAATAAATCATCTTAATCATTCTGTTACTGGCATAGAGCTTCCATAACAAAGTAGCACACACTGTGTGGCTTGGAACTCTAGACATACTGGTTCATAGTTCTTAGGCTACAAGTTCAAAATGAAGACATTAAATTAAGTCTGTGGTTAGTGCTCATCCTTTATCTGCCCTGACAAGGGCGTCTTCTGCATCTCCTGGTGTCTTTTTTATATGCACATTTTCCCTTTCTGTAGGACATTGGTCCTACAGATGTGTTTCCAGGGAAGGTCACTGTATGCGGGAGAAGACGTGGGACTTCAATACAGCATTCTTAGAAGGATGCATTCAACCCATAACACCCATACTTCAACAGTTTTGGTACAGCACTGATTGACTTAGAAATAAGTTCTGTGTCTTAAGTGAGGTTCACTCTTTTTTTCTACTTGTTTTAAAGTTATACTGACTTAACATAAATCTGGAACTTTCTAGCTTGATGAGTGGTCTAAATTTTTTTTGGAATTAGCAATTCTTTAAAGGCTAGAAAAAACTTAGCTGTAAAACTATCCAGACTTCATAAATCCTCAGTTTCCTTTTGCCTTTTGTTCTGGAGTGGTTGAACTATTCAAATTTCCCAATTTTGTCTTAGATCATTTTGGTGATTTGTGTAGTTCTAGGAAACCTACCCCTTTCAATTTGCTTCCTCATTACCAAAGTTATAGTATACTATAATTCATTCATTTCTTCTAAATGCTGTTCCATAGTTGGGCTTTTTGCTTGTTGAGACAGGGTCTTACCATGTAGTCCAGGCTAACTTTGAAGCTTGCGATCTTTTGCCTCAGTCTCTGAGAACTAAGATTACAAATAGATATTACACACCCAGACTATATTGTGTTGGTATATTTCTTTTGTTGTTACTGATGATCTTATAGAGTTGAACACATTCTTTCCTTTTTTAAAAAATCAGTCCAGGAGCGTGGACTCAGAGCCTGGGCACTATCCCTGGTTTCTTTTGCTCAAGGCTAGCATTTTACCATTTGAGCCACAGTGCCACTTCTGGCTTTTCTGGTAGTTTATTGGAGATTAGAATCTCATGAAGTTTCCTGTCCAGGCTGGCTTCAAATTGTGAACCTCAGTTCTCAGCTTCCTGAGTAGATAGGATTATAGGGGATGAGCCATCAGTATCGTTTTCTTTCCCTTTTATTGTCTTAATTATGCTTGCAAGACTTTTATTTTATTAGTATGTAAAAATGTTGGCTTGGGGGTTTATGTTTTTGATCTATTTCTTTATTTTTAGATTTTTAGCAATTTTCTTTTTTCAAGTGTTTTGGGTATTTTTTGTTGTTTGTGTTTTGGCTCTACTTTCCCTAATTACTTAAAGTGAAGAAAATCTCCATAGTAGAAAAAAAATCTGATAGTTATTTCTGAAATAATTTGTCTGGATAAACAAACATAAATAATTGATACTGGAAGTTTATCTCAAGCAGTAAGAAAAGGTGTCATTTTTTAAAGTTTGTTATTATAAAGGTGATGTACAGAGGCGTTATAGTTACATGTCAGGTATAGAGTTCATTTCTCTTGGGACAAGGTCACCTTTTTCCTTATTTTCAACCAATTTTTCCCGATGGTTTCCCAACCACAAGTTGTAGAGTTCATTTCCAGCAGTGTCTAATGAGCAGTACTGCTGCATTTGTTTACCATTTTCCCCTCCATTTCTGTGCTTTCCTTACCCTCTCAAAGACAGAGAAATCCACAAATAAGACAAAAAGAAAATAAAATGGCAGCAAAGAAAAAAGGCTTTTTCCCATATCTTGGAGTTCATTCCAGTAAATGTTATTTTATAAGATCACATGCCCATAGGCATTGTTCCATTGTGTTCCTTTCCTGAGTAGCCTCCTTTGGCCTACTGTGCGGGAATGCCTAGACACCTGTGCCATTTTTCAGGTCCCAGTGTGTTTAAATATACTTTCCACGTATAAAGTACATCATTTTTAAGTCCTGTAACATGTCTGATATTTGAATAATATTGGGAGAGTGGCTATTTTTTCCAAACAAGGAAATTATTGACCTTAAAGTTGACCATATCTAAATAAATACATCTTTGAGAACTTACTCCGTGCTCATTTCAACTGAGGGGGAAGTAAGCTCTGCGCCACACAGCATGTGGAAGGGGAAGTGTGGATGTGCACTCGCACACACACGCACGCACGCACGCGCACACATGCCACGCGCATGTACACAGGGCACAGCATATCCTGTTTAGTGGCAAGTTCCATGGGACAGCCACTAAGCCTTCATGCCACACTGAGAATAATAAGAGGCTTTTGTTCCTTTGCGTTTGTGTTGAAACTTGACCATATAGAAAAAACTGGGGGTTTTCTATTCTGCTCTCATTTATTATGAGTTTTCTTTGATTCCATATTCACTTAGTTCCACAATTATATTAATTTTTCTTTGACTTAACAATGTAATAAAATCAGAATTAATCAGAACTCAGAATATTTGGTCATTTTAAAGACTGAATTTTCTTTCTTACTGTCCCATAAAGTCAGCTTAATAAAACAGTAGCAGTCTTGGACAAAAGAACCCATCAGAAATACAAAGGTAAACCAGAAAACTGGAAGTAGCACTGTGACCCTAAGTGGTAGAGCACTAGCTTTGAGCTGAAGAGCTCAGGGACAGTACCCAGGCCCAGAGTTCAAGCCCCACAACTGGCCAAAAGGAAAAAAAAAAAAGAGATAAGGCTAAGAGTGTAACCCTCCAATGTGCAGCAACTGCTTGGCATGAGAGGGGCTGGGGTTCAATTTTCAGAGCTGATAAAAAGAAAACAGGAGAGAAAAGCAAAGCAGGGGAAAGAGGGACAAATTGGTTTAACTACTGTGCATTTATCATATGTTATCATCTAGTGAAGGATATATTTCTGAGATCACTAGAAACACATTTCAAAGAAACAAGAAAGCTCAAAAATATTGTTATTAAGAAAAATGCAATGTGCTCTATGTAGAAATGTAAATAAATTAGTTGTAAAATGTAAATAAAATTTTAGGTAATGCTCCTAATACTTATTATGGTACTATTAGAAAATTATGCGGTTTAAAAATCATCATTCTTATTTTTAATTCCTTTAACCCATACTAGCCCCAATCATAGTCATAGATAGGATCTAATGTTATTGAAAAATACTGAATTCAATTTAACTGAGCAGCAGACCTTTAAAATTATGATTTTTATTGATAGTGTCTTATTTAGAATCAAAGTTTAAGTCTTACCTAAAGAAATGATTCTAATTGACCTTTGAAACCAGATCTGAGCATATAAACTTTTTCATTTTAGAGGACAAAGTTTCATGACTGCCTCTTTTATATTTATTACAAACCTACTCCCGTTTTACAATAAGCAATACTTTTTCTTGTAAAGCAGAGGACTGCTGATTGCTTTTTGTTTGCATTGGTTTTTCAAAAGAGTAAACACTGTGAAATCTTAAAGGCAGTGTCTAACAAGCAAAAGAACCTTTAAGATCCTCCTTTTTTTCCAGTCGTGGGGCTTGAACTCAGGGCCTGGGCATCATCCTTGAGCTTTCTCAAGACTAGCACTGTAACACTTGAGCCATGGCACCACTTCCAGCTTTTTCTGGGTATGTGGTACCAAGGAATTGATCCTGGGGCTTCATGTCTGCTAGGCAAGCACTCTACCACTAGGCCACCCTTCCAGCCCCAAGGCCCACCTTTTGAAAAATGTACTTGGTCAGCAGTTGTGGAGGCATGTGATCTTCCTGGACTGGCTTGTGGAAATGTTTGTCACACAAAAATTTGACATATATATATATATATATATATATGCTAAATTTCCATAGGTATTAGGCAGCAAGATAAAACACAGTAAGCAGACTTGGTCTTTGAAGCAAAAATAAAACATAGTTTTACATAGTTAACCTGTGTGTGGGTGTGTGTATATGTGAGTGCTGGTCCTGAGACTTGAACTCGGGGCCTGGTTGCTATCCCTGAGCTGCTTTTACTCAAGACTAGCAGCCCACCACAACCATTTGAGCCACAGTGTCATTTGTGCTATATTTGCTAGTTTTACTGAAGATCTGAGAGAGACTGAGTATCACCTACTTTCCTGATGTAGCTGGCTTCAATCCTGGATCCTTACCTCTCAAGCCTCCATAGTAGTTAGAACTACAGGCAAGAGCCATCCAGCTAGCCATTTTTAATACACAGGTATGTGTGTGTGTATGTGTACACTATCCTTATTGAGATTAATATGACAACTATGTGTGGATGATTTTTCCATGTGAAACTAGTCAAAAAAATTTTTTTAATTTACAATGACTTTTTTTCTTTGAAAAAGTAGTTTTAAGCTACAACCAGCCTTATGAGATTCAACCCATAGATAGGTGAACCTGCAAGAAGGACATTTTGATTTGGATTAAGCTTTTCCTACTGGGGTGATTAGAACACTGTGGTCTAAACAGCAGCAGAATAATGCTGACACTCAACCCTCAGTGCTGGGGGAACGAATCCTGACCTGTCATGAGAATATAGCCTAAGGTGCAGGGGAGACTGAGGCTTGAACTCAGAGCCTTCCACTTGCTAACCAGGTGCTCTAACATTTTTTTCACTTCATCTTTTTTCACTCGCTGTGTTCTTGTGACGGGGTCTTGCTTGGCCAGGGCAGGCTTACGCTGTTCTTTTAAGATGGAGTCTTGCTAACTTTTTTGCCCAAGTTGGCTTTAGATCGCAACCCTCCTTATCTCCCCTCCTATGCATGGCAGGTTCACACCCTTGTGCCCAGCTAGTGATTGAGAAGCCTTGTGAACTTTTCTGTGGTCCTCCTGGCCTCCATTTCCCAAGTGCATTGGATTACAGACATGAGCCACTACGCCCTGACAATGTAGCCTATTTTGTAAACTTTTTTGAGATGATCATTTGCCAACTCTGTCACATAGAATGCAACAAAGATTTCACAGGCACCCGTGACTGGTACCTTGAATCTCTAGAACTGTGAGGAATGAATTTCTAGGATTTTACACTATCCAGTCTGTGGAATTTGGCTAGAGCAGCACAAATGCCTTACTTACAAAAGCCAAATCTGAGGTGGTCTAGCTTTCCCTCTCTTGAACCAGAACAACATGAGAGGTTTAACTCTTGTCAAGTCTCTCCTGGCTTCCATCATTTACCAGTACAGACTCAGCTCAACACAGTGCCTTCCATAGAAGCTGCTGCCTTTTTTTCCCCCACAAGGGAACAGAAGGCTAAAACCTGCCACGTATGGAGGAAAGCTTTTCCAGCAGGACAGACAGAGAGCACAACTAATAAAATGGAGGAATTTAGAAGAAACAAATCAGATGAAGCAAAAGAGAACAAAACTAAGTAGAATTATCAGAGACTTGTTTCATGAAACAAGGACAAGCTTCCTACTTTAAAGGGAAGGTGTAATCATTTTAAAAATTGAAAACATGATTTTAGAAATAATACTGGAAATTTCCGCTATAAAAGTTGGATGACAGTCCTGTTGGATGAAATCCATTTTGGAGTGTTGGAGCCTCAGGTGGATCACAGTCTCCATGAGTGAGCGAGGGGGTGGCCCTCAGCACTCAGGCCCTAGCTTCCCAGCACAGCTGTCCATAGATCTCCTTAAAGAAATTCCTGAACTGGGACTGGGAAGGTACAAAACATATTGTACCTGCAAAACACATTGTTACAAAAGCAAGAGAATTCTTAAGGAATGCTGGCAATAGATCCAAAGACATGAAAGGTAGCTTGAAGTTACCATCTTAAGTAGAAGCTAGTATTCAAAATATGCCAGATGAAAGTTTGATGACACTTGATCCGAAGGCTCCTAACTCTGATTCCAGCAATGGGTTGGAGGCTAAGGAAGGAGAATCAACAATTCCAGACCAGCCTGGAGTACACCCTGTCTTTCAAAAATAAATATATGTATATGTGTGTATATATATATATATTAGTTGAAGTTTCACTAAAATACTTGTTCATAACTGGCCTGTGATTTCCTACTGTTAATAACATCTAAATCAGAGATGCTGAGCAACAACTTTAGACTCAGGGAGGCCAAATACAGTATTCTGACAATGATCAGAACTTGACATCTCAGTTCTGAGTAAAAGTTATGACTGATGTTAATCCTAGTTTTGTTGTTGTTGGATTTTGTGCTGTGGGTTTGGGAAGTTAGGTCCTTAGTGCGGAGAAATCCATACAGAAGGACATCAGAGCAACAGGTCACTCAGAGAATTTTTCAGAAAAAGTAAAGTTTTGTCAAATATACTTGCAACTTTTCTGAAAATATTTGACTGTGTTGTAAATATTTAAATGACATCTTCCAGTATGCCATTTTGTTATAAGGATTATTTTAAGATGAAGACAACTGAGTCCACAACTGAGTCTGTGTCCCTATTCCAAACACCTACCTGAAAAAAGATTTAGGCTCTTAGGCTCTTACTCATCAGAGATTCTATGACCTGTGCCTTTTCTAAGATGTCTCTTGTCATCAACAGTTGTACTCTTTGCAGACTCTCCTTTCAATCTTCCACTCCTGAAGGTGTAAAGCGGCTTTCCTTTGTCTCTTCTCCTCTTTACATAACGCCCAAATTACATCCACCTGCTTGTCCTCAGCCTGTTTGCCCTATGCACAAGTTAATAAAACTGTTTTCCTCTCCCTTAAAATCTTCCTGAAAAGAAACATTAAGACGCTCTCTCAAAAACTTCTCATAGCCTTTTTAATAAAAAGCCCCAAAGATCTGTAATCTCACTCTAAACCTCTCTTTTGTGATTCAGACGTGTTTCATTTTCTGAAGAGGCACTAAAATTGAGTGCTCTGTACCAAATAGTAAATTTGAAGCTCAAAGCTCTGTGGGGCTAGGGCTGGCATAATCTCAACTGGAAGGTCAATTGTATCCCAGTTGATATGGATTTAACATTTTTTTTGCATCATCCAGCATGAAGAATGGGTGGTTTAATCGATTTGTGATTTGAATAATTGGACTAATTTATCAGTGTCTTCTCTCATTTTATATCAAAATTAATTTCAAATAAGCTAAAAATTGTATATAAACTAATGAAATCATAAAACAAATAGAAGAAAGTACTCGATCTCTAACAATTTTACAATGAAAAAAGACAAAAAATAGTTTTACAAGGAAAGGAAGAGTGAAATATAAAAGTGAAGAAATCACTGCAAAGGGGAAAGACTCACAGATTGCACTAAATGGAGCAAAAACAAATGAGATCAACTTAAAATTCAGACGGAAAACATTATGCAGTTGTTTCCCAGTGTTAATTTCCTTGCAAATTAATAAAACACATATAGCTAAAGAGGAAAAATAGAGACAGCTGACAAAAGATAGAGTCAAAATGCCAGAAAAAAAAATCAAAATAGGCTCACCTTTCAAATGTGAGTGTTTATCAAGTTGGCAAAGTTAACAAGATAGTAATATTAAGTTGTTAGGAGTATGATTAAAAATAGATCCTTCCATACTTTTTCAACTCCTTTTGCTTTTATTTTTAGGGTTTCTTTTTTCACATAGAGTCTTACATACATGCTAGGTTGGCCTGTACTGCTGTCTCTCACAAAGCTGAGCTCATAGGTACACAGTACCACACACAACTTATTTGTTGAGATAGGTCTCACTAACATTTTCCCAGTCTGGCCTCAGATCTCCATCCTCCTGATCTCTGCCTCCCAAGTAGCAGGGATTATAGGCAGGAGCCACTGCACCTAGACTGACTATAATATTGTAAGTATTCCAATTTTATATTTACAGTGTTATATTTCTTATTGATACATTGATTATATTTTGTAAGTAACCATATAATCATATTAACATTTTTTTTAAATTCTTTTTGCCAGTCCTGGGGTTTGAACTCAGGGCCTGAGCACTGTCCTTGGCTTTTTCTCAAGATTACAGCTCTACCACTTGAGCCTCAGCACCACTTCCAGCTTTTTCTATGTATGTATGTGGTACCGAGGAATCGAATTTGGGTCTTCGTGCATGCTAGGCAAGCACTCTACCACTAGGCAAAGTCCCAGCCCCTTATATTGACATTTTTGTTGATCTTTTTAAATAAGGAAAGACTACAAAAATATGTTACTAATATTTGTTATCCCTGGATGGGGATAGCATGGAATATTTATTTTTTCTTAAATGTTATTCCATGTTTTTTTACAATGATATGTACTACGCTAGTCAAAGATTTTTGTTCTAAAATTGAGACATGTAATTTCTATTTATTTACCCTCAATTACCTCCTTTTAAATAGACTCTATCCCAAGATACAGTAAACATTGAGAATTATGACTTCAACATATAACATTGGGATTCTCTTTTTTAAAAAAAAAAGTTGTTGTAAATGTGGTATACAGAATGGTGACAGTTACATAAGTCAGGTAAACAGTACATTTCTTTTTGACCAAATGTCACCCCTTCTCTTACTTTCTCCTAGTTTTTCCCTCTGGTCCCCACCTATAATTTCAATTATTAACTTAAAGTTATGCCCAGCAGACACAAACTTTAAGCCTAGCCAACTTATTCTGGAGAGCAGTAATATACTGTTACCCTTTCTAATAATGGCCACAGGCAGTGTTATCTGCATTACTTTTATTACCATATCACTGGACTTAAATGAAAGGGCCTTGCTTTCTCATGTGTGCCAATGTAGAAAACACACATGATTTATAAGGGTTGGTATATTCAATGATAGCTTGTTTTCTTCTTTAGAATATGGACTTCACAAACAAGGAACAGTCAAGGCATTCATCTATTAACAAATTAGAATACGAAAATGAAAGGCTCCGAAACGATCTTGCAAAACTGCATGTCAGTGAAAAGTCAGCATGGTCCACCCAAAACACCTATGAAGAACCAGGGAGATACGTCTATCAAAGTCAAATAAAAATGGAGAAAAATGAAGATAGGTAAGCTAGCTTCCTTTTTATAAGGCAGAAAGTTTTAAACTTCACATTGAAATTGTCTTTCAGCAATTCAGAGCTTAACTATATATTGTCTTTTTAACTGCTCAAAATTTATCTTACATCGATAGGTAATATAGTAGTCTAAGTACAGTTCATTTCAGAAAAAAAAATATTTCATGATCTAGCAACAAGTTGGGTGGAATGCCACTGGAGAATGTAGTTCCTCACCCCAAACCACTGTAAGCTGATGTGATATTCAAGTATATAAATTGTGTCTTACATCTCATGTTCTAGGAACCTACGAACAAACTAGAATTTAATATGTTAGGCATATTACTCACACATACAGAATGTATGGGAATACATCACAGCTGACTTATCTTCATTAATGTGTGCAGTTGATATGGGCATATGGTAGTCATGGCAACACTTTGGTCCTTTCTTGGGGCAGGGGGTCTATGGGATTGTAAGAGGTTTTCTTTTAGTGAAATCTATAACAAATCAATATCTACTATCTGTATTATTCCCATGCTCTTTACCATGTCTTAGTTCACCTTTTAAGTAAATATGTCCACCATGAAGTTGGCTAATTAATTCAATTTTAAGAAAAGATGGATGAGATCAAAACTATTTCTGAGGGGCATTCACTGTTAAACTACACTTAGAGAATGCTTAGCACAACAACCAGTTTTCCTTCATCAGGGTTCTGCGGGTCATTGATCAGCTCATTTACATTGTGAATCTAAGAAGGCCTCTGGTCTGGGGCACTCACCAGATGTGCTCAGTATCCTTGCGTGGGACACACAAAGGTAAATGAACAATCCACACTCCACTACTTTAGTAGCAACTCATAATGCTTAGCATGAGAACCTTCTAGATTGTTTTTGTAATGCTGGACCACATATCTGCAGCCTCCGAAGACTTGCTTAGCCTTTGTCAGCCTTGGTTTCCTGTCTATCAAATAAGGATGCATGGGACCTAAGTTTAATCACTTATGCTAGATACATACATACATGAATGCATGCGTACTTACATAGACAGATGGGTGAGTGAATGAGTGAAAGGGAGGAAGGGAAAGAGGAGAGAGGAAGGAGATGATATATAAATGATGGCAGCTGTAGGAAGTACTTAGGGCTAGAGAAAGAAGCCCTGGTACCCAGCCATACAGCAGCTCTCTCTTTCATTGGGCAATCTAAGAAAATCTTTCCAAAGGAGTCTGCTCACAGTTGGGGTGGATGTAAGGATGTATTTCCTAACACAGAATAAACACTTTATAACTGCTTGTCTGCCTGCCTGCCTGCCACGCTCCACAGCCTGAGCCCACCCTAGTATGGTGTCAGAGAAAGGCAGGCCCCTAAAGATGTGCAGAAGGCCTTCTGTGTGCCTGAGGTCCAAAGGGTGCAGAACACTGGCCCCACACTGTTTTGAAATCATTTTGAAAGCCTTACCAGGTGTTGCTATTCCAGCAAGTAAGAGCGACTATGCCTTTTATTATTTGTTGGGGTTTTTTTTTAAAGCATCTTTCTTGCCTCCTTTCATTGCTTCTCTGTGCCAGGCAGCACAGACTGTATTAGTTGTGTCTCATGAAAGCTAGCCCACAGGGGACAGAGAAAGCAGCCTAGAGGTCGAGGGCTCATCAGGAGATCATCTTAATAAGCAATCTGGGACTCCATTCCTGCAACTTGCATTTGCTGAGAGTTATATTAAGTTTGTTGTAATGCTTCCTCTGATTTCAGCGTTCTCCAGAGATCTGGTTTTCAAAAGAAACAACATCTGGAATAGTCTGAATAAATGATTACCATATAAAACCCACTATGGAGAAGAGCTGTTGAGGTGTAAGGACGCTGAACTGAGTAGTGAAGAAGTAGACTGTTAGCTTTGCCTGAGAGAAAATGAATCCTCTTCTCTCACAGGACAGCCCAATGAAGTAAAATGATATGGATTTGTTAGGCATAAATTAACCAGAAAATGTATACAATATCTTTATATATCAATGGAAATGCAGTCAGTCTTCTTGAACTCCTTTAAGAAGATGAAACCTAGCCGGGTGTGGTGGCTACTCGAGAGTCTGAGATCTAAGGATCAAGGTTCAAATCCAGCCCAGGCACAAAAGTACCTGAGACTCTTATCTCCAATTAACCTCTAGAAAATGGGAAGTGGGGCTTGGCTCAAGGGTAGGGTGGTAGCCTTGAGCTGAAGGGCTCAGGACAGTGCCCAGGCCAAGTTCAAGCCCCATGACCCACAAAAAAGAAAGAAGAAGGAAGAGAAGGAGAAGAATAAAGAAGAAAGTCTAAATCTAAGGAAATTCTTGTTTTTAACAGAGGAAGCTTTGTATAATGCCTAACTTTTATTTCTTGCTTGGCTTTCTTTCCTTTGTTTTTCTTTCTTCCACTTTCTCTTTCTCTCTTTCTTCTAGTAAAACATCAAGTTTTTTTTTATTTTTTTCATATATTTTATTGTAATTAATAGAAGGGTTACATTATATTCACCAGATAGAAGGTGCATTACTTCACATACATTGATACCCTTTCTCACGTCTTGGTCTCCATTTCCCTCCCCCACCCCCATCTTGTTTTTCCCCCTTCCCTATCCAATTTCAAATAACCAAGTACACATATATACAATATATCAGATAACAAGGTAAAATACTGTAACAATATGAGATAACCAAGGGACAGATGAGAGATAACATAGTACATTAAGGACAACAATCACTCATCATATGGCCTTTGTTTCTATATCCTGGAGGTCCTTACATTTAGCGTCATCCTATATAGCCTTATGTATCTAGATTTTGTTCTATGTAAATCTCTGCTAAGAGAGCCCAAGGTTTCTACAGATTATGACAAATGAGGAAAACCATTGAGTCTATGTTCCTTTGAGTCTAGCTTACTTCACTTAATACAATTTTTTCTAAGTCTTACCATTTCCTTACAAATGGGGCGATAAAACATCAAGTTTATTGAAAGCTGAAGTAGAAATTAGACTCCCCATAGAGCAGAGCCTTGGAGCTGGGAGTCCAGGGGAGCCCTGTGGGAGGGACTCCTGCCATAGCCCCTCCCTTAGACTTTGTGCTGATTGGTTGGTGGCTGTGTATGTACTGCCCCAGCTCTTGGTATTGTTGAGCTGGAAACCAGGACATGGTGGGAAGCAGATGCATTTGAACAAGAACCTTGGTCATTATGAGAGCCATGTTGAACACACTGTCTGCATAATCTTCATTCACTCAGCTGTTGTTCGTGTCACTCCTCTCTGAAGTGACATTTGTATCATTCACTCACTTCAAATGTGAGGCATCTGGGGATGTGGCAAAGCATTTGCTCTCCAGTGGACTGTAACTACACCAGCCTAGTTCCTCAAAACTTCAAAACACTTCAAGTTGTTACTGAATTTGATGAGGATGCTCCGAATGTGATTCTTAAAAGTTAGAATTAGTGTTTCCAGATAATTTACAAGCTAAGGGGCCTCAATATTCAGACCTATGCAACTCATTTTAATTATTTCATAATCATTGGTTTGTGTCTATATGCCACACATACAGTAAGACATACTAAAAGCATATTTATCATTTTTTAAATTATATCATATACTGGAAAGATCTTAGTAGAGATCTTAGATTTACAAACATTAAAATGGCTTTAAACCTAGCTGCCAATAAGCCAAAGGTTTCTTTATAATTTTTTTTTGCCAGTCGAAGGGCCTGAACTCAGGGCCTGAACACTGTCCTTGGACTTTTCTCAAGGCTAGAACTCTACCTCTTGAGCCACAGCACCACTTCCAGCTTTATTTTCTATGCATGTGGTACCGAGGGATTGAACCCAGGCATTTGTGCATGTAGGCAAGCACTCTTCCACTAGGCCAAACTCCCAGCCCAGCTCAAAGGTTTTTTGTTTTTGTTTTTTTTTTTTTAGGGGATGGGACAGGAAGAGGTGAGAGGGATAATTTTTGTACCAGAACTATGGCATGGACTCAAAGCACTGAGTGCTGTCCCTTCTCTTTTTCACTCAAGGCTAGAAATCTACCACTTGAGCCACAGCTACACTCCCAGCATTTGGTAGTTAATTGAAGATGATTCTCATAGGCTACTCTGTTCAAGCTTGCTTCAAAACATGATCCTCACATCTCAGCCTCCGAAGTAGCACGAATTACAGACGTGACCCACTGCACCCAGAGAATTCAAAGCTTTTACTACTAAAAAGCAAAACAACAACAACAACAACATATTTGTCCCTATCCAAGAACGAATAAACATCCAGAAAGTCCAAAGTGAGCTATGAAAATTGTGCCCTACTGTCACCCCAGTTAGGAGCAAACTCACTGTGCTGGAGGGCTCTAGGCTAAAGATAGGATTTTGTTTGAAGAACATTGTCCCATGAACCCCAGGTGGGGAGAGAGAACTTAGGAGATGAGATTAGATGTATACATCAGAGGACTGTGAACCCCACATAGCTGACTGAAGACCAAGTGGGCATGGCTGGGTTTTCTACCAAAGCAACTGTAACCTGCCAGATCAAAGCAGGGACCTGAAGGACAAGCTGTGGACAAGCTAACTGAACAGATCAACTTGGGTGGGAGGCATGAAGTGAATAGCTATATCCTGGGAGACAAATTTTCTGGAAAATGGTTTAAAACAAAAGCCCTTTTTTCATAACAGTCTTTCAATCATGATATTTTATTGATAGTGTCACAGAAAGAATGTTCCTATGTCAATTTTATTAATTACCTCCATAGCAAAAGGGATAATTCATGTAATTATTTAAAACAATATGTGGCTAGACACAGGTGGCTCATGCCTTTAATCCAGCTACTCAGGAGACTGAGATCTGAGGCTCAGGGTTAAAAGCCAGACCAGGTAGAAAAATCCTCATGAGACTCTCATCTCCAATTAACCACTCAAAACCCAGGAGCTATGGCTCAAAGTGGTAGAGCACTAGCTTTGAAAAAAAGAGCTCAGAGACAGCACCTAGGTCCTGAGGTCAAGCCCCACTGACCCCCCCCCCAAAAAAGTTACCTGAAATCTCTGTGTAATTGAGTTACAGGAAGATGTGTATTTCTTGAGATATTTTTCTAGTTAGCTTGGTTTCTCACTGTGCTCTGAATTATATTCAGCAATTGCTCAAAGTAAAAGATTCAGCTAGAGTCTACAGGAAGAGGTGGAAGCAGTGTTACTATACTGTTTGAGTTGCAATATGTTTCATTTTATTGTGCACCTGATAAACCAGGCTGTTTCTGTTTAATTTGCTCTTGTATTTCTATGGTGATTAAGCTATGTGCGGATGGGAGAGATAAGGAAAAATGGGAAATATATTGGGTGAGCTTTTATGTTCTAATGCACAGATGCATCACTTTAGTGCTATTGTTCTTCCTTAGAATAAATTTTATAATATTTGCATAATAAGAAACAACTGCTGGAAGCCTGATGCCAGTTGCTCACACCTGGGAGTCTAGCTACTGAGGAGGCTGAGATCTGAGGATCAAGGTTCAAAACCAGCCTGGGCAGGAAAGGCTTCCTTAGCTCCAAAACAAAAAATACCAGAAAAGCTGAAAGTGGAGCTGTGGCTCAGATGATAGAATGGTAGCCTTGAGAAAAAGCTCAGGAACAGCATCCAGGACCTGAGTTCAAGCTCTAGGGGCAACAAAAGAAAAGAAACAAATGTGAACAGTGGAGGTGAGGATCAAATAAATGCTAGAGCATCAGTTTCTAGCAAAAGAAAAAAGAGCCAAGGGAGAACTCATGTCCCTGAGTTCAAGTCCAAGTACTGATGCATATCAAACAAAAATTTTAATTTAAAAAATCTGTGCAGATTGGCTTTAGGGTAAGAACAGAGAACTATAATGTAGATTTTTAACACTATCAAATTAAACTACAAAGACTTTGAAACTGGTCATTACTAATGGGAAATCTGAATTATTAATAAAACTAAGTTTAAGGAGGTTTTTAATATTTCTCATGGTCTTCAATAAATTGGTTAAATGTAATCCTGTTTTCATAAAAAGTATTCATTTAATTTCAAACAGTTCATATTGTTAGGTCCTCTTTGTAAAATTGCTCCTGCAAAATTTCACTTTTTTCATATATTTTATTGTAATTAATAGAAGAGTTACATTATATTCACCAGATAGAAGGTGCATTACATTACTTCACATACATTGATACCCTTTCTCATGTCATGGTCCTCATTTCCCTTCTCCCTTTCCCCCACTCATCTTGATTTCCCCCCTTCCCTATCCAATTTCAAATAACCAATAAGCATATATAAAATATATCAGATAACAAGGTGAAATATTGTAGCAATATGAGATAACCAAGGACAGCAAAAGAGATGAGAGATAACAGTAGATAACAGTACATTAAGGACAGCAATCACTCATTATATGGCTTTTGTTTCTATATCCTGGAGGTCCTTACATTTAGCATAATACTATATGGCCTTATATACCTAGATTTTGTTCTATTGTAAATCTCTGCTAGTAGAGCCCAAGGTTTCTACTGATTATGACAAATGAGGGAAACCATCAAGCCTATGTTCCTTTGAGTCTAGCTTACTTCACTTAATATGATTTTTTCTAAGTCTTTCCATTTCCTTACAAATGGGGCGATGTCGTTCTTTCTGTCGGCAGCATAGAATTCCATTGTGTATAAATACCACATCTTGTTGATCCATTCATCAACTGAGGGACATCTGGGTTGGTTCCATATCTTTGGTATGGTGAATAGAATTTCACTTATTTTTAAAGTCCTATCTGCTAGCTCAGAGCCACTCCTGTAATTGTAGCTACTAAAGTGGCTGATATCTGAGGATGATGATTAAAAATCAGCTAAGGCAGAAAAGTCCATGAGACTCTTATCTCCAGTTAACCAAGAAAAAGCCAAAGGTAGAAGAAGTGTGGCTCAGGTGGTAGAGTTGATCAGCCTTGAATGAAAAAGACACATGAAAGTACAAGACCCCGAGTTTAAGCCCTAATACTAGCACAAAATGAAAACATAAAAATAAAGTTTTTATCTTCTTTTCTATATTTCAGCCAAAACAACAAATTGCATACTGTGCCTTTCATCCTAATTGTGTTGTTTCAAGCCAGGAAAATAGATTTGAGTCTAAAATCCAAAATCATCATTTACTAGGAATTTCTTATTATTTAAATAGTAAATGATGGGGTAAATAACTTAAAACTTGTTTCTCGTTATCTTTCTGGTGCTACTGGGGCTTGAACTGAAAAACCTCAGGCTCATTAAAGCAGGCACGCACCACCTAAGCCACACTCTTCGACTTCTCTTCCTTATTTTTTGCTTTAACATTTTTCAGGTAGCGTCCTGAGTTTTTCCTGAGGCTCGCATCAGACTACAGTCTCCTAGCCACAGTCTTCTGTAGTTTGGATGGCAGGTGCATGTCCTGCTGAGGTACATGTCTTTGCTGAGATGGGATCTCACTAAGTTTTCTTTTCTTTTTGCCAGTCTTGGGGCTTGAACTCAAGGCCTGATCACTGTCCTTGGGCTTTCTCAAGTCTAGGACTCTATCACTTACAGCACCACTTCTGGATTTTTCTATGTATGTGGTACCAAGGAACCAAACCCAGGTATTCATGCACGTTAGGCCAAACTCCTAAGTTGAACCCAGGTGTTCATGCATGCTAGGCCAAACTCCCCACCCTTCACTAAACATTTTGCCTGAGCTGGTCTCAAGTCTTCATCCTCCTGATCTCACAGGAGCTCACATGTAACAGGGATTATAGGTGTGTGTGCCTTTGTACCCAGTTATAAACAATTGCACTTTTCAGTCTTTGCTTCCTCATCTATGGATAATGCCTACCTTGTCTTGGTTATGAGATTAACTGAGTTTAAAAATAACACTTAACCTTTGAGTGCTGAGCCAAGTAGTAGTTCTAAGTGTTTTACATGTGTTAATAAGTCAGCTCGCAGCAACCTTCCTTATAAGAAAATTTATGCCACAGAAAGACAGCATCAACTGCTCAAGATTGTACAACTAGTAAAATGATGTAAATTGAAAATATATTGTAAATTATGAAACCCAATTGAAGTTAGTTATGACTACACATCAAGAAAGCCTGTGAAGAAGCTGGGAATGGGGCGGAGAGGTAGAGTGCTTGCCTAGAATGCATGAAGCCCTGGCTTCAATTCCTTGGTATCACATACACAGAAAAAGGTGGAAGTGGTGGGGTGGTACAGGGTATAGTGCTAGCCTTGAAAAGGTTTGAGGACAGTGCCCAGGCCCTGAGTTCAAGGCCTTGGACTGGCAAAAAAAAAAAAAGAAAGCCTGTGAAGTATGATTAAGCTTTTAAAGAGAATATTTGGATAAAGATCATTCTAACTGGGTTGAGGTGGAATCTCATTATTGTTTTGATTTGCATTTCTTTTATGGCCAGAGATGTTTTTATTGGCCATTCCTAGTTCTTATTCACAGAAGTCTCTCTTTAGCCCATTTATTGATGGGGTTGTTGTTTCTATGAGGATTTGTTTTAGAAGAGAGGGTAATTTTTTAATTTTATTTTTTATTGTCGAGGTAATGTATAGAGGGGTTAGTTATATTCGCCAGACAGTAGGTGCATTACTTCTCAAACATTGATACCTTTTCTCATGTTTATGTCCCCATTTCCCCCCCTCCACCCCCTCCCAATTATCTTGTTTCCCCCCTTCCCTTTCCTATTTCAAATAAACATATGCAATATACCAGGTAACAAAGTCAGATACAGTAACAACATGAGATTAACCAAAGGGCAAAAAAGAGAAGAGAAATAACATGGCACATTAAGAACAACAGTCACACAAGATAAAACTCTTGTTTCCATATCCTAGAGTTCATTTCATTTAGTTTCCTCCTATATGACCTTATGTACCTAGGTTTTGAGTTATTTTAATTCTCTGCTAGGAGAGTCCTGGGTGTGTACTAAATACTACAAATGAGGGAAACCATGGAGCCTATGTTCCTTTGGGTCTGGCTTACTTCACTTTTTTCCGAATCTTTCCATTTCCTTACAAACGGGGAGATGTTGTTCTTTCTGATGGCAGCATAGAATTCCACTATGTATAATAAGTACCACATCTTCTTGATCCAATCATCTACTGAGGGGCATCTGGGTTGGTTCCATATTGCTATGGTAAATAGTGCTGCTCAATGGATTCCCTCATCTGTAATAATTAGTACACATCTAGGACTCTCCTAGCAGAGGATTACAATAGCAGTATGGAAGCACTTCAGAAGGCTAAACATACAGCTCCTCTGTGACCCAGCAATCCCACTCCTGTGCATTTACCCAAATGACCAGAAACCACCATCACAACCACATTCATTGCAGCGTTATTTACCATAGCTAGGATATGGGAATAGTCTAGATGCCCCTCAGTGGATGAATGGACCAAGAAAATGTGGCACATATACACAGTGGAATTTTATGCTTCCATAAGAAAGAATGACATTGTCATTCATAAAGAAATAGAGACTTGGAAAAATTATATTGAGTGAAGTAAGCCAGACCCAAAGAAGCATGGTTTTCCTCATTTCTAATAACTAGAATGTGCCTATAAATCTACCAATCAATCCAATGGATCGTAAAAGACGAATAATTAATTACACTTGGACATGAGTCATTAAACATCACTGCTAGCGTTTGTACACTGAGAACAAAGGAAGGTGTTCTTTTTTACCTTGAAAGATTATTTTTATTGGAGCCACGAGTTTGGCCTAGCAGTAAGAGTGTTTGCCTAGGATGCACAAAGACCCAGGTTTGATTTCTTGATACCACGTACACAGAAAAAAGCCAAAAGTGGTGCAGTGACTCAAGTGGTAGAGCTCTAGCCTCGAGAAAGTCCAAGGACAGTGCTCAGACCCTGAGCCCAAGCCCGGGACCAGCACCATAAAAATCATAACATAATTTGTAACACCATAAAAATCAACTAATTTAAGCACACAGTTTAATGATTTTTAGTAGCTAGGATTACAGCTGTGAGCCACTGCACCCGGCCTATAATATGGTTTTTAGAACCCTTTTCCCTCGTTCCTGAAAGAAACCACAGGTCTATTTGCATTTACTCCTTGTCCTTCCTCCCAGTCCCTGGCAACCGCAACCACATATCTCTATTCTATAGATTTGTCTCTTTTGGATATTTCTTGAATCAAACAATACATGGCCAAAGGAGGATGTTCTTAGGAGAGTATCACAATGATTCAACAGCTATGTGCATATAACTATATAAAATGAGGTTTGTCTATATGAACTCCAAGAAATGGAAACAAGTGGTTTTATTTATCGTAATGTTTGCAACTATTTCTTTTTTTCTTTCTTATTTCCCTTTGGTTTATTCCTTATTGTCACCCTTTTTTTCTGTACACTTTGTCTTGTATATAAGTTTATCTGATTTGGGGAAGGGAAAGAGAATCACAGAAATAGTGGGACAAAGGCTGAACCAATTCTACATCATGCTGAAAATTAACTTTACAACTTGGGAAGGGAGAAGGAAGGGGGAAAGGTGGGAGAAAATGAAGGAGGAGGCAAAAAAATGAAATAAAAAGAATGTCTGCTTACAACTGTCAATGCAGTCATAACTGTTTTGAGATTTCTCTGAAACTGACCAGTTATTTGAAGGGCCAAGAAGTAGACACTTCAAAGCCCAGGAAGGAGAGTGATTCTAAACTTTTAAGGAAAAATAATTTGTGAAAATAAGTTTCAAAAAGATATCCAGGGGCCAGGAGTTTGGCCTAGCAGTAGAGTGCTTGCCTAGCATGCACAAAGACCCAAGTTTGATTCCTCAATACCACATACATAGAAAAAAGCCAGAAATAGTGCTGTGGCTCAAGTGGTAGAGCTCTAGCCTTGAGAAAGCCCAGGGACAGAGCTCAGATCCTGAGTTCAAGTCCCAAGACTGGCAAAAAAAAATGATACCCAGTTAACAAGCCCAGAAAACATTGCATTTCCCTCTCCTCGGACCCCAAAGAAATTAAAATCCTTGGCTGTGTGCACAAGTGGTACAGCAACGACAGCCATTCCTTCTCTTTCAGACTTAACCAAGATGGTGAGCCAAATAGAAGTGCTGCACTGGCATTCCAAGCCAGAGAAATGACCAGCCCCTTCATTAGCGGGGAGGACGTGTTCCCTCTGGTGAGTCCTGCCCGCTGCCTTTCTCTCAATCAAGGTCCCAAGAGTAACTTCAGTGTCACTTATTGAATAGGACTGGGCACGAGTGTGGACATCATCATGACAGCCATAGCTGTCTAAAACGCGCGAAGCATTTTAGTGTCAATAGTTATGAACCTCTAGTGCAGGGCAGACTTGCTGGTAGTGATTGTTTTTATATGCAGCCTTTAGAACTAAGCCCTGTGTTTTTAAGAACTACAATTGGTCTTCAATGGCTTTTAAAAAAGCATGTTTACCAAGTGCTGGTGGCTCATGCCTGTAATTCTAGAAAATCAGAAGGCTGAGATCTGAAAATCGTGGACAAAGTTGAGAGACTCTTGTCATCAGTTAATGAGCAAAAAGTCAGAAGTGGAGATGTAGCCCAAGTGGTAGAGTAGAAGCTTTTCTACATGTAGAGCTCCAGCTTTGAGCCAAAAACTTAAGCAGAGTCAAGGCTCTGAGTTCAAGCTCCCCGTACAGATACACAGAGACACCCCCTGCCCCCCCCAAAAAGCATGTAATATACAGAATATTTTCCACACTCATAAGCCCTACTCATTTCTCCTTCAATCCCTACTTCCTCATGCTTCTGTCTTTGAAAGTCATCCATGAATTTTCCCATTGGCAAGTTTTATGTACATTGCATCCTTTAGATATCCTTTTGTGTCTGACTTCTACTATTGCACCTTGTTTCTGGGATTCATCATCGTGTTATGGAGATACTTTTTAATTGGGTTTTGTTTCTCTGTAGTATGCCATTGTACATAAATCACAGACAGATGCTATCATTCATTTCTTTACCCTTCTGGACAATAAATTACTTCTAGTTTGGTGTCTGTCACAAGAAATACTGGTAACAGTTTTCCTCCGCTGATCATTTGGTGCTGTGTGCAGCAGTTACTCTGGATGGGTCATCAACTTTACCATAGTTTTCTAGCTGAGCCAGTAAAGACGCCAGCAACTAGTATATGAACTTCGTCTATGATTTTTCTAAAATGTGTCCTAATTATTACTCATCTTTATTTTAGCCATGATGGTCAGTGCATTAGTTGTAGCATGTAACTGTGGTTTTAGTCTGTTTTTCTCCAGTGACTTTGAGGCTGAGCACCTTTTTATATGTTTACTGGCCATTTTGATACCTTTGTAATCTGTCCAAGTTCTTGCGATTGCAGGAATTGCATCTTTGCAATTGCACTATTTTATTCTCATTGCTTTACAGGAATTTTTTCCATGTTCTGGATACATATATATATATATACATATATATATGTACTCTTGTCTCTTCTCTTATTATGTGTTTATTTTTACTGTTTTGGGGGGAGGGTTTTGTGCATGTGCCAGTACCAGGACTTGAACTCATACTTTTTCAGCTTTCTTGTTAATGGCTAAGCACTTGACCATTGAGCCATATTTCCAATCTAGCATTTAGCATTTTGCAATTGGAAATATAGTCTTACAGACATTTCTATCCGGGCTATCTTTGAATTACAGCTCTCCCAGGTCTCAGATTCCTGAGTAGCTACAATTTCAGGGATATGCCATTGGCACCCAACTGATTATGTCTTCTGATGAATTCTAATTTGAATGCTTTCTTTTATAGTTAGTACTTTGGGCATACTCTTTAAAACTTTCTGATGGTTTCTATTGAAAATTATTAGATTATAAAAAGATTCTATGTTTTGTTGTAGAGACTTTGTTTCTTTAATTTTCATATTGAGATACATAATTCAACTAGAATTAATTTTTATATGCTGCAAAAGTAAATTCTTAATCTCTTCTTGGCATGGAAATGTTCAATTAATCCTGAGCCATTTATTCCAGCCCTGTATATAAGGTGGGGTTTTCTATATTCATAGTAAAAATAATTCCAGCATGATTTCCTTCTTTCTAATCTTTACATCCTTTTCCTTTTCCTTCCCTTACTGTACTGATTCAAGACAGTGTTGAGAAACACTATACTTATGCCTTCTCTGAAGCTCAGTCACAAAAAGTCTTCTCTAGCTTACTTGATTTATGATATTTCCTTGGTGTATTTGTAGAGTCTTTTTTGTAAAAAATTAAGAACATTCCTTGTTTCCAGACTGTTAATTGTTCATAAATTTATACAACATTTTGAAACAATATGGAATTTTATCAAATATCTTTTTCCCCTCCCCATATAATTTTTCTTCTTTGCTCAGTTAATATAAAATGTTATCTTGATTTTAGATTAACTCATTTTTGCATTCTTAGAATAAAGCTAACTTGATCATCTAATGTTTTGTTTAGAATTTTTACTTGGCCAGATATGGTAGTGGCTGATGCCTATAATTCCAGATACTGTAGAGGCAGAGATAGGACAGTCACAATTAGAGGCTATCCCACCAAAAAAAACCCATAGTGAGACCTTTCTCAAGGAATAAGCCCACTGCATGGATCCCTGGATGGGGGGGAGGGGTGCCTCCTAGGAGCTCAGCTGTTTTCTATGCAGCAGCTGAAGGTAGGTCACTCTTGGTGGAACAGAAGCCCTGCTGTTGGGTCCCATATGAGAAATGTTCCACTGCATGGCTAAGGACAGAAAATGGACCAGTCTTCCTGTCCACTTGCTGGATGCCCTGTCTCAACCAGAACTCAACAGGAAGTATTTTGCACGTGGCCTACAGCCTTCTGCTATGCATGGCAGGACTTTGCTCTAAACCTGAAGCACCTGCATCAAAGCCTGTCCACTGAAACTGACAAGATGCATTTCTCTCTGAGAAGTTCCACTGTGGGATTCACTCCCCATTTCAAATACAGTATGGAGCCTTTCTTGTTCTAGGATTGCTCAAAAGTAAAACAAAAACAAATGCCACCCTTCAGTCTCACCCAATGCATGAATCAGATTAGTCTGTTTAAGGGTAGAGTATCTTTCAGGTGCATTCCTGACATGGTTCTCACTTTGGACACATAAAACAACATGCTGCACTCCTGGATCTTTTTTTTTTTTTTTTTTTTTTTTTTTTTTTTGCCAGTCCTGGGCTTGAGCTCAGGGCCTGAGCACTGTCCTTGGATTTTCTCAAGGTTAGAGCTCTACCACTTGAGCCTCAGCACCACTTCTGGCTTTTTTCTATGTATGTGGTACCAAGGAATCAAACCCGGGTCTTCGTGCATGCTAGGCAAGCACTTTAACCACTAGGCCAAACTCCTGGCCCCACCCTCTGGAGCACTTGTGTCTTTCTGTGCCTTTGACATTCTTGCCACTTCCTGCTCTTTGGGCATTATTAACATGATATTAATGTTATTACCTTGACAAGCAGATGGTCCAGCCTCCTCCAGCATTCTTGGTGACTCCACCATTAGCACATGGTTGAGCCAGGCCATGGGAATTCCCAGTGGTCCACTGGCTGACTGGGTGTTTGATCTGTTTGCCAGACCTACTGCTGTGTCCCCTCTGTGCGCAGCTGTGAGGTCCACTCTCGTGAATGGAGTGAATGCACTGCATTTGGCCCAGCAATCAAGATGGGATGCTACCATCTTCCACCATGGCAACTAAGTTTGGAAGGGACCAGATTGTGAACTTGGTTGCTTTGTGCAGATTATTGGCACTTCAGTCGTGTCATAAAGCCTAATTGTTCCCAACAAAATAAGATGAACAGAGATAAAAGACATTGCAAAACTGGCAAATTACAGTACAAGTTTTCTCTTAAAAAGTTATCTTTATGGGGCTGGGAGTTTGGCCTAGTGGTAGAGTGCTTGCCTAGCACGCACGAAGACCTGGGTTCAATTCCTCGGCACCACATACACAGAAAAAAAAAAGCCAGAAGTGGTGCTGAAGCTCAAGTGGTAGAGCTCTAGCCTTGAGAAACTCCAGGGACAGTGCTTAGGCTCTGAGCTCAAGCCCAGGACTGGCAAAATAGATAGATAGATAGATAGATAGATAGATAGATAGATAGATAGATAGATAGATAGATATAGATGTAGATATAATCTTTGTACTGTCCTTCACAGCCACAGTCTTTATTTTTCTTTTTGTATATAAACACTAAGTAAGTGACAGCTAAGCTGCATGTCTGCATTAGTACCAGGGTGGAACAGGGATCATCACCAGTGGAATTTTTTACATGAAACAGGGTAAGCAGGGTTCACTCAGGCATCCTGGCCCCCTCTCCCACAGAGCTGCTTTCCAATCCCGATCCTGCTTCTGTGTCTCATGCGTCCAAGTTTCTTAGGCCAGTCCTGCTTCTGCCTACGTGAGCTTTCTTTGCTCAGTTCTACTGCATCCTAAACTGTATAGCCTTTGGGATTTGCTGTCTCGATTAGTAGGGCATATCTGAGGCAGATATTCTTTTTGTGTTTACTGTTAACCACTATCATAATCTTTTCCTCCTAGCTAATCAGGAGGCAGAAATCTGAAGATGAAGTTTCTAAGGCAGCCCAGGTAGTCAAATCTGAGAGACTCCTGAAATATTTGAGCATGCACAGGGTAACACATACCTGAAGAGACACTGTGTTTCTCATCTCACCTTTCTCTCTCCTTCTTTCTCTAGTCTCCCCCAGATATATCCTTCCCAGCTTCTTTGGCCGCACAGCATTTCCTTCTGGAAGAAGAGAAACGAGCAAAAGAACTTGAAAGACTTCTAAACACTCATATTGATGAGCTGCAAAGACACACCGAATTTACTCTTAATAAATACACCAGACTAAAACAAAATAGACACATATGAGCTTTTACACTTTTTTATTTGTTTCCCCCTCCAAAATATATGCAAAGTTTATTCACAAAACTAAGAAGTTTTGTTCTGTTTTCTGCAGTAAATAATTCCTGTAAGGCAGCTAGAAAACAGTCAGCATTTTGTTTGTGAAAGCTGCTTGTGGTTCTACATAAACATATCAAGTATTTCTGCTGAGAAATTCCTATAAAATAAATATGACTACTCCAAAAGAGTTTTATTTTTCAGTCTAAGAAATAGTTTGAGTTTTAAAATGCCATTTTTTTCCTATCTGAATCATGTGTACTGAATCCTACTTTCTCCACAAATGAGGAGCCAGGGTCAGCTGTGCCCAACACAGAGGGAACAGCCTGCTTTGGACTAAATGTGAAAAACAAAGGATTTTTAGAAATAAAATAGTTTAAATATTTTGAACTATATAAACGTCCTAGGATTACTTTTAGACTAAAAAAGATAGAGCAATACTGTTTACTTTCGGATTTCATAATGTCTGCTTCACTGTCAGCAAGGTATGAAATATGCAAAGAACATTTGCAATATATGTGTCAGACATGAGGCCATGTGAATGACTTCATGCTCATGAATGAGATCAACATGTATAAGGCTTTATTGTTGTTAATTCTCTCTTGTAATCACTGCTGTTCATACAATAAAGAAATTCAAAATTTAATGGACTTAAAAGATGGATGTCAAGTTTGTGTAGAACAATAGCAAAATGACCTCATGACGAGTAATTTTCAAGATATACATATATAAAACTGACAATCCAATGTTCTTTCAAGACAAGATATAGCAGGAAATAGAAGCATGGATTTCTTTATGTTATTGGTGGTGGTGGTGGTGGTGGTGGTGTTTATTTTTGCTTTATTTTTTTCCTTTTGTGGGAGAGAGAAAAAGGGTGCACAAAGGGAGAAAAGAAGGATAAACAAATGCCATCATGCTATTCAGTATATATTAGGTGAAAAATGAGCTATATAACTTGTGGGCAGGAATGGAGAGGGGGGAACAAGGGAAAAGTAAAGAAAGGGATGGCATCCAAAATAAAAGAATTGTACTCAGTGTATTCATCTGACTTATGAGCTGGTAATTTGTATGTAAAATACTTTAATAACAACAATAAAATTATATATATATGGCATATAGGAAGATGGCTACAACAACTGGCAAAAGCTGAAGTGCTGTTTTCCTGTGGCATGTCCATGTCATGTGCTCTCTTTCTCTGCCATGTTTCTTGTCTAATACTCTTTTTGTAACCATCTATTTTAAAGAATGTGAGAGATGGGTAGGTTTGGGAGAGATGGGGGCAATTTATGAAAGGTGTGAAATCGATCAAAGATGCATTGTCCTCACAATTGAACATGTTGGATTGAAACCCCTTTGTGCAACTATTTAAGGATCATTTTTGAAAGTCATATGTATATAAATAAGTCACTATCAGTAGATATAGATATAGATATAGATACATCCATATGTCTACTCTGCCGCACTTATTTTTTAAAAATTTCAAGGAAAGTCTTAGTTTATAATTCTTTCTTTTTAAAGAGTCTCAATATAGTGTAACCGAAGTTAAAATATCCCTAGATAGAAAACCCGGCACATGTATACAATGGAGTTTTACTCATCTTTTAGAAGAATATGTCATTTGTGTTGAGTGAAGTAAGTTAGACTTAGCGAGACAGTTCATGTTTCTCTCGTCTGTGGAAACTAAATACAAAACATGCATGGTAACCTTCATAGAACTGTATGCATATACACAAAAACCAACTTATTAAAGGTGGTACACTTGCAGGAAGGATCCAAAGGTGTAACTCTCCTAACAACTAATTAACTGTTTATCAATATGAGTACCAGGAACTGGCTATGTATTTTGGTGGAGGTGGTGGGCAATGGAGAAGGACATATGGATAGAGGGAAGGAGGGGGAGCAAATAAACTCATTATATTCAATGTACACGATGCAAAAATGGATAGAATGGGAAGGGGAAAAATCGTGTAAACAATGGAGTGACATTAATCAAAAAGCATTGTATTCATAATCTGACATGGAATTGTAACCTCTCTGTGTAGGCACTTAAAAATGAAATTTTTAAATAAAAGGACTTCTGAATAAAGAAAAGATATTCTTAGATAAATGTTTCTTTTTGGGGGGGCGGGTGGGCAGGCACTTGTGGCTGACGCCTGTAATCCTAGCTATTCAGGAAGCTGAGATCTGAGGATTTCAGCTCAAAGCCAGCCTGAGCACGGAAGTCTACAAGACTCTGATCTCCAATTAGCCACCATAAAGTATTACAGCTGTGGCTCAAGTGATAGAACACTAGCCTTGAGCTAAAGGGCTCAGAGACAGTACTCAGGCCCAGAGTTCAAGTGCCATGACCAACAACTGGGAGAGAATAAAGGAAGACGTAGAATTGTCCAAAAAGAAATAGAATCATGACCTGACTTATGAAATAACTCCTCTATCCTTTGCCTTTATAATAATTTTAAAAATTGATTATTCAAAAGAAAAATTTCCATCCCCTCCCCCAAGTCCTGTAGGGTTCATTTACCACCATTCCAAAGTCTCATACCTACCACTATTTTTTCATTTCATACCTAACAGAATACATGTTGTCTTTAATGTTGCTTCTGTCACTCAGCACAACCTTTCTGAGTGGCCTATATTGGTGTCCTTCTTACTGCTCAGTAGTATTCCATTGTATGGATAAACTATGTTCAATCCTCCCTCACTATTCAATGAACACTTACTTGAGTTCACAGTTTCAGACTAGCATGCGCAAAGTTGTTAGAAATATTTGTATACAAGCCTTGGTGCAGACATATGCTTTCAATTTTAATCAGTAATTCCATTGGAGTAACATTTCTGTCATGTGGTATATTTAACTTTGAAAAGAAAACCAGAGTTCAAATGGTACCTTTTCTCCGCATCTTTACCAACACCCGTCTTCTTTCAGTGTTGTGATATGGTATCTTACCATGATTTTAATTTGAATGTCTCTAATGACAAGATGTTTAAGCATCTTTGTTTCTTGTGCATATATTAACTATCACCTATAATCTTTGGCAAAATGTCTATTCAAATTCTTTGCTCATTTTATAAATAAGTTCTAACATTATAAGAGTTATGTACTTTTTTTGGAAGTTCAAGTCAATTTTTATTTAAATTCTATTGTAAAGGTGATATACAGAGGGGTTACAGTTATGTAGGTCAGGTAATGAATACTTGTCTTTTAGTATAGTATCACCCCCTCCCAACCCTCTTTCCAAGTTATGTAGTTCATTTCCAACATAGTGCCTAGTGAGTGTCTCTGCTGAGTTGCTTCACCCTTTCCCCCAATGTTTCTATGCTTCCCCTTTATTCCCCAAATCGGATTAACTTATATACATGACAAAGAGTACAGAAATCAAAAACAGTGCCAAAAGGGAATAAACCAAAGGGGGAAAATGAATAACTGCAAACAGTACAATAAATGAAACCAGTCGTTTCCATTTCTTGGAGTTCATTTGAATAAGCCTCATTTTATATGAGCCCTTGTGATCCTCTCCTAAGAATATCTTCCTTTGTTCTCATTGTGGAATGCTTAGAGTGCTGTTTAGTCATGTCCAAGTGTAATTACCTGAATTAAGTATTTAAAGTGTGATTTGCATATCTTTCCAATCTGTGGCTTGTGTGTGTGTGTGTGTGTGTGTGTGTGCACACCAGTGTTGGAGCACAGTCTCTTAGCTTTTTTGCTCACGTTGGTGCTCTACTGCATGAGCCACAACTCTTCTTTGAACTTTTCGCTGACTAATTGTAGATTAGTGTCTTATAAACTTTTCTTACTGGAGCAGGCTTTGAACTTTGGTCCTCAGATTTCAGTCTTCTGACTAGTTAGGGTATCAGTAGTAAGCCACCAATACTCAGATGTCTTTTTTCTTTTTTGCTAGTCCTGGCTTAACTCAGGGCCTGAGCACTGTCCTTGGACTTTCTCAAGGCTAGAGTTCTACCACTTTAGCCACAGAACCACTTCCAGCTTTTTTCTATGTATGCAGTACCAAGGAATCAAACCAGGGTCTTTGTGCATGCTAGGCAAGCACTCTACCATTAGGCCAAACTCCCAGCCCCCATCCAGATGTCTTTTAAAGCACACAGGGGTGATAGGTTAAGCTTGTAATCATAGCCACCTACAAAGTAGGGATCATGGAAGACGGGGTTCTAGGCCAGTTTCCAGTTCAAGAGACTGCAGTTTAACCCATGGCAGGGTGTATTGTTCGGAGTCTGTTATTCCAGCTATTTGGGAAGCACTGCGTCTGAGCACAGTGCTCCACATCCGTCATGCACAGGGATAGAAAAGCACAAATAGAAACACTGCAGCCCTGATTCAGACTTAAAGCAAGACTCACCCTTGGGATATTTTCATTGGGGTTAAGTATAGTTCAATCAGCATTTTCTTCTAGGAGGCACAATTTTGGATCATATGTAATGAACATTTGTCTGATGCAAGGTGGTGAAAGCTTTAATGTCTTGTTTTCTTCTAGAAGTTTGCAACTTTAAATTTTGCATTAGGTCTATGATCCACTTTGATCCAAAAAATAATATTTTGTCTGGTGAGAGGCTCAAGGTTCCATTTCAGATGCCTCATTGTACCTGGCGTTTGTTTAAAAGCCTCTTTTTCCTTTTCTTAAATTGTCACCTTTGCTGACAAACAAGAGGGGAGGTTTATTTCTAGACAATTCTGTTCCCTTGACCTATGTGTTATTCTTCCTGCCATTTCTACATTATTGTAATTATTGTAACACTGCAGTAATATTCATATTAGAAAGTATAAGCTCCAAATTTCAGCATGATTTTGATTATTTGGGGGCTTTTATGATTCTATATAAGTTTTAGAACAAACTTGTCACTTGTAAATTGTTTGCTTTTGAAAAAGAAGTGTTCTTCTTTAGTTCTGGTGTCAAGATAATTCTGGCCTCACAAAGTGGATTTGGAAGTATTCTTGACTCTTCTGTTTCTGGAAGAAAACGTTAGCACTATTTCTTTCATTGTTGATTGGTTTGATTTGACTCTGTTTATTTCATCTTATTTTGAACTTGAGCTCTTGTGTTTATTCAGTTGACATTCTACCACTTGAGTCATGTCTCCAGCCTTTATTATTTCTTTAAATGCTGATAAAATTCACCAGTGAGGGCTGGGAGTTTGGCCTAGTGGTAGTGCTTGCCTAGCATGCATGAAGACCAGGGTTTGATTCCTCAGTACCACATACATAGAAAAAGCCAGAAATGGTGCTGTGGCTTGAGAAAGCCCAAGGACAGTGCTCAGGCCCTGAGTTCAAGCCCTGGGACTGGAAAAAAATTCACCAGTGAAGTTATCTTGCCTGAACTTTCTTTGTGAGAAAAAAAATTATTATTAATAGAGCATGGTGGTTCACACCTCTAATCCTAGCTACTCAGGAGGCTGAGATCTGAGGATCGAGGTTCAAAACCAGCCCGGGCACTAAATACTGTGAGACTCTTATCTCCAATTAACCACTAGAAAACTGGAAGTGGTGCTGTGGCTCAGGGGGTAGGTCAGTAGCTTTGAGCTGAAGAGCTCAGGGACAGTGCCCAGCCCTAGAGTCCAAGCCCCACAACTGACAAAAAAATTAATTACAATTTACCATCTTTCATTATGATATATCTCTATTCCAACTCTTGATTTCTTCTTGAATTGACATAAACCACCTAATGATCTTTTCCTATCAATTTAATCTTTAGTACCACCTTTTCATAAGAATTATGCCCATCATATTTTGTCACATGAAAGGCCAAGGTCAATTATTAGGAAAATGGCTGGAGATCAGCACATCACATCCTGTTTCTCTACTAAGCCCGGACACTTAGTAAAAGCAGTAAACTCCTCCTTCCTTCTCCATGGAAGGCAAACCTCTCCTGTGGGTCCCCTAATACATCCAGGCTTTGCTTTTCTCCATCACTAGTAGAAAGGTTGAGTGTGTTTTTCATTGCTGTAATAAAATAGCAGAGACTAAATAATTTCTAGCTCAATAGAGATTGATTCGGACCAGGTGTCAGTGGCTCATTCCTGTAATCCTAGCTCACCATCAAACCAGTTCTTATTTGGTCTACCTCTCAACACTGTGGTACTGGAGACTATGTTTCTAATACATAAACTTCAGGAACAAACTCAAACCACAGTATATGCAGCAGGTCAAAGCTGCTCTACCCAGAGGCCATGCATGCATCACTAGGGCTGTGAAGGCCCCAGTGAGACTGGATGCCACACTTTAAACTGATATACTTTCTCCCTTGCCTGACAAGGAGAAAGAAACAACCATGTGGTTGAGAAACCACTTCTTTTGATAGTGACCGTGAATAAATAATAGTCAAACTCTACTAGAGAAGAAGAGCAGAGATGTGTGACTGCAGTGTGTGGCTGGCTCAGTGTTCTCACAGGAAGAACCTGCCAGAATTCTATACAGCTTCACCCAAAACAGCTTATCACTTATCTGGTCAATATGTCTTTTGTTAGGCACCAATGGCTCATTCCTATAATCCTAGCTATTTAGGAGGCTGAGACAGAGGATTTCAGTTGGGTGCCAGCCTGGATATAAAAGTCTAAGAGATTTCAAAACACCAGCAAAATGTCAGGCTGCAAGTAAGTGTGAGTTAAGTAGTAAAGCACCAGCCAGTGAGCAAGAAAACCAACAGAGAGCTCAAGCCCTTGAATTCAAGCACTAATATGGGAAACAAAATGCCTTAGAGTATGTAATATATAAGAAATATGTTGCTCCCAGCTTCAGAGGCTGGACATTCACAATTGAGACAGCAGCAAATGAGATATCTCCAGAAGGTCATTTCTTATATGTGTATTCATATACTAGACAGAAGATAATGAGCAAGCTTCCTTTGGTCTATTTTTCTTTTTTGCCAGTCCTTGGGCTCGAACTCAGGGCTTGGGTACTGTCCTTAGGCTTTCTCAAAGCTAGAGCTCTACCACTTGACCCACAGCACCACTTCTGGCTTTTTCTACGTATATGGTACTGAGGAATCAAACCCATGTCTTCATGCATGCTAGGCAAGCACTCTACCATGATCCCGGCCCCTTTAGTCTCTTTTATAAGAGTGCTAACTTACTGACATAATCACCCTCTAGTCACTCTACTTCTTTTTTCATATATTTTTATTGTAATTAATAGAAGGGTTACATTATACTCACCAGATAGAAGGTTCATTACTTCACATACATTGATACCCTTTCTCATGTCTTGGTCCCCATTTCCCTCCCCTCATCCCCACCTCTCATCTCATTTTCCCCCTTCCCTATCCAATTTCAAATAACCAAATAAGCACATACAATATATCAGATAACAAGGTAAGATAATGTAACAATAATTCTATCTACTCAGGAGGCTGAGAATTAAGGACCAAGGTTCAAAGCCAGCCTGGGCAGAATGTACATGAGACTCTTATCTCCACTTAACTAGCAAAGCATAGCTGTGGCTCAAGTGGTAGAATGTCAACCTTGAATGAAAAAGCCAAGCAAGAGCAAGAGACCCTGAGTTCAAGCCTGAGGTCATGGCACATGCATGTGCGCGCACACACACACACACACACACACACACACACAAATTGATTTGTAAGATACTACCAAAGTGACTTGCTAAGTGGACTTCATATTGTATTTGTAGTGTGCAAAACAAATCTGTTAGAAAATTTTGCATAACAGAAATGGCAAAACAGAAAAGTATTGAGCAAGTATTCTTCCCATTTGGGTTTATGAAAACCAGAACATTATAGCTTTCAAAGCCCTCCTTTTTCTCAGCTTGAAGAAACTCTTTCCAAGTTTCAGTATTGATTGAGTTCAACCCTTTTTCTAATCCCAAACATATTTCTGGGCTGGAATAAATTATTTCATGAATCATTCCCATAATTTTCATGGATAGAAATTATGCGTAATCAAGCTAAAACAGTTCTTTGGCTTCAAATGGTTGTTACATGCAAAGCTTAGTTTTTAAAAGTTTTTATACTAACAAAAGGCACACTAAGAGTTTGGGAAGAATTGATATACACATACATATATATAAATACAGACAAACACATACACAAACACACAAAAATGAAGTAATTGCCAATAAAACAAGAGTCAGGAACAGTCTTAGAGCTTGGAACACATATATAGTTTAATCATTGCTTTTAATATTGAAAACACAAATACTTAAGGAAATATTTAATAGGAAAATTTTAATAGCAACAATATTTAATAGGAAGTTATATTTATTATTTAATAGGCAAATTTAATTGGCAATATTAACAGCATTATGAAAAAATTTCACATATTTCTTTGATGACACTGCTACATACACACAGATATATGGTATTTCGACTGCTGAAAGAAACAAAAATTTATTTAAAAGATTTATGAAATATGAACAGGGTGCAAATGGGTCATGCCTGTAATCTGAGGTATGCAGATTTTGATTTGAAGCTAGTCCAGACAGGAAAGTCTTTTGAGACGTTTATCTTTAATAAATCCACCTCAAATCCTAAAGTAGTAGAGAAGTAAAGGCTCAGTGGTAGAGTGCTAGCCTTGAACAAAAAGAGCTCAGTGACAGTACCCAGGAACTGAGTTCAAGCCCCAGGACTAACGTTTTTTAAAATTATGAAATATATTGCAAAGCACAGTCCAAGAGTAAGCAAAAGATGTAAATGAATTAGAAAACCATCAAGCAGGAATGAAAAAAAACTACAATAAGAGCAAATGGAAGAATTATTGTTCTTAATGTACTATGTTATTTCTCTTCTCTTTGTTTTGCCCTTATGGTTAATCTCATGTTGTTACTATATCTGACTTTGTTACCTGGTATATTGTATATACATGTATTTGTTTATTTGAAATAGGGAAGGGAAGAGGGGAAACCAAGATGATGGGGAGGGGTGGAAGGAAGGAAATGGTGACAAAAACATGAGAAAGGATATAAATGTGCAAGAAGTAATGCACCTACTACCTGACGAATGTAACTGTAACCTCTCTATACATTATCCCAAAATAAAATTAAAAAAAAACACCACACACACACACACACACAGAGAGAGAGAGAGAGAGAGAGAGAGAGAGAGAGAGAGAGAGAGAGAGAGAGAGAGAGAGAGAGAGAGAGAGAGAGAGAGAGAGAAGATGGTGGCAAAACAACAGGGGATCACCCTAGCTCTTGCTAATCAAATAGAGGTTTAGTGTCCTAATATGCACCTCTCCCCAAGAGATCAACAACAAATATCTAAATAAATAAAGAAGCACAAGAACAGAAAAAAAAAAACCACCCATAACTTGCACACATAAGGATGGAAAAATCACAAAGAAAGAACTTTCCCCACATGGTGCACAGACAGTACAACTAAGCCTCAAGAACAGCCCAGAGGCTGCCCAGGTCTCGAGATCTGACCAGACACACAAAACTAACATAGAACTGGACCTGAACAGAGCAGGTGGAGACAGAGCCCAGGGGCAACGCCTCTGTGACTTCCACACCCTGAGGACTTCCACAGACCTGCTGGTCAGCTCACAACCAATCCCAGGATCAGTGAGTTTACTGATGGTGACCCAAAGCTTGGCCCAGATGCCACCTTCCACCCCAAGAAGGGGCACCACAGTTGAAGAGGCCAAAGAGGCCCAGAGCCCTTCTCCACTCTCCCCATCCCCCCTTGCTGGCTTCCAGGGTGGCCACTGGAACTCATACTGGGAGGACACTAGAACCTGCATCCTCCAGAGCCCAGGCTATCTGCAGAGAATTTGAAAACAACACAAACTCCCGTGCACACACAGGAGCCCATCCCTTCCCAAGCCTCACGCCCATTCCAGAAGCCTGGAGTGGGTCTCCCCAGCGCCCTGCAGCAGACAGGTCCAGACCACCCCGGAGCTGGCCATCACTCCCCAGTCAGGAGCCTGTGGCCAAGCACTTGCCACCTGCAGAGTGAAAACCAACTCAGGGCCAAAGTGCCAAGTCATTTTCCAGCACTGTGGGAATCTAGTCCTTCTGAAATGAGCCTTCCCAGCTACCCTGCAGGACACAGTGCGCAGCGCCTGAGGGGAGTCCAGGCCAAGGTCAAGCAAAGGTTTCCCACCCAAGCCAGCGGCCAAGTGCTGATCATCTGCAGGGGCAGAGCCAACCCAGGGCCAAAACGCAAGTGAACTCCCACACTCCAAAGGAGCCCACCTCTTCTAAAGTGCTCACCCCTCCTGGATGCCCCAATCTAACCTTCCCAGCTCCGGCTCCAGACCAGACTGAGCTCCAGGCAGCTAGCCTGCACAAGCACATACACTTGCTGGCTGGGGAACCCAGGATGGGTTAAACCCAGTGTGGGCTAGCCTGGCCCAAGCGCAGGCTGCCACCTGCCGGGCACCAACAGCCCAAGCTCGGCCAAGGCCCTGACAATCCCTGAACACAAATGCGCCAATCACAATGAAAGAGGACAAACCAAATCCAATGCCCAACAACAATCCAGTGAGAGTGAAGAATTGGAGGACGAAAGAACCATTTTAAAAAATGGTGACGGAATTGACCAATGAAATAAAAGGGGAGATGCAAAACCAATTTTGAGAGTACAAGAAAGAAATATCAAAGGAAATCCAGGACTCCCCAAAAGATATGGAGATAAAATTAGAAACATTATACATCTCATTAAAAGACAAAATTATGGGCCAGGAGTTTGGCCTAGTGGTAGAGTGCTTGCCTAGCATGCACTAAGACCCCGGTTTGATTCCTCAATACCACATACATAGAGAAAACTAGAAGTGGTGCTATGGCTCAAGTGGTAGAGCTCTAACCTTGAGAAAGACTAAGGACAGTGCTCAGGCCCTGAGCACAAGCCCAGGGCTGGCAAAAAAAAAAAGACAAAATTAGCACTTTGAGAACTGATACTGGAAACATAAAAAGTTCAGTTTCCACAGTGCAAACTACAGTGGAGTCTATAGATAATAAGTACAGTGGAAAATAGACTATCAGGCATCAAGGCTAAAACAGAGGATCTAGAACAAAAAAATCAAAGGTATGGAAAAAACAGTCTGAACCTAACAAAGGGAAATCCAAGAATTGGCAGACACAGCTATGAAATCAAATTTATGCATAATTGGGATCGATGAAGGGGAAGAATTTAATATTAAAGGCATAAGACCTATTCAGTAAAATAATAAGAGAACCTTCCCCATTTTATGAGGTGGGTCTCACATACCTAAATGAAGCATATAGAACCTCTAAATAGGCAGACTCCAAGGAGAAACACTTCTAGACACATCATAGTAAAATATGAGGCTTGAAAAGCAAGGAATTGATTTTAAACTGAAAAACTGAAGAAGGAGCTATATATAATGGAAAGAAAATCAGGACCTCTTGGTATTGGCACAAAAAATAGACCTAAAGATCAATGTAACACATTAGAAGACCCAGAAATAAAACCACATACTTATAATTATCTGTTTGAAAAAGGAGTCAAAAGCCTCTTCAACAATTTGTGCTAGGAAAACTGGGCAGCCATAGGCAGAAAATTAAAGATGGACCCCTTCTTGTCACCATCAATTCAAATTGGATTAGAGACCTCAACATCAGACCTAAAATTCTGAAACTACTGCAAGACAGAGTAGGAGAGATATTAGAACTTACAGATACAGATAGGAACTTCCTGAATAGAGTCCCAGGAGCACAACAGATAAGACGGAGACAAATGGGACTACATTAAAATAAAAAGGTTCTGCACAGCTAAGGACATAGTTACTAAACTAGCAAGATAGCCAACCAATTTGGAAATTTACCAGCAATACATCAGGCATAATATCCAATATATCCAAGGAGCTCAAGAAACTAACTCCTCTCAAACTTAACACACCAATTGCTAAATGGCAAGGGAGCTAAGAAGTGATGTCTCAGAAGAAGAGGTAAGAAAGGCTCCATCATCCCTGCCCATAAAGGAAATGCAAATCAAAACAATCCTAAAATACCATCTTACCCTAGTCAAAATGGCCAACATTTTGAATTCTAGCAAATGCTGGCAGGAATGTGGAGAGCCAGAAACCCTACTGCACTGCTGGTGGGAATGTACACTGCAACCACTCTGGAAAGCAGTCTGGAGACTCCTCAAAAAAACTAAACAGAGATCTTCCCTATGATCCAGCTAGACCACTCCTAGACATCTATCCTGAGCATCATGAACCAAGATTTGACAAGGACACCTACAAATCCATGTTCATTCAAAAACGGTGGTACCTATATACAATGGAATTTTACACAGCCATCAGAAGAATAAAGTAATGTCATTTGCAGGGAAGTGAATGGAACTACAGCAAATCATGTTAAGTGAGGTGAGCCACGATCAGAAAGACAAATAATGCATTACTCCCTGATATGCGGAAATTAGATCGAAAACACAATGGGATGTGACAAATTACATAAAATTATAGATACATATGATAAGACCAAAAGAGGAGAATCACAAAGGTGCAATCCCTGGGTGCCACTTTACATGTATATAAAATAACATACATACTGAAACAAACTCCAATGATATGGAAACAAATGACTTTTTTTCTTCATTTTTTTTCTTTTTCTGATGATTATTCTTTAGCTTATATATGGTATAGTCACATGTCCATTTGTGGGAGGGTGGGGGGAGGGTACAGATTCTGAGAGAAAAGGATGAAAAAGTGCATCAGTGGCACACACTAGACACTAATGCACATGAACTGTCCAACTTGTGGGTGGAAATGGGATGGAAGGAATGGGAGAGAGTGAGGGAACGGATCATACTATGCAAAAGAAAATGTACTTATTACCTGACGTATATAAATGTAACTCCCGCTGTATATCACCTCTCAAACAACAATGAAGTAAATTAGAGGGGATAAAAAAGAGCAAATTCACCTTAAAATTCTTGGGTGCAAACTGGGGGCTAATGGCTCACATCTGTTGCCATAC